>NC_090340.1:14278105-14878105 GCF_035084215.1 Heptranchias perlo
CTGCTGCCCGACGACTAGGAGATCAAGGGAATGCTTAGATCAATTCAATGAACTAATTACTGTAATGAGCTTCTGCTTAACCCCTGGACTATGCAACATTGCCAGATGTGTCTGTAAACTTAGTGGAGAGTGAGGGCTCGCTTACGGGAGTTTTTTGGAGCTGGGCACAAAAGAAATATTGGGTAAAGTCCTGCAACTTCTAACCTTGTTCTTCTGCATACAATACAGAGTGAGTTCTTAATAACAGACTGTTAAATGTGTAATAAAGGGGCGCTTTTATATATACCATATAAAACAAAATATATTACCATATAATATGTACAGGTGTGTTACTGCTTCATAACACAGGAGTTATAAGTAACACAAAGGCCTGGAATATCCTGTTGGGGTCGTAGTTCTGTTGGAGTGGGATTTCTGCTCGCCCCTCTAATTCTACCCTAGGTCTGGGTTTATTATCGATCCATGGCAGCCTCCTGGCAGAATGCCCCCAACCAAGTCCACCATTGGCCCCAAGGGACATGCCAGTTTCTGCCCCTTCAAATCCATCCCCACCTCTTATTGCTGCTGCATGGGGATGGATGTACAGGGGTAGAAGTGCCCTGAGACTGATGGAGCTGCAGCTAATAGACATCGGCAGAGACTGCGGCCTAGAGAGGTAAGTCCCTGCGGGCAAAAGGGAGGAGGCCACTACAAGGCCTTCTCTCCATGGGGGCACCTCAGGACTGTTACTGTCACTTTACAGGGCCTACTCCCACCTTCCCCACAGCAGCCTCGAGAAGCAGTGGTAAGTGGGGCGGTCAGGAGGGGAGTGCGCCGGAGACCAGCCCCTCCTCCTCTTCTTCCCCTCCCCCTCCGATTTCAGGTGGGATTGCAGAGGAGAATCCCAGCTGACGCATATTATTATAATAGATATCTACACAGGAGGTTTATACCTGAGTAAGGCCCAGGACATAACATCTACATCGCGAGCCAGTCAGCCCATGTCCACACTGTACTCACAGCAACACTGTATCACAGAGAATGTTACAGCCATGGTAAAGCCCCACAGAATAAAGCCAATATGTCAAACTTTACCAAAATAATTTAGAGTAAGGAAATTACAGTGGATAATGAGCTCTTTTCAAATGATTCCCTCAATGTCTCACTGGAAATAATCCGGTAGCACATATATTTGGTACCTGTCATGAAGTACCATTCTTGTAGCAGCCTCAGGGAGACCCGCCCATCTCGGTTCCCTTCCTCAGCCACTCCAGTGACATTGCAGATGGCACGAGACCTTTCCCTGTGATTAATGTCAGCATGGCACCTCAAGGAGGCCCGAAACGGTGTGTCTCTGCGAGGCTCTTGCGAAGATGTGAAAAGAGAAGGCTGAGGGGTGACCTGATAGAGGTCTTTAAAATTATGAAGGGATTTGATAGGGTAGGGTCTCCCTGAGGCTGCTACAAGAATGGTACTTCATGACAGGTAACGAATATATGTGCTACCGGATTATTTCCAGTGAGACATTGAGGGAATCATTTGAAAAGAGCTCATTATCCACTGTAATTTCCTTACTCTAAATTATTTTGGTAAAGTTTGACGTATTGGCTTTATTCTGTGGGGCTTTACCATGGCTGTAACATTCTCTGTGATACAGTGTCGCTGTGAGTACAGTGTGGACATGGGCTGACTGGCTCGCGATGTAGATGTTATGTCCTGGGCCTTACTCAGGTATAAACCTCCTGTGTAGATATCTATTATAATAATATGCGTCAGCTGGGATTCTCCTCTGCAATCCCACCTGAAATTGATAAGGTAGACCTATAGAGAAAATGTTTCTGCCTTTGGGGAATCCAAAACTAGGGGCCATAAATATAAGATAGTCACTAATAAATCCAATAGGGAATTCAGGAGAAATTTCACCCAGAGAGTGGTTAGAATGTGGAACTCACGACCACAAGGCATAGTTGAAACGAATAGCATAGATGCATTTAAGGGGAAGCTGGATAAACACATGAGGGAGAAGGGAATAGAAGGTATGCAGATAGGGTGAGATGAAGTACGGAGGGAGAAAGCTTGTGTGAGACCAGTTGGGTGAATGGCCTGTTTCTGTGCTGTAAATTCGATGTAATTCTATGTAAAACTTTCCTTGGGGTCTCTCCCAATCTCCCCATTGTAACTTCAGCGGAAATCCTGTCTCCCTGGGGTTTCCGCCACTCCTTTTTGACGGAGGTTTGAGATGAGAGGAACGCCACCCCCCATCTCCGTGGAAATTTGACCCTGATATTCCGCGGCAGTAACGAGCACAGTCATGACATGTTTTTCAGATGGGTGGGGGCAGTACTTTTAATGGAGAAGAATTGTTATCAGTGCAAGTGTTCACTCATGCAGCAACAACAACAACAATGACTTGCATTTATATAGCGCCTTTAACGTAGTAAAACGTTCTAAGGTGCTTCACAGGTGCGATTATCAAACAAAATTTGAGGAGACTGGACAGTCTAACTGGGCTGGGAGAACGGTCCAGGTCTTCCCCCCACCCCCACCCCCCTTCCCTCCCCGGAAACATCCCTGCGGCTCCAGTTGTAAGGGGGCCACCTAAAGATTTCTTGCCAAAAAAAAATTGATTCTTTTCTGCATTCTTGGCCTGCACCCTCAAGGTGGGCCCAGTCGATGGCCTGGGACACCAAGTTTTACCATCGACGCTCCACCAGGTCAAGTATGTGGAAACTCCTAATACAAGGGAATCCCTATCCACAGCCCCACTTCCTCCTGCGTTGATGGCTTGGTTTGAGGAGTGAAGGGGGAAGCGGATGCTCTGCCTCCACAAGGCTAGATGGAAAGTCCACAGGAAGATCGGCAGCTGATGTATCTGGGTTCTGGCCTCAATTACAGCCCTTCCACCAACTCCTGCTGGAGTTACGGTGACAGGACAGCGGGTTTTCGACCCTATACCTTTAAAGGTGTTACATTTGTCCTCTACTGAAGTCTTGTTGAAAAATTCTCCCCCGCCTCCAATTGATTAGTTTAAGCTGTTCCTTCATTTATTTGAAGTTAGCCCTTTTAAAAATGTATCCTTGGCTCCTGGTCCTTGGTATTTCGGAATTCTAAATCATAGAATCATAGAAAGGTTACAGCACAGAACAAGGCCATTCGGCCCATCGAGTCCATGCCGGCTCTATGCAAGAGCAATCCAGCTGGTCCCACTCCCCCGCCCTATCCCTGTAGCCCTGCAAATTTTTTCCTCTCAGTAGTTATCCAGTTCCCTTTTGAAAGCCACGATTGAATCTGCCTCCATCACCCCCTCGGTCAGTGCATTCCAGATCCTATCCACTCACTGTGTAAAAAAAGTTTTTCCTCATCTCACCTTTGGTTCTTTTGCCAATCACCTTAAATCTATGTCCTCTGGTTCTTGATCCTTCTGCCAATGGGAACAGTTTCTCTCTATCTATTCTGTCTGGACCCTTCATGATTTTGAATACCTCTATCAAATCTCCTCTCAACCTTCTCTGTTCCAAGGAGAACAACCCCAGCTTCTCCAGTCTATCCATGTAGCTACAGTCCCTCATCCCTGGAATCATTCTAGTAAATCTTTTCTGCACCCTCTCTAAGGCCTTCACATCTTTCCTAAGATCTTTCCAAACTTCTAAAGGTACAAAACATTTTTAAATTGTTTTTTTTATTTGCCTTCTATCTACCAACTCCTACATTTGCCTCTGACTTGTGCAATCTCAGAAGGTTGGAGCACTGGCAGATTTTGAGACATTTGTATCCCCCCTGCCCCCTCCCTCCCCCCCAACATCAATGGTATGCAGGAGGAGGTATGGCATTCCCTATGGGATCGGTGGTCGCAATCCTCCAGGGGTGCCATAGATTTCATTTCCAGCATGTTGTCAGCGTCACTTAACATTACCAGATCAAGATAAGCTCAGCCACCTGCGGCTTCCCTGATGTTAACGCAGCATCAAGCATTACATTTATCAATTCACACACCAAACCACTTGGGTATTCCAAATTTATATTTAGACAACCCTCAGACAACTCTGCATTCCTCCAATTCTGGCCACTTGTGCATCCTTCACTTCCTTCGCCCCATCATTGGCGGTCGTGCCTTCAGCTGTCCTAAGCTCTGGAATTTCCTCCCCTAACCTCTCCACCTCGCTATCTCTCTCTCCTCTTTTAAGTCGCTCCTTAAAACCTACCTCTTTAATCGAGCTTTTGGTCACCTGTCCTAAAGTCTCCTGCTTTGGCTCGGTCTCAATTTTTGTCTGACTACACTCCAATGAAGCGTCTTGGGACGTTTTACTACGTTAAAAGTGCTATATAAATGCAAGTTGTTGTTATATTTGATTGATTGCAATCCCCCATTAAAATAATATCCCTGTTTCATGTACACTTTTTATCTCATCTATCCCATTCTGACCTGGCAGTCCATAGCATACCCCTAAGTGCTAACTTTGTTATTTTCATGTTAAAGAGGTCTAATTGAAACTTTCCACCTCCCACAGCACCTACTTCTTTAACCTCTGCAACACTTACTGCTTGAGTGGGGCTGCCAGGTGGAGGTGACTGTAAGTTTTTTTTTATTCGTTCACGGGATGTGGGCGTCGCTGGCGAGGCCAGCATTTATTGCCCATCCCTAATTGCCCTCGAGAAGGTGGTGGTGAGCCGCCTTCTTGAACCGCTGCAGTCCGTGTGGTGACGGTTCTCCCACAGTGCTGTTAGGAAGGGAGTTCCAGGATTTTGACCCAGCAACAATGAAGGAACGGCGATATATTTCCAAGTCGGGATGGTGTGTGACTTGGAGGGGAACGTGCAGGTGGTGTTGTTCCCATGTGTCTGCTGCTCTTGTCCTTCTAGGTGGTAGAGGTCGCGGGTTTGGGAGGTGCTGTCAAGGCAGGGTCTCAAAGAGAAGACAGAAGAAAATATCTTTTCATTAGAATTTATAATAATATACTGTAATTGTTTTAAAAATTTGAAAAATATCAAAGTAAGTGTGGCTATTAAGGGCTGCGTTAAGAACATAAGACGTTGTGAAACAACTACAGTATATTACAGTATATTATTATAAATTCTAATGAAAAGATATTTTCTTCTGTCTTCTCTTTGAGACCCTGCCTTGACAGCACCTCCCAAACCCGCGACCTCTACCACCTAGAAGGACAAGAGCAGCAGACACATGGAAACAACACCACCTGTCCTGTTCTGGGAAGTGGTTTTATATAGCAGCCTCCTCAGTGCTTATAACAGTGACTACACTTCAGAAATACTTCATTGGCTCTAAAGTGCTTTGGGATCGTGAAAGGTGCTATATAAATGCAGGTTCTTTCTTTTTTCTTTTTTATAGAGCTGTACAATGTAACCATTTTAAGTGAACAGAATAAACAGGCCCAAGAGACAATGGGCTCGATTCTCCTATTCTCAACCAGGTAGTGGTCAAGACCGAGGCCTTAAATGGTAGACAATTATGGAGGGAGAGTTGGTGACTATTGGGCCCCCACGGCTCAGGGCCTACCTACCACCCCACTTTTCACACTGGTCCCTGCGGTTGGTGGAGACGGTTGGCAGTAAGGAGGGAAATCGAGTGGGGAACTCAGGCCCCACCTCTCCTCCGGCATTTAAATGCGGCGGGGGCAGGAGGAGGGAAACTGAGATCTGGGCAGGAGCACAGGGGCAGGTCTCACTAATCAATCCTGCCTTGTTTTCCACTGTCGTTTCAGGTGGGTTAGCAAAGGAAAATCCAACCCAATTGTTTGTGATTCTGGAGGGAGAAGGGAGTAAGGGATATGATGAGAAGTGGGGGGAGTATAGTTAATCTATGAAAAAGGAATGCGCTTGTTGGACTTAATGGCCTTTTCCTGTTCTTAAAACGTCTTATGTTCTTAACGCAGCCCTTAATAGCCACACTTACTTTGATATTTTTCAAATTTTTAAAACAATTACAGAATATTATTATAAATTATAATGAAAAGATATTTTCTTCTGTCTTCTCTTTGAGGCCCTGGGCCTTGACTCTTGCTGGGGTACAGTTTCACAGGCATTGGCAGCCCTCTGCTACCCCACCCTTCCTTTCTGTATGGGCATAGACGGTGAGTATCAGCAGCCTCATCAACCGTTGGGTGTATCACAGCCAAACCTGATTTTCCTCTTACTTGATGGTCACTTCTTCAGCAGGTGATCATTGGATACCGATCAGCAGCCAGAACCTAATTAATTTCCCCACCCTTTTAGTCCAGGAACACGGAGGCCAATTACTGTACTCAGGCTAATGACCGGGTTGGCAATCAGCTAAGTTACCAAAGAACGGGAATCAAGTCTGGGACTTTTCTGTCTTCACGGCTCACTGTGCACTGCTGTCATCCGCCAAGCCATTACAAGACCTACCTTTAAGTGTCTTTAACGTGTAAAATATAGAAGGAAGGATCATTGTGTTTATTTAAACAGCACTATCTTCGACTGAATTAGATAGATTTCTTTCAGAAAATAACATTTTGGGATTCAGTATATGAGTAATTTGAGATATAACATGAGATGAATGGACCATGTTTGGAGAGAGCAGGTGACTTTGGACCAATGGTTCCCAAAGCTCTCCATCACTGTGGGTTTTCCTCATCTCGTGTCTGGGTCTGCTGTAATTGATAGAGATTGGTTGCTGTAATTAGTCAATAATTCCATTATCGTCGTATCATGCGACTATCAGGATGGTAGAAGGCGAACTAGATGGACCTTGGTCTTTTCTTTTCTAGCAATTCCTATGAATTACAGGTCACTCCTTGACATTATTATAAGATATTTAAGCACTTACTGGTATTTTGCAGCCAAACATCATTGCTGTGCTGAGCTTCTGGCAAGAGGCAGCCTTGAAGTGGATGTTTTGCAGGGAAATGCCCCTCATGAGACAGATGTCCCATTCCAAAGATGTCATGAATGGGGAGTGCTACCCAGGATTCACTGCCCCATTCATGATGTCACTGGAGTGCAACAATGGAACTGACATCATAACGTTCTGTTTAAAGAGGAAGTGTATGTGACTAAATTGTCCCAGAATCCTAAGTATTAGGGGCTGAGGAGATTATGCGGTGACCTAATAAGAGATGCTTAGAATTATGAAGTAGATGAAGACAGGCTGTTTCAAATGATTGAGGGGTCTAGAACAAGGGGACATAGATATCAGATTAAATGGAAGAGATTTAACACAGAGAACAGGAGAAACCTTTTTAAGCAGAGGGTTGTGAGGCCAGCGTCAGTGATTGAAGCAGAGACCTTGCCCCAGAATTTCCTTGATATGATTTACACCACTGTTGCACCTTTAAAAAAAAGTGTTACGTCCTCCACTAGCCTCTAGAGGGAGAAAAACAAGTTCCCTGGGTATGCTTATTTGCATACCCATTGGTACAAGCATCGGTGCAAGCAGCTAAACCAGCAGGAAACTTCTGTGCAGCCTTTTAAGTGCACTGTTCAGACCGGGCTATTCAGCAGAACACGGGGGGACAAGAAGGTAAGGCAGAAACACTGCTTGGCTCTTTACTTTCTCTCTCAAATCACTCCACTACATGCCGTACCAGGTTCTTATTATATTTGGACAGGATTATGAATATTCAAGTGCCATCTGTGCCCAGAGGGCAGAAGGGCATGGCACAACTTTACTCCTTCAGAACTTCAAGCCCCCCAGAGAAAGCTCTGCTGCTTGTATCCTAACTCGCACCGAGTCCCTTTCACCCATCACCTCAATGCTCGCCGACATACATTGGCTCTTGATCGAGCAAAGCCTCAATTTTAAAATTCTCACTCTTGTGTTCAAATCCCTCCATGGCCTCACCCCTCCCTAGCTCTGTAACCTCCTCCAGCCCCACACCCTCCCGAGAACTCTGCTTTGCTCCAATTCTGGCCTCTTGCGCATCCTTGATTTTCATCGCTCCACCATTAGCGGTCGTGCCTTCAGCTGCCTAGGCCCTAGGCTCTGGAATTTCTTCCCTAAACCTCTCTACCTCTCTGTGCTCCTTTAAGTTGCTTCTTAAAACTCTTTGAACAAACTTTTGGTCACCTGTCCTAATATCTCTTTATATGGTTCGGTGTCAATGTTTGTCTGATTAGGCTCCTATGAAATGCCTTTGGACGTTTATCTACGTTAAAGGCACTATATAAACGCAAGTTGTTGTTGAGGGGCTTTGAAGGCAGGATGAACAGACTCCTGGTTGTGGGTTACCACCAACTCACCCAGAATTATCACTTATATCACCTGGAGGGAGGTGGCACTGGTACTGCCAACTCCCTCACCCCCTAGGACTGCAGAACAGTGCTGCAAGAAGTTGCACATCCTTAGCTGGACAGGCCAGTTGACATAATGCACACCTCTCCCTTTTCTTCCTTGCCTTCCTTGGCCACCAACACATTCTTCACCCTCTTAAAGCAACACTTCACCAATTAACCCTTCACAGGTCTCTGGTATAAACTGGGCGACATGGACATGTTGGGCCGAAGGGCCTGTTTCCATGTTGTAAACTTCTATGATTCTATGATTCTAGTTAAAGGAGCTTCCCACTCCCTATCCTGCACCATGGCTACAAGGCTCCCTTTACACACAACTGCCATGCACAACCCCTTCCTACACTTTAGCAGCCTTGCTGTCCTACATCTGTTACTTCACCTCTACCATGCTGCTTGCCACATATTTCTGAATTGCCATCCTTATCCTTTTGCTTATTTCTTCGGAGGATAAATTGGCGCCAAAGGGCAGACCGCTGGAGGGGGCTTCTCCACCTTTGAACATCTCCGCCCTCAAGGACAAGGCCAGGCATCTTGTGGGGAGGTACTCAGCTGTTGCCGTGGTGATGGTGAGGTCGGCAGCATCTTGGTGGCACAGGATTATTGACTGAGCTCCTGTACTGTTGCCCGGGCATCCTTCTGAAGCACCACACAGTCACAGCTTTCCACCCCATTAATCCCAAGGGAGTGATGTGATGCTCATCCATTTACCCTCTTTTCCTGCAGATCCACCATAGTAGCAGGCAGCTCAGGAGGAGGAAGATGATGGTGGTGAAGATTAAGATGAGGATCGAGTCACCCAGGAGTCTCAGCTGCCTGATCCTGCCGTTCCCTCAGAACATCGGCTCATGCCTGGCCTCCAGTACCCCCCCACACCCCACCATGCCAGTGGGAGGTGAGGCCAGGCTGCCTATGAGCACCCTCCAGAGATGCATGGGACGAAGGCTCAGCCATGGCTCAGTGGGTAGCACGTTCACATCTGAGTCAGAAAGTCGTGGGTTCAAGCCCCACTCCCAAGACTTAAGCACATAATCAAGGCTGACACTCCAGTGCAGTAGTGGGGGAGTGTTGCACTGTCTGAGGTACCGTCTTTCAGATGAGATGTTAAACTGAGGCCCCATCTGCCCTCTCAGGTGGATGGAAAAGATCCCACAGCACAATTTTGAAGAAGAGCAGGGGAGTTGTCTCCAGTGTGCTGGCCAATATTTATCCCTCAACCAACATCACTAAAAACAGATTATCTCGTCATTTATCTCATTGCTGTTTGTGGGATCTTGCTGTGAGCAAATTGGCTGCCGTGTTTCCTACATTCCAACAGTGACAACGCTTCAAAAATACTTCATTGGCTGTAAAGCACTTTGGGATGCTTGAGGTCATGAAAGGCGCTATATAAATGCAAGTTCTTCCTTTCTTTCTGCACAGTTTGAGGTGCCAACCATCTATAGCAATCCTGGCCCTTGGGTGCCACCTAGAAGAAACACAGGAATAGGTGCCCATGGGGAATGTCATAACTACTCCTGTGAACCATTGACGTTGGGTGGGGTTCATGGGGGGGGTCTGAAAATCTGCCAGTTCTCCGGCCCTCTGAGAGTGTACAATGGTCAGAGGCACATGCAGGAGCCAGTAGGTAGAAGACAAATAAAAAAACAATTTCAACACACGGACTGCAGCGGTTCAAGAAGGCGGCTCACCACCACCTTCTGAAGAGCAATTAGGGATGGGCAATAAATGCCGGCCTCGCCAGTGACGCCCACATCCCATGAAAGAATTTTTAAAAAAGTTTTGTACCATCAACGAAGATGGGGTTATTCTCCTTAGAGCAGAGAAGGTTAAGGAGAGTTTTAATAGAGAAATTCAAAATTATGAGGGGTTGATAAAGTAAATAAGGAGAAACTGTTTCCACTGGCAGGAGGGTCGGTAACCAGAGGACACAGATTTAAGATAATTGACAAAAGAACCAGAGGGTACATGAGGGGAGTTTTTTTTAAGCAGCAAGTTGTTATGATCTGGAATGCACTGCCTAAAGGGGTGGTGGAAGCAGATTCAATAGTAACTTTCAAAAGGGAATTGGATATATATTGGAAAAGTATAATTTTGCAGGGCTATGGGGAAAGAACAGGGAAGTGGGACTAATTGGATAGCTCTTTCAAAGAGCTGGCACAGGCACAATGGGCCGAGTGGCCTCCTTCTGTGTTGTAAGATTCTATGATTCCATGAAATCTGCGCCCAAAGATCGGCAGGCTGCTCCCTGTCAGGAATCCGTCACGTCCGTCTGTAACAGCTGATCCTCACAGCAGCTGCGCCTCTTTGAAATAGTTGTAACTTACCACGAGTGGGCTAAGTCCAGTAAACTCTCCTCTCCACGTGGCCAACGACTGACAGGCTGAGGCCAATGGCGACTCCGCAGCGCATCATGGATTGACTCCGGGAGCATGGGAAAACTGGTGGGGGATGAGGGGGGGATCCGTTTAAAGGCACAGAAATGTTGGAAATGGCTTCCCTATGAGCTTCCTCGGTGGAAAGAATTTCTATGCAGTTCCAGCACCGTTAATGTGGTGGATATGGTGAGGAAATTCATTCCTCATATCAACATTTAAGAATAGGTGGTTGCAGGAAAAGGGCTAAAGGGATATGGGAACAGGGTGGGCACATGAGATTAGTACTACTGCTCATATGGAGGATAAACACCAACACAGACTGTGTTGGGCTGAATGGCCTGTCTCCTTGTTATAACACTATCATAGTTATCAGTGTCTCTCAATCACTCTTGGTTACAGTGTTTTGTAACAGAAGTGCAGGCTTCCCCACTTGCTTATTGGGTAAATGTACCATGTGGTGTGGTAAAAAGAAGAAAGAATTGCATTTATTTAGCGCCATTCACGACCTCAGGATGCCCAACAGCGCTTTACAGACTTGAAGTACTTTTAAAGTGTAGTCACTGTTGTAATGTAGGAAACACGGCAGCCAATTTGTGCACAGCAAGGTCCCACAAACAGCAATGTGATAATGACCAGATAATCTGTTCTAGTGATGTTGGTTGAGAGAAAATATTGGCCAGGACACTGGGGAGAACTCCCTTGCTCTTCTTCAAATAGTGCTGTGAGATCTTTCATGTCCAATTGAGAAGGTAGATGGGGCCTCGGTTTAACATCTCATTCGAAAGACGGCACCTCCAATATTGCAGCACTCCCTCACTGGGAGTGTCAGTCTATATTTTATGCTCAAATCTCTGGAGTGGGACTTGAACCCACAACCTTTATAACTCAGAGGTGAGAGTGCTGCCAGTAAGCCACGGCTGACAATGAGCTATATTAGTAGATCAGGAAGTTTGATGCCTGGTCTGTATTGAGTTGGGTGGTGGCAGTAGTTTTTCTACAAGTGGCCCCAGCATCCCTGGCCTAAGGAGGTGAAAATAAGAACATAAGAAATAGGAGCAAGAGTAGGCCATATGGGCCCTCGAGCCTGCTCTGCCCATTCCATAAAATCATGGCTGATCTTCTACCTCAACTCCACTTTCCCACCCTATCCCCATATTCCTTGATTTCCTGAGTGTCCAAAAATCTGTCGATCTCAGTCTTGAATATACTCAATGATTCAGCATCCACAGCCCTCTGGGGTAAAGAATTCCAAAGATTCACATCCCTCTGAGTAAAGAAATTTTTCCTCATCTCGGTCCTAAATGGCTGACCCCTTAACTTGAGACTATGACCATTAGTTCCAGACTCTCCAGCCAGGGGAAGCAGCCACTCAGCATCTACTCTGTCTAGCTCTCTAAGAATTTTATACATTTCAATTCTCATTCTTCTAAATTCCAGAGAATATAGGCCCATTCTACTCAATCTCTGCTCATAGGACAACCCTCTTATTCCAGGGTAAGGGGGAGCCAGTGGATGTAGTATATTTGAATTTTCAAAAGGCATTCGATAAGGTGCCACATAAGAGGTTGTACACAAGATTAGGGCTCACGGGATTGGGGGTAATGTATTAGCATGGATTGAGCATTGATTAACGGACTCCCACTAAGGCAAGTATATCCTTCCTTAGGTAAGGAAAACAAAACTGTGCACAGTACTCCAGGTGTGGTCTCACCAGAGCCCTATATAATTGCAAGACCTCCGTACTCTTATACTCTGACCCCCTTGCAATAAAGGCCAACATACCATTTGCCTTCCTAAATACTTGCTGTACCTGCATGTTAACTTTCTGTGATTCAAGTACAAAAACACCCAAATCCCCCTGACTACTAACATTTCTTAGTCTCTCACCTTTTAAAAAATATTCTGCTTTTCTATTCTTCCTACCAAAGTGGATAATTTCACATTTCCCCACATTATACTCCATCTGCCACCTTCTCGCCCAGTCCTGTCTATATCCCTTTGCAGCCTCTTTGTGTCCTCCTCATAGCTTACTTTCTCACCTAGGTTTGTATTGTCAGCAAACTTGGATACATTACACTCAGCCCCCTCATCTAAGTCATTGATATGTATTGTAAACAGCTGAGGCTCAGGCATTAATCCTTGCATCACCCCACTAGTTACAACCTACCAACTCGAAAATGACCTGTTTATTCCTACTCTCTGTTTTATGTCCTTTAACCAATCCTCTATCCATTTAATATATTATCCCCATCCCATGAGCCCTAATCTTGTGTAATAGCCTCTTGTGTCGCACCTTATCGAATGCCTTTTGAAAATCCAAATGTACTACATCCACTGGTTCCCCCTTATCTACCCTGATAGTTACACCCTCAAAAAACTCTAATAGATTTGTCAAATACGATTTCCCTTTCATATTGACTCAGCCTAATCATATTATGATTTTCTAAGTGCCCTGTTACTACATCATTAATAATAGATGCTAACATTTTCCCTACTACTGATGTCAGGCTAACTGGCCTATAGCACCCTGTTTTCTCTCTCTCTCCTTTCTTGAATAGCAGGGTTACATTTGCTAGCTTCCAATCCATGGGAACTGTTCTAGAATCTAAGGAATTCTGGAAGATCAGAACCAATGCATCCAGTTAGGATCAGTTAGGATTCCTCGTCCTGATCACTACACAGCACCTGCCGGGAGTGGGCGCAAGGAAGGTGAGGGCAAGATTGTGCTCGGCTGTGATGGTCCTCGCAGTATTACAGCCTCCTGACATTCATCGTCCGGGTTTCCACGGGATGACTGGCCACTTGAACGATAGTCTGGAGATGCTGCCAACATCCGTGGAACTATACCTGGGCAAGAGTCACCGCCAGCTACGGAGAGGGATAAGGAGAGAAGATTTCAGGAAAAAAAACCATAGGAAAAGAACATTAATCCTACTTATGTAACCGATTTTTAATAGGAGTTCTAATGGTTAAGCTACTTCTTTAAAACAATCCTTACAGCAAGTTTACTATGGAATATCTACTTAGAATGAAGAATTCCTCCATGTCAGAGCGCTTTGCTCTGAATTTGTTCCCAGCTGTTTGTATGATTCACTTCGCACGACGGAAAATCACTGACACAGCTGATAAAAGTCTGTGAACGCTGTTAGTTGCACATTTCAAGCGTGGGCCCACTGCTGCCATCTGCACAGCTGCACGAGCGATGCCAGCTGTTGCCTTCCTAGGATCTAATGCTTCACTCAGAATTATAGCAGATCACAAATTTAACCCTTAGACTGCCCAAGGTCCCAGTGTACAGACTATCTCCCTGGGCAGGCCAGTTTCTTCAGTCCTCAGCTCATACATTGTGACGCAAACACTGATATAATGTTAACCCTACCATACGAAAATAAACGCCTCAAATGAAAATTTTAAACACTTCCTTTTCCTTTCTTTCATTTCTGGCTCCTCCCCCACTGTATCTCTCTCTCTGTACCTTTCCTTGCCTAATCTATCCAGTCTAATCTTTTCTCATTTTAAAAATAACTTGATAATATTTTGCTTATCTACTTTCTTCTTTCTCATCGCTATTTTCAAATCCCTCCATGGTCTTGCTCCGCCTTTTCCGATTTATCTTTTCCTACCGTACATTGCAACCTGCACCCTCTCTCTCGCTCACTCTGGATTACTGTTGGTCCCTCATTCCCTCTGTTCCTCCAACTCTGTATTACTGCTTACCGCTCGAGGATCTATTTATAGCCCCCTTCTCTTCCTCATCTACATGCTGCGCCTTGGCAACATCATTCGAAGACACGGAGTCAGCTTTCACATGTACGCTGACGACATCCAGCTCTACCTCACCACCACCTCTCTCAACCTCTCCACTACCTCTGCGTTGTCCTTACCCATGATTTGATTCCATCCCCTCCCAGTCTCCGTCTCAGACTGTTCGCAGCCACGGCATTCTATTTGACCCCAAGCTGAGCTTCCAACCCCATATCCTCTCCATCACAAACACTGCTTACTTCCACTTCTGTAACATCACCCACCTATTGGCTGCTGAAACCCTCATCCATGTCTTTGTTACCTTCAGACTTGACTATTCCAATGCTCTCCTGGCCGTCCTCCCATCTTCCACCCTCCGTAAACTTCAGTTCATCCAAAACTCTACTACCCATTATCTATCTCACACCAAGTCCCACTCACCCATTGCCATGGTGCTTGCTGACCTACATTGGCTCCCTGTCCCCTAATACATAGGGAATAGTGCCATGAGAGGGTAGACAGGGCCTCGGTTTAACGTCTCATCCAAAAGACAGCACCTCCGGCAGTGCAGCACTCGCTCAGTACAGCACTGAAGTACCAGCTGGATTTTATACTCAAGTCACTGGAGTGAGACTTGAATGACTCAGAGGCGAGAGTGCTACCATTGAGCCACGGCTGACATCTTAATGTGTCTCTAATGGAAAAGCCAGTAGGAGTGTGAAGTAACTGAATTTCTTTTTTGTATTCAATCTCTAACACAACATAAATCATGATCTTTGAGATGAGTGATCTGAGGTAAGTGATATTTTTCTGAGGTAAATGGTAGAAATGATTAACAGCAAGGCTGGCATTTAAAGAATGCGCCAGAATTTGCTGTTTGTAAGCCTGTTCCCCCACCCCCTTTCCAAGATATGGGAAATTGCTGAAACAACAATGACAGTTATACATTTCTAGGCCTGGAAGGTAAATTTTTTAAACATGAAACACATTAAAGCACTGAACTGTCTATGAGATCATTTGAGAAAAACAATGTACACACTAGAAATTGGAAATGCTGCAAATACACAGCAAGTCCATCAACATCTGTAAAGAGAGGTTAACATTCTTCAGAATCCTGAAGGAGGGAGTACTCCCGAAGCATTAATCCATCTTTTCTCTTTGCTCTCTTTCATTTTGGTTTTCCAACCTATGCAATCTTTTTAAAAAAAAATGTATACACTAGAAGTTGGTTATTTATGAAGTTCATATTTATTACGACAGAACAGGAGTAGGCCATTGAGCCCCTCGAGTGTGTTCTGCCATTCAATCAGATCATAGAATCATAGAATAGTTACGGCACAGAAGGAGGCCATTTGGCCCGTCGAGCCCATGCCTCCCATGCTACCTGCATGAGCAATCCAGCTAGTCCCATTCCCCCGCCCTTTCTCCATTGCCCTGCAAATTTTTTTCCCTTCAAATACTTATACAATTCCCTTTTGAAAGCCATGATTGAATCTGCCCCCACCAGCCCCTCCGGCAGTGCATTCAAATCATGGCTGATCTGTATTTCAATTCCATTTACCCACCTTGGTTCCATATCCCTTAATACCCTCGCCCAACAAAAATCTATCAGTCTCAGTTTTGACATTTGCAATTGACCCCAGCCTCAATAGCTTTTTGGGGGAGAGAGTTACAGATTTCCATTACCCTTTGTGTGAAGAATTGTTTCCTGACATCACCCTGAATAGCCTAGCTCTAATTTTAAGGTTGTGCCCCCTTGTTGTGGACTCCCCCACCAGAGAAAATAGTTTCTCTTTACCTACCTTATCAAATCCTTCAATCATCTTAAATACCTTAATTAGATCACGCCTAACCTTCTATACTCAAGGGAGTACAGGCCTAGTCAATGCAACCTGTCCTCATAATTTAACCCTTTTAGCAATCATGGGCCCGATTTCAGCACCCGCTCTCGGGTGCGTTCTCGGTGGGGGGGCCTTGAAAATTGCGAAATGGAGGAGCGGGACCGGATCGCGCCTCGATCCCGCCCACTTCCGGGTTCCCCGCTGACGCGCGGGCATGCGCGCGCAGCCCCCGCTGGTGGGAATCCCGCAGGCAATTAAAGCCAGCGGGATGCCACTTGACAATATTTACTTTGCTATTTCAGGTCATTAACTGACCTGATTAAGGGACTGTGTGTGATTTTTGAGCAACATGGGACTGTTTCCCACACTGGCGGAAACACTCCCAGATTGAATGGACGTGTTGCAGCTGTCAGCCTGTGGCAGCTGCAAAGGTCCATTTGACAGGTTGTGGGGGGAGACCCTCACTCATTGCAGGAGGCCACTCTGTCACTTGGGACAAAGTTTGGCCTCCACCACCCTCCTCCTGACAGTCAAAGTCACCAACCTGCACACTTACCCCGGGGTCCGGAGACATGTACCTACCTTGCGGACCCCCTCAGATGTACATCTTGCGGATGGGGGCCGCCGTAGCTGCAGTCATGACCTCCTCAGAGGGCGAACAGCATCACCAGCCTCGCCATCCACGCCGTCCACCTCTGACACGTGGAGCTCCACAACAGAGTGCTGTGACACATCCACCTGTACAGCAGGAGGGAGGGCTACCGCAGAGAGAGATGCGTCGCAGAGGGCACTACCCTCGTCATAGGGTCCATAGACTGAGGCACAGCCTCCTGGACCTCTCTGAGCAGCAATGCACATGGAGGCTCAGAGTCACTCGACATGTAGGCGTGGACATCTTCAGTCTCTTTTCATGCCGAGCTGCTCCCGGCTGGCCCGAGCACCATCTTCCTACCTGTCAGTGTCAAAGTCACCACTGCCCTCCCGAACTTCTCCTCCGCATCCTTCCAGGGTGCCACCGGGGACATCGCCGATGTCTCTCAGTCGTCTGCGCAGAAGAGCCCTGCAAATACACCTACACCCACTCTGTAGTGACACAATGGGTGGCATCAGTGGTGGGTCCTCATAGTGATACCCAGGAGTGGGCTTTATTGCACAAACCGGACAGGATTCGCGAAGACATGGCAGTAGTGGTGCCAATAGAATGTGTGATGTGAGTTGTTCTGAAATTCAATAGAAGTAACAACCATGACAAACCCTCAAACACCCTTGTGCATCCCCTTCATGCTCACAACACGTTTGCCTTACGCTGCCTACTGCACATATGTGATGCATGCCCTGTGGCTGCAGCACAGGTAGTGGCAGGTTGAGTGAGGCTGGCCGTGAGAGAGATGCACGAGAGGGTGAGTATGGGATAGAGCCATGAGATTGTATGAGGATTGGGTTGCGTGGTAGTGGCAGGATGAGTACTGGCGAGGTGAGTAGGTGCAGGTAAGATGAGGATGGGGTTTGAGTGGGTATGAGGGGTGATGTGACAGAGTAGTGTTGGCAGTGCTGAAGGAGATGTGGGGTGGGGGCAATGATGTAGCAGACGGAGTGTAGGGGAAAGACTACGTGTACTCACTGTGGTTGACCTACTGAGGTCATTGGACCGCCTCCTGCACTGTATGCAGGTGGGCGATATGTTGGTGACGCGGGTGACCCCCTCTGCCACCTCGAGCCAGGCCTTCCTGGTGGCGGAGGCGGGCCACTTCCTCCCGCACGCCGGGTGGACGATCTCTGTCCTCCCCCTCCTCCTCACCCCATGTATTGATACCTGGGGTGAGGGATCATTAAACTGGGAGCAGCCTTCCCCCTGGGCTGCTCCATGCAGTCATCTTTGCTATTGGTTGCAGCATCTGTCAGTGGAGGACTGCCCCTTTAAATAGAGCGCCTCCAGCTGACAGATCTTACTGCGCATGCGCAGCCCGCCCGATGCGCAGACCAGCAGCGGGGAACCCGGAGGAGCAGGTAAGTGGATCCAATTAGTGCATTGCCTGCTGCGATCGCGCGGGAAACCCACTAATTTCACCGGGTGCGTTGCCAACGCGCCCGCTTGCCCATCCGCCGGGAACCCGCACCCCTGGTAAAATCGGGCCCCATGTGTCTATTTACTGTTCCTGAGAGAGACAGCGATAAGTAAAGAGAAGAGAAAAGAAAGTGAGAAAGGGAGAGAGAGAGAGACAGACAGAGATGGAGAGACAGAAGCAGATACAAAGGAGGAAAGAGAGGGAGAGAAATCTTTATATTCTTGTAATATATCCTAAGTGACTAAGGCACCGATCTTTTTTATTTGTAATATGAATTTTCATACACTTGTTCATATAAACAGATTTATTTATACTACAGTGGCATTTAGTTAGTTATCAAAATGCAGTAGGAACAAAAACATAAGAGGGGTAATTAGTGACACAATTGTTTTGTTATTGAGAGCTGTAAAATAAGTAACATGAGGGGTAATTTTCACTTTCACCGTTTGGGTGGTAACCTGGCAGAGCGGATCACCCGCCTGAAATGGAGCCTGCTCGCATTTCCACTCAAGACATTGGTAATGAAAGGGGCGTATGACAGACGTCAGGTTGATAACACGTGAGAACCAGACTGAATATAGAAAGTTCAGAGGGGAAATGAAAACGGAAATAAGAGGGACAAAGAGAGAGTATGAGAATAGACTGGTGTCCAACATAAAAGGGAATCCAAAAGTCTTCTATAGGCATGAAAGCAGTAAACGGGTAGTAAGAGGAGGGGTGGGGCCGATCAGGGACCAAAAAGATCTACTCATGGAGGCATAGGGCATGGCTTTATCAAGGAATAAGAGTCTCAGTATAGGAAGATATAGTTGAGATACTGGATGGGCTAAAAATTGATAAAGAGGAGGTACTAGAAAGACTGGCTGTACTTAAAGTAAATAAATCACCCGGTCCGGATGGGATGCATCCGAGGTTGCTGAGGGAAGTAAGGGTGGAAATTGTGGAGGTACTGGCCATAATCTTCCAAACATCCTTAGATACAGGGATGGTGCCAGAGGACTGGAGAATTGCAAATGTTACACCCTTGTTCAAAAAATGGTGTACAGATAAACCCAGCAACTATAGGCCAGTCAGTTTAACCTCGGTGGTGGGGAAACTTTTAGAAATGATAATCCGGGACAGAATTAACAGTCACTTGGACAAGTGTGGATTGATTAGGGAAAGCCAGCACGGGTTTTTCAAAGGCAAATCGTGTTTAAGTAACTTAAGAGTTTTTTGATGAGGTAACAGAGAGGGTCGATGAGGGCAAAGCGGATGATGTGGTGTACATGGACTTCCAAAAGGTGTTCGATAAAGTGCTGCATAATAGGCTTGTCATCAAGATTGAAGCCCATGGAATAAAGGGGCAGTAGCAGCATGGATACAAAATTGGCTAAGTAACAGGAAGCAGAGAGTAGTGGTGAATGGTTGTTTTTCGGACTGGAGGGAGGTGTACTGTGGTGTTCCCCAGGGGTCGGTACTAGGACCCCTGCTTTTCTTGATATATATTAATGACTTGGACTTGTGCACAGGGCACAATTTCCAAATTTGCAGATGACTCAATACTTGGCAGTGTAGTGAACATTGAAGAGGATAGTGATAGACTTCAAGAGGACATAGGCTGGTGAAATGGGCGAACACGTGGCAGATGAAATTTAACGCAGAAAAATGCAAAGTGATACATTTTGGTAGGAAGAACGCGGAGAGGCAATATAAACTAGAGGGCACAATTCTAAAGAGATATCTGGGGGTATATGTGCACAAATCGTTGAAGGTGGCAGGGCAGGTTGAGAAAGCGGTTAAAAATGCATAAGGAATCCTGGGCTAAACATCACAATGGTGCTCCAGACCTGAGACTACCCGGGAGCAACCTCGTGGAAGGTCTGCTAGTTCAGACCCCATCACTTAAAATGTCCACGTTTAAAATGGGCAGTCGCTTATATCGACCAAAAAATGAAAACCATTAACTATTTGCATTTAACATCAATTTCAAAGGTGCTGTTTATTGGTCTTTAGTGCTCCGTTTATTTCAGGCAGAAACAGCTGAAGGGCCAGTGTTTTATTGGAAAGTAAGCCGATGATTGATGTCAGCACCACAGGTGCTCCCAACCTCCTGTGACAAATTGTTTACTTTTCTAGTCACCCTGTTCACAAGTTTTATTAAAGTCTTCCTTAATGCAGATAGTTCACTGTGATGATGGCAGGGTACGTTTTGCTTGCAGGTAAATCTGAGACTTTCCGACCCGTTGCAAGACTTCTTTGTGACTGCTGCAGAATATGTATCGAAATGAAGAGCTCCATCTCCCAGCTATCTCTCCTTTCCTGGTAATTTTGTTGACAGTTGGTTATCAGTCACAAATTCTGTTTGATGCCTTTCCCACTTAAAGCTTGTCATTTAGTGAATGTTTTAGTATTTGTTTAGTTCGTGTAGATAAACTGTGGATCCCAGGGTTGCTGGGAAATATATTTTCTTATATAAATATGCCCCATTGAAAAAAAAAGACAGCTGCTTACAAAATGGCCATATAGCACATGCAGGCGATGGCCGTTATACCAAACGTCGCATATAATGGGCAGATTGAGTTCGTACAAGCCTGCCTGCTGTAAGCGGTGGGGACTGTACTATAAAAATACAATTGTATATTATCAGCAATGGCATGTTGCACTTCTGCTAATTCACCGTTAACAGTGATGCTTTCCCTGTTTGCGTTCCTTCCTGAACTTCTCGATTTATAACATAGATTGAGATAGAAATTCAGACTCATCCTCTGACAGATTCTTGAAATGTTTATTTTTAGAACATTTTCTGAGTTCATTCTTGGTATTAAGTGGAATGTAGGGAAATACTCTTAGTCCATGCTGTGCATTTATTGTGCATGAAGATACTTTTGAGAATCAAAGTAGATCTAATGGGATCTTGTTCACTCACTGTCCCTGTGGGATAAGTACCTTTGTTTTTGTTACCCCCTTCTGTTTTCTTCCTTTACCCCTCCTCTCCCAAAGTCAGTGCTGGGTACACTTCCACAGGTACTAGCAAGCCTCTGGCACCTCACCCCAGTGACCGTTCTTCATGTATGAACTTGGACTGTGAGCATTGGCGGGCAATTCATCCATGGGGGGGAATTATAGCTAACTCAGTCCTGTACTCATTTCATTTCTACATATGCACTGTCTCCATTAAACAAGCTCCTTGTTGAGTTGCTGGTGTTTGGATTCAATATATTCAATATATAGTGTTTGCTGTGCCAAGCGGAGTTGGCACAGGCGCTATACAGACAGTGCAGCACATAAAGATATTGATCAGAACAGAATGCTGTTGGTCAGTAATAATAATTAATATTGACATATTATTAACTGGTTGGTCTCCCATGGTAATGTTCATCGACGAGATCTTTAAAATGTTATTGGTTTTTCTTCTATTCTTTCTACTGTCATCTTTTTCTCTCTCTCTCTCTCTATGGTGCTCACAATTTCACTTCTTGTCATCTACTTGTCTCTGACACTTCTTCTCATTCTTCCTCTTTCCCTCTTTTTGTCAGAAAAACAGCTGAAGTTTCCCATTTAGATGAATGACTCTTGCTATGTTATAGTTAGTGTTGCCATAACAATTATTCTGAGGGTTTTTTTTCTGGCAAATATGCACACATATCCAAAAAGGTTACTTTACCTGATCGTTTTCCTGGAGGCTTGTCCTACTAGTTGTGCCATGGAGTTTGCTATCAATTGAGTCATCTGGAGAACTCATAATTTTCTTTTTTTTTTGCTTTTCTGTGTGGGAAACAAAAGTCCTGGGGTTGGGCTACGGCCTGCACTCAATTATGTTGATGAATGAGATAGACTGTCCAATCCATCACTGTCTTCTCTCGTCACTTGTCAGGACGCTGACATTCCCCAAAGGTTAACTGATATTTTTTCTCTGATTGTCATTACTATTTGCCACTTGGCACAAAAATACTTTAAAGAATTTGAAATGACCACAACCTCTAATCACCACCTCTCTATTCCTTTCACCAAACTCCTGCTCAGCTTTTTAATATGCTGCAGCAATGTCATAAAGGAAGAGGGATATCAGACAGTGAGAGGGTAACTATTCCCAATAACAAAGCTTTTAAAAATCTGGTAGAAGGTTCATGGATTTTTCTTGATCTCCTCACCATAATTTCAGGGGAAATCTTCCAGAAATGGCATAAAAGGCCGGTTCCCTGAGGGTTTCCACTGAAGAAAGAAAGGAACTTGCATTTATATAGTGCCTTTCACAACACAAAGTGCTTCTCAATCAATGAAGTACTTTTTGAAATGTAGTCACTGTTGTAATGTGGGAAACGCAGCAGCCAATTTGCACACAGCAAGATCCCATAAACAGCAATGTGATGATGACCAAATAATCTGTTTTAGTGATTATGGTTGAGGGATAAATGTTGGCCAGGACACCGGGGAGAACTCCATTGCTTTTCTTTGAAATAATGCCATGGGATCTTTTACATCTACCCTGAGAGGGCAGACAGGGCCTCGGTTTAACGTCTCATCTGAAAGGTGGCACCTCGGCCTGTGCAGCTCTCCCTCAGTATTGCACAGGAGTGTCAGCCTGGATTATATGCTCAAGTCTTTGAAGTGGGACTTGAACCCACAACCTACTGAACAGACCTTTGTGTGTCCCTTTGATTATTGAAGGACAACCAGTCTTTGGTTTGCCCTGAAAATTGTTATGCTTCACTGGGACAAAACCGTTGGCATCTCCGAACAGTCTGTTGTAAACATTGCCGTTACTGTTATCTTACATTTCACACTACTCAATTCAGTGTGAAGCGTTTTTTTTAAGAATCGAACACATGAACCTAGAGTCAACTCACAAGTGAGAAAGTAACAATACAACACAGGCATAGAAATCAATGGATAGTATTCAGCCAATATTATCTGAAATGAGATTGAGTGAAAACAATATTTGGAAGCTGCATGAAATAGAAAAAGTTATTGCAGATAGTTATAGAAAAGAATGAATGTATTTCAGTGTATATCAGCATGCAGTGCCAAGATGTGTATTACAAATGGACTGACATTCCATTCTACCACAGTATGACAATGCAGAGGGAGACTGGGTGGTACAGTTGGCTTTTCACCTTAGAAACCTGGGTTTAAGTCCAACCCAGACAGATGGGATGAAAGATTTCTCTATCTGTTGGCTTTATGGGTGTGAAATAAGTTGGAGCAGTCTTAGTATTGTTCCTTGTGAGTAATGGTCTGTACCTCAAAACTGCCCCATAAATTAGGGCAATCTGAGTTGAATCCGGCCCAGACTGCTGGGATGAAAGTCTCCTCTGTACTGGTTGTATGGTTCCGATGTGAAATGCAGTGAGTTGTCAAAGCACAGTTCTTCATGGGCGCTGACCCACAACATAAAACGGCCCCTGATTCAGAGCTAATTGGTGCTAAATGGGCCATCTCACTCGGAGCGGGCAGGTGACTAGTGTGGGAAATGGATCACGTCATGCTAGTGCTTTTCTAATGAGAAAGTTACGACGTGTTATTAGTGTAGAAGGAGTTGAACTGTCACTGTCTGATGTGAGTGCATTTGTAGTTGACAATGGTTGCCTCAGATTGGAAAATCCCCAGCACTGATATCCCTAACCTGGATGAGGTATCTCTAAAAATATTTAGGAGTGCTACAACTGTACTCAGTAGATGAAGAAAATACAAACAATGCTCAAATTTTAAAACCTTCCCAATCTTCATAGATATCAATGTACGAAATAACAAACCGAAAACACTGATAAAACCAGATCCCCGGCGGGTTATTGGCCCAGAAATTACTGGAAAAATAACAGCGAATTCACGGCGCCCACCATTATTAATGCTTAAAAACCGCAGCAATTTGTGGTGAGGCAGAGGTAAGCCATGAGTTGCGAATCGTTAGCCTCGCAAAAAAGGGCGCTCACCGTCAACTTCCCCCCATGAGTGTCAAGCAATGCTGGATTTGCACCGTAAATACGAATGAATCTCACCAGACATTTAAGGCCGAAATTTGATAAGGGAAGGACACTGTTAATGGGATAATTTATGGTCCTGACATGAAACTCAAACTTGGAGGCTCAGAAAGGGAATAATTGAAACTGGAATCTCACTCCTGCAGGTAGTAAATTATTCCTAAAGGTTTTTTAAATTATAAATGAAACATGTTTTCTTACTTTTCCTTTGTCTTTGCTGTCTCAATCCAATCTTTCTTTCCCTCTTTCTGTATCTAATTTAACTCTTCTACACTCTATTTCCTTCTCTGTTGTTCGCTCTGTTTCTTTATCCTTACATTTCATTGCTTAGGGAGATAGGCAATTCATTGGACCCGAATTTCATGTCCCAAATGCCTTGCTGCCCTCGCATTTCCAGCGCAAAAATAATACGATCTAAAGGCTGAGAAAAATATTCAATTCACAGCGTCTGGGCCATTGTTTTTCCGGCGTTTGTAATCTGGATTTAGTTGCTCACAGAGGGGAGTCTCACGGCAGAAAAGTCGGCTTTGGCAAGGCTAATGGAGGAGCTGCGCAAACCGTCCAGCAATTTGCAGAGAATCGGAACTCACAGCTTATCTCTTTTACGCCGCAAATTGCTGGAATCTTTTTTTTTTACGAATTAACAATGGCGAGCGCCGTTTATGTGTCATTACCATCCCAGCAATTTCTGGCTGAGCGTACTAGTTGAGCATGATGGATGGTGAATAGTGAGATAGGCGAGTCAGCAGCGGATTACCATTCAAATCGAACGCACTTTGTCACTTTCATTGCTGGGAGCTGCTCTCCATTCATCCATCAGAGGCAGCATCTCCCCTCCCCTCCCCTCCCTCCTCCTCCCGTCAGGGCTGCAGTGTGTGTGAGGTGGGGAGGATTAATAACCTGAGCTCAGTACCGCCCGTCTTCCTTCCTTCTTTAATTCCAAGGTCTGTTGCTTTGGGAAGATGCAATCGAATGCACTGGGATCGTCTGTTCGCAGCCTGGGTTAATAATAGCGAGCGTGGGCTGGGGTTGTCAGCCAGTGCGATCAGCTGCTATCTTTCTTTCTCTCTCTCTCTCTCTCTCTCTTCAGCCTGGCTTGGATCAGCGACTCCGCTGCTTCCACCAGCCGGGTTTTACTCCCCTCAGCCTGCATTTGGGATCCCCCACAGCCATTGGAGAGAAGATAAGGAGCACAATGGAAGGCGTTTCAACCTAACACACCTCTACTGTGTGTGTGTGTGTTTATTTATTTTTTGGAACACGCTCTTGTAACGACTGACGTGTAAGTTGGACGATTTTATTTCTGAGCAAAGAAAGTAGCCCAGATCTGAAAGCACTTTGTCCAGACATGCGTTTCGCTGTCATTTTTTTTGCAGATATATTTAGTGTAATTGCCGCTGTTTGTGCCCATATTAGGGGAAATTCTGTGGCAGATGGGATCGCGGCCACAAACAGGAGTGTCAAAATCGACCGAGTGAGAGTTGGCACCAGCCCTCGAGTGTGTGTGTATGTGTGAAACGAGAGAAATCGGGCACTTGCTTATTGTGGGAGCCAGTCCCGTTCTGCGCTGTACAGACTGGTATTGTCTAACAATTTGTTAATTTAACAATCGGCAGAGAGGCCATTGTGAGGGAAGTGGGTTTTCTACAAAGTTTTTATTCACTTGTGAGTCTGTAATTCTTAGTAATATTTTACCATAGGGGATCGCTGTGATCATTTTTATACCGACGTGTATTTGCAAAGTAAGAGTTCAAATGCTGAAATGATCTGAAAAATTAAGCAGTGGGAGTTTTTTGTTTTACACGTATTTGTATTTGTTTTGTGCACTCTTTACCTGCCTCTTCTCCCCCCAGATTAGATGCCATCCCCCTGTGACTATCCTATTGTGTCTGATACTGACCCACCCACTGCCGGGAATCAGATCAGGTGGTTTAGGTGGCTGGACTGTGTAGACTGCAGGCAAAGAGAGAGATGCTGGCGGTGGATAGTCAGGGTTCCCAGAAACTAAAATATGTTTATGGTCCAAAGTCAATCAAATACTGGCCCCAAACCAGCCCAATATTATGTCGCCTACTCAGCTCCAAAAGAGCCCACTAAACACGGTATTTCCAAGTTTCTTGGTATATTTTTTATGTTAAGATCTCAGCAATACATATACACAAACTACGGGGAGCAGACTGGCCAGTTCGTGGGTTTGAAACTGAGAAAAGGTCTTCAAAGGAACAACGTGTTTTGCAGGTTTAGGCCACTATTAAAGCTACATAGATATTTTAATTCAAGACACAATCCCTGTTATAGTTTATACTATAAATCAATAAACCTCTGCATTAAAACATTAAATATTTAACGTATCTCAATTCTGACGACAGTTCCGTAAGGACAATATACAGCCAAAGAACTTGTGTACAAAAAATGAAAAGAAAATGTCCTTTTTATATTAAATGAAGTATTCGGCATCTCTGGAGAAACAGGTCCTCAGACTCTCACTGTTCCTCAGGAGTCCTACCACCGGAAGATATTACAGATAAGCAGCATTTAAAAAGGAACAGAACAAAGGGGAAGGGGGAAGACAACACAAGCACACATAGAGAAGAAGAAATAGAAATGATGTGGAGATGCCGGTGATGGACTGGGGTTGACAATTGTAAACAATTTTACAACACCAAGTTATAGTCCAGCAATTTTATTTTAAATTCACAAGCTTTCGGAGGCTACCTCCTTCCTCAGGTGAACGATGTGGAAATGAAATCCTCGAAATGAAATCGCATTTATAATGTGATATTGGCAGGAGACAAAAAGATGCATATTGAACAACATCGAATTAATCATTACTTTGCTTTTATATAGCGTCTTTCATGATCTCAGGACATCCCAAAGTGCTTTACAGCCAGTTAAATACTTTTGAAGTGTAGTCACTGTTGTAATGCAGGAAACATGGCAGCCAATCTGCACACAGCAAGATCCCACAAACAGCAATGTGATGATGACCAGATAATCTGTTTTAGTGATGTTGGTTGAGGGATAAATATTGCCCAGGACACTGGGGAGAACTCCCCTGCTCTTCTTTGAAATGGTGCCATGGGATCTTTCATGCCCACCTGAGAGGGCAGATAGGGCTTTGGTTTAATGTCACATCTGAAAATTGGCACCTCCGACAGTGCAGCACTCCTTCAGTACTGCACTGGAGCATCAGCCTAGACTTTGAACTTGAACCCATCTTGGCAGAGAATGGTGCACGGTTACAGGGGAGCGCAAGGAAAATTACTTGTTTTAAAGAAGTTGGGACTGTTTTAAAATGTCTTATTTGTGCTTTTAGAAATGTCTCTCCCCAGCAGCATTTCGTCTCCTTCCCCTTCATACTTAATGTGCCAAATTGAAACTGTTTGGATGCACTTGGGGTCAAGGCTCCTCTAAGCATCTTCACTGGTAAAAGATTTGCAAATGATTTTTCATTGTGACTTAATCTGTAGGTGTGATTGATAGTTTTGCTGTTCTTAATTACTTTATAATCACACTGTGCTGAATTACAATAGCAACACCACTGGATTTGGGTGGGAGGGGGGAAGGGAGGGAAGAGACAAAGAAGTATAGAGAGAGAGAGAGAGATATGGGGACACACAGTGGTGGCTTAGGTAGGATTCTTTTTCAGTTGTCGGGGGGGGGGGTGGGGGGAGATGGGAGGATGTTTGGATATGAGCTTGCTAGACAGAATGTGGGGAACTTACTAGAATCTGTCATTGGGGATAGAATGGCTGAGCACTTGAGCAAATATAAGGTGATCAGAGAGAGAGGATTTGTTAAAGGTAAGTCATGTCTGACTAATCTAGTTGAATTTTTTGAGGAGGTCACCATAAGACAGACAAGGGAGTGTCTATGGATGTTAACTATATGGACTTCCAGAAGGCATCCGGCAAAGTTCTGCACAAAAGATTATTGGCAAAAATGAGAGTGCACAGAGTTGGAGTTAACTTTTTGAATTGGGCTGGAAATTGGTTGGATGGTAGGAGACAGAGAGTGGGGATAAAGGGTAGGTACTCAGATTGGCAGGATGTGACAAGTGGTGTTCCCAGGGATCTGTTCTGGGGCCTCAACTTTTCACCATATTTATTAATGACTTGGATGAAGGAATAGAGAGTTGTATATCCAAGTTTGCTCATAACACTCAATTTTACAAGGACAGTAAGTGGTGCAGATGGGAGCAGGAAGCTGCAAAGGGACATGGACAGATTAAGTGAGTGGGTAAAACTATGGCAGATGGAGTTTAATATGGGCAAGTGTGAAGTCATCCACTTTGGAACTAAAAAAGATAATTTGGAGTATTTTCTAAATGGTGAGAAACTAGGAACTGTGGAGGAGCCAAGGGATTTGGGAACCCAAGTACACAAATCAGGTACAAAAAGCAATCAAAAAGGCTATCGGAATGTTAGCCTTTATCTCAACGGGGCTGGATTACAAAGGGGGGGAAGTTACGCTTCTGTTGTATAGAGCCTTGGTCAGACCCGATCTGGAGTACTGCATTCAGTTTTGGGCAATGTATCTCGGGAAGGATATATTGGCCTAAGAGGGGGTGCAGTGCAGATTCACCAGAATGTAATTAGCTGGTTAAATTATGAGGACAGGTTGCATAAACTTGGGTTGTATTCCGTTGAATATAGAAGATTGAGGAGTTTAAAATGTTAAGAGGATTCCATAGGGTAGGTGAGGCGAAACTATTTCCTCTGATGGAGGAATCAAGAACGAGGGACGTAATCATAAAATTAGAGGGAAGAAGGGAAATCAGGAAACCCTTTTTCACACAAAGGGTAGTAGAAATATGTAGTTCTTTCCCCCAAAAGGCTGTGGATGCTGGGACAATTGGAGCTTTCAAGACTGATATCGATAGATCTTTGTTAGGTAAGGGTATCAAAGGATATCGAGCTAAGGGAAGTAAATAGACTTGAGGTACAGATCAGCCATGGTATCATAGGATGGTTACAGCACAGAAGGAGGCCATTAGGCCCATCGCGCCTGTGCCGGTTCTTTGTAAGAGCAATCCAGCTAGTCCTATTCACCCATTCTTTCCCCATAGCTCTGAAAAATTTTTTCCTTCAAGTATTTATCCAATTCCTTTTTGAAAGCCACGATTGAATCTGCTTCCACCACCCTTTCAGGCAGTGTATTCCAGACCATAACTACTCGCTGTGTAAAATAAGTTTTTCCTCATGTCTCCCTTTATCCTTTTGCCAATCACTTTAAATTTGTGTCCTCTGGTTTTCGACCCTTCCGCTAATGGGAACAGTTTCTCTTTATTTACTTTATCTAAACCCTTCATGATTTTGAACACTTCTATCAAATCTCCTCTTAACCTTCTCTGCTCCAAGGAGAACAACCCCACCCGCTCCAGTCTATCCACGTAACTGAAACATCCCTGGAACCATTCTAGTAAATCTTTTATGCACCCTCTCTAAGGCCCTCACATCCTTCCTAAAGTGCGGTGCTCAGAATTGGACACAATACTCCAGTTGTGGCCAAACCAGTGTTTTATAAAGGGTCAACATAACTTCCTTGCTTTTGTACTCTATACCTCTATTTATAAAGCCCAGGATCCCGTATGCTTTTTTAACCCCTTTCTCAACCTGTCCTACCACCTTCAAAGATTTGTGCACATAGAATCATAGAATGGTTACAGCATGGAAGGAGGCCTTTCGACCTGTCGAGCTCATGCCGGCAATATACCCCCAGGTCTCTCTGTTCCTGCACCCCCTTTAGAATTGTACCATTTAGTTTATATTGCCTCTCCTCATTCTTCCTGCCAAAATGTATCACTGATATTCAATGCTGAATACCGGTTTGAGAGCACACCTAGAAGATTCCTCTTCCTACCCTTTCAGATGGCCACCCACTTGCTATCCTGAACTCTCTGTGACTGCGGGGTGACCACCTCCTGGAACGTACGGTCCAGGAAACCTTCAGCCTCCCTTATGCTCTGCAGTGATTCCAGCCGCCCCTCAAGCTCAGAAACCCTCAGCTTGAGCTCGAGCGATTGGAGGCATTTCCTGCACATTTGGCCCTCCAGGACACATGAAGCGTCCTGAAGTTCCCACATGGCACAGGAATTCCAGGCAATTGGTCTCAGCTGCCCGTCCATTATATTTAGAAACCTTTTCTAAATTCCCTTTTAGATACTCTTATTAATTTACTTACTGTTTAATTAACCCCGATTAACCTGTTGGCCAGGGGTTGCAGTAACCTGAGACATCAGCTGCTGACACACAGGCAAGAACAACTTTTTATTCCGGGTCTCTCAGAGCTCCTCCTCTCTGTTCACTGTGACGTCACTCTGATATCACTCTCTCTGTTCTTAGTAAATGGGGAAAGGGTCTCCTCCCCCGGTGCTCAGCACCACTTCCCTCCACTCCACTCCACTCCTGTACTGATACCCGGGGCTCCTCCCCCGGTGCTCAGCACCACTTCCCTCCTCTCCACTCCACTCCACTGTAGTACTGATACCCGGGGCTCCTCCCCCAGTGCTCAGCACCACTTCCCTCCTCTCCACTCCGCTCCCACTTTTGTACTGATACCCGGGGCTCCTCCCCCAGTGCTCAGCACCACTTCCCTCCTCTCCACTCCGCTCCCACTTTTGTACTGATACCCGGGGCTCCTCCCCCAGTGCTCAGCACCACTTCTCTCGACTAAATTATCTATTTATTTATTTATAGATAATTACCTTTTAAACTTTTTTTTCGCTTTAAAAAATTCCTTCTCCCTCTACATCTAATTCCCACTCTCACCAAATTCTCCCGTTTTCACTCGGTTCATGATTCGCGATGCCCGCTCTGTGTTTCAGCCCTCTTTGAGCTTCAGTCATGATCTAATCACACTTCACCTGACGAAGGAGAAAGCCTCCGAAAGCTTGTGATTTTCAAATAAAACTGTTGGACTATAACCTGGTGTTGTAAGATACCTTACATTTGTCCACCCCAATCCATCACCGGCATCTCCACATAATTGAATGGCGGAACAGGCTCGAGGGGTTGAATGGCCTTCTCCTGTTCCTATGTTCAAACAAAACTACTTCAAAAGGTTTATTTTTCAAATAGAATTTCACAATAAGGTTCAAATAGAAACATTCTTACTTCCATTAATCTAACATTTCAAATAAAGCAAATGAAAAGAAATGACAATCTTGTCGGACAAAAACTCTAAAGTATGAAGTCCGGGCGCTGGTCACATGCTGCTGGTCTATCAATAACTTTTCTACTATTCACTTGCTACATTTAAAATCGCAAGCCCAACTAACCAGTTTATTGCAGGTCGGATTGCAGAACTGAGTACTTCTGAAAGACCGTCCATTGTTTCTGTGTTTCTATCAAGACACGTTCTTTCAAAAGATAAAAAAAATCATAGGAATTCCGGTGGCTGTTTGAACACTCTGAACGTTCCCCCCTCCTCTCCACCCATGCCATTGAGACACAGAGATGGAAATGGTCTGTGCAGAATAACACTGTTGCCATACTTGCCGAATTTGGGGCAGGGCAAGGGGGAGAACAAGAAAGAGATCCACGCACTGCATGAAAAGGAGAGAGAGACCAAAATAAAATTAGTTTGCAGAACAGCAGCTTCACCTTGGGAAGATGGGGGGAGAAACCGAGAGATAGAGATAGAATGCAAGGGCAGAGATGAAAATGACAGTGGATTGAAATGGCTGGACAAGCCTAACACCAAGTTTTCCACCAGAGTCAGGATGTGTCTCAGACCAATTTTCCTCTAATTAATCCAAGAATTTTACAGAAAATATATCTTATGACTGAAACGATAGAGCAAAATGATACTTTGTGCATTGTAGTAAAGCAGCATGTCCTCCAAATTACTACGAGCAATTCTACAGGAGATCTTCTAGTAAGTTTTTCAAATGTCTCTAATTACAGTCATCATTCTTTATTGTGGTGGGTGAGATTCATTTATCTTTCTTCCTTCCCTCTCTAAATGGGTGCCATTTAGTATCCCTGGCTAAACAGGTAGTTAACCAGCTCCCTGGCCCCGCTCTGAAACGAAGAGATCAGTGAGGACTCTCTCCTCCAGTCTTCCTCTTTTTCCCATTAGGGAAGCTCCATTTCTATTTGGTGCCTTTCCACAGGGACACAGTTGAGAACAGTAACTCACTGCATGGGTAGGCATCAATTGATGTCGTAGCATTGTGGTGTCTGTTGGAGCTTAAATGGGATGCACCATCAAACTGTGCCAGATCGTGGATATATAAAATAAATGGGTCCCTTGACCAATCTCTTTGGCTAATAGTGAGCAGTTGACCATTCTATTTGTCACTTTCTGTCAATGTTATTGGCTGCAGCTAATCATGTGATTGTTTTGCATTTGACTGACCGGGCTCTGGACAAATGATAGTAAGGGCAGGTCAGGTGGGGGCAAGGGTTTAACAAATGATAGTAAGGGCAGGTCAGGTGGGGGCAATGGTTTCACAATTGATAGTAAGGGCAGGTCAGGTGGGGGCAAGGGTTTAACAAATGATAGTAAGGGCAGGTCAGGTGGGGGCAAGGGTTTAACAAATGATAGTAAGGGCAGGTCAGGTGGGGGCAAGGGTTTAACAAATGATAGTAAGAGCAGGTCAGGTGGGGGCAAGGGTTTAACAAATGATAGTAAGGGCAGGTCAGGTGGGGGCAATGGTTTCACAATTGATAGTAAGGGCAGGTCAGGTGGGGGCAAGGGTTTAACAAATGATAGTAAGGGCAGGTCAGGTGGGGGCAAGGGTTTAACAAATGATAGTAAGGGCAGGTCAGGTGGGGGCAAGGGTTTAACAAATGATAGTAAGGGCAGGTCAGGTGGGGGCAAGGGTTTAACAAATGATAGTAAGGGCAGGTCAGGTGGGGGCAATGGTTTCACAATTGATAGTAAAGGCAGGTCAGGTGGGGGCAATGGTTTGGCAGGTTTCTTTCTATACAGTAATCGTTCACTGGCTTTTGGCAACCAGGTGACTGTTTCTCTTGGAACTGCTGCTCGTTGGTTCTCACTGCTATGATTGATCCTTGGACACAATGGGGTAAATTTTTAACCCCATGAATGGGTGGATTGGGAGCAGGGGGGCAGTAAAAATTTTAAAAATCTAAAACCCAATCCCTACCCGCCTCTAACCCACCCACTTCCGGTTTTACCAGAGGCAGGTCGTGGGGTGGGTGACCAACCCGCTCTTAGGAGGCAGGTTGGTCAGTGAAAGCTTTTAAGGAGGCAGCAGGCCTCCATTTTGACAGCTTTTTTATTTTTAACTCCTGGGGGCTGGGTTTCCCTTCAGGAATTCCCCCCACTCAGCCTCCCCCTCCCCCCTTCCCGGCTCCTGGTTAAAATTTACCCCAATATATCTGCCATTGGCCCTTGGTAACCATGTGATTGTCATTTCTTGTTACAAAGTGACATCTTGGAGCAGGTTGTATTACCAGAGATATCATACATATTGAGAGGGATGGGCTTAACACTTTCCTCCCAATTATTATAAAAATATATGCAGTACTGGCAGGTGAGCAATAAAATGGCAGGAAATTATATACAGCATATATGTATCTAACAATATACAGTGTCCAAGTGGAACACCATGAAAGATCAACCATTAATTAAAAAAACCCCTGTTTTTAATAATCAATATTTGTTCCCTTCTTGTCAGGCTGTTGCCCTAACCCTGGCTCCATGCCACGTTCTCCAACCTGACAAAGTGGGTAAGTGATTCCCCCACCCCCCCCCCGACATCAAACCACTGCGGTTTCCATTCTTAAAGTGGACCTGGAATAGGCAGACTGGCCCATTTCCCCCTCCCCTGCTCTCCGACTCCCCTTAATGATATTGACTGTTTATTATGAACTTGTTACCTAAGCGGTGATAGTGTTTATGAGGGGAGGTTGATGAAAGAAAGAAAGAAAGACTTCCAAATGCAAACTCCTCAGTTGGGCAAACACGCTGTTTTTTTAAAAAATAGTGAAAATAAATGTAAAAACAAATGAGAGAAGTTAATAAAGGCCGCAGTGAGTTTATTTGTTGCATTACAGATGTTGATGTGTTGTAGAGGAATGAGAGGCTTAGGGCAATGGGTAGCATGACTAGAAATAGAGACTTTCTACAGTCAGATCAAGGATGTGGGGATCTCAGCAAAACAGCGGAAACAAGAACAAACATAATGGAACCAAAGAGATAACAGAACCCTTCTTATGACTGTTAAAGATAGACGTATTGTGATTGAGACGATCACGAGGCATTGGAAAAGCAGAAAATTATTCACGGCAGCAGCCGCAAGCAAGGCTGCCCAGCTCCATCTTCTTCAATTGTACAAGAGTGGGACAAGTATGAGGCAGAGAGGCTGTGACTAAGTGTAATATCAGACCGATCAGCTGAGCAACCATATAAGGAGAAGGAAGGGAACCTGTAAAAAGGAATAAAAAACAACATTGGGCCTGATCTTGCTGGAGCGGAGCATCTCGCGGTGTACACCGTTAATTAGACTTTTTCCTGCAATAATAATGACGTGTCATTAACACCCCGTTATTTTTCCAGTAAGATCCGTCCCATTAAATTTTTTTTTTTAAAAAAGAGCAGGAATTTTTAAATAGTTGTAGGAACTTCTGACGACAATTTGGGGGCAGAGTGATGGTATGGTGATAAGTACCAAGTCCAATGGAGTGTGCCATGGACAAGGTTAAGGCCCAGAATCGTCTACATGGGGAGTTACTGCTCTCAACTATATCACTGAGTGAGCATTGCCAGCTTTCCCCTACAGAAATAACTGCTCATTCTCCCGCCCCTATTATTCACACCTGGCCAGTTACTTTCTACCGATGATCCCGACAGCCTTGTGTTCTATTGACTATTTCCTCAGATCTGTGTTATCTCTGTAACCTTCAATCACATTCCTAATCCGGAAATGTTTATATTTCTTGAAGCAAAAGCGTTCAATGAATTCCTAAGAGTCTGTTGCCCAGAACCACTACTTTGTGGGTGAGAAGAAATTCTGCCAATGTGTGCAACCCGAGGAAAAATTAAAACTCTCAGCTCACCCAATGTTTACTTAACAGCAATTAGACTTGATGGTCTTAAAGGGATGCCACTTCAACTTAGCAGTTCAATAATACATTGTGCATTAAACAGTATAACCCTCCTACCTTTTATAAAACAGCCTGTCATCCAATTTACTGTGAGCAACACTGCAGGAATCTGTTATTGAATATATCTGTCTATTACACGTTAAATATCTTGGGTATTTCTGCATCATCTACAATTGTCACACCTACTTACATCATGTGTTTCTGCCACACTAGAACTTAATTACTTATTTTACATACCTTCTAACAGTCCTTCTCACTCTCAGCTCCAAGATGGGTGACACTGTGGTACCACAGCATATACAAGTCCTTCTAATTTGAGTCTCCAAGATAGGTGGCGCCATGGTGCTGTATACGAGTCCTCCTAACCGGCATCTCCAAGGCAAGTGGCATATGCAACTATTTCTAATGTGTGCCTCCAAGGTAGGTGGCGCTGTGGTGGTATGACCCATTGCCACCGCATCTGAGGTTGACTCCATTTCACTGGGGCCAGGAACAGGTTTCAAGTTTCTCATGCACTTTTAAAAATGTTAAATGTCTTTTATATTTTTAGAGAGCTGAAAGCACCTAAGAAACTTAAAGCCTGTTCAACTGTTTTTTTGAGACTGTGGGACCGGAGTTCTCTATAAGGGTTTCCTGTTCCTGCTCTATATGGGAAGCCCCAATGCCACCTGAATCGGCCTCTCTGCTGGAACCCCGAACCCTCTCAGTCCCTGGGGCTCCTGCTCCCGCACTCAATATCCTGAGCCTCCAATGGTCGCTGCATCCCTTCCCTCCTCCAGGGACTCCAAGCACTGGCATCGTTCCTCATTTCTCGCTCCTGCCACATTTTACTGTTACTTTACTCCACTTCATTCCACAGCACATACCCAGACTTATCCAACAAAAAACCCTATCTCAGTGCCGCTCCCACACTCCAGGATTCCCTCCCTTTCCATCATATCCCCATCTGCAGTGCGGCTAGATCCCACAACCTTTCTCCCAGACCCTCACACCTAGCCCAGTGCTCCCACACTTCATGACCCAGGCTCCCAATACTCCTAGACCCGATCTTTCCGGTGCTACCACACCCCACAAGCCCCTGCCCCCCCCCCCCCCCCCCCCAGTACTCTCAGATCGGAACATTACATTCCAACGCCACTGTCACAGCACTCCCACTGCTGCACTCAGACTTGCCGTCCCCAGATGGCCTTTTGCCTGAAATTTAGAAACGGTTACAATTGCTCTTTGACTAACCTTGTGTATTTTACATGCAACTTCGAATGCCTGGAGTTGGCTGTTCAAACCACTGTCCCACAGGGAGTACTCAAGTTGTCTTAAAGAGACAAGCCGAGTATTCAGCTAAACATCACAACCACGCTCCCGACCACTACGGGAGCTCTGCACGTTTCTTTTGGGGGAAATAAAGCATGCAGTAATAGGAATAACAAAGAGAGAAGTGGTCATTATGATCGAACCTGCCCAGCAGGAAGACAGATGGGATCGGATGGGCTGCCCGATTTTTACTTTCCGTTGAAGCTGATGGCGGAAGATCCCATCCCATCAGGTTTTGTTTTAGCCATTGTAGTACCAGGTGTTTCGTTCATACTTAAACTCCAGATGGACTTAGGTCTTGGCCTTCATTACTTCCTCACTGAATTGTCGGTAGGCCTGCCAGAAGGCCGAACTGTGGAGACCCAGACAGTCCCATGGTTTCACCTGGGCCTCGGAGCTCTGATTGTATTTCCATCAAAGCGGCAGCAGTCCAGTTGAGAGAATGCCAAGAAACGATAGGAAAAAAAGGTTGGAACAGATGCTGCAGTGCTAAAGCCAGCGACGCCCACCCTCCCTCACACACAGACGCATGAGAAAAGAAGCAGATTTTAAATCGAGACCATTTGGACAGGAGTCAGATTCAATCTCCACACCTGGTATTGGAACATGTGTTCTGGCGCCCCAGTGATGGCCTCTTAATTGGTTTAGTGACGTTATACTGTGTCTGCCTCTCCACCTCTCTCTCCTCCTTTAAGTCGCTCCTTAAAACCTACCTCTTTGACCAAGTTTTTGTTCACCTGTTCTAATATCTCCTTACCTGGCTCAGTGTCAAATTTTGTTTAACGCTCCTGTGAAGCACCTGGGGGGGGGGGGGGCAGGGGCTTGTGGGGTGTGGTAGCACCGGAAAGATCGGGTCTAGGAGTATTGGGAGCCTGGGTCATGAAGTGTGGGAGCACTGGGCTAGGTGTGAGGGTCTGGGAGAAAGGTTGTGGGATCTAGCCGCACTGCAGATGGGGATATGATGGAAAGGGAGGGAATCCTAGAGTGTGGGAGCGGCACTGAGATAGGGTTTTTTGTTGGATAAGTCTGGGTATGTGCTGTGGAATGAAGTGGAGTAAAGTAACAGTAAAATGTGGCAGGAGCGAGAAATGAGGAACGATGCCAGTGCTTGTATAAATGCAAGTTGTTGTTGTAAAATAGAACAGGCAAGACACATGCATCCTGCATCAGGGAGTAAAACCGAGGACCTTACATCAGTGATCTACAAAATGTGGGGCCTATTGCTGAAGTGATGCTTGTAGAGAAATTAGCAGTCTCGACCAGGTGAAAGAATGACCGTTCGATAATTCTGTAAATATATATTATGAGGAGTTGACCTCCTGATATTTTAACGAGTTGATCTCTCATACTATTGGAGAATATGCTGTTCTGAATAAGGACAGGAGCGTTAAACCAAGTACTGTCAATAACCAATATATTATTCTGTTGCTAAGACGGAGCAGGCCATGAAATTCCACGGGTGGTGGGGTGGGGTGGTGTCCGTTCTCCCACTGTAACGTCCATGGAACCCCCGGGAAAGAGCCGTTTTGAGCCATTCACGTCGTTTCCGTGGGGCTGCTGCCAGTCTCCGGCCGAAGTTATGTAGTCCCGGCCGAATTTCAGGGCCGGCTGTGTTCACACTGACCTGTCCCTTTAAGACCCAAAAGGTTTAATTATTGTAAAAACCTCACCTTGAGATAATTTATAGAATGATTGCTGTTATACACGTCTTCAGGCCGATTAAGAGCCAATAACTGGCTTTCTGTCTCTCTTTGTAAGAATGTTCAGTTTTGATTGGTGAGTCATCCTGTCAAATGGTCGGTTTTCGCATCTAATTCATTGGCACTGATGCCAATTGTGTAGCACTCCTACTGTCACCATGTCACCAGAGATTGAACCTGCGGCCTTCCTGATCTCTGTGGCTCAATGACTCCTTGGGGATAAATTTAACTGTCGGAGGTGCCGTCTTTCGGATGAGATGTTAACCCAGGCCCCGTCTGCCCTCTCAGATGGAGGTAAAAGATCCCATGGCACTATTTTGAAGGAGAGCAGAGGAGTTCTCCCCAGTGTCTTGGCCAATATTTATTCCTCAACCAACATCACTGAAACAGATTATCTGGTCATTTATCTCATTGCTGTTTGTGGGACCTTGCTGTGTGCAAATTGGCTGCCATATTTCCTACATTACAATAGTGACTACACTTCAAAAGTACTTCATTGTGTAAGGTATTTGTTTTAACTCTCTTAACTCTTTACGGTAATCAGAGGTGAGACCAACCAAGAGTTTAAACTTTTCCAAAATAATGGTTTTATTAATATTAAAATACAACAGGTTTACAGATAGAGATGCATACAACCTTTAAGTCAGGGGTACAACTCAAAACTTAGAATGGCCGATTCTTCTGCATCGTGAACACTGAAAGGTTAATAATCCATCAACATCCTGAGTCATGCACTGCCTCTCTGCTTCACTTTAGAATTGTTATAAGCTGGATAGCCTTGTCTTCAGTTGCTTCCAAGCCTTTATTCACAGAGACTAACATTACACACACCACACCCTAGATAAGCCCTCTCATGTATGGATACAAGAGAGTCTGAATTGATACACACCACCTGAATACAATTAACACTAATTGATATAAATCACATGGATACAATTAACACGAACGGCTGCTCCTTGCTGACATGAACAAGTTTTGCAGTAACTTTCCTCGCCCTCTCTCCCATGGTTACACTGACTGATGTTTATGACGGTTTCCCACAGTCTCTTGAGACCTCCCTCATCTGCAGCCTTCCAGACAGTCTACATAACACTTTTTGAATATGGGCAACCTTCCCAGTATGCCTTTTTAAACAGTCAGTTTAACAGTTCTATTAACCAAACTCAGCTCCTTTAGCAGGTAATTAAACCAGGTAAAATCCAAAGATCCTCCAATTGGCTGTGAAGTGCTTTGGGACACCCTGAGGTCATGAAAGGTGCTGTATAAATACAAGTTCTTTGTTTGCATACACCACCTTGTCTGAGATTGAACCCGGGACCTTTCTGGCCTGTGTGGCCCAGTGACTCGCTGGGGATAATTTTAGCCTAACCCGCCCAGCGGGAATGAGTCGGACGCCTGTTTTATACCTTGCCCCCCACTCTTTTTTTCCCTCCCCCCACCACCATTTTACTCTCCTGTGACTTCAATGGATCGTAAAATCTGATGAAGTGTAAATTGGTCTTTAAAATGACCTCCTGCTCTGCGGGCCGTCGGGGGAAGCCCTTGTGTGTTATTTAAAAATTTAAATCTTGAATTCAGGCCTTGTGTCTAACTCCTTAAGAATGGCAAATCCCCTTCCTTGGACAGGAAGTGAGGTGTCAAATCCAAGTGGGAAGCTGACCTCAATCCCACAGAGGACCTGACGTCATTTCTTTTTTCTATTGTGCAGTACGGTAACTTGAGGCTAAAGTTCAGCTTCCCACGGCGCTGCTTCCGGGCTTCAGAGATGGTACTTGATCCAGGAGCACAGGCTTTGGCTGGGCCTCAGAAGAGCAAGAGGCCCGGCTCGACCAAAGCACTCAAGAAAGAGGCCGAGAAAAAGAGCGGTGAGAGGAACGGGATTCGTCCGCACAACAGCCTCGCTGCCACGCAGCCGGAGGCGCCTTTGAGAACTATATCGCAGGCCCCGGGGGCGCCCGGTTGTGGCTTGAAGGTCAGCAAGCCTCTCGGAGCTGGGCCGAGCTCCATCAGTAACGGACACTGCAGCTGGATGAGACGGAGCGAAAGCTCGTACAGCGTGAATAGCGCGGGTTCCACTCGGTCCCGGGGCCAGATCAGGAACGCCACCTCTCTCCCTCACATAGCCAGGTACAGCGCACGGGAGATGCCGCCCGTTAAAAGCCCGTGCCTCTTGGTGGCGCTGAGACCAATGAACGTCGACAAGGAGAAAGAGACATTTTTCCAGTCCAATTATGCCTACAATCCTCAGTTTGAGTATTCGGAGCCCCTCAGCAGCAGCATAATGAGCAAGTACAGCGTGGCCTCCGACCGTTTCATCGAGCAGGTGAGCACTTCCTCTTAAGTCGTTAGATTCTGCTACCTCCATGCGTTTGTTACCTCCAGACTCGACTATTCCAATGCCCTCCTGGCCGGCCTCCCACCTACCACCCCTCCATATACATCAGCTCATCCGAAACACTGCTGCCCATATCGTAACTCGCACCAAGTCCCGTTCTCCCATCACCTCTCTGCTCGCCGACCTACATTGGCTCCCGGTCCAGCAGCGACTCTGATTTAAAATTCTCATCCTTGTGTTCAAATCCCTCTGCGGCCTCGCCCCTCCCTATCTCTGTAACCTCCTCCAGCCCTACAACCCTCTGAGAACTCTGCGCTCCCCCAATTCTGGCCTCTTTCACATCTCCGATTTGCATCACACCACAAATGGCGGCCGTGCCTTCAGCTGCCTAGGTACCGAGTTCTGGAATTCCCTCTCTAAACCTCTCCGCCTCTCTACCTGTCTCTTCCCCCTTTTAAGATGCTCCTTAAAACGTACCTCTTTGACCAAGCTTTTGGTCACCTGTCCTAATATCTCCTTACGTGGCTCGGTGTCAAATTTTGTTTGGTCACTCCTGTGAAGCGCCTTGGGACGTTTTACTACGTTAAAGGCTCTATATAAATGCAAGTCGTGTTGTTGTTGTAATGGTGCACTAATCGTTACCTGTGTGGTGAACTGGACGGATGTCACAGTAAAATAAGCTCAGTGTAAATAATTCTGATGGCTCAGTGGGTAATTTGCACCATGTGGTGTGGTACTGGGTCATGCAGGCCAGGAAGGTGCCAGGTTTGATCCCTGTTCAGTGCTGAGTTAGCTGGTCTCAGCCTTGGGTGTTGGGGGCGGGGTGGAGGGGAGGTGGTGTGGAAGGAGGTTGAGGTTACAATTGGACTGTTAGTTTAGTGCAGCGACTGGCTGCGTGTTAGTTTAGTGCAGCGACTGGCTGCGTGTTAGTTTAGTGCAGCGACTGGCTGCGTGTTAGTTTAGTGCAGCGACTGGCTGCGTGTTAGTTTAGTGCAGCTACTGGCTGCGTGTTAGTTTAGTGCAGCGACTGGCTGCGTGTTGGTTTAGTGCAGCGACTGGCTGCGTGTTAGTTTAGTGCAGCGACTGGCTGCGTGTTAGTTTAGTGCAGCGACTGGCTGCGTGTTAGTTTAGTGCAGCTACTGGCTGCGTGTTAGTTTAGTGCAGCGACTGGCTGCGTGTTAGTTTAGTGCAGCGACTGGCTGCGTGTTAGTTTAGTGCAGCGACTGGCTGCGTGTTAGTTTAGTGCAGTGTCACATTTCTCCAATGTCTTACGACTCAGCTGCTGCTGTCGACTTTCTAACCTGTCTGAGTTGATCCACAGTTTCACATCTAATTCAATTTGAGGATTAATGCCAAATTGCACAAGGCAGAAAACTTTGTACTGACAGGAAAATTGGATTAACGACTTAAAGCTTATTGATAGTAGGTCGTGTTTAATGGAGTTTAGTTTTATGGCTTTAATTCTCTTTGAGCTGCCCTGATGGCTCAGTGGGTTTGATCAATGGGTAGCCGAGCCTGACAGTGCAGGAAAGTGCCACATTTGGCCTTTGGTCTGTGCCGAGTTTATTGAACTTGGCTGGGGTGCCAGTGGAGGGACTGCAAATGGTAGCAGTGCCCTTGGGTTGCCACCTTCAATTCTGTGTTTGTGTGTACATGTGCGTGCGTGTTTCTGACTGTCTATATATTTGTCTCTTACTGCATCTGTCCCTTACTGCATCTGTCCATCTCGCTCTCTCTGTCTCCGTCTCTATCTCTGTCTATCTGTTTCTCTCTCTCCATCTCTGCCCCTTGTCTCTCTCTCTCTCTTCCCCCATCTGTCTGTCTCGGTCTCTGTCTCCCTCTCTCTCTGCTTCAGATTTCCTGTCTGTCTATTTGCCTTTTTTTTTCTAAATACTGCAGATTTAGATGCAGTATATCTAGCTCTTTATTAGTGATCTGTGTTTATTCCTATCAAATGTTGTCCCATTTTTTGTATTAGTTTCTTGTATATTTGAAGACATTGAATTGCTTTCTAGTTGTAGCAAAAGTGTTTATTTGGACTCTTCGGGGGGAACTCTAACCTCCCAGGACGGGCAAGGGGTGAGGTGGGGAGAAGGGGGTTAAAATTTCAAAAATCGGAAACCCGACCCCAACCCTCCCACTTCCGGTTTTAACGGAGGCAGGTTGGGGGGTGCGCGACAAACCTGCTCTCCAGAGGCAGGTCAGTAATTTAAATATGTTAATGAGTTGCGGCCTCAAATTTTACCAGAGTTTTAGATTTAACGGCCATGGGTCGTGTTTCACAGGGATCAGGAAACCCGGCAGCTGAAGGAAGGCCAGAATTGCTGGATTCAGCAGGTAAGTGCCTTTCCAGCACTGCTTGTGGGCCAGGAGGAGCAGGAGTGCTTCCCCCGGCCCCCCCCCAGCAAACTTGCTGTGATTGCCCCCATCTCTCTCTCTCTCTCCGCTCCCCGGCTGCAGCCTGATGCCGCAGGCCTTCCTGCTCGACAGACAGCCAGCCTCTCAATCTGACCTGCTGCCAAGTGGGAAACGGAGAAAAAAAGTTTAAATGAGGTCCTGCCGTTAAATTCGGCCGACCCTCCACGTTACCCGCATTTCTGGGTTTGCAGGCCGCTATGACCCTCCTCGCTCCCTCCCCACCTCCCCATAAATATCTGGGCCTTCCTCTCTCTGTTTATGAACGATGAAATAACTTACATTTATATAGTGCCTTCTGTGACCTCAGGAGTTCCAAAGCGCTTTGGAAGTGTAGTCATTGTTGTAATGTAGAAAATATAGCAGCCAATTTGCTCACAGCAAGACCCCACAATCAGCTGAGATAGTGATCAGATAATCTGTTTTTAGTGATGTTGGTTAAACATTGGCCAGGACACTGGGGAGAACTCCCATGCTCTTCTTCAAAATAGTGCCATGGGACCTTTCACATCCACTTGAGAATGCAGACTGGACCTTGGTTTAACGTCTCATCCGAAAGTCGGCACCTCTGACAGTGCAGCACTCCCTCAGTACTGCACTGGAGTGTCAGCTTAGACTATTGCTGAAGTCTCTGGATGTGGAGATGCCGGTGATGGACTGGGGTTGACAATTGTAAACAATTTTACAACACCAAGTTATAGTCCAGCAATTTTATTTTAAATTCACAAGCTTTCGGAGGCTACCTCCTTCCTCAGGTGAACGATGTCCACATCGTTCACCTGAGGAAGGAGGTAGCCTCCGAAAGCTTATGAATTTAAAATAAAATTGCTGGACTATAACTTGGTGTTGTAAAATTGTTTACAGAAGTCTCTGGAGTGGGACTTGAACCATTGACTCAGAGGCAAGAGTGCTACTTGTTTATATGCATAATGAATGTGTTTAGGATTTTAATAGTGAACATCTTCCCACACCCCCAATGTTTGCACATGCGTATTTTGTCCAGCAGTGGTCGTTGAGCAAGAATCAGGAATAAAAACCTGGGCTGATTCTGTTCTCTTTCCCCTCCTGAGATTGTGGACACTGAGGCCATTATAGCACTCTCCGCTCAGCCCATGTTGATATCATCTACCTCTGCAAGGGACTGGGACCTTCTGGTCTTCATGGCTGTATGCCACAGCTTGGTTTGTACTTATTCATTGAGCTGGAGATAACCAAGGAGAAATGTTTAACAGCTTACTGATTCCTTGATGGACCCTATTCCCAGAAGAGTTCAGTAAGAATTTAGGGATCCGGCATCAGATAGCTAGAGACCCATACAAGTTCAGAGGAGAGACCAATAACCTTGGAAGATTCTGAACGAGACGCAGTGGAGTAACCACAATCCCATTCCCTTGTCTCTCTTCCAGGCTGTTCGGATCATGAAGAGTGTGGTGGAGATGTACGGCAACTATGAGAACTTTGAGGTGGCAACGGGTGGCGCTATGCTGTCAAAGAGTAAAATCTGGACCTGCATCAGGAGCTACATGCGGAAGGAGGGATGTTCTGGAGAGGTGAGGACAATGAAAAAGGGTGTGTGTGTGTGTGTGTGTGGCTTCGTCTAGAACCCCACAGCTGCTTTGCCTCTGCAAAGCAAAAAAGAGGAAGTTCCTTGTGAAGAGGGCTTCAAACTCTGCAGGGTACCTGTAGCACTTGTCTACAGCTTCCAGCAGCCATTACAGAGTCAGCATGGCAGAGGGAGTCTTGCCAGTCTCTTGGGCAAGAAGTGATTGGCAATGGAAGAGGGCGCGATGGAAATTGAGAGGGGAATCTAAAAAGTGAATGGACAGGCCTAAATTCCCACAACCCCATGAATTAGCAACGGAGTAAACAGAAAGACGCAGAGGCAACAACAAGAGTGTCCGAGAGCCATGCAGGCAGGGAGAGGGAGAGGGAACAGGAACAAGTGGAAGTTAAAGAGAAGGATGGAGAGAAGGACACAGAAAGAGGCTGTGCGGGAGGCCTGCAGAGAGACATAATGGCCGGGAAATTCTGCAGGGAGTTCTCCCGATCTCCTGCTGGAAATGTGCCGGGAGACCAGCAGAATTCCTGGAGAAATGGGCACAGACGGCTACTTTCAGCTCTTTCCGCAGTTACGGCAGGAGAACAGGCGAATAATTTATTACTTTAGTCTGAGAGTTGGCGCAGGGGATCAGCTGGTTACAGATCATGAGAGCTGTCTGTAGGGAAGCCTTGATTCGGGTACAGTGGCTGTCAGGATCAGCTTCACGAATGGGTCACTGAGGGGGATTTTTGTAGAGTGCATGAAATTTAATGGCTCAGTTATATTGTACCAGTATCGGCAGCACATTTAACAGCACTGCGAGCAATGAGCCATTGGTGATATTTATATCACTATGACTGAGTGAAATTACTCCATGAGTAAGTAACACTCGCTCCGAGCTCTCGTCACTCGTCTCAGGCCAGACACACTTCAGGTGAATGTCCCAGCAAATCATTCCAATCTGAGCCCCCAAAAATCCGGGGGCTATCCTGCTGTATCATAGAATCATACAGCACAGAAGGAGGCGATTCGGCCCATCGTGCCTTTGCTGATTCTTTGAAAGCACTATCTAATTAGTGTCTCTCTCCTGCTCTTTCCCCAAAGCCCTGCAAATGTCTCTTTTTCAAGTATTTATCCAATACCCCTTTGAAGAATGTAGAAGCTCCCACGGCCTGGAGCCTTAAAGGGACCAGGGATGTGGTTAATAAAGATGTATCTGGTCAGACCAGCTGTGTCTCCCTGATGACCAGATGCTGAGGGTCGGGGGGGTGGGGGGCAGAGTTCATGCCAGGATTGTGACTTGGACCCCCGATTAAAGATCAATTTTTTTTTTAATGACTTTTTAAAAAGCATTTTGGGGGAGACCCCAACCCCACCTACCCCTCCCCACCTACCCCGCCCCCCCCCCCCCCCCCCGGTTTTCCTAGCCTGCCACCTCTGCCGGACTTTCTGGCATATGAACATGTGGAAATGACAGGCAGATAAAGTCCAGTTAGTCCATCAAGCCTGCCCCACACTCATGATGGCTGGACCATCACGACTAGACCCTCCCCCACCCCGCCCCCCTGCTGCAGCCATGTAATTTCCTGGGAGAGGCAAAAACCAAGGGGATAAACCCACTGCCAGCAAGGGGGAAAGAAAATCTGTAAAATTCCTCTCCGACCACCTCAGGTGATTGAAACCAGTCCAGGAGATCATGCTGACGTTAACTGTTAAATCACTTACCTTCTGTATGATGCGATCTCTGCCCAGTCAAGAACTGGTCCAGCTCTCTCCTGTAGGCATGCAGAGAGTCAACACCCACCACACCAGCCGGCAACATGCTCACTGCTCTTTGGGGGAAAAGAAGGTCCGCCTAACATCCAGTCTATACCTACCCTTACATAGTTTAAACTCATGTCCCCGGTCCTCCCTAATTTGTCAAACTGGAGTCATCTATCAACAGGCACGCTATCCTTCCCTTTTATTGTGTTTACAATGGCGAGTGCTCCAGATGGAATTCTGGTACCGCGTGTGGCAGACAAATCAAAGGGAGCCCCCCTCTCCCCTCGGTGCCAGAGGTCCTGGGCGGGCCCACCTTGGCACTTACGCCCCTCCCCCACCACCCGCAGATTTTCGGGGCCCAGATCTTTTCATTGATTGGAAATGGGGAGGTTCGATAGGCTGCCTGAGGTTTCATTTGAACAGCTGCAGTTCTTCCCTTATTAGGTCACATGCCAGTCTGTAGTTTGTCTCGGGGAGAGAGTACAAGCTTGTTTTCTCATATCATTGGCCCCAAGCTAAATAGAAACTGAAAAAGTATCTCATGACTTCCTCGTGTCTTTTGTTGAATCACTTTTCTAAAATAAAACAATTCTGTCACAGGCTATTGAGGAAGCTCATACACCCACTGTTGCAATGTTAGGGGGCATCGTTATTCACTGGAGTTCATTATTCACTGGCACTTCCAGCTGCCCAGTACTTGATCCAAATGGGTGACTGAGTTCTGGGGTAACAGGGCAAGCAAACAAGGAAAATCCCTGGTTCAATCCCTGGCCTGTTCCCTGGGTCAGGGAGGAGTCTGGTGCTACAATTGAAGAAGAAGAAGGAAAGACCTAGAGTCATACAGTGCCTTTCACGGCCTCAGGAAACCCCAAATTGCTTTACAGGCAATGAAATACTCATGAAGTGTAGTTACTGTTGTAATGTAGGGAAATGTGGCAGTCAATTTGCGCTCAGCAAACTCCCTCAAACAGCAATATGTTAATGACCAGATAATCTTTCTTTTAAAGTGATGTTGGTTGAGGGATAAATATTGGCCAGGGCACTGTGGAGAACGCCCCTGCTCTTCAAAATAGTGCCATGCGATCTTTTACGTCCACCCGAGAGGGCAGACGGGGCCTCGGTTTATCGTCTCGTCCAAAAGACAGCTCCCTCAGTACTGCACTGGAGTGTCAGCCTGGATTACGTGCTCGGGTCTCTGGAGCGGGGCTTGAGCCCACAACCTTCTGACTCAGAGATGAGAGTGCGGCCACTGAGCCACAGCTGACACCAGAATTGTATCCAAACTGTTCTCCTTCGTGGTTCAGAACTCTTAGGCATGCAATAGAAGGACTTCCTCTGGCCCATGTGCAAGATCCAGATCAAACTGTGAGGTGGATTTATGGCAAAAAAAAAGGGAACCTATTGCAGGGATGGAAGGCTCTAGCCTACAATGACTATCGCACTGAGCACCCTGGAGAGGGAGTAATTAGTTCGTACGGGAGAGTCTCCTGGCCTATTAGTACATGAGGCAACCCATTTCTTCCACTGCTGTCTGTCCAGAACAAGATGTCTGACTCTGATCAGATTATCATCTCGCCTTAACATCCATCAGATTGTGGTTCTCTACAATTCATGTTTCTATTAGCAGGTCTGTAACGGAATCGATTCTGTTTTGAAAGACATTTTTACCTGGTGGACAGGTCATTAGTCTGACTTACAACCCCCGACCAGGAGGACCTGTAGACTGCCTTTGAGTCTGACTCCTACCCTTTGACCTGTCTGGCTATGGTGGTACCTACTGGAAGTTATGCTCCTGCCACCATAGCTCTTCAGGGTCATAGGAGGTCACAAGCCTTCCCACCACATCAAGGTGCAGTCCCTAGGGAAGGACAGGGAGTAAGCCTCATGGTGGGCACACCTCTTCCCCAAAAAAAACCCCTGATGTGAGGACCTGAATTAAGCAGTTGTAATGAGTCAAACCGCTACATGGCACTGGACTAGAATGGCAAGGTGGCTTACATGTCATATTCTGTGTAGTACTCTGTGCCACATTGAAGGCCCCTGTCTATTGTATAGTTGATGAGGGAATGGGAACATATACTCATTGATTCTGGGCTTGGTGCCTACCATGATGGACTGTGATGTAGGGAGACATGTAGTTGCTTCAGAAGCTCAGCACCTCCAGCTGGTGGAGCCAGCTTTCAGTGGGATATGGCATGTGTCCATGTTGTAGTCAGGATGATGGTAGCAATATTCACACACATCTTATGGTGAGTTGTGCTACTCAACATGCTGCTTGTGAGGAGATCCTGGTACTTTGTGTCCGCCTCTTGAGAGCTCAAACCTGCTCCTGCCAGTTGTCTAATGACCAGCTAGTGATTATCCTGCGTGTGGGGAGGGAGGTAAGTGGATTCTCTTTGGGGTTGGGGTGGTTCTAAGATCACTCTCCTGTTGATGGAAGATCAGAACCAAGTAAACCCTTGGTGGAAGACTTGGTAATACAATACCTGGAGTGTGCAGGTCTGAAACACTCCAAGGCACTGTTCACCGACCAGCTACTCTGGCTCGCTAATTGAACCTGAAGGGGGCTGGAATATTTCCTACTCAGCCCCAGATAACCTTGAATGGTAATGTCCTAACAGATAGGAGGGGTACCAATGCTCTGTGCTGCCAAGGCTGTGCAATTGTAGCTTCGCATTGTTCATTGTTTCTTCCAGTATGCTCTTGTCAGCATTAAATTACTTGCAGATATAACTCATCTCGCAAAAGCTTAACTGTAGCCTCTGTCCCCATGGCACCTCCAACAACTAATGTCTGCAGATGTAATACACTTACACATGTTTCCTGCATCCAGGCCATTTATGTAGATAAGAAACAACAAAACCACTGACTGCTGTAATATCCACTGCAGAACCTTTCCAGTCGGCAGTGAGTCTTTCATTAACGAGCACCTCACAGACTCCCTCCCTCCTTCAGACACGGGAATATATGACATCTGGCACAGGAGATTCGTTTAGATAGTAGTTTATTTATTTAAGGAAGAAATCTCACTACCGTACAAGTTTACAGCTGATTCTCTTTCTTATTCTATGTTTTTTACTCTCTATTTATATTTCTCTGTGTTCATTCCCTCTTGCTCGATCTCTTTCTCTTATTCTCTCTCCATTCTATTTCTCTTTTTCACTCAGCTGTTCATTTTCTCTTTCTCTGTGTTTTCTGTCTCTCTATTCTCTTTTTTTAGAGCTCTTCTCTTTTTTTGATTTCTCTTGAGTTTCCTTTACGTTCAGATCTTCCTTTTCCTCTGGATTCTTCTACATCTCTTGCTGTTTTTCTATCCCACTCTGTTCTCTTTACTCTTTGAGTTCTCTATTATCTCTCTCCGCTCTGAGCTTAGCTTTCCTTTCTCTTTAAGCTTGTCACTCTCTATTTTTCTCTTTCACTCTGTTCCAAGTTTTTTTCCCTTTCTCTTTCCTTACACACTCTATCTCTGTCTCTTCTTTTCTTCTATCTTCCTCTATCTCTTTCAATTTCGCCCTCCTTTCCTCCTTTTCTGTCTCCTCGCACTCGTTCTGAACCATTGCTTTCCTGCGTGGTATTTTTCAATATACCCTCGCTAAGATATTGCCAACGTGGATTTGAATTCAGGAGCTACAGACAAAGCTGCCTTGAGGGCTGATAAGATCCTTTGCTGTATAAATTACTGCCTCCTTTTGTGGAGGTACTGAACCACTGGGGAGTACAGCAGATGTCACTGGCCCGTCTAGCATCACAAGTAAACGTCAATGTGCATGTCGCTGCACTTCCAGCAGTAAAGCTGGAAATCTGACATCGAGCCAAGATCCTGCAGCTTTCCATCGTTCTGGTGAAAAGAGCCACTCAATCCCCTTGGATCCTCTCGAGATCGATTAGCCGTGAGCACCTCAGGAGTGAAAGAACTCGCCCGTCTGAGGCCAGTCATTCTGTGGTGGTTTTCTTTTGTTGTCGTTAACCATTAACCATTTCCTGACCCCACGGTTTTCTGTCAGCGCCGCTCCTCTGCTGACATCACCGTGGGCCGATTGCCAGGAAGCATCCGGAAAGGATCAGATGGAAGGAGACAGTCCTATTCAACCTTGATTTCCCTCGCCCCCCTCCCTCTCCCCTCCCCAAGAAGAGATTCAGTGTTGCAGATGTAATGATGTGGCACTGTAAAGAGTGCGTGCCCTGTCGGAAGGGTTAACTGTCTGAGGCAATCGAACCTATTTGATGCAAGTCCCTGGAAACGTTCATACATCTGAATCTCCCGGCTGAGCCTGATTTAAATTGTTTTGACTGATTTGAAGCCATGATCTGCTGCTGTCTGCAGAGATGCAGAGTGGAGCTGCCCTGTGTATTAGTAAGCTGCTATTGTGTCACTGAACTCCATCTGAACCTAGGAACCAAAGCGAGAGAAATTTCCCCCTCGCCGTTATTTCTAGTGAAACCTTTCTAGCCTTGAGAGGAAATCTTTTCATTATCTTAATCGCGTATAGCGACTGACAGACAGAAAGGCCTCAAATCTCCAATACATATATACAGAATGATCTGTATTTTTTTTTCCCTTGTTATCTTTGTAACTCTGTAAGGCATTACCAGCCTACTCCGTAGTGTTGGGACCCTAGTCAGAGAATCCTGATTCCAGTTCCTACTTTGACTGTAAACGGAACCATTTTCTTTACTGTTACCACAACCTGCATTTATATAGCACCTTTAACATAGTAAAACGTCCCAAGGCGTTTCACAGGAGCGTTATCAAACAAAATTTGACACCGAGCCACATAAGCAGGCATTAGGACAGGTGACCAAAAGCTTGGCCGAAGAAATAGATTTTTAAGGCGTGTCTTAAAGGAGGAGAGAGAGGTTTAGGGAGGCAATTCCAGAGCTTAGGGCCAGGCAGCTGAAGACACGGCTGTCAATGCTGGAGCGATTTAAAATCATGGATGCACAAGAGTCCAGGATTGGGGGAGCGCAGAGATCTGAGGGTTGTAGGGCTGGAGGAGGTTACAGAGATAGTGAGGGGTGAGGCCATGGAGGGATTTGAAAACAAGAATGAGAATTTTAAAACTGAGGCGACACTGGACCAGGAGCCAATGTAGGTTGGCGAGCAGAGGGGTGATGGGTTTATGCAGTTTTTTTGGTTGCAACTTGTTGACCTATATTCACAGTGTACGGTATACCTTGGACCTCATGGCATAGGCAGTGTACATGGTGCATTGTGATAATATGATATCTATGATGTATTGTGGGAAATACAGCATGGTATATTGTGGTAATATACAGTATACATAGTTATCATAGAAAGTTACGGCACAGAAGGAGGCCATTCGACCCACCGTGTCCGTGCCGGCTGATAAAGAGCTATCCAGCTTAATCCCACTTTCCAGTACTTGGTCCGTAGCCTTGTAGGTTACAGCACTTCAAGTGCACTTCCAAGTATTTTTTAATGAGTTGAGGGTTTCTGCCTCTACCACCCTTTCAGGCATTGAGTTCCAGACCCCCAGCAACCCCTAGGTGAAAAATTTCTCCTCAGCTCCCTTCTACCAATTACTTTAAATCTAGGCCCCCTGGTCACTGACTCCTCTGCTAAGGGAAATAGGTCCTCCCTATCTACTCTATCTAATCCCGTCATAATTTTGTATACCTCAATTAAATCTCCCCTCAATCTCCTTTGTTCCAAAGAAAACAACCCCAGCCTATCCAATCTTTTCTCATAGCTAAAATTCTCCAGCCCTGGCAACATCCTCATAAATCTCCTCTGTACCTTCTCTAGTGCAATCACATCTTTCCTGTAATGTGGTGACCAGAATTGTACACAGTACTCAAATTGTGGCCTAACCAATGTTTTATACAATTCTAGTATAACCTCCCTGCTCTTATATTCTGTGCCTAGGCTAATAAAGGAAAGTATCCCGTCTGCCTTTTTAACCACCTTATCTACCTGTCCTGCTACCTTCGGGGATCTGTGGACATGCACTCCAAGGTCCCTCACTTCCTCTACACCTCTCAGTATCCTCCCATTTATTGTGTATTCCCTTGCCTTGTTTGCCCTCCCCAAATGCATTACCTCACACTTCTCCGGATTGAATTCCATTTGCCACTTTTCTGCCCACCTGACCAGTCCATTGATATCTTCCTGCAGACTACAGCTTTCCTCCTCACTATCAACCACACGGCCAATTTTTGTATCGTCTGCAAGCTTCTTGATCAAGCCCCCCACATTCAAGTCCAAATCAGTAATATATATCCCAAAAAGCAAGGGTCCTAGTACTGAGCCTTGCGGGACCTCACTGACAACAGCCTTCCAGTCGCAAAAACACCCATCAACCATCACCCTTTGCTTCCTGCCACTGAGCCAATTTTGGATCCAACTTGCCACTTTCCCTTGGATCCCATGGGCTTTTACTTTTTTGACCAGTCTGCCATGTGGGAGCTTGTCAAAAGCCTTGCTAAAATCCATGTACACTACATCAAGTGGACTACCCTCATCGATCCTCCTTGTTAACTCCTCAAAAAATTTAATCATTAGTCAGATACAACCTTCCCGTAACATATCCATGCTGACTGTCCTTGATTAACCCGTGCCTTTTAAATGACGATTTATGCTGTCCCTCAAAATCGGTTCCAATAATTTACCCACCACCGAGGTTAGACGAACTGGCTTATAATTACTCGGTCTATCTCTTTCTCCCTTTTTAAGCAACTGTAAAATGTTAGCATTCCTCCAGCACCACGCCTGCAACCAGGGACGATTGGAAAATGATGGTCAGAGCCTCCGTTATTTCTTCCCTTGGTTCTCTTAGCAGCCTGGGATACATTTCATCCAGGCCTGGCAATTTATCTACTTTCAAAGATGCTAAATTCCTTAATGCTTCCCCTTTCACTATGTTTATCCTATCCAATATTTCACACTCTTCGTCCTTAACTACAATCTCTGCATTGTCCCCTCTCTTGTGAAGACAGACGCAAAGTATTCATTAAGAACCATACCCACATCTTCCGCCTCCACACATAGGTTACCTTTTTTGGTCTCTAATAGGCCCTACTCTTTCCTTAGTTATCCTCTTGGTCTTTATGTATTTATAAAACATTTTTGGTTTTTCCTTAATTTTACTTGCCAGTATTTTTTCATGCCCTCTCTTTGCTTTCCTCATTTCCTTTTTTAATTTCACCCCGTACTTTCTGTTCTCCTCTAGGCTTTCCGCAGCATTGAGCTCTTGGTGTCTGACATAAGCTTCCCTTTTTTGCCTTATCTTACCTTGTATGCTCCTTGTCATCCAGGAGGCTCTAGATTTGGAAGTCCCACCCTTTTTCTTTGTGGGAATATGTTTACTCTGAACCCTTTGAATCTCCCACTTGAATGCCTCCCACTGCTCTGACACTGATTTACCTTAGGGAAGAGCGACCAAAACATGATAGAATTCCTCATTAAGATGGAGAGTGAAGTAGTTAAATCCGAAACTAGGAACCTGAATCTAAATAAATGAACATACGAAAGTATGAGATGCGAGTTGGCTATGATAGATTGGGGAACTTTACGAAAAGGGATGACAGTGGATAGGAAATGGCTAATATTTAAAGAAAGTTTTCAGGAATTACAACAATTATTCATTCCTGTCTGGCGCAAAAATAAAACAGGAAAGGTAGCTCAACTGTGGCTTACAAAAGAAATTAGGGATAGTATTAGATCCAAAGAGGAGACATATAAAATTGCCAGAAAAAGTGGCAAGCCTGAGGATTGGGAGAAGTTCAGAATTCAGCAAAGGAGGACAAAGAGATTGATTAAGAGGGGAAAAATAGAGTATGAGAGTAAACTAGCAGGGAACATAAAAACTGACTGTAAAAGCTTCTATAAATATGTCAAGAGAAAAAGATTAGTGAAGACAATTGTAGGTCCCTTACAGTCAGAAATGGGGGAAATTATAATGGGGAACAAAGAAATGGCAGAACAATTAAACACATACTTTGGTTCTGTCTTCACAAAGGAGGACACAAATAACCTGCCAGAAATGTTAGGGAACCAAGGGTCTAGTGAGAGGGAGGAACTGAAGGAAACCAGTATTAGTAAAAAAAATAGTGCTAGGGAAATTAATGGGGCTAAAGGCTGACAAATCCCCAGGACCTGATAATCTACATCCCAGAGTACTAAAGGAAGTGGCCCTGGAAATAGTGGATGCATTGGTGATCATCTTCCAAAATTCTATAGACTCTGGAACAGTTCCTACTGATTGGAGGGTGGCAAATGTAACCCCACTATTTAAAAAAGGAGGGAGAGAAAAAACAGGGAATTACAGACCAGTTAGCCTAACATCAGTAGTGGGGAAAATGCTGGAGTCTATTGTAAAAGATGTGATAACAGAACACTTGGAAGGCATTAACAGGATTGGACAAAGTCAGCATGGGTTTATGAAAGGGAAATCATGCTTAACAAATCTACTGGAGTTTTTTGAGGATGTAACTAGTAGAATAGATAGGGGAGAACCAGTGGATGTGGTGTGTTTGGATTTTCAGAAGGCTTTTGATAAGGTCCCACACAAGAGGTTAGTGTGCAAAATTAAAGCACATGGGATTGGGGGGAATATACTGGCATGGATTGAGAATTGGTTGACAGACAGGAAACAGAGAGTAGGAATAAATGGATCTTTTTCCGGGTGGCAGGCAGTGACTAGTGGGGTACCGCAGGGATCAGTGCTTGGGCCCCAGCTATTCACTATATATCAATGATTTGGATGAGGGAACTGAATGTAACATTTCCAAGTTTGCAGACCACACAAAGCTGGGGTGGAATGTGAGCTGTGAGAAGGATGCAAAGAGGCTCCAATGTGAATTAGACAAGTTGGGTGAGTGGGCAAGAACATGGCAGATGCAGTATATCCACTTTGGTTGTAAAAACAGAAAGGCAGATTATTATCTGAATGATCAGATTGGGAATAGTGATAGATTGGGAAAAGTGGAGGTGCAACGAGACCTGGGTGTCCTTGTATACCAGTCGCTGAAAGCGAGCATTCAGGTTCAGCAAGCAGTTAGGAAGGCGAACGGTATGTTGGCCTTCATTGCAAGAGGATTTGAGTACAGGAACAGGGATGTCTTACTGCAGTTATTTGGGGCCTTGGTGAGACCACATCTGGAGTATTGGGCTCGATATTGCCAGGGCTGCAGATTCGCGGCGGGGGGTCTATTGGGCGCGTGGGTAACGCGCCCGGCGAAATCAGTCTGCCCCCCGTGCGATCGCGGCCTAATTGGATCCACTTACCTGGTCTTCCGGGTTCCCCACTGCTGATCTGTGCGTCGGGCGACTGCGCATGCGCAGTAAGATCTGTCAGCTGGAGGAGCTCTATTTAAAGGGGCAGTCCTCCACTGACAGATGCTGCAACAAACAGGAAAAAATACAGCATGGAGCAGCCCAGGGGGAAGGCTGCTCCCAGTTTAATGATGCCTCACTCCAGGTATCATTAGATGGGGTGAGGAGGAGGGGGAGGACAGAGATCTTCCCCCCGGCGGGCGGGAGGACGCGGCCCGCCTCTGCCACCAGGAAGGCCTGGCTCGAGGTGGCAGAGGAGGTCACCTGCACCACCAACATATCGCCCACCTGCATACAGTGCAGGAGGCGCTGCAATGACCTAAGTAGGTCAGCCAAAGTGAGTACACTTACTCATTCCCCTACACTCCATCTGCCACATCACCGCCCCCACCCCACATCTCCTTCTGCACTGCCAACACTACTCTGTCACATCACCCCTCACATAGTATCTATGATATATTGTGGTAGTTTTGGTACATTGACAAAAATCGGGCAGGTTGTAAAATGAGTGGCCGATTCACTACATCCTGTTTCCCATTCAGCGTTAGTGAAAATTCATCCCTAATAGCAGCAGCATTGATCTATAGGCTTTAATTTTTTAACTTTATATACATACAAGTGAAATTATATTTGAGACAGCATGCAGCAAAATTAATAGGGCATGAATTGCTGAGTCCCCAGAGTGGACAGAGTGGAATGCTGTCTCCTGATCACTGAACAAATGGTTCGAGGTTTCTTCAAAGCACAGCAGGTGATTACTGATTTACAGAGCAGCAATATATATAGCACAGCACTTAAACACCGAGCTCTGTGCCACGTCTGGGAGGAGACATCGAGGAGGGGGAGGGAATGGGAGTGCAAAGTTTACTGGGTGACCTTTCACCATTCAGGCCAATGGAAGTGACAATGAGAGGAGAGGAGAGGAGGGGAAGGGGAGGGGAAGGGGAGGGGAGGGGTGGAGGGAGCAAGCAGGAGAGGGAATGAGGAGGGGGAGGAGGAATGGAATGAGAAAGGAGGTGGGGGGGAAGAGAGAGAGAGAGAGAGAAAATGGGCCAAGAGGGGAATGGGGGAGGGGAGGGGGAGAGGAAGTGGGGAGAGGAGGAGGAGGAGGAGGAGGGAGAAGGTAGAAGAGGAAAGAGTGGAGAGGGAGAGAGAGGAAATAGGGGAGAGAGGAAGTGGGAGGGGGAGAGAGGGAGAAGGTCAGGGAACAGCAACTGTCCAACCGACCTTTGCTTTAAGAACATAGAACATATATAAGAACATAAGAAATAGTAGCAGGAGTAGGCAATCCGGCCTCTCAAGCCTGCTCCACCATTCAGTAAGATCATGGCTGATCATCTACCTCAACGCCATTTTCCTGCACTATCCCCATATCCCTTGATGCCTTTAATATCTGGAAATCTATCGATCCCTGTTTTGAATGTACTCAATGACTGAGCTCCTACAGCCCTCTGGGGTAGAGAATTCCAAAGATTCACCACCCTCTGAGTGAAGAAATCTCTCCTCAACTCAGTCCTAAATGGCCTACCCCTTATTCTGAGACAATGACCCCTGGTTCTAGACTCCCCAGCCAGTGGAAACATCCTCCCTGCATCTACCCTGTCGAGCCCTGTAAGAATTTTGTATGTTTCAATGAGAACAGGCTACATGTCACGGCACGGTCAAAGACAAACCTGAACAAATAAATACTAGTTTATCCCAGCCTGCACTGAATTAGCTGCTCTCAGAGATGGCAGCAATTGGGGGTGTAATGGTAAGCCTCAGGGCCCCTATACAAGGGGAAGGGGAAAAAATTAACCAGGGATCCCACTCGTCTTTTGCTATCTCGTGACCCTTGCTGGAAATGAGCGTGTTGTGGCTATCTGGTGGAGACAGGATCGAGTTCAGTGGTGACGCTACCCTTGGTCGAATGGCCGCCTTATTTTATCCCTGGGCTGATAATATAAAGAATGGCCACTTGGACAAGAGCCACTGGTATCCACGTACATGTATCCTAGCGTGTGTCTGCTCCACTGGGAGAAGAGGAGAGAAAAGCCAAAAAATGTTAGCTGAGCAGAGCTATTGCTAAATAATAAATGAACCAGGTTGAGTGGAGTGAATTTCATTTAATTTCTGATCGATTGGTGTTTGTAGTGAAGTAGGCGCCTGTCTCTGACTTTACACGTGATTGAATGGTGATATGTCGCCTTAGAATAAACCCGCAGTGTTTGATTCCCAGGAGTGGCAGTACAGCATGAACTCAGACACTGTCTGCTCGGTAACTGCACATCTAAAGCATTCTGCTCCAATTACAGTTCACCCAGAGGTCATCGTCCGGAGCAACATCTTTCCAGTTTTTTTTTGATAGACGTGTGACATTCAATACAAAGAAATGCGAGAAGTTTACCAAACCTCTGTTGGCTAATGAGGAAACTCTGCGGAGAACAAATCTAATTGAGTTGGAGATTCAGTAAATACTGTCACATTCGAAGGGACCCCTGTAAATACTGACGCACTCCCAGAGACCCTCTATAAATACTGACACACTCCCAGAGACCCTCTATAAATACTGACACACTCCCAGAGACCCTCTATAAATACTGACGCACTCCCAGAGACCCTCTATAAATACTGACGCACTCCCAGAGACCCTCGATAAATACTGACGCACTCCCAGAGACCCTCTATAAATACTGACACACTCCCAGAGACCCTCTATAAATACTGACACACTCCCAGAGACCCTCTATAAATACTGACGCACTCCCAGAGACCCTCTATAAATACTGACACACTCCCAGAGACCCTTTATAAATACTGACGCACTCCCAGAGACCCTCTATAAATACTGACGCACTCCCAGAGACCCTCTATAAATACTGACACACTCCCAGAGACCCTCTATAAATACTGACACACTCCCAGAGACCCTCTATAAATACTGACACACTCCCAGAGACCCTCTATAAATACTGACGCACTCCCAGAGACCCTCTATAAATACTGACACACTCCCAGAGACCCTTTATAAATACTGACGCACTCCCAGAGACCCTCTATAAATACTGACACACTCCCAGAGACCCTTTATAAATACTGACGCACTCCCAGAGACCCTCTATAAATACTGACGCACTCCCAGAGACCCTCTATAAATACTGACACACTCCCAGAGACCCTCTATAAATACTGACACACTCCCAGAGACCCTCTATAAATACTGACACACTCCCAGAGACCCTCGATAAATACTGACGCACTCCCAGAGACCCTCTATAAATACTGACACACTCCCAGAGACCCTCTATAAATACTGACACACTCCCAGAGACCCTCTATAAATACTGACGCACTCCCAGAGACCCTCTATAAATACTGACACACTCCCAGAGACCCTTTATAAATACTGACGCACTCCCAGAGACCCTCTATAAATACTGACGCACTCCCAGAGACCCTCTATAAATACTGACGCACTCCCAGAGACCCTCTATAAATACTGACGCACTCCCAGAGACCCTCTATAAATACTGACACACTCCCAGAGACCCTCTATAAATACTGATGCACTCCCAGAGACCCTCTATAAATACTGACGCACTCCCAGAGACCCTCTATAAATACTGATGCATTCCCAGGGACCCCCCTGTAAATACTGACACACTGGGCCCGATTTTAGCACCCGCTATCGGGTGCGTTCTCGGCAGGGGGGCCTCGAAAATCGTGAAATGCAGGATCCCGACCGGATCCCGCCTCGATCCCGCCCACTTCCGGGTTCCCCGCTGACGCGCCGGCGTGCGCAATTAAAGCCAGCGGGATGCCACTTGAGAGTATTTATGTCGCTATTTCAGGTCATTAACTGACCTGATTAAGGGACTGTGTGTGATTTTGGATCAACATGGGACTGTTTCACACACTGGGGGAAACACTCCCAGATTGAATGGACGTGTTGCAGCTGTCAGCCTGTGGCAGCTGCAAGGTCCATTTGACAGGTGGTGGGGGGAGACCCTCACTCATTGCAGGAGGCCACTCTGTCACTTGGGACAAAGTTTGGCCTCCACCACCCTCCTCCTGACGGTCAAAGTCACCAACCTGCACACTTACCCCGGGGTCCGGAGACATGTACCTACCTTGCGGACCCCCTCAGATGTACACCTTGCGGATGGGGGCCGCCGTAGCTGCAGTCATGACCTCCTCGGAGGGCGAACAGCATCACCAGCCTCGCCATCCACGCCGTCCACCTCTGACACGTGGAGTTCCACAACAGAGTGCTGTGACACATCCACCTGTACAGCAGGAGGGAGGGCTACCGCAGAGAGAGATGCGTCGCAGAGGGCACTACCCTCGCCACAGGTTCCACAGACCGAGGCTCAGCTTCCTGGACCTCTCTGAGCAGCAGTGCACACGGAGGCTCAGAGTCACTCGACATGTAGCCGTGGACATCTGCAGCCTCTTTCATGCCGAGCTGTTCCCGGCTGGCCCGTGCAGCATCTTCCGACCTGTCGCTGTCAAAGTCACCACTGCCCTCCCGAACTTCTCCTCCGCAGCCTTCCAGGGTGCCACCGGAGACATCGCCGATGTCTCTCAGTCGTCTGCGCAGAAGAGCCCTGCAAATACACCTACACCCACTCTGCAGTGACACAATGTGTGGCATCAGTGGTGGGTCGTCATAGTGATACCCAGGAGCGGGCATTATTGCACAAACCGGACAGGATTCGCGGAGACATGGCAGTAGTGGTGCCAATATAATGTGTGATGTGAGTTGTTCTGAAATTCAATATAAGTAACAACCATGACAAACCCTCAAACACCCTTGTGCATCCCCTTCATGCTCACGACACGTTTGCCTCACGCTGCCTACTGCACATTTGTGATGCATGCCCTGTGGCTGCAGCACAGGTAGTGGCAGGTTGAGTGAGGCTGGCCGTGAGAGAGATGCACGAGAGGGTGAGTATGGGATAGAGCCATGAGATTGTATGAGGATTGGGTTGCGTGGTAGTGGCGGGGTGAGTACTGGCGAGGTGAGTAGGTGCAGGTAAGATGAGGATGGGGTTTGAGTGGGTATGAGGGGTGATGTGACAGAGTAGTGTTGGCCGTGCAGAAGGAGATGTGGGGTGGGGGCAGTGCTGTGGCAGATGGAGTGTAGGGGAAAGACTACGTGTACTCACTGTGGCTGACCTACTGAGGTCATTGGACCGCCTCCTGCACTGTGTGCAGGTGGGCGATATGTTGGTGACGCGGGTGACCCCCTCTGCCACCTCGAGCCAGGCCTTCCTGGTGGCGGAGGCGGGCCGCTTCCTCCCGCACGCCGGGTGGACGATCTCTGTCCTCCCCCTCCTCCTCACCCCATGTATTGATACCTGGGGTGAGGCATCATTAAACTGGGAGCAGCCTTCCCCCTGGGCTGCTCCATGCAGTCATCTTTGCTATTGGTTGCAGCATCTGTCAGTGGAGGACTGCCCCTTTAAATAGAGCGCCTCCAGCTGACAGATCTTACTGCGCATGTGCAGCCCGCCCGACGCGCAGATCAGCAGTGGGGAACCCGGAGGAGCAGGTAAGTGGCTCCAATTAGTGGTTTGCCTGCTACGATCGCGCGGGAAACCCACTAATTTCACCGGGCGCGTTACCCACGCGCCCGCTTGCCCATCCGCCAAGAACTCGCACCCCTGGTAAAATCGGGCCCACTCTCTCTGGGACCCCCTGTAAATACTGACACACACTCCCAGCGACCCCATGGAAATACTGACACACTCCCAGGGACCCCCTGTAAAGACTGGTACTCCCTCATGGACCCCTGTAAATACTGACATGCTCCCAGGGACCCCCTGTAAATACTGACACGCTCCCAGGGACCCCCTGTAAATACTGACACACTCTCAGGGACCCCCTGTAAATACTGACACACTCCCAGGGACCCCCTGTAAATACTGACACTCCCAGGGACCCCCTGTAAATACTGACACACTCCCAGGGACCCCCTGTAAATACTGACACACTCCCAGGGACCTCCTGTAAATACTGACACACTCCCAGGGACCCCCTGTAAATACTGGTACTCTCTCATGGACCCCTGGAAATACTGACACACTCCCAGGGACCCCCTGTAAATACTGACACACTCCCAGGGACCCCCTGTAAATACTGACATGCTCCCAGGGACCCCCTGTAAATACTGACACACTCCCAGGGACCCCCTGTAAATACTGACACACTCCCAGGGACCCCCTGTAAATACTGACACGCTCCCAGGGAACCCCTGTAAATACTGACACACTCCCAGGGACCCCCCCTGTAAATACTGACACACTCCCAGGGACCCCCTGTAAATACTGACACGCTCCCAGGGACCCCCTGTAAATACTGACACACTCCCAGGGACCCCTCCCTGTAAATACTGACACACTCCCAGGGACCCCCCCTGTAAATACTGACACACATCCAGGTCCACCTATGAATACTGACTCACTCTTTCAGGGTCCCCCTGTACATATTGTCACACTTTCTCAGTGTGTGTGCATGTGAGCATGTGTGCGTGTGTAAGTGAGTGTGTTAGTATTTACATGGGGTCCCTGGAAGTGTGCCAGTATTTACAGGGGGTTCCTGACAGAGTGTGAGTGAGTGTGTGCATGGGTGTGTGTATGTGTGTGAGTGAGTGTGTGCATATGTGTGTGAGTGCAGGAGGCAATAGCAGGCTGGAGTTGAACTGTGGAGATGATAGCACAGGGATGGATGTTGTGGTTTTAAGCAATGTTTATGCACCGTTTTCCATGGGGTAATTTAATGGGAGCAGTTGCACACGACCCACAGAAACAGTTGGGCTTGGTTGTTGAATGGTTTTCCTCGCTCTTTAATAGGAACTCCGCTGAGCACAGTTAGTGGGCGTCAGCAAAGGACTGGCGCATTGCTGCCTTCACCTGCTGTGTTACAGACTGGTAGGGGATGGGTTCACTGTGTCACAGACCGGTAGGGGATGGGTTCACTGTGTTACAGACCGGTACGGGATGGGTTCACTGTGTCACAGACCGGTAGGGGATGGGTTCACTGTGTTACAGACCGGTACGGGATGGGTTCACTGTGTCACAGACCGGTAGGGGGTGGGTTCACTGTGTTACAGGCCGGAGGAGATGGGTTCACTGTGTTACAGGCTGGTATAGGATGGGCTCGCTGTGTTACAGGCTGGTACAGGATGGGTTCACTCTGTTACAGACCAGTAGGGGATGGATTCACTGTGTTACAGGCTGTTACAGGGTGGGTTTACTATGTTACAGATCGGTATGGGATGGGTTCACAGTGTCACAGACCGGTAGGGGATGGGTTCACTGTGTTACAATCCGGTACGGGATTGGTTCACTGTGTTACAGACCGGTAGGGGATGGGTTCACTGTGTTACAGACCGGTACGGGATGGGGTCACTGTGTTACAGGCTGGTACAGGAATGGTTCACTCTCTTACAGACCAGTAGGGGATGGGTTCACTGTGTTACAGGCTGTTACAGGATGGGTTCACTGTGTTACAGACCGGTAGGGGATGGATTCACTGTGTTACAGACCGGTACGGGATGGGTTCACTGTGTTACAGACCGGTACGGGATGGGGTCACTGTGTTACAGGCTGGTACAGGAATGGTTCACTCTCTTACAGACCAGTAGGGGATGGGTTCACTGTGTTACAGGCTGTTACAGGATGGGTTCACTGTGTTACAGACCGGTAGGGGATGGGTTCACTGTGTTACAGACCGGTACGGGATGGGTTCACTGTGTTACAGACCGGTAGGGGATGGGTTCACTGTGTTACAGACCGGTACGGGATGGGTTCACTGTGTTACAGACCGGTAGGGGATGGGTTCACTGTGTCACAGACCGGTACGGGATGGGTTCAATGTGTTACAGACCGGTACGGGATGGGTTCACTGAGTTACAGACCGGTACGGATGGGTTCACTGTGTTACAGAACGGTAGGGGATGGGTTCACTGTGTCACAGACCGGTACAGAATGGGTTCACTGTGTTACAGATTGGTACGGGATGGTTTCACTGTGTTACAGACCAGTAGGGGATGGGTTCACTGTGTTACAGGCTGCGACAGGATGGGCTCGCTGTGTTACAGGCTGGTACGGGATGGGTTCACTCTGTTACAGACCAGTAGGGGATGGCTTCACTGTGTTACAGGCTGTTACAGGATGGGTTCACTGTGTTACTGATCGGTATGGGATGGGTTCACTGTGTTACAGACCGGTACGGGATGGGCTCACGATGTTACGGACCGGTACAGGATGGGTTCACTGTGTTACAGGCCGGGAGGGGATGGGTTCACTGTGTTACAGACCGGTATGGGATGGGTTCACTGTGTTACAGACTGGTAGGGGATGGGTTCACTGTGTTACAGGCTGGTATAGGATGGGCTCGCTGTGTTACAGGCTGGTACAGGATGGGTTCACTCTGTTACAGACCAGTAGGGGATGGATTCACTGTGTTACAGGCTGTTACAGGATGGGTTCACTATGTTACAGATCGGTATGGGATGGGTTCACTGTGTTACAAACCGGTAGGGGATGGGTTCACTGTGTTACAGATTGGTTGGGGATGGGTTCACTGTGTTACAGACCGGTAGTGGGTGGGTTCACTGTGTTACAGACTGGTACAGGAATGGTTCACTCTGTTACAGACAAGTAGGGGATGGGTTCACTGTGTTACAGGCTGTTACAGGATGGGTTCACTGTGTTACTGATCGGTATGGGATGGGTTCACTGTGTTACAGACCGGAATGGGATGGGTTCACTGTGTTACAGACCGGTACGGGATGGGTTCACTGTGTTACAGACCGGTACGGGATGGGTTCACTGTGTTACAGACCGGTACGGGATGGGTTCACTGTGTTACAGACCGGTACGGGATGGGTTCACTGTGTTATTGATCGGTATGGGATGGGTTCACTGTGGTACAGACCGGTACGGGATGGGTTCACTGTGTTACAGACCGGTACGGGATGGGTTCACTGTGTCACAGACCGGTACGGGATGGGTTCACTGTGTTACAGACCGGTACGGGATGGGTTCACTGTGTCACAGATCGGTAGGGGATGGGTTCACTGTGTTACAGACCGGTACGGGATGGGTTCACTGTGTTACAGACCGGTACGGGATGGGTTCACTGTGTTACAGACCGGTACGGGATGGGTTCACTGTGTTACAGACCGGTACGGGATGGGTTCACTGTGTTACAGACCGGTACGGGATGGGTTCACTGTGTTACAGACCGGTACGGGATGGGTTCACTCTGTTACAGACCGGTACGGGATGGGTTCACTGTGTTACAGACCGGTATGGGATGGGTTCACTGTGTTACAGACCGGTAGTGGGTGGGTTCAATGTGTTACAGACCGGTAGGGGATGGCTTCACTGTGTTACAGGCTGTTACAGGATGGGTTCACTGTGTTACTGATTGGTATGTGATAGGTTCACTGTGTTACAGGCCGGTAGGGGATGGGTTCACTGTGTTACAGGCCGGAGGAGATGGGTTCACTGTATTACAGGCTGGTACAGGATGGGCTCGCTGTGTTACAGGCTGGTTCGGGATGGGTTCACTCTGTTACAGACCAGTAGGGGATGGCTTCACTGTGTTACAGGCTGTTACAGGATGGGTTCACTGTGTTACTGATCGGTATGTGATAGGTTCACTGTGTTACAGGCCGGTAGGGGATGGGTTCACTGTGTTACAGGCCGGAGGAGATGGGTTCACTGTGTTACAGGCTGGTATAGGATGGGCTCGTTGTGTTACAGGCTGTTACAGGATGGGTTTACTATGTTACAGATCGGTAGGGGATGGGTTCACTGTGTTGCAGACCGGTACGGGATTGGTTCACTGTGTTACAGACCGGTAGGAGATGGGTTCACTGTGTTACAGACTGGTACGGGATGGGTTCACTGTGTTACAGGCTGGTACAGGAATGGTTCACTCTCTTACAGACCAGTAGGGGATGGGTTCACTGTGTTACAGGCTGTTACAGGATGGGTTCACTGTGTTACTGATTGGTATGGGTTGGGCTCACTGTGTTACAGACCGGTACGGGATGGGTTCACTGTGTTGCAGACCGGGAGGGGATGGGTTCACTGTGTTACAGACCGGTACGGGATGGGTTCACTGTGTTACAGACCGGTACGGGATGGGTTCACTGTGTTACAGACCGGTACGGGATGGGTTCACTGTGTTACAGACCGGTACGGGATGGGTTCACTGTGTGACAGACCGGTACGGGATGGGTTCACTGTGTTACAGACCGGTAAGGGATGGGTTCACTGTGTTACAGACCGGTACGGGATGGGTTCACTGTGTTACAGACCGGTACGGGATGGGTTCACTGTGTTACAGACCGGTACGGGATGGGTTCACTGTGTTACAGACCGGTACGGGATGGGTTCACTGTGTCACAGACCGGTACGGGATGGGTTCACTGTGTTACAGACCGGTAGGGGATGGGTTCACTGTATAACAGGCTGGTATAGGATGGGCTTGCTGTGTTACAGGCTGGTACAGGATGGGTTCACTCTGTTACAGACCAGTAGGGGATGGATTCACTGTGTTACAGGCTGTTACAGGATGGGTTCACTATGTTACAGATCGGTATGGGATGGGTTCACTGTCTTACAAACGGGTCGGGGATGGGTTCACTGTGTTACACGCTGTTACAGGAATGGTTCACTCTGTTACAGAGAAGTAGGGGATGGGTTCACTGTGTTACAGGCTGTTACAGGATGGGTTCACTGTGTTACTGATCGGTATGGGATGGGTTCACTGTGTTACAGACCGGAACGGGATGGTTTCACTGTGTTACAGACCGGTACGGGATGGGTTCACTGTGTTGCAGACCGGTACGGGATGGGTTCACTGTGTTACAGACCGGTACGGGATGGGTTCACTCTGTTACAGACCAGTACGGGATGGGTTCACTGTGTTACAGACTGGTACGGGATGGGTTCACTGTGTCACAGACCGGTAGGGGATGGGTTCACTGTGTTACAGACCGGTACGGGATTGGTTCACTGTGTTACAGACCGGTAGGGGATGGGTTCACTGTGTTACAGACTAGTACGGGATGGGTTCACTGTGTTACAGTCTGGTAGGGGATTGGTTCACTGTGTTACAGACCGGTAGGGGATGGGTTCACTGTGTTACAGACTGGTACGGGATGGGTTCACTGTGTCACAGACCGGTAGGGGATGGGTTCACTGTGTTACAGACCGGTACGGGATTGGTTCACTGTGTTACAGACCGGTACGGGATGCGTTCACTGTGTTACAGGCTGGTATAGGATGGGCTCGTTGTGTTACATGCTGGTACAGGATGGGTTCACAGTGTTACAGGCTGGTACAGGAATGGTTCACTCTCTTACAGACCAGTAGGGGATGGGTTCACTGTGTTACAGGCTGTTACAGGATGGGTTCACTGTGTTACTGATCGGTATGGGTTGGGCTCACTGTGTTACAGACCGGTACGGGATGGGTTCACTGTGTTGCAGACCGGGAGGGGATGGGTTCACTGTGTTACAGACCGGTACGGGATGGGTTCACTGTGTTACAGACCGGTATGGGATGGGTTCACTGTGTTACAGACCGGTAGGGGATGGGTTCACTGTGTTACAGACCGGTACGGGATGGGTTCACTGTGTTACAGACCGGTACGGGATGGGATCACTGTGTTACAGACCGGTACGGGATGGGTTCACTGTGTTACAGACCGGTAGGGGATGGGTTCACTGTGTTACAGACCGGTACGGGATGGGTTCACTGTGTTACAGACCGGTAGGGGATGGGTTCACTGTGTCACAGACCGGTACGGGATGGGTTCACTGTGTTACAGGCCGGGAGGGGATGGGTTCACTGTGTTACAGACCGGTATGGGATGGGTTCACTGTGTTACAGACTGGAAGGGGATGGGTTCACTGTGTTACAGGCTGGTATAGGATGGGCTCGCTGTGTTACAGGCTGGTACAGGATGGGTTCACTCTGTTACAGACCAGTAGGGGATGGATTCACTATTACAGGCTGTTACAGGATGGGTTCACTATGTTACAGATCGGTATGGGATGGGTTCACTTTGTTACAAACCGGTAGGGGATGGGTTCACTGTGTTACAGGCTGTTACAGGATGGGTTCACTGTGTTACTGATCGGTATGGGATGGGTTCACTTTGTTACAGACCGGAACGGGATGGGTTCACTGTGTTACAGACCGGTATGGGATGGGTTCACTGTGTTACAGACCAGTAGGGGATGGTTTCACTGTGTTACAGACCGGTACGGGATGGGTTCACTCTGTTACAGACCGGTACGGGATGGGTTCACTGTGTTACAGACTGGTATGGGATGGGTTCACTGTGTTGCAGAACGGTTACGGGATGCGTTCACTGTGTTACAGGCTGGTACGGGATGGTTTCACTGTGTTACAGACCGGTAGGGGATGGGTTCACTGTGTTACAGACCGGTACGGGATGGGTTCACTGTGTTACAGACCGGTACGGGATGGGTTCACTGTGTTACAGACCGGTACGGGATGGGTTCACTGTGTTACAGACCGGTAGGGGATGGGTTCACTGTGTCACAGACCGGTACGGGATGGGTTCACTGTGTTACAGACCGGTACGGGATGGGTTCACTGTGTTACAGACCGGTACGGGATGGGTTCACTGTGTTACAGACCGGTACGGGATGGGTTCACTGTGTTACAGACCGGAAGGGGATGGGTTCACAGTGTTACAGGCTGGTACAGGAATGGTTCACTCTCTTACAGACCAGTAGGGGATGGGTTCACTGTGTTACAGGCTGTTACAGGATGGGTTCACTGTGTTACTGATCGGTATGGGTTGGGCTCACTGTGTTACAGACCGGTACGGGATGGGTTCACTGTGTTGCAGACCGGGAGGAGATGGGTTCACTGTGTTACAGACCGGTACGGGATGGGTTCACTGTGTTGCAGACCGGTACGGGATGGGTTCACTGTGTTACAGACCGGTAGGGGATGGGTTCACTGTGTTAAAGACCGGTATGGGATGGGTTCACTGTGTTACAGACCGGTAGGGGATGGGTTCACTGTGTTACAGACCGGTACGGGATGGGTTCACTGTGTTACAGACCGGTAGGGGATGGGTTCACTGTGTTACAGACCGGTACGGGATAGGTTCACTGTGTTACAGACCGGTAGGGGATGGGTTCACTGTGTTACAGACTGGAAGGGGATGGGTTCACTGTGTTACAGGCTGGTATAGGATGGGCTCGCTGTGTTACAGGCTGGTACAGGATGGGTTCACTCTGTTACAGACCAGTAGGGGATGGATTCACTGTATTACAGGCTGTTACAGGATGGGTTCACTATGTTACAGATCGGTATGGCATGGGTTCACTTTGTTACAAACTGTTCGGGGATGGGTTCACTGTGTTACAGGCTGGTACAGGAATGGTTCACTCTGTTACAGACAAGTAGGGGATGGGTTCACTGTGTTACAGGCTGTTACAGGATGGGTTCACTGTGTTACTGATCAGTATGGGATGGGTTCACTGTGTTACAGACCGGAACGGGATGGGTTCACTGTGTTATAGACCGGTACGGGATGGGTTCACTGTGTTACAGACCGGTACGGGATGGGTTCACTGTGTTACAGACCGGTACGGGATGGGTTCACTCTGTTACAGACCGGTACGGGATGGGTTCACTGTGTTACAGACCGGTATGGAATGGGTTCACTGTGTTACAGTCTGTACGGGATGGGCTCACTCTGTTACAGACCGGTACAGGATGGGTTCACTGTGTTGCAGAACGGTACGGGATGCGTTCACTGTGTTACAGGCTGGTACGGGATGGTTTCACTGTGTTACAGACCGGTAGGGGATGGGTTCACTGTATTACAGGCTGGTACAGGATGGGCTCGCTGTGTTACAGGCTGGTTCGGGATGGGTTCACTCTGTTACAGACCAGTAGGGGATGGCTTCACTGTGTTACAGGCTGTTACAGGATGGGTTCACTGTGTTACTGATCGGTATGTGATAGGTTCACTGTGTTACAGGCCGGTAGGGGATGGGTTCACTGTGTTACAGGCCGGAGGAGATGGGTTCACTCTGTTACAGGCTGGAATAGGATGGGCTCATTGTGTTACAGGCTGGTACAGGATGGGTTCACTCTGTTACAGACCAGTTGGGGATGGATTCACTGTGTTACAGGCTGTTACAGGATGGGTTCACTGTGTTACTGATTGGTATGGGTTGGGCTCACTGTGTTACAGACCGGTACGGGATGGGTTCACTGTGTTGCAGACCGGGAGGGGATGGGTTCACTGTGTTACAGACCGGTACGGGATGGGTTCACTGTGTTACAGACCGGTACGGGATGGGTTCACTGTGTGACAGACCGGTACGGGATGGGTTCACTGTGTTACAGACCGGTAAGGGATGGGTTCACTGTGTTACAGACCGGTACGGGATGGGTTCACTGTGTTACAGACCGGTACGGGATGGGTTCACTGTGTTACAGACCGGTACGGGATGGGTTCACTGTGTTACAGACCGGTACGGGATGGGTTCACTGTGTCACAGACCGGTACGGGATGGGTTCACTGTGTTACAGACCGGTAGGGGATGGGTTCACTGTATAACAGGCTGGTATAGGATGGGCTTGCTGTGTTACAGGCTGGTACAGGATGGGTTCACTCTGTTACAGACCAGTAGGGGATGGATTCACTGTGTTACAGGCTGTTACAGGATGGGTTCACTATGTTACAGATCGGTATGGGATGGGTTCACTGTCTTACAAACGGGTCGGGGATGGGTTCACTGTGTTACACGCTGTTACAGGAATGGTTCACTCTGTTACAGAGAAGTAGGGGATGGGTTCACTGTGTTACAGGCTGTTACAGGATGGGTTCACTGTGTTACTGATCGGTATGGGATGGGTTCACTGTGTTACAGACCGGAACGGGATGGTTTCACTGTGTTACAGACCGGTACGGGATGGGTTCACTGTGTTGCAGACCGGTACGGGATGGGTTCACTGTGTTACAGACCGGTACGGGATGGGTTCACTCTGTTACAGACCAGTACGGGATGGGTTCACTGTGTTACAGACTGGTACGGGATGGGTTCACTGTGTCACAGACCGGTAGGGGATGGGTTCACTGTGTTACAGACCGGTACGGGATTGGTTCACTGTGTTACAGACCGGTAGGGGATGGGTTCACTGTGTTACAGACTAGTACGGGATGGGTTCACTGTGTTACAGTCTGGTAGGGGATTGGTTCACTGTGTTACAGACCGGTAGGGGATGGGTTCACTGTGTTACAGACTGGTACGGGATGGGTTCACTGTGTCACAGACCGGTAGGGGATGGGTTCACTGTGTTACAGACCGGTACGGGATTGCTTCACTGTGTTACAGACCGGTACGGGATGCGTTCACTGTGTTACAGGCTGGTATAGGATGGGCTCGTTGTGTTACATGCTGGTACAGGATGGGTTCACAGTGTTACAGGCTGGTACAGGAATGGTTCACTCTCTTACAGACCAGTAGGGGATGGGTTCACTGTGTTACAGGCTGTTACAGGATGGGTTCACTGTGTTACTGATCGGTATGGGTTGGGCTCACTGTGTTACAGACCGGTACGGGATGGGTTCAATGTGTTACAGACCGGTACGGGATGGGTTCACTGTGTTACAGACCGGTAGGGGATGGGTCCACTGTGTTAAAGACCGGTATGGGATGGGTTCACTGTGTTACAGACCGGTAGGGGATGGGTTCACTGTGTTACAGACCGGTACGGGATGGGTTCACTGTGTTACAGACCGGTAGGGGATGGGTTCACTGTGTTACAGACCGGTACGGGATAGGTTCACTGTGTTACAGACCGGTAGGGGATGGGTTCACTGTGTTACAGACTGGAAGGGGATGGGTTCACTGTGTTACAGGCTGGTATAGGATGGGCTCGCTGTGTTACAGGCTGGTACAGGATGGGTTCACTCTGTTACAGACCAGTAGGGGATGGATTCACTGTATTACAGGCTGTTACAGGATGGGTTCACTATGTTACAGATCGGTATGGCATGGGTTCACTTTGTTACAAACTGGTCGGGGATGGGTTCACTGTGTTACAGGCTGGTACAGGAATGGTTCACTCTGTTACAGACAAGTAGGGGATGGGTTCACTGTGTTACAGGCTGTTACAGGATGGGTTCACTGTGTTACTGATCAGTATGGGATGGGTTCACTGTGTTACAGACCGGAACGGGATGGGTTCACTGTGTTATAGACCGGTACGGGATGGGTTCACTGTGTTACAGACCGGTACGGGATGGGTTCACTGTGTTACAGACCGGTACGGGATGGGTTCACTCTGTTACAGACCGGTACGGGATGGGTTCACTGTGTTACAGACCGGTATGGAATGGGTTCACTGTGTTACAGTCTGTACGGGATGGGCTCACTCTGTTACAGACCGGTACAGGATGGGTTCACTGTGTTGCAGAACGGTACGGGATGCGTTCACTGTGTTACAGGCTGGTACGGGATGGTTTCACTGTGTTACAGACCGGTAGGGGATGGGTTCACTGTATTACAGGCTGGTACAGGATGGGCTCGCTGTGTTACAGGCTGGTTCGGGATGGGTTCACTCTGTTACAGACCAGTAGGGGATGGCTTCACTGTGTTACAGGCTGTTACAGGATGGGTTCACTGTGTTACTGATCGGTATGTGATAGGTTCACTGTGTTACAGGCCGGTAGGGGATGGGTTCACTGTGTTACAGGCCGGACGAGATGGGTTCACTCTGTTACAGGCTGGAATAGGATGGGCTCGTTGTGTTACAGGCTGGTACAGGATGGGTTCACTCTGTTACAGACCAGTTGGGGATGGATTCACTGTGTTACAGGCTGTTACAGGATGGGTTTACTATGTTACAGATCGGTATGGGATGGGTTCACAGTGTCACAGACTGGTAGGGGATGGGTTCACTGTGTTACAGACCGGTACGTGATTGGTTCACTGTGTTACAGGCTGGTACAGGAATGGTTCACTCTCTTACAGACTAGTAGGGGATGGGTTCACTGTGTTACAGGCTGTTACAGGATGGGTTCACTGTGTTACTGATCGGTATGGGTTGGGCTCACTGTGTTACAGACCGGTACGGGATGGGTTCACTGTGTTACAGACCGGGAGGGGATGGGTTCACTGTGTTACAGACCGGTACGGGATGGGTTCACTGTGTTACAGACCGGTACGGGATGGGTTCACTGTGTTACAGACCGGTACGGGATGGGTTCACTGTGTTACAGACCGGTACGGGATGGGTTCACTGTGTTACAGACCGGTAGGGGATGGGTTCACTGTGTCACAGACCGGTACGGAATGAGTTCACTGTGTTACAGATTGGTACGGGATGGTTTCACTGTGTTACAGACCAGTAGGGGATGGGTTCACTGTGTTGCAGGCTGCTACAGGATGGGCTCGCTGTGTTACAGGCTGGTACGGGATGGGTTCACTCTGTTACAGACCAGTAGGGGATGGCTTCACTGTGTTACAGACCGGTACGGGATAGGTTCACTGTGTTACAGACCGGTAGGGGATGGGTTCACTGTGTCACAGACCGGTACGGGATGGGTTCACTGTGTTACAGACCGGTACGGGATGGGTTCACTGTGTTACAGAACGGTACGGGATGGGTTCACTCTGTTACAGACCGGTACGGGATGGGTTCACTGTGTTACAGACCGGTATGGAATGGGTTCACTGTGTTACAGTCTGTACGGGATGGGCTCACTCTGTTACAGACCGGTACAGGATGGGTTCACTGTGTTGCAGAACGGTACGGGATGCGTTCACTGTGTTACAGGCTGGTACGGGATGGTTTCACTGTGTTACAGACCGGTAGGGGATGGGTTCACTGTATTACAGGCTGGTACAGGATGGGCTCGCTGTGTTACAGGCTGGTTCGGGATGGGTTCACTCTGTTACAGACCAGTAGGGGATGGCTTCACTGTGTTACAGGCTGTTACAGGATGGGTTCACTGTGTTACTGATCGGTATGTGATAGGTTCACTGTGTTACAGGCCGGTAGGGGATGTTTTCACTGTGTTACAGGCCGGAGGAGATGGGTTCACTGTGTTACAGGCTGGTATAGGATGGGCTCGTTGTGTTACAGGCTGGTACAGGATGGGTTCACTCTGTTACAGACCAGTTGGGGATGGATTCACTGTGTTACAGGCTGTTACAGGATGGGTTTACTATGTTACAGATCGTATGGGATGGGTTCACAGTGTCACAGACTGGTAGGGGAAGTGTTCACTGTGTTACAGACCGGTACGGGATTGGTTCACTGTGTTACAGGCTGGTACAGGAATGGTTCACTCTCTTACAGACTAGTAGGGGATGGGTTCACTGTGTTACAGGCTGTTACAGGATGGGTTCACTGTGTTACTGATCGGTATGGGTTGGGCTCACTGTGTTACAGACCGGTACGGGATGGGTTCACTGTGTTACAGACCGGGAGGGGATGGGTTCACTGTGTTACAGACCGGTACGGGATGGGTTCACTGTGTTACAGACCGGTACGGGATGGGTTCACTGTGTTACAGACCGGTACGGGATGGGTTCACTGTGTTACAGACCGGTACGGGATGGGTTCACTGTTTTACAGACCGGTAGGGGATGGGTTCACTATGTCACAGACCGGTACGGAATGAGTTCACTGTGTTACAGATTGGTACGGGATGGGTTCACTGTGTTACAGACCGGTACGGGATGGGTTCACTGTTTTACAGACTGGTAGGGGATGGGTCCACTGTGTTACAGGCCGGAGGAGATGGGTTCACTGTGTTACAGGCTGTTACAGGATGGATTCACTATGTTACAGATCGGTATGGGATGGGTTCACTGTGTTACAAACCGGTAGGGGATGGGCTCACTGTGTTACAGATTGGTAGGGGATGGGTTCACTGTGTTACAGACCGGTAGTGGGTGGGTTCACTGTGTTACAGGCTGGTACAGGAATGGTTCACTCTGTTACAGACAAGTAGGGGATGGGTTCACTGTGTTACAGACTGGTAGGGGATGGGTTCACTGTGTTACAGGCCGGAGGAGATGGGTTCACTGTGTTACAGGCCGGGAGGGGATGGGTTCACTGTGTTACAGACCGGTACGGGATGGGTTCACTGTGTTACAGACCGGTATGGAATGGGTTCACTGCCTTACAGTCTGTACGGGATGGGCTCACTCTGTTACAGACCGGTACAGGATGGGTTCACTGTGTTGCAGAACGGTTACGGGATGCGTTCACTGTGTTACAGGCTGGTACGGGATGGTTTCACTGTGTTACAGACCGGTAGGGGATGGGTTCACTGTATTACAGGCTGGTACAGGATGGGCTCGCTGTGTTACAGGCTGGTTCGGGATGGGTTCACTCTGTTACAGACCAGTAGGGGATGGCTTCACTGTGTTACAGGCTGTTACAGGATGGGTTCACTGTGTTACTGATCGGTATGTGATAGGTTCACTGTGTTACAGGCCGGTAGGGGATGGGTTCACTGTGTTACAGGCCGGAGGAGATGGGTTCACTGTGTTACAGGCTGGTATAGGATGGGCTTGTTGTGTTACAGGCTGGTACAGGATGGGTTCACTCTGTTACAGACCAGTTGGGGATGGGTTCACTGTGTTACAGACCGGGAGGGGATGGGTTCACTGTGTTACAGACCGGTACGGGATGGGTTCACTGTGTTACAGACCGGTACGGGATGGGTTCACTGTGTTACAGACCGGTACGGGATGGGTTCACTGTGTTACAGACCGGTACGGGATGCGTTCACTGTGTTACAGGCTGGTACGGGATGGTTTCACTGTGTTACAGACCGGTAGGGGATGGGTTCACTGTATTACAGGCTGGTACAGGATGGGCTCGCTGTGTTACAGGCTGGTTCGGGATGGGTTCACTCTGTTACAGACCAGTAGGGGATGGCTTCACTGTGTTACAGGCTGTTACAGGATGGGTTCACTGTGTTACTGATCGGTATGTGATAGGTTCACTGTGTTACAGGCCGGTAGGGGATGGGTTCACTGTGTTACAGGCCGGAGGAGATGGGTTCACTCTGTTACAGGCTGGAATAGGATGGGCTCGTTGTGTTACAGGCTGGTACAGGATGGGTTCACTCTGTTACAGACCAGTTGGGGATGGATTCACTGTGTTACAGGCTGTTACAGGATGGGTTTACTATGTTACAGATCGGTATGGGATGGGTTCACAGTGTCACAGACTGGTAGGGGATGGGTTCACTGTGTTACAGACCGGTACGTGATTGGTTCACTGTGTTACAGGCTGGTACAGGAATGGTTCACTCTCTTACAGACTAGTAGGGGATGGGTTCACTGTGTTACAGGCTGTTACAGGATGGGTTCACTGTGTTACTGATCGGTATGGGTTGGGCTCACTGTGTTACAGACCGGTACGCGATGGGTTCACTGTGTTACAGACCGGGAGGGGATGGGTTCACTGTGTTACAGACCGGTACGGGATGGGTTCACTGTGTTACAGACCGGTACGGGATGGGTTCACTGCGTTACAGACCGGTACGGGATGGGTTCACTGTGTTACAGACCGGTACGGGATGGGTTCACTGTGTTACAGACCGGTAGGGGATGGGTTCACTGTGTCACAGACCGGTACGGAATGAGTTCACTGTGTTACAGATTGGTACGGGATGGTTTCACTGTGTTACAGACCAGTAGGGGATGGGTTCACTGTGTTGCAGGCTGCTACAGGATGGGCTCGCTGTGTTACAGGCTGGTACGGGATGGGTTCACTCTGTTACAGACCAGTAGGGGATGGCTTCACTGTGTTACAGACCGGTACGGGATAGGTTCACTGTGTTACAGACCGGTAGGGGATGGGTTCACTGTGTCACAGACCGGTACGGGATGGGTTCACTGTGTTACAGACCGGTACGGGATGGGTTCACTGTGTTACAGAACGGTACGGGATGGGTTCACTCTGTTACAGACCGGTGCGGGATGGGTTCACTGTGTTACAGACCGGTATGGAATGGGTTCACTGTGTTACAGTCTGTACGGGATGGGCTCACTCTGTTACAGACCGGTACAGGATGGGTTCACTGTGTTGCAGAACGGTACGGGATGCGTTCACTGTGTTACAGGCTGGTACGGGATGGTTTCACTGTGTTACAGACCGGTAGGGGATGGGTTCACTGTATTACAGGCTGGTACAGGATGGGCTCGCTGTGTTACAGGCTGGTTCGGGATGGGTTCACTCTGTTACAGACCAGTAGGGGATGGCTTCACTGTGTTACAGGCTGTTACAGGATGGGTTCACTGTGTTACTGATCGGTATGTGATAGGTTCACTGTGTTACAGGCCGGTAGGGGATGTTTTCACTGTGTTACAGGCCGGAGGAGATGGGTTCACTGTGTTACAGGCTGGTATAGGATGGGCTCGTTGTGTTACAGGCTGGTACAGGATGGGTTCACTCTGTTACAGACCAGTTGGGGATGGATTCACTGTGTTACAGGCTGTTACAGGATGGGTTTACTATGTTACAGATCGTATGGGATGGGTTCACAGTGTCACAGACTGGTAGGGGAAGTGTTCACTGTGTTACAGACCGGTACGGGATTGGTTCACTGTGTTACAGGCTGGTACAGGAATGGTTCACTCTCTTACAGACTAGTAGGGGATGGGTTCACTGTGTTACAGGCTGTTACAGGATGGGTTCACTGTGTTACTGATCGGTATGGGTTGGGCTCACTGTGTTACAGACCGGTACGGGATGGGTTCACTGTGTTACAGACCGGGAGGGGATGGGTTCACTGTGTTACAGACCGGTACGGGATGGGTTCACTGTGTTACAGACCGGTACGGGATGGGTTCACTGTGTTACAGACCGGTACGGGATGGGTTCACTGTGTTACAGACCGGTACGGGATGGGTTCACTGTTTTACAGACCGGTAGGGGATGGGTTCACTATGTCACAGACCGGTACGGAATGAGTTCACTGTGTTACAGATTGGTACGGGATGGGTTCACTGTGTTACAGACCGGTACGGGATGGGTTCACTGTTTTACAGACTGGTAGGGGATGGGTCCACTGTGTTACAGGCCGGAGGAGATGGGTTCACTGTGTTACAGGCTGTTACAGGATGGATTCACTATGTTACAGATCGGTATGGGATGGGTTCACTGTGTTACAAACCGGTAGGGGATGGGCTCACTGTGTTACAGATTGGTAGGGGATGGGTTCACTGTGTTACAGACCGGTAGTGGGTGGGTTCACTGTGTTACAGGCTGGTACAGGAATGGTTCACTCTGTTACAGACAAGTAGGGGATGGGTTCACTGTGTTACAGACTGGTAGGGGATGGGTTCACTGTGTTACAGGCCGGAGGAGATGGGTTCACTGTGTTACAGGCCGGGAGGGGATGGGTTCACTGTGTTACAGACCGGTACGGGATGGGTTCACTGTGTTACAGACCGGTATGGAATGGGTTCACTGCCTTACAGTCTGTACGGGATGGGCTCACTCTGTTACAGACCGGTACAGGATGGGTTCACTGTGTTGCAGAACGGTTACGGGATGCGTTCACTGTGTTACAGGCTGGTACGGGATGGTTTCACTGTGTTACAGACCGGTAGGGGATGGGTTCACTGTATTACAGGCTGGTACAGGATGGGCTCGCTGTGTTACAGGCTGGTTCGGGATGGGTTCACTCTGTTACAGACCAGTAGGGGATGGCTTCACTGTGTTACAGGCTGTTACAGGATGGGTTCACTGTGTTACTGATCGGTATGTGATAGGTTCACTGTGTTACAGGCCGGTAGGGGATGGGTTCACTGTGTTACAGGCCGGAGGAGATGGGTTCACTGTGTTACAGGCTGGTATAGGATGGGCTTGTTGTGTTACAGGCTGGTACAGGATGGGTTCACTCTGTTACAGACCAGTTGGGGATGGGTTCACTGTGTTACAGACCGGGAGGGGATGGGTTCACTGTGTTACAGACCGGTACGGGATGGGTTCACTGTGTTACAGACCGGTACGGGATGGGTTCACTGTGTTACAGACCGGTACGGGATGGGTTCACTGTGTTACAGACCGGTACGGGATGGGTTCACTGTTTTACAGACTGGTAGGGGATGGGTCCACTGTGTTACAGGCCGGAGGAGATGGGTTCACTGTGTTACAGGCTGTTACAGGATGGATTCACTATGTTACAGATCGGTATGGGATGGGTTCACTGTGTTACAAACCGGTAGGGGATGGGCTCACTGTGTTACAGATTGGTAGGGGATGGGTTCACTGTGTTACAGACCGGTAGTGGGTGGGTTCACTGTGTTACAGGCTGGTACAGGAATGGTTCACTCTGTTACAGACAAGTAGGGGATGGTTTCACTGTGTTACAGACTGGTAGGGGATGGGTTCACTGTGTTACAGGCCGGAGGAGATGGGTTCACTGTGTTACAGGCCGGGAGGGGATGGGTTCACTGTGTTACAGACCGGTACGGGATGGGTTGACTGTGTTACAGACTGGTAGGGGATGGGTTCACTGTGTTACAGGCTGGTATCGGATGGGCTCGCTGTGTTGCAGGCTGTTACAGGATGGGTTCACTTTGTTACAGACCAGTTGGGGATGGATTCACTGTGTTACAGGCTGTTACAGGATGGATTCACTATGTTACAGATCGGTATGGGATGGGTTCACTGTGTTACAAACCGGTAGGGGATGGGCTCACTGTGTTGCAGATTGGTAGGGGATGGGTTCACTGTGTTACAGACCGGTAGTGGGTGGGTTCACTGTGTTACAGGCTGGTACAGGAATGGTTCACTCTGTTACAGACAAGTAGGGGATGGGTCCACTGTGTTACAGGCCGGAGGAGATGGGTTCACTGTGTTACAGATTGGTAGGGGATGGGTTCACTGTGTTACAGACCGGTAGGGGATGGGTTCACTGTGTCACAGACCGGTACGGGATGGGTTCACTGTGTTACAGGCTGGTATCGGATGGGCTCGCTGTGTTACAGACCTGTATGGGATGGTTTCACTGTGTTACAGACCGGTACGGGATGGGTTCACTGTGTTTCAGACCGGTATGGGATGGGTTCACTGTGTTACAGACCGGTACGGGATGGGTTCACTGTGTTACAGACCGGTATGGGATGGGTTCACTGTGTCACAGACCGGTACGGGATGGGTTCACTGTGTCACAGACCGGTACGGGATGGGTTCACTGTGTCACAGACCGGTAGGGGATGGGTTCAATGTGTTACAGATCGATAGGGAATGGGTTCACTGTGTTACAGACCGGTACGGGATGGGTTCACTGTGTTACAGATCGGTATGGGATGGGTTCAATGTGTTGCAGATCGATAGGGAATGGGTTCACTCTCCCAATTGCTGCTGGGATGTTGGGTGCTGCCCGGAGCCCAGCCTCTACCCCTCCCTTATGGAGAGGGGGAGAAAAATATTATTGGGTGTGTAATGTTGGTGGGTAGGTGGTGAAAGTAGGAGAGGGTTTTAGACGAGTTGCAGCACTGACACAAGTCTGTGAATTGGTCAGTTAACCCTCCACTTAAGGGCGAGGAATGGACTCTTGAGGGAAGGCAAGTTGTGAGAGGGAAATGTTTTCGGTGAGAATGTCTGGTGGGATGGAATGGAATAGATATTAAAAAAGAGGGAGCAAGTTAAGGGGCTAAAGCCGGGAAGCACAGAATCTGCATCCAGCATTCCTGCGTTTTATTTTACAACAGCAGAAATTTATGAAACAGGCCAGCTGAGGATTCAGAAGCAAAAGACCCCACACAGCAAGAGTTAAAGAAAATGTATGGGTGGACTTGGCCAACGTTGGGATAAAGCTCATAGAATAATATAGTTAAAATACTTCCCCGCAGAGTTCCTCTCAGGAGATTTGTCATTTTTGAGCAGTAACTCTGTACGAGCAATGACATCAGCGGTACCAAGATGGCGGTCACGTGACATCATTATTCCAGAGTCCTTTATGATTATTGATGCTTTGATTACACATTGAAGCATCGCAGGGTCTGAAATCTTGGGGACCGATACCCTGAACGTTAATGGCCCCCCGCGCCCCGGCCTATGTGTCTTTAGAAGTCCAACCAACAGAACAGTGTAACTCATCTGTTTGTCTGCACTTGTCCAACCCCCACAAGCTCTCCTATGTGGTTTGGGTAGCCCACACCAATCGATTAATTGTCTCCATACCTTAATTGATCTGAACCTGATCTTTCCGGAAGAACTGAGTATTGAACGCTGACTGTCAACCTCTTTGTAGCTATCAGGAGTTAACCCCTTGAATACCGACTTACTAGGCACCAGAAAAAGGAGTTGAAAGGCAGACCTGTTGTAAATGAATACAAATAAGTTAATACCAAGTTCACGTATATATTCCTTCATATCATTCCTTCATAAAAGATCCTGCGGCACTATTCGAAGAACAGGTGAGTTCTCCTTGTATTCTGGCCAACATTTATCCCTCAACCAACACCTAAAACAGATGATCTGGTCATTATCACATTGCTGTTTGTGGGATCTTGCTGTGCGCAAATTGGCTGCCCTTGTTTCCTACATTACAACAGTGACTACACTTCAAAAGTCCTTCATTGGTTGTGAAACGCTTTGGGACGTCCTGAGGTCGTGAAAGGATGTATTTAAATGCAAGTCCTTTCACTGAAGCAGAAGGTTCAAGGATCAACTCGGTGTCTTTCTGGAGAATGAGAAGGGATTGAGAGATGTGATGAGAAGGCAGGCAGGTGGGGTTAAAATCAGTCAGAAAGGTTTGTGAGGCCGAATGACTGTTTCCGTTTCCTAATGCCCATGTGTAGGGTAAGGATGTCTGACTCTCTCACGCTCTCTCTGCAGGTGGTGGTACGGCTCAGTGAAGATCTGTTGTCTCAGGCAGTGATGATGGTCGAGAACTGTCGGCCCACACTCACCATTAACCTCGCGGGGGCTCGCCAGTACTGGCTGGAGGGAATGTTACGCCATGAGATAGGTCAGTTTTACAAAGGAGAATTTTATGTTTTATTATCTTTGCTCCCTCCCCAAAATTTCCTTCTGCCCTTTCTCCTGAAGACTTTTGAATCCCAGCTGGGTTGGGTTCTACGGGGACCGTCTGCCCTCTACTACCATGCCCGATCCTCCATGTGTGAGCCTGGACAATCAGTGTCAGCAAGCTATTCGACCGTGGGGGTCATCACAACCAAGCATGAGCCGGCCCTCGCCGGACATTCACAGGCACCAGCAACAGGGCCGCTGGAACTGGGTAAGGAGCAGGAGCCTTGGCTGCTGTTTATACCATTTCTCCTCCACAGTGCAAGGGCACCCACTGCTGCCCAGCACAGCTTATATAGCACAGACCGAGACTCAAACCTGGCACCGTCCTGATCTGAACGTCTTAGTTCCATGCTGTACTGAGCCGTCCTATGAAACGTATCTTTACAGGCTTTACAGTGTCAAAATCCGCAGTAGTTTACAAAGACAGTAACTCCCTGGCTATCAGATCACTCTGTAGGGGCCCTGCCTTCACGAATATTGAACAAACTTTAAGGGCGCCCTGTTGTCACGAGTGTTGAACAAACTTTTCTTTGTTTAAAGCACCATGATGTAAATTGTGTTAAACTATATCATCACTTTCGCGAACATGTAACTTTGCCCTGCTGACAATTTATAGTGAGGCGAAACGTGCATCTCCCTTTAAGTTGTCCTCTGACCCTGTGGGCAGTCCAAGGCCTCCTCTCGGTACCTGCCCGAGATGGAGAAGGCTCCAATCAGCAATAGGGTGTGCTGAGAATCTCGGGCCTACCACTCTGTACCACACAGGGCTCTGTGCCACCCCGGTATCTGTAAAGTTCTGCCAGTTTTGACTGAAATTGTGTCCACTATTGTGTTCCTGAGGATGATGTTGATGAGGGAGCTGTCCCTATGATGTGGTGACATTTTTATTCCCCCTTGGTTTTTTTTTGTTGCGTTACTTTAATATCAGGAACGCACTACATTCGAGGCGTCAACAACAGCCACCAGCCCTGGCACAGTGCGGCGGGCAGGAAACAGTACGGCCTGAAGCCAGCCAACCCGACCGAGGAAGGCCTCGCCAGCCTGAACAGCGTTCTGTACCGCAAGTATCCGTTCCTGTGGCGGGCAGCCCTGCTCTACTACACCGTCTTCCAGGCCAGTCGGATGCCCTTCTCCCAGCTCTTTGAAGACATTGCCACGTTTGTTAAGGACCCAAACACTCGATGGGAATACTGCGTGCGAGCCAAGAGAGGCCAGGCTGACACTTCTCAACCAGGTCACATACTCTAATGTATTTACAGCCAGTTTTTAAATGAAATGGTTATTATTTTTAACATTTTAAGGAACTTTTGCACTGTTGGAGTGAGGGACATTACTGCTGATGAATATTTCCCTATTTCAGACATTCCCATCCCAACCAATGTGTCTCTGCCCCAACCCCAGAAGAGTGCCCCTTAATGCAGCATTGCAGCATTTCCAGCCAAGTGTGACACACACAATGTTTACTGCCTTTCACATGCATACTGCTGACCCCCACCTCTAGTCTGCCTCCACCATTGATCTGAAGGCTGTCATGAATCTATTTGACTGTCTGTCTGATATTGAGGCCTGAATAAGTTGAAAACTTTTCCAGCTCAAGTGATCTAATACCTCAGCATCTAGTTTGACCCAAGCTGACCTTCACAGCCTGTTTCCAATCAATTGGTAAATCTGCATTCTTTCACCTCGGGAACATTGCACGTTTTTTGCCTCGATCTCTGCTGCTGCTAAAACCCAAATCCGTTCCCTCATCACATCGAGGCTCGATTTTGCTGTGCCCTTCAAACCAGCCTCTCCTCTTTCCCTTTACAATTACACCAAACCTCTGCTATCCATGCCCGTTCACACTCGACATCAGGCACTCCCATTACGTCTCTCCTTTCCAAGCTCTAATGGCTCCCTGGAGCCCAACATATTGATTTGAAAATCCTTGCCCTTGTCCCTGTTTGAGTGAAATCCTTCAAATCGCATGATCCACCAGCGCCCTCCATGGCTCCCATTCTGGGGAGCTGTGTGCTCCCTGCGACCCTTTGCTTTAATCAGTGGCTGAGATTTCAACCACTGTACCCTTGCCCTTCGGAACTCTCTTCAGTCACTGCATCTCGTCACTTCTCTCACTTCATTCAAAAGCCTCTTAAAGACTTTGATCATTCTTTCAACCCCTCCCTTAATCTCTTTGATCCCTGTTCCATTTCATGTCTTGCTCCTCACTGTTAAATGCCCTGAGATGTTTTAAGTATGGGCTCTACATAAATTGAAGTAGTTGCTGAATTAGGAGCAGTTCCGTTCTGTGGCCCTGGTTCATTTTCCTTTCCTCTCCCTCCTCCCATTCCAGAACACCCAAGGCCAATGATACGTACCGACTTACGAAATTGAGGGGCAGGAAAAGACCAGCTGGTACCATCAAGCCTGCCCCGCTCTATGATGACCGGAGTATCGTGACTAAACTCTTCACCCCTCCCTCCCTCCCTCCAACCCCCTTCCCCGATCCCCAGCTGTGTAATTTCCTGGGAGAGGCAAAAAAACAGAGAGCCCAGGGCCAATAAAGGAAAAAAATACTCCGGAAAATTCTTCTCCGACCCCCTCAGGCGATCGAATAACAGTTGTCCAGTTGCTATCAGCTACTTCAGCAAAGACTAGGATTTACTCTTGGGGACCTCCCTGGACTGTGTGACTCAGCACCACACTGTTTAGTGCATTTACCTACTGAAAGAACTTGCATTTATATAGCGCCTTTCACGACCTCAGGACGTCCCAAAACGCTTCACAGCCAATGAAGTACTTTTGAAAAGTAGTCACTGTTGTAATATGGGAAACAAGGCAGCCAATCTGTGCACAGCAAGCTCCCACAAACAGCAATGAGATAAATGACCAGAGAATTTGTTTTGATGGTATTGATTGAGGGATAAATATTGGCCAGGACACTGGAAGATCCCATTTGCCCTTCGAATATTGCCACTGAAGCTTTTAAGTCCACCTGAGTGGGCAGCCAGGACCTCGGTTTAACGTCTCATTTGAAAGACGGCATCTCCGGCAGTGCAGCACTCGCTCAATATTGCACTGGAGTGTCAGCCTAGATTAAGTGTTAAAATCTTTGGAATGGGGTTGGAACCCACAACCTTCTGCCTCAGAGGGGAGAGTGCTACCACTGAGCCAAGGCTGATATTTGTTCGGGGTGGGGGGAGGTGTAAAGACAGGGAAAAGGACAGTGTATTGCTGTTTTGTTTGATGTCAGTTTGGCTCAGTTGGTAGCCCTCTCACCTCTGGGTCAGAAGATTTGGGTTTGAGCCCCACTCCAGAATGTGAGTTGATAGCCTAGGCTGAAACTCCAGTGCCACACTGAGGTACTGTCAGAGGTGCTGTCCTTTGGATGAGACTTTATGCTGAGCCCTTGTGCAGGTGGACATGGCACTATTTGAGGAAGAGAAGGGAGTTCTCTGAGTCTGAGCCCATATTTCTCCCTTAACTAACAGCACCAAAAATCAGATTAACTGGTTCTTCATCTCATTACTGTTCTGGGGCATTGCTTAATGGTCACAGAGCTTGAAAAGTATTTCATTGCACTCAGTGTGATCCGAGAAGTTTCAGTGAAGCGAGAAAGTGTTAGATAAATGCAAATTGTTTCTTTGATTCCTGATGGGTTTCTATGGTAAACTGAGTGAGGACAGCAAAGTGTGACACCTACAGACAGATAATAAAAGTGTTTATGCCATTCTCACTGCAGGTTATGGAGCAAGTCGGCACTGGATTACAGGGAGGCTGTACCTCCAGAATTTTTTTCGCAATTAGGAACATAAAAAGACGAAGGTCCATCTTGTTGGCCTTCTACCATCCTGCTAGTTGCATGATACAATGATAATGGAGTTGTAAATTAATTATAGCAATTGATCTCTATCAATTAGTCTACAACAGACTCAGACACGAGATGAGGAAAACCTCAGTGGTGGAGAGCTTTGGGAAACATAGATCCAAAGTCATCGGCTCCTCCCAAGCACGCTATACATACCACATGTTATGTCTCACATTATTCATATACTGTATCCCAAAATGTTATTTTCTGAAAGAAATCTATCTAATTTGCATTTGAATGAATCAATATTAATTGCTTCCACCATCTGCCTAGAGAGTCCTTCATTGGAAGGGCAGCAAAGTCAATAATTCTTTAAGATGCTTCTGGTGTCAGCGGTTGTTGTTTGGGATGTGCTGGTCTTTGCCTCACTCATGCCCTGACTCCTTCTGGTGTCAGTTGTTCCTGTTTGAGACGTGCTCTGGGCTTTGCCTCACTCATGCCCTGACTCCTTCTGGTGTCAGTTGTTCCTGTTTGAGACGTGCTCTGGGCTTTGCCTCACTCATGCCCTGACTCCTTCTGGTGTCAGTTGTTCCTGTTTGAGACGTGCTCTGGGCTTTGCCTCACTCATGCCCTGACTCCTTCTGGTGTCAGTTGTTCCTGTTTGAGACATGCTCTGGGTTTTGCCTCACTCATGCCCTGACTCCTTCTGGTGTCAGTTGTTCCTGTTTGAGACATGCTCTGGGCTTTGCCTCACACATGCCCTGACTCCTTCTGGTGTCAGTTGTTCCTGTTTGAGATGTGCTCTGGGCTTTGCCTCACTCATGCCCTGACTCCTTCTGGTGTCAGTTGTTCCTGTTTGGGATGTGCTCTGGGCTTTGCCTCACTCATGCCCTGACTCCTTCTGGTGTCAGTTGTTCCTGTTTGGGACATGCTCTGGGCTTTGCCTCACACATGCCCTGACTCCTTCTGGTGTCAGTTGTTCCTGTTTGAGATGTGCTCTGGGCTTTGCCTCACTCATGCCCTGACTCCTTCTGGTGTCAGTTGTTCCTGTTTGAGATGTGCTCTGGGCTTTGCCTCACTCATGCCCTGACTCCTTCTGGTGTCAGTTGTTCCTGTTTGAGATGTGCTCTGGGCTTTGCCTCACTCATGCCCTGACTCCTTTTGTTTGCAGGCTGTTTCAGTAAGGACCAGGTGTATTTGGACGGTGTGCTGATGCTGCTTCGATATAGGAAGAGCATTGACTTCAAGATGCTAGCGGCGCTTGGAAAGGTAACTGCATCTACCCTGCTGGCACGCTTTTATCCGCTAAAAGAAGTATCTCGCCATGGTAACTCTAATGGTTCTAGATGGGGGGGGCGGTGATGTTGGGGGAGCACATATAAAAAAATAGAGGAATTGTGTTCTGTACAACAGCAACCAACAGTGGGGACCACTAGGATCACCAGAATCTGTCTGAGGTCCAAAAGTATTCTTTACATAATATTGCATCTAAATTTATTGGGCTGTTTTCCTCTTTAAATACCCTCCAATGTGGGGTGGCCCATTAACCTCTGTCATAAACACAAACCATCAGCACTGCCCCTTTCTTGGCTGGCTTCAATGAGGCACATGACAGGAGGTCTTCTGTAAGGACCTCTCCCCGTTCGATATTGCCTCCCTTCTGTACCAGGACCCCTGGTCTGCAGCCAGCCCTCCCTCGTACAATGCAGTTCAGATCAGGAAGTGAGGGGGAGTGGGTAAATCGATCGTGAGGCTTCTCATTCCACGGTGCTTCAGCCCACAGCGACTCCTCGCCGCTCATTTGATGAGTTCTGCAAACACAGGAACTGGGAGACGAGAAAAGACCAAGGTCCATTCAGCTCACCTTTCACTATATCATGATACAATGATAATGGAGTTGTTGACTAATCATGGCAATCGATCTCTATCAATTAGTCCACAATAGACCCAGTACATCACAGCACAGCACATCAGTGACGGCACTGTATAGCCTATGTGCAGTAAGCTGAAAGTCATCTAGTGGGAGCTTTGTACGTGACTGACCCATCCAAAGGCCAGACGATTAAAAACAAGTGTTCGGAGGTCTGCATTTGAATGTTGGGTTCTTGTGAGTGCCCCTTCGAGCCCCGGCACTGCCTGTTTTATGATTGACAGCCATTAGGCTGGCATGGTGCCTCATTTTTAGTCTAACTTTTCTCTTGAAGCATTCCGCCCTTGGCGATTGCCCAATATTCACTCTGGTTAACAACGTTGCACAGTGTGTAGGATCACTATGGAATGAAAACACTCCCCCCCACCACCCCCCCCCATCTCACACTGCACCTGTCGGGTGGAGCCAGATGATTCCCACAGGTTAGGAGGGATATCAGAGGGAGAGCTATCACTGGGATTCTATTGGGCCTCTCCTGGCGGATGAATGAAAGGCAGAACTTACAGGAACCAATCAGCTTATTTGCCACCTCGAGAACGAGGGGTGAGTGATCCAATGAGTAAAGTTCCCTCTACCCCACCCCACATATGAGAGCGAACTTCACTCATTGGATCACTCACCTCAGGAGACCAGCCCCTCCTGCACCAGTGTGATATCCATCCTATGGCCTCTCTGAATGAGCGATTGCCAATTAGTGCTAAATTAGGGGCACTTTTCTTATTAATTTAGTTGTATTCATTTTTACCTTGAGACACATATTCTAGACTCTGTCACACTTAATGGGCCGACTGGGTGGTACAGTAGTTAGACTTTACTAGCTTTTACATCTGGGAACCTGATTCAGATCTCGCCCAGATGAATGGCAGAATAGTCTTGTCTGATTGTTAACTATTTTCCTGTTGACACTTTTTGCTCCATCATTGGTGGCCGTGCCTTCAGCTGTCTAGGCCCTAAGCTCTGGAATTCCCTCCCTAAACCTCTCCACCTCTCCTCCTTTAAGATGCTCCTTAAAACCTACCTCTGCATCTAAGCTTTTGGTCACCTGTCCTAATATCTCCTAATGCAGTTTGGTGTCAAATTTTATCTGATAACACTCCTGTGAAGTGCCTTGGGATGTTTTACTATGTTAAAGGCACTGTATAAATGCCAGTTATTATCTTGCTATCTTTAGCTGTCTCTCTGGTGATTCAATAATATTATTTCCCCCCTCGTCCCCACCATGCTCCAGGTCTCATTTGAAGATGTGGAGCAGCTGAAGAAATGTGCCATTCTGGATAACGCACGCATCCCGCACTTCATGCGAGACCAGGCCCGCTACCTGGAGCAGCTGCACCACATCACTGCGGTCAATGGGCTGACGGACGAGGAGTTGCTGAGGCTGATCCCCGAGTAGACTGCGGCAGAAGTGGAGGTGTCTGGGGCGGAGGAGAGGGAGGGGGCCTCTCGATGTCTTTCCGTCCAGTTTCTTTTTAAAACGCACTATTTCACGACAGCACACACATACACACACAGACACACCACTAATCCAAAGGCACAGTGGCCTTAATTTTTTTGTGACGATGCATTTGAGCATCGACGGACGTTTGTATAAAAAAAAAATTGGGGAATTGTTTCTATTGAAGCTAAAGCCTGGAGCTTGAGCCTCGCACTCTGACCTCTCTCCCGTGTACCACACGGCTTTCTCACATTTCCTATTTAAACTTGTATTTATTGTTTGCAAAGATGCTGCTTTTTAAAAAATATTTTAACTTCTTGATGGAAAGGGGAGAAAAAAAGAAAAAATGAAAAGAAAACAAAAGACACATTTCCGTTGCCATTGTCGATGTGCATTATATCTGTGACCGTGACAGTTTAACACACTCAGGGCACCCCTGAGGCTGGGAAGATGCACGGTGCCAGTACAGACCCCGATTTCTGCTAGAGACGCTGCACCTTTAAATCGGTTCCGTATTTGTGTTTCGAAAACATTTGAGGCTCAAATGAAAGTTAAAAATAAAAACAGAAAATGCTGGAAAACACTCAACAGGTCAGGCAGCTTCATTGGAGAGAGAAAGAGGGTTAACATTTCAGGTCAATGACCTTTCATCAGAACTGGAAGATGTTACAGATGAACAGTTTTTAAGCAAAGACAGAGCCAGGGAAAAGGGGGGCAGGGAAAGAACGAAAGGGAGAGGTGTGAGAAAGGATGGAGGGCAGGAGTGATGAAATGACAAAAGGGATGATGGTGCAAGGCAAAAGGAGGCGGTAATCAGACAAGTAAAGAAACAAAAGATGGGTCTTCAACAGAATGGCAGAGGAGGAGGGAAGCATGGAAAATCTGGCCCGGGAATGTGGCAGAGAAAGGTGGATAGACCCCAGGGGTGCGGACCCTCCCCCACGCTGGCCGTGCACCGACGCGTGGGCATCCAACGAGTTAACTCGGGTTGCTGGAAATTTGGCACTTCCAAAAACCAGGATAGGGCAGAGTTAGGGTCATAGTCGGACTTCTGATCATTGTTGATGAAAATTAACTGAGGACGTGAGTAAACTTGTAACGAAGGTCTCCACATCATAACACACAGGATTTAAAAAAGTGACCCGCTGTTTTAAAGTTCAGACTTCTGACGTCCAGTTCCCATTTTAGACATTTCAGAACCTGAGGGTTGAGTCTAGAACTGGATGGGGGACAACTCCAAAAGTCAGGATGCTCATCAGCATTGTGATGAAACCTCCTGAGCTCTCTTTTACCAGATGTGATCATGGTAGAGGTTTAGGATGGGGACTATTATGGGTCTGTAAGAACGTTCATGCGAAGACTCCCGCCATTTGTTCCAGACCTCCTGGTTTTTCTCACTAAAATCCGGGGGGGGTGGGGATGGTGGTGTTTGCCTCACAGAGGCCCCCACCATGTGACAGGTTCGGTTTGGGGACCAGATCCACTCAGGGGCCTCTGACTGTGGAACTAGGGGGGTTGCATGGCCCTAACACGGACCCTGACCTCGCCGATGACGGGGAGGATCCACACAGACCAATTGCGTGTTAGGCCGAGAGCTCAACCTGCCCGGACTGACCAGTGACCGCCAGCGGGTTACATGGGACTGGATATGCTCAGGACCTCAGACTAATTGCAGGGGCCCTAATGCTGCCTCCTGCTCACAATGGATGTTGGATGTCATGCCAGCGCCTTGCGTTTGATTCTGACACCTCCTTAAGGGGGAGGGTAACGTGACTCCCCTCTAAAGACTGTGGTTCACAGAGGGTTGTCAACCCACCAAGATTAGTCCTGGAGTCTCTGGGAATTGAAGATTAATCTCCAGGACACTGCTGGGAGAAACCTGGAAGAAAAATCACAGGGGCATAAAAAGAATTGTGTGTTTTTCTTCATTTCGTTGAACACTTTCATTTATTAGGTTATAAAAATATTGGAGATTGGGGAAAAAAAAGGCTGTTTGCTTGAGTGTGGAGGTCATGTGATGTAACCTCCAGGAATTCATCTAACCAGAGTTGGCAACCCTGGATTCACAGCTGGCAACGAAAGCCCACACGCTCGTGAGGCATTTACGGAGGGCTGGATAGGAAGGAAGTGTTGATTACAGGGGGAGAGCAGATTTTTATGTCACAATAAAAGAATATTCTCGAAGTTTTGATGTCAACTGTAACCATGACATTGAAATGAACGGAAATTACTGAAAATTTTTAGATCAAGTGTGGGGTCCTGTATTGTGTAATGCTCAATAAAATTGATTCGACCCTGAGAGGCCCAATGATATATCACTTTATTCATGATATCATAACAAAAGACCAAATACAGCCCCAAAGGTCAAAGGTTGAATATTGATTGTACTTAAAAATATAATTAAATGTGCAGTTATTTTTAAAAAAACACAATTATAAATTTTTAATTAGAAAGTATACAAATTGTATTAAATACAGGAAAATTTTAGGATTGAGAACTCCAGTAAAATGGTACGCTGCCCTTTCACCTCAAGGGCCTGGGCTTGGATCCAGCCCACATTGGTGAGATAAAGGTTTCCTTTCTCTGAAATGAGTCTGGAGCAGCCCCCGCCAGTGAACGTGAGCCAGTGCGCTAAACTGCCCATAAATTGCCAGCCACTCTCAGAACGGACCACAAGGATGATCAGTGTGGCAAATATCACACTGCTGCAGTAGGGAGTGCTATTCTGGGGTTAGGGTTCAGGCTTGTAGCTGGGGGAGATGGAGATTTATTTGGCATCTAAGTCCTGTGACCTGAACCTCACCTGGGCATGCTTCAGGCCGATACCTTGATGAGCACAAAAGAAAAAAAACAGAAAATAAAATACAGATGCTTTTTATTTTTAATTCCCATTCGAAAAGAGTAAAATCAAAATCCTGGTCACTGCTGTGATTCTTCAGGTTTTGCCTTGCAAACATGGCAGCTGTCACCTATCCCCAACAGAACAGAGAAGGCGCAGAGTACAGTCAGTGATCTCGAATATTGTCCAAGATTCGTAACACAACGGAACTTCCTTTCAACTTCGACTCTCAGCGGCTGGGCTTCCTGTTATGATTTCAGTTCCCGGAGAGGAAAAATGTGTGAAATGCAAGGTTTCCAACATGTGTGATTCTCAAAGGGAATCCTGACGCAGCAGCCGAGCGGGAGGCTGGAGGTGGCAAGAGATGGTTCTACTTTGGTGCTACCTCAAGATTCCCAGGTGGCCGTAACAGATCCCATGGCATCATTTGAAGAAGAGCAGGGTTCGCCCTGTGTCCTGGCCAACATTAAGCCCTCAACGAGCTTCACTGAAAATAGATGATCTGGTCATTTATCTAATTGCTGTTTGTGGGACCTTGCTGTATGCAAATTGGCTGCCGCATTTCCTACATTACAAAGCGACTACACTTTAAAAAGACTTTATTGGCTATGAAGTGTTTTGCATGTCTCGAGGACATGAAAGACACTATATAAATGCAAGTTCTTTCTTTAAATTATTTCTCCTATTCTTCCATGTCCATTTGACCATTATTCTAGGTGCTTACTTAGTGCTTACCTCATACAAGAAACACAAGAAGTTAACAGTCATGTACAGCAAGCAATTAGGAAAGCAAATGGAATGTTGGCCTTTATTGCAAGGGGGTTGGAGTACAAGAGTAAGGAAGTCTTACTACAATTGTACAGGACTTTGGTGAGACCTCACCTGGAGTACTGTGTACAGTTTTGGTCTCCTTATCTAAGGAAGAATATACTTGCCTTAGAGGCGGTGCAGCGAAGGTTCACTCGATTAATTCCTGGGATGAGAGGGTTGTCCTGTGAGGTGAAGTTGAGTAGAATGGGCCTATACTCTCTGGAGTTTAGAAGAATGAGAGGTGATCCAATTAAAACATATAAGATTATAAAGGGGCTTGACAGGGTAAATGCTGAGAGGTTGTTTCCCATGGCTGGAGAGTCTAGAACTAGGGGGCATTGTCGCAGGATAAGGGGTCGGCCATTCAAGACTGAGATGAGGAGGAATTTCTTCGCTCAGAGGGTTATGAATCTTTGGAATTCTCTACCCCAGAGGGCTGTGGATACTGAGTCGTTGAGTATATTAAAGGCTGAGACAGACAGATTTCTGGACTCTAAGGGAATCAAGGCATATGGGGATCGGGCAGGAAAGTGGAGTTGAGGTCGAAGATCAGCCATGATCTGATTGAATGGTGGAGCAGGCTCGAGGGGCCATGTGGCCTACTCCTGCTCCTATTGCTTATGTTCTTACTGCATCATGAATCCCTTTGAGAACTGCGAGTGTTGGAAAGCTGAGTTTGAGGTAATCATGAATTGTTTTGGACTAACCGATGAGGATAAAGATACAAGTTTGGTAGAGGTGATGTTGAGAAAGCAGAAACAAGAGGAAGGTGAACCAATTATTCACACCTGATGAAATATTTGTTCCGAAGATAAATTACCGGTGAGTTATGATAGTTATTTTGACATATCAGAGTTGACAGTGCGTGAAAGGCTGTTAGATGATGCTTCCCACATTGGCTCACAAGAGGTAGAGTTCAGTGTAATGTTGCCACTACAGCACCTTGCTCCTTCCCAGATCCTGGGAAGCCCTGACACATATCATTTCTTACATGTTTCTCGGTGCTTGAAGTCACAAAAATTAAACATGAGTTCTGGAAAATGCTCTCTGTGTATCATTATTCAATTAAAACATTTAGTTACTCCTGTGATATTTATGCAATAATGATCTTTTTGAGTCTCTGTTTAAGAGTCTTCTCTTAATTATTTTGCCTTAGTTAGGTCAGAAGGTCATGGGTTCAAGCCCCACTTCACATAATCTCGGCTGACACTTCAGTGCAGTAGGCAGGCAGTGCTGCACTGCTGGAAGTGTCGTCTTTCGGATGAGGCATTAAAATGAGGCCCAATCTGTCCCCTCATGTGGATGTAAAAGATCGCATGGCACTATTGGATGAAAAGCAGGGGAGTTCTGAGAGGTCTTTAAAAAGATGAGAGGCTGAGATGAAGTCAATATAAGCAGGCTGTTTATCGACTTGGACTGTGAGTGGAGAACTAGAGATTTCTTCACCCAAAGAGTGGTGGAAATCTGGAATTCTCTCCCCCAACAAGCTGGTGAGACGAGTTCAATTGAAAATTTCAAAACTGAGATTCACAGATTTTTGATAGGTAAGTGTATCAAGGGTTACGACACCAAGGCAGGTTGATGGAGTTAAGATACAGATCAGCCATGATCTAATTGAATGGAGGAACAGGCTCGAGGGGCTGAATGGCTTATTCCTGTTCCTATGTTCCTATGACTGAACTTCAACACTGACTAGCCTCAAGGTTGACTAGAGATAAGATGAAACTTCTTTCTCCCTCCAAGAGTAGTGAATATGTGGGGCTGACTCCCAGCAGAAGAGGATGGGGCTCAATAGGGAGTTGGATAAATAGCTGGGTGGAATGGAGCTGTTGGTTATAGGAATGGGTATGGACAGGGATATGTGAAATACTCCATCAGAGACACAATATTGTGCTGCAGTGCTGTCCGTGGAGGATAGCAGTCCAAAGTTGGACATTGGAGATATGAAGATGATTAAATATTCTGGAACTTTGCTGTTTGCTCTATTTATATCAATTTTTCCCTTAGGATGGCAGTGTGAGGCACGCAGCCCATGGGCCGAGTCCAGCCCACGAGCCCTTTTAACACGGCCCTGCTTCCTTCTGCGTTTAGTATTGTCATTAAGAATTATGCACAAGGATGATTTGGCTGATTGGTTCAAACTTACTGGACCTGGAGGATGAGAAAAGGCTGCTCCCTTATTGGCCCATTTAGACCAATGAAGAAATGGCACTTTTGAGCCAATCAGGAAGTTTAAAAGGGCGGAAGCTATGGGCGGCCTTTGGATGGTCACGTTTAGGAGCAATGCAGAGGGTAGACTGGGCTGGGCTGGTGTAGAGCATCTAGAGACCAGCAAGAGCTGAAAAGGTAAGTGAGGCTCAATTTTTGTGAGAGGGAGGAGAGTTTGGGTTGTTCAGCGTAAGGAGACATTGGATTTTTAGCATGGGTGGGGCGGGCTGGATTTTTTTAGTCATGTGTGGCCCACTTAAGGTTGCCAACTCTGCATTCCTAGAGGTAACATCACATGACCTCCTGCCTCCAACCGCTCCACCCAGTCAAACAGTCTTTTTTGCCATCTGCAATATTTTTATAATTAATAAACAAAAATTTTCAAGGAAAATTTAAAAAAAAACACACCTTTTTTTTATACCACTGATTTTTCTCCTGGTTTGCTCGTAGCAGTGTCCAGGAGATTAATCCTCAATTCCTGGAGACTCCAGGACAATCCTGGAGGGGTTGTCAACCCTAGGCCCACTTAATGGTTGTGCCACGAAGATTTAGCCCCTTCGCCCAAGAGATTGGATAGTTACTACTTTGGGAGATTAAATAAGTGAGGTAGAGTCCCTGATAGGGTAGATTGCCTGTGGAAGGAGCTGGTTTAATTGGGCTTTATTTGTTCTAATAGAACAAAATTAGACATACAATGGGGAGCAGAGGTTTACGGGACTTAACCTCCTTTGAGTGCTGGTCTTATTTCTCTGTAAACCCCTGCAACTTGTTGGGGGGCCCTGGTCTTAAGATATACTAAGAAATCGGGGAGGGGAGAATTACATATTGCAGGCCAAATGTAAGGAATCTTACAACACCAGGTTATAGTCCAACAATTTTATTTTAAAATCACAAGCTTTCGGAGACTATCTCCTTCGTCAGGTGAGTAGTGAATGAGAGCTTCTCAAATCGCATATCTTATATTCGGCTGGGACACCATCACATCAATCAAAGGTGTCGTTTGTGTTCAGACAGGTTAGCCACGGAAAACAGTAGGTCCCAGTATGCTGAATACACATTGTGTCAAATTAAACAGACAGAGAGAAAGAGACCCGAAAGGCAGAGAGAGAGAGAATTTTCAGTTGTATTAAAAACAGATAACTTTTTTTTCCCTTGCTGGTGGGGTTACGTGTAGCGTGACATGAACCCAAGATCCCGGTTGAGGCCGTCCTCATGGGTGCGGAACTTGGCTATCAATTTCTGCTCGATGATTTTGCGTTGTCGTGTGTCTCGAAGGCCGCCTTGGAGAACGCTTGTACACTGTCTGTGTAACTTGACACAATGTGTATTCAGCATACTGGGACCTACTGTTTTCCGTGGCTAACCTGTCTGAACACCAACGACACCTTTGATTGGTGTGATGGTGTCCCAGCCTAATATAAGATATGCGATTTGAGAAGCTCTCATTCACTACTCACCTGACGAAGGAGATAGTCTCCAAAAGCTTGTGATTTTAAAATAAAATTGTTGGACTATAACCTGGTGTTGTAAGATTCCTTACATTTGTCCACCCCAGTCCATCACCGGCATCTCCACATCATATTGCAGGCTAGTAAGAGAGAGCTCAGCAACTCACTTGCACAAGAGAATTACACACAATAAACCCAGTGAGAGTAAGTACAAAGAATGACCAGTACATGCAACGGTTTAAAAATTCCTGACCCTTGTGGTGATTTTAATTCCAGCAGTCAGTAACAGTGAGACAAACTGTCACACAAGAAACACGATTCCAAAAAAAAGTGCACATCTTCGAATAACTTAAAAATATACTAGATACAAACAAGGTACACTATATTAGTATTTGGATAGACTTTTAAAATCTGTGGTATATTGGAATGCTCATTGTACAGTTTTGAAAGACTCTTGTGGAAAAGTTGAACTGTTTTCTGTTTTGCAACGACAAGTGACCATCTTGAGACTTTTATTTTTCTTTTCTCACCCCGTTTTCTCCCCCCCTCTCTCCCTCCCCTAAAGACGTTGAGTTCCTGCTAGGCACAGTTCGATGGGTGGCAGTCGGCCTTTGTTATCTCAGCCCAGTGGGCATTCTTCATTATTCAACTGAAGGGGGGTGGAAATCACAGTTGAGCCTTCAGCCGATGTCCGCACGTGTACTTCCAGCAGCAGTCGCGGGTTTGCGATCAACAGTAGGAACCCTGACCAATTCCCACCCCCCGCCCCTTCCTCTTCCTCTAGCCAAATAAGGCCAACATTTTAAGCAGCCAGTCAACCTCTTTGAGGGTGCGGTGACATTGCTGCACCCGTGTCAAAAATATTAAGTGTTGAGACTAAACCCCGATGGCTCAGTCCGCGAATGCACTGCTCATGTAAACCAGGAAGGTCCCATGGTTTATCTCCAGGCTGTGTTGAATTAGCTGATCTCAGTCAAGGCAGCAGTTGGACTCTACAGTTAGTCACAGTAACCTTGCGTTATTAGCCAGAGTTCCCGATCCTAATCACTTTACAGCAACCTCTACTGGGAAACACAGATGCGAGGATGTCAAGTGAGGCTTTGATGCCACCAACCACCCCGCCATGGTAAAATAGCCTGCCAACACTCATATTCAAGCTGGTGGAAATGACCACTTGAGTGAGGTACCAGAGGGTTGCCTGTGCCTGTGGTACTGTACCCCAGCATGAATCAGTGCTTTCAGGGGAGAAGGGGAAAAAAAATCCCGAGAAAAATAAATGTTCTATTTATACCAAGAATCTGAAGCATTAAAGGTGCATGGTCTTCAAGAAAAAGTGCCTGGCTAATCATTTTTTTGGGCAGGGGGAGGAAGCAAAGCCAAAAGATTGAGTCATGCATGAGTGATAAGTTGAAGATCTTCAATCCAATTCAAGTAATCGCATTGCACGTTCGTAAATTTTTTAAAAATTGCGTTTGCCAAATACTTTTTGATGAAAGCTGTGCCCCTTTAAGACATGTCCTCTGTGAAACCTGTGTCTTCAGATTTGTACAGAGCATCTCGTGAGACGGATGAGGCACGAATTCTGAGTACTCATACGTTCAAACTGTAAACTGGATCTGCCCAAGTCAGCATGATTCATCAGGAGTCAAGCCTGAGGCCTTCATGTTTAACGCAGCATAGTCTGATGTGGTGACAGTGGGAGTTGGATTAAATGTCAATCATATTAGTTGCACAGGGGCCAGAGGAGACTACATTACGGAGGAAATAAAATGAGGGAACAAGAAACATTTCTTCACCATCCTCAGTGATATCACAGTGTTCAGATCAGGACAACAGGGGATGTGAGCTTTGGGTGTTTTTTCCCATAGTGCTGGAAGGGAACACAGCCCTAGCCCCTCAATACTACAAACTATCGCTGATCGCAACAATCTCCTCATGGGGGGTGTTATGCTGTGACCAGTCTATTGTCAACTAGCCACAGGCAAGATTCTCAGAAAACTGGTTGTTGAAAGTGATATTTGAAGGTATTGTCCAAAAAACAAACTTCTCTTTCCAGGTTGTTGGTAGTCATGGCAACGATAACTGATTTCCCCATTTGAGCTGTCAACCAGGATTTGCACCAGGTCAACTCGTTTACCCCTGAAGTTGTCAATGTGACAGAGTTTTGGGTCTCCCCCGCCCCCACCCTTCCCCCCTCCCCACCCAACTCAATTGTGTCAAAACTGCCACCAGTGGTTTAAGAAGGCGGCCCACCACCCCGTTCTCAGGGCAACTAGAGATGGTCAATAAATGCTGGCCTTGCCAGCGACCCCCACATTCCGCAAATTAACTAAAAAAAACAAAAAAATTCAGGGCCGTAAACTGTAATATTCGTCTTCAGAGAAAGACATATTTCCCTGGGGAAAGACCAGTAACTGTCCAATTTCAATCAGGAAGAAGACATAGAAGATTTTTTTAGTGTTTTCTAAGAAGATTTGAATGTTGAAAGGAGAAAAGACTTTTTCAACTTATGAAACTCCTTTTATACGCTGTAGAATCATAGAATTTTACACTACAGAAGGAGGCCATTCAACCTGTTGTGCCTGAGCTGGGTCTTTGAAAGAGCTATCCAATTCAGTCTCTCACTCCAGCATTTTCCCCAAAACCCTGCATCTTAGTCCTCTTCAAGTACGTGTCCAATTGCCTTTTGATAGTTCCTGAGGAATCTGATTCCACCACCCTTTCAGGTAGTTGCATTCCAGAACTTAGCCATCTGAGTGAAAAAATTCTCCCAATTTCCCCTCTAGTTTTTTAGCCAATTATTTTAAATCTGTGACCTTTGGTTACCGACCCACTTGCCGGAGGAAATATTTTCTCTCTACTTGGTCTATCAAAACCACCCCCGCCCCACCACCCCATAATTTTGAATACCTCTATTAGGTCACCCTTTAAACGTCTCTGCTCTAAGGAGAACAATCCCAGCTTCTCCAATCTCTCCACATAACTGAAGTCCCCCATCCCTGGTATCCTGGTATCCTGGTAAACCTCCTCTGTACCCTCTCCAAGGCCTTGACATCCTTCCCAAAGTGTGATGCTCAGAATTATACATAATACTCCAGCTGAGGCCCAACTAGTGACTTGTAAAGGTTTAGCATGACTTCCTTGCTTTTGTATTTAATGCCCCTATTTAAAAGCCAAGTATCCCATATGCTTTCTTAACCACCTTATCAACTTGCCCTGCCACCTTCAAAGATTTGAGAATATGTACCCTCAGGTCCCACTGCTCTTGCAGCCCCCTCAAAATTGTACCATTTAGATTATACTGCCTCTCCATGTTGTTCCTCTCAAAGTACATCACTTCACATTTATCCGCATTAAATTGCATCTGCCATGTGTCTGCCCATTTCACCAGTCTGTCTATGACCTGAAGTCTGCTACTATCCTGCTCACTATTTACTACATTGCCAAGTTTTGTATCATCCGCAAACTTCAAAATTGCCTTCTTCTCTTCAATCAGAAAAATATCCGTTCATCACTACTCTCTGCCTCCTATCCCTTAGCCAATTATGTACCCAAGTTACCACTGTTCTTTTAATACCATGTGCTTCTATTTTCCGAATAAGTCTGTTATGTGGTACTTCATCAAATGCTTTTTGAAAGTCCATATATACAAGATCTACTGCACTACCTTCATTATCCCACTCTGATACTTCTTCAAAGAACTCAATCAGGTTAGTCAGACATGATTTGCATTTCACAAATCCATGCTGGCTGTCCCTGATTAATCCTTGCTTCACCAAGTGAGAATTAATTTTGTCCTTGACAATGAGCTCCAGTAGTTTTCCCACCACTGACTGGCTTGTCGTTAGCAGGTTTACCTCTCTCCCCTTTTTTGAACAGGGGTGTAACATTTGCAATCCTCCAGGACACATTCTAAAAAGGAGAAAGCTAATGTCTTGGGACATTATCCAGTCCTGTGATGATGTATGACAATAAAACCTCATTTTATATTTTATGCCAAATGCTTGAAGCTTCTGTTAATGTGTAAATAAATACAGTAGCGATTTTAGCCTGTATAAAGTTTGCTATTTCCACTTTCGGACTGTTAAAAGACAGTAGTGGGAATCCTACGTAAATTTCAATATTCAATTTACCGCAGTTAAGTTAGTTTTAGCCTCTGCATGGGTGCAGCTTATAAGAAAGGCACTTGCTGTTAATTAGGGGCAAAGTCTGCTCATGGGAAGGTACACAACAGTTAGAACAAAGAGCATTTTAAAAGCCTGAACTGCAACTAACTCGTGTTTCTGATCACAATCCAGGGGTGTGGATGTTGGCTCTGATGCCTTCATGGTTGAATAACTTATTGACACTCCCTTTCTAGGTTCACAATGACTACTTGGCTGAGGTGTGAGATACCTACTAACACCTCTGGAACTGTACCCCAGCACGAGCCACTCCTCAACGGTGGAGAGAGAAAACTGTGAATCAGCTGGGAGAAATGCAGAATTTTATCCAACATTTCTCTTGGGCAAGTGCTGCTAATGGCTGAGGCCAAAATGGCTTGAAATAGTCATTAATGCCCACTAACTGAAGAATATTGAAAATCTCCAAATTCTGCTTTGCACCAATTTCTAAGTAATGAAGGTAGAAGTAAAATATGCAGGCCCTGAAATTCAACGGGGATTTCCCCACCGGAGCCATGGCTGGAGATCGGGAGAACCCTCGTGGAATTTTAGGGCCATGACATTTTGTTTCTGTCTTTCTTTGACAAAGAACTGTTGAAAATAGGAATGGCCAACAAGACCAGATTAACCTGGAAGGTGCAGGTTGTGGATTGCTGAGCTGAATCTGAGAGTTTGTATTGACATCCATTAGGATTGGTAAGGTCCCCGTATGTTATGGTAAACTCCAAGATAAGACGAACCATCGTTTAGTTCCACTGGGCAGCAATGCAGAACTAAAATGGCCAGGAGCCTAAAGGCAATAAAGTAGAATCCAAGTCTGATCCAACTCGAGGCTCCATGATGTGTTCTAGTCACCCTCGAACTACATTTTAACCAGATCATCCCACATGCTTCAGATTCAATATCTTTCATGTCCAGGGGGAGATGTGAGGGTCCTGGGTTACAAATGACTCCAATTTTTTTCCAGAGTTTTGCAGTAATTCAAAGTTATCTCCTGGTAAGTGAATTAGAAGAGTCACTTGGCATAACCAGATTAAATTAGTTAATGAAGGGCCCTGCACCATTGTGGAATTATTTCATTGGATTGGAAAACATATAGACTAAACATCAAATAGCTTTGGGCAGTCATGGTGGCCCATTTTCTCTCAGTCATTCTTAAAGCAGATTTGTTATTCAGTGCAGAACAATCTTTCCAGGTTGTCACTAATCAACAAAGAACTCAATCCAAACTGGGCAGTGCTGAGATACGATTCCTCCCCATTTCCAACCATCTGGTATCCAGGGGCTGCTGAGACCCTCTCGAATCACTCCCCATCGCCCTGTGAAGAGCAGAAGCAAAGAAGTGAGATGTCCTCAACAGGTTGAGAAGATTGAGGAATGACACAGCTGCCACAACCGCCTACATTCAAGGACAGTACCAAGAAGTCTAAGGTCAAGTTCATGACAATAAGAAGTAATTTAATTCAAATAACCTCTGTGAATCAAAGGTTTCATGGCTTAACAACCCTCAATGCCTTGGTGCACTGAAGCATGCAGAGCAAGAAGGTCATAGGCTCAACCTTTAGGTCTCAAAACGAGTAACAGTTGCTGTTTTCATATCTTCACATTCTTCCCTTGGAGAAGAGTGTGAAGTAGCAGAAGAATTCACAGGCTGATTAACAGGACATGATGTGACTGCTCCTTCCATGGCCATCTTTACCATCTTTATACCAGCTGGTAGGGTGGTTAGTTCTAGACAGCGGGAGGGTTTTATGGCCTTCCACTACCCATACAATGAGGGGGGCCAACCACACTCCCTGGACATGAGTATCCCACTGGATGTCAACCCAGAATTCAGAGCTGGAGCTCCAGTCTCTGCTCACCAGGACTGGAGTGGGATTCTAACCCTGCAACTGCTGACTCAGAGGCCGGAATGTGACCACTGAGCCAAAGGCTCGCTCCGCAGCCACAGTGAGGACACACAATTGTTTTTTATGACTCTAGGCTGGGTGGGGGGAGTGGGGGGGGGGGAGAATTGATTGGAATTCTTGCACCTAATCACCAAAAATTGGAAGGGAGCATATATGTTCAGTGACACAATGACATAATCATCTCACTGATTGAGGTACCTTGAGGCATGCTCTTCACTGTCCATAGAATATCTCAGCAGACACGGATCCATTAAGAGGAAGCCTTTTGGTGGAAAATGTTATTTTCTTCTAATGAAGAAGGGGCAGTGAAATGATTCCTACCTGTGTAAGCAACCCGGGCCTGCTGGTTCCACCAGATGTTGTCCTGAGAGACTTCACCATTCTCGTTCCTGCTGCTGATGTTGGTGAATGTGTTGCTGGGAACACAGTGCTGGAAGTGGTTTTCTCTCAGTATATTGAACTCAATGGCGTCAGGCTGCAAACCAAAGTGCCCCAAAATGATGAGCTGCTTCTGGTCTGAAAGACAGGAGGAGAGAATATCGTTCAGCTCAGCAGTGTAATCCGATCGGGAGATTCTGTCACAGCTTCATTTTATAAATGTTCGATTTGAGTCTTCGAAACTCATAGAATCATAGATACAGAAGGAGGCCATTCGGCCCATTGTTCCTGTGCCGACTCTCCTGCTCTTTCCCTGTAGCCCTGCAAATTTTTCCTTTTGAAGTATTTATCCAATTCTCTTTTGGAAGTTACTATTGAATCTGCTTCCATCATCCTTTCATGCAGTGAATTCCAGATCATAATAACTTACTAGTAAAAAGAAACTCTCCTCATCTCCCCCTGGTTCCTTTGACATTTTTTTTTGGTAAGGTGTGCGACCTTGGCCTACTCATGCTCGACAGCAGTGGAATCAAGTTTGGTGTCCATGATTCAGTGCAATGGCGAGAGTCGGTTGTTTCTGAAACGGGTGGCTAATCCGCAACCAGTCGTTCTCCACCCCCACTGAAAGTTAAAATCCCCCCCTCCTCCCGAGCGTTGATGGGATAATTGACATCCACTACCCAGCAGAGATCACTTCATAACGGTCGAGAGGGGGAACCTTGGCTGATGTTTCTGCTCACCATCTGCCCTAGCCTCCTGAGGCCAGATCAGAGCAGGTGAGGGGCAGGATGTCTATGGCTTGAGGAGAAGTAAATACGAGTTTTAATTTGTTTGAGTGAGGGTTTTAGAACTTTCACTGGCAGATAACAGTGTTGCAGTGCGGACATTGTCTACAATCTCCTTGTCCACAAGGCCCTCCTCTGCCCCTCACCATCCAAACTTCGCAACCTCTTCCAACCTCTGTGCAATCCAATCCTCTGGCCTCCTGTGCATCTCCCTCTCCCTCCACTGATCAACAATCTGGCAGATTCTTCACATCTCATATGTATTCTCAAGAGCTCCCTCCCTCAACCCCTCCACCTCTCCACTACTGTGTGTATGTGTGTGTGTCTCTCTCTCTCTTTCACTCTTTTTCTCTCCGTCTTTTTCACTCTTTCCTTCTCTCTGCCTTTAAAATCTTCTCAACACCCATCTCTTCTGCAACCTCTCTTAACTCTCCCACTAAGGCTCAGCCCAGTGTCTGCTCCTTTCTTCCACTATAACACACCCCAGCACGTTTTTCTATGATAAGGGAGCTTTATATGTGCAAGTGGTTGTTGCATCACCAGTGTCTTCCACTGCACTCCTCCATTATCTGACCTGCTCCATTGACCACACTTGTCACGATGACACTATTTCCAAGTGACGTGGTGCGTTAGGCGTGACTTTTTTTTTCTGGCGTGTCCTGTATTTTGATGAAAGAAATACCCATTTTAACAGAACATAACGCAAATACCTGCGAGGTGTGGCCGGAGCACATCAATTTCCATGGGCTTGTGTGGGACACCTGACACGACTCCAGGATCCTGCTTTGCCTTGAGATGGACGTTGATGAGGTTGAGTGGCAGCGCTCCCATCTGCACAAGTCCGACACGGAAAGTTCCTGTTAATCTTTGAGAACCGCAGCCTTGACAAACACACAATGCAGCTTTATCCAAAAGATAAAAGCAAAAGCCCCGAAATTCCATGGGCAGCGATCTCGGTGGCTATGCTGGAATTGTGCTCACGGCTGCCCAGCCTAGCCGGAGTTTGCAGGGCAAGTGGGAAAGCACCTCCTTTGCATGGGGTAGGTGGGCACAAGCACCACTTTGGGAGCATCTTTGGGCACCCGCCTGCCCCATGCCAGCTGAAATTCGGTTGCCAGACTGTCCGTGGTGGTGAGGTGGGGTGGGGCGATGCATTGCCCGGGCCTCCCCCGACCCTGGCAATGCCCCAATCAGCCCCTGAGCAAGGGGGCTGATCCAGCAAAATATTTTCTACCTCTTTGGGGATCCAGACCGCTTGTCAAGACTTGGAGCTCACCAGTGGGGCCCACATGTGCCCTTCTGGAGGCCAGTATGCCTCATCTTTCTTGGCATAGCGATTAAGGCCCAGGAGTGGGAATTCAGGCTTAGAGAGTCCCCGCCCTGGCCTTATATGGAGCAGACGGAGGCTGCTCCTGTGACAAGGTCACCAGAAATTGGCAGAGTACCGGCGTAACCAGGTTAAACCATTCTGAGGGGGTTCCCTGAAGTTACAGTGGGAAAGCGGCAGAACCCCCAACAAATTTGAGGGCCACACGGTTTGCCTCCTGTTGTCGGCCAGATCCATTCTGTGCGAGGCTGGAGGAGGGGTACATGTGCTTTCTTGAAATTTGATATAAAGGACACTACATGACATTCAACATTGCGTTTGTAGATAGCAGGGAGTGATTACAAGGCAGTAATCTTACTCATAGATTGAAATGAGCAAAGTACAAGCAGTTTATATTGTCTGAACCCTCAGATTAGATTATGACCATCTAGCCCTCCTCGCCGCCCCCAGCCCTCCCTAAGATCCTTCCATGAGATGTACCTTCTATTCCCTTGGTCTCTTTCCCACCTAATCCCTCATCACTGTTACCCTTCCTGCCCCCATGATATTGTTAATAGCTCCCTTTGGTCAGGCACCACCTCTTTCTCTTTAAAAGCCCAGTCTTGATCTATCCATCCTCTCCTACTACTGTCCCATCTCTAATCTTCCTTTTTTCTTGAAGGTCCTTGAACATGTCATTGCTTCCCGGTTATCTGTTCGCCTCTTCCAAAATCTCTCTGTTCCAATCCCTTCAACACAGCTACTAAACCTGGCCAAAGTCACAATGATCACAGTGTAACTGTGATCGGGATGCATTATCCCTCGTTGTCTTCCTTGACATCTAGATATTCACCTTGACCTTGCCATCTTCCTCTATCAGGGAGCACTTTTTCACACACAGGGTAATGGAAATGTGGAATTCTCTTCCCCCCAAAAGACATTGGATTCTGTGTAAATTGAAATTTTCAAGACTGAGATTGATAGATTTTTTTGGGGAAGGGTATCAAGGGATATGAAGCAGTCATTTGGAGAAAATGGAGTTGAGGTATAGATCAGCCATGATCTAATTGAATAGCGGAACAGGCAAGAAGAACTTAATGGCCTAAACCTGTTCCTATCTTTCTATGGCTATAGGGGAAAGAGCAGGGCAGTGAGATCAGCTCTTGTGAAAAGACACAACGGACTAATAGGTTCATTCCGTGATACAAGATTCCTTGATACATACAAGATTCTGAGGGGACTCGATAGGGTGGATGCTGAGAGGATGTTACCCCTCATGGGGGAATCTAAAACTAGGGGGCATGGTCTCAGAATAAGGGGTCGCCCGTTTAAGATGGAAATGAGGAGGAATTTCTTCTCCCAAAGGGTTGTGAATCTTTGGAATTCTTTACCCCAAAAAGCTGTGGAGGCTGAGTCATTGAATACATTTAAGGCTGAGTTAGACAAATTTTTGATCAGCAAGGGAGTCAAAGGATATGGGGAAAGGGAGGGAAAGTGGAGTTGAGGTAAAAATCAGATCAGCCACGATCTCATTAAATGGCGGAGCAGGCTCGAGGGGCCGAATGGCCGACTCCTGCTCCTATCTCTTATGGTCTATTCCGTGCTGTAAGCTTCTATAGTTCTATACGTGCTGTATAAAAATGGCTGCTGTATCCGCCATCATAACAATTGCCACTGCACTTCATAACAATTAATTGTGTGTGAAGTGCTTTCAGATGTTTCTGAGAGACAAAATAAGGGACTATACAAATTGAAGTCTTTCATTTTTCTCCTACTCGGTTAATTTTTTTTTATTCGTTCGTGGGATGTGGGCGTCGCTGGCGAGGCCGGCATTTATTGCCCATCCCTAATTGCCCCTTGAGAAGGTATTGGTGAGCTGCCTTCTTGAACCGCTGCAGTCCGTGTGGTGAAGGTTCTCCCACAGTGCTGTTAGGAAGGGAGTTCCAGGATTTTGACCCAGCGACGATAAAGGAACGGCGATATATTTCCAAGTCGGGTTGGTGTGTGACTTGGAGGGGAACGTGCAGGTGGTGTTGTTCCCATGTGCCTGCTGCCCTTGTCCTTCTAGGTGTTAGAGGTTGCGGGTTTGGGAGGTGCTGTCGAAGAAGCCTTGGCGAGTTGCTGCAGTGCATCCTGTGGATGGTGCACACTGCAGCCACAGTGCGCCGGTGGTGAAGGGAGTGAATGTTTAGGGTGGTGGAAGGGGTGTCAATCAAGCGGGCTGCTTTGTCCTGGATGGTGTCGAGCTTCTTGAGTGTTGTTGGAGCTGCACTCATCCAGGAAAGTGGAGAGTATTCCATCACACTCCTGACTTGTGCCTTTTTGATGGTGGAAAGGCTTTGGGGAGTCAGGAGGGGAGTCACTCGCCGCAGAATACCCAGTATTTATATGGCTGATCCAGTTAAGTTTCTGGTCAGTGGTGACCCCCAGGATGTTGATGGTGGGGGATTCGGCGATGGTAATACCGTTGAATGTCAAGGGGAGATGATTAGACTCTCTCTTGTTGGAGATGGTCATTGCCTGGCACTTGTCTGGCACGTAAGTTACTTGCCACTTATCAGCCCAAGCCTGGATGTTGTCCAGGTCTTGCTGCATGCGGACACGGACTGCTTCATTATTTGAGGGGTTGCGAATGTGCAAACATCAGCGAACATCCCCATTTCTGACCTTATGATGGAGGGAAGGTCATTGATGAAGCAGCTGAAGATGGTTGGGCCTAGGACACTGCCCTGAGGAACTCCTGCAGCAATGTCCTGGAGCTGAGATGATTGGCCTCCAAAAACCACTACCATCTTCCTTTGTGGTAGGTATTACTCCAACCACTGGAGAGTTTTCCCCCTGATTCCCATTGACTTCAATTTTACTAGGGCTCCTTGGTGCCACACTTGGTTAAATGCTGCCTTGATGACAAGGGCAGTCACCCGCACCTCACCTCTGGAATTCAGCTCTTTTGTCCATGTTTGGACCAAGGCTGTAATGAGGTCTGGAGCCGAGTGGTCCTGGCAGAGCCCAAACTGAGCATCGGTGAGCAGGTTATTGGTGAGTAAGTGCCGCTTCATAGCACTGTCGACGACACCTTCCATCACTTTGCTGATGATTGAGAGTAGGCTGATGGGGCGGTAATTGGCCGGATTGAATTTGTCCTGCTTTTTGTGGACAGGACATACCTGGACAATTTTCCACATTGTCGGGTAGATGCCAGTGTTGTAGCTGTACTGGAATAGTTTGGCTAGTTCTGGAGCAGAAGTCTTCAGCACTACAGCTGGGATGCTGTCGGGGCCCATAGCCTTTGCTGTATCCAGTGCACTCAACCGTTTCTTGATATCACGTGGAGTGAATCGAATTGGCTGAAGACTGGCTTCAGTGATGGTGGGGATATCGGGAGGAGGCCGAGATGGAGCATCCACTCGGCACTTCTGGCTGAAGATGGTTGCAAACGCTTCAGCCTTGTCTTTTGCACTCACGTGCTGGATTCTGCCGTTATTGAGGATGGGGATGTTTACAGAGCCTCCTCCTCCCGTTAGTTGCTAAATTGTCCACCACCATTCTCGACTGGATCTGGCAGGACTGCAGAGCTTTGATCTGATCCGTTGGTTGTGGAATCACTTAGCTCTGTCTATAGCATGTTGCTTCCGCTGTTCAGCATGCATGTAGTCCTGAGCTGTAGCTTCACCAGGTTGGCACCTCATTTTTAGGTACGCCTGGTGCTGCTCCTGGCATGCTCTTCTACATTCCTCATTGAACCAGGGTTGATCCTCTGGCTTGTTGGTAATGGTAGAGTGAGGAATATGCCGGGCCATGAGGTTACAGATTGTGCTGGAATACAATTCTGCTTCTGCTGATGTCCCACAGCGCCTCATGGCTGCCCAGTTTTGAGCTGCTTGATCTGTTCTGAACCTATCCCATTTAACACTGTGATAGTGCCACACAACACATTGGATGGTGTCCTCAGTGCGAAGACGGAACTTCGTCTCCATAAGGACTGTGTGGTGGGCACTCCAACCAATACTGTCATGGACAGATGTATCTGCGACAGGTAGATTGGTGAGGATGAGGTCAAGTAGGTTTTTCCCTCATGTTGGTTCGCTCACCACCTGCTTCAGGGGCAGTCTGGCAGGTATGTTCTTCAGGACTTGGCCAGTAGTGGAGCTACCGAGCCACTCTTGGTGATGGACATTGAAGTCCCCCACCCAGAGTACATTCTGTGCCCTTGCTACCCTCAGTGCTTCCTCCAAGTAGTGCTCAACATGGAGGAGGACTGAAGGTGGTAATCAGCAGGAGGTTTCCTTGCCCATGTTTGACCTGATGCCATGAAATTTCATGGGGTCCGGAGTCAATGTTGAGGACTCCCAAGGCCACTCCCTCCTGACTGTATATCACTGTACCGCCACCTCTGGTGGGTCTGTCCTGCTGGTCGAACAGGATATACCCAGGGATCGTGATGGAAGAGTCTGGGATGTTAGCATGGCTATGTTACGCTGTTGCTTGGTTAGTCTGTGGGACAGCTCTTCCAATTTTGGCACAAGTCCCCAGATGTTCATGAGGAGGACTTTGCAGGGTCGACTGGGCTTGGTTTTCCGTTGTCATGTCCGATACATAAGAACATAAGAAATAGGAGCAGGAGTAGGCCAATCGGCCCCTCGAGCCTGCTCTGCCATTCAATAAGATCATGGCTGATCTGATCCTAACCTCAAATCTAAATTCATGTCCAATTTCCTGCCCGCTCCCCGTAACCCCTAATTCCCTTTACTTCTAGGGAGTGGTCCATCCAGTTGTATTCTTATTATGACTTTTTTAAGCAAGATTTTACAACTGAGTGGCTTGCTCGGCCATTTCAGAGGGCAATTAAGAATCAACCACATCGCTGTGGGTCTGGAATCATATATAGGCCAGACCGGGTAAGGGCAACAGGTTTCCTTCCCTAAAGGGCATTAGTGAACCAGATGGGTTTTTACGACAATCCGGTAGTTTCACGGCCATCATTACTGATACTAGTTTTTTTAATTCCAGTTTTTATTTCAATTAATTGAATTTAAATTCCCCAACTGCCATGGGGGGATTTGAACTCATGATGCCAGATTATTCGTCCAGGCCTCTGGATTGCTAGTTTAGTAACATAACCACTATGCTACTGTACCCCTAATTTGCTTTAGATTTCAGCAGGTGGCAGCTTCCACTGGCAGTCAATTGTATAGGAGTGAGTGGGTGTGGACTATTGTGTATTCGGGTTCTTGGTGGACAGCGTGTTGTTGATGTGTTATAATCTTTAATGTGCCAGACTATTATGTCAAAATGTTTATTCCTCCAGTGTTGGCATCAATCGATGTCAAAGATCTTCATGGCATCTATTGTAAAAACTAACAGATGTCGTGGATGAATTTCAACAATAACTTGCATTTTTATGGAGTGTTCAACATGAAAAAAGTCCCAAGATGATTTAAAGAGGGAAAAAATAAAAACGGACACATATCAAGCCATGGTTCGAGAGTTAGGAAAGGCGACTGGTTGAAAAGCTAGGTTTTGATTAAATTTTTAAAACAATGACTTACATTTATGTAACATCTTTAATGTAGTAAAACATCCCAAGGCACAGGGCCACGTGAGATATTAGGACAGGTGACCAAAAACGTAGTCAAAGAGGTAGGTTTTAATAAGTCTTAAAGGAGGAGAGATAGAGGTGGAGAGGTTTCGGGAGGGAATTTCAGAGCTTAGGGCCTAGGCAGCTGAAGGCACAGCCGCCAATGGTGGAGCGAGGAAAATCAGGGATTTGCAAGAGGCCAGATTTTATAGGTGGAGAAAGAAGTGGAGAAGTGGATGGGGTTTAGGGAAGGACTTCCAGAGAATGGGCCCAAGGTGACTGAAGTCCCTATCCAAGGAGGGGGAGATGCATACTAGGCTGAGCCAGAGGATTGAAGGGTGTGAGATGTAATGCAAGGTTTTAGCACGTTGCAGAGGTAAGATCCTGCAAGGCCATGGAAGGGTAGGAAGATAAAAACGATGATTTTAAACTCAATGTGCTGGGAGACAGGAAGCCAGTTTTGGTCAGTAAGGACTGGGTGGTGGGGGGGAGGTGCAGGATGATGGGTGATTGGGACATGGTGCAGGACAGCATACAGGCGGCTGAGATTAAAGTAGAAGTTTATGGAGGGTGGAGCCCAGGAGGTCGGCAAGGAGAGCACTGGAGAAATCAGGTCTCGAGGTGACAAACCCTTGGACAAGGGTTTTTGCAGCAGTGAGGCTAAGGCAGCAGCTTGAGGTGGGTGAGGTTGTGGGAGGTGGAAGTAAGCAGCCTTGGCAATGAATAGGATGTGGGGTTTGAAGCTTAGTTCAGAATCAGAACAGAAAGCTAAGATATAAAATGGCCTAATTCAGCCAGAGTAAAGGACAGAATTAAGAGCAAAGGAGCAAAAATAGGATATAGGAAACATAGGAAAAGAAGTATCTTTCTCTGCTTCAAATGCTTATCTCATCTTCCCTTAAAATTTGCAACGGTGCCACAAACACCAACAGACTAAATGACCAATTAATCTGTTTCTGATGGTGCTATTTGTTGGAGGAATATTTGGCCTGGACACAGGGAGAACTACCTGCTCTTCTTCAATTAGTAAATCCACCTGCATCACTGGAACAGGGACCTCAGTTTCTTGGACCAACCAAAGGACAGCACCTCTGACAGTGCAGCACTCTGTCAATGCAGCACCGCGTCAGTACTGCACTGAAGCGTGTCGGCCTAGATTGTGTGCTCTGGAGTGGGGCTTGAACTGACAACCAACTGAGCTAAGCTGACACTGTCAGGAGCGAGGGAAGAAGGAAGAGCAGTGAGGAATGAAAAAAGACAAATATGGAAATGCATACAGTGGTCAAAATACAGTGTTATGTTTTCTGGCCCCCCTCCCACTGGTGCCCTGATGATCTGGGGTGGACAAGGCCGGAAAGTTGCTCAGGGCACCACTGCCTCCCCCATCCCCATTTCCTGATGTAAAGTTTAATATAGGTGGCCTCCAGTAGCAGCAAGGCCTTTTCGACTGTACCTTACCTTAAAACGTCCTAGCAAAGGCTGACTGTACGGCTGATGTCCATTGTCCTGCTCCAGCAGTTTTTCTAGGCTGACGGCCCTGTCCAGTTCGAGGCCTGAGCTACTGTCCCAAAGAAAGGCCACGCGTTCTACCTCCTGTGGGAAAGTTGAGAGCAAAAAATGAAACGGCCAAGCTTTCTCATAGAAGGAAAATACCAAAGTAAATTGTGTTCAGGTGGTTTGCGCAGAGTGGGGCTGAGAGATCTGTGGGGTGGGGATGTGGTTAGAAATTCACACTAAATAATTGCAGTGCACACTATTTTGGAAATATTTTAGGGACTTGTGGAACTGGATTTGCCTACATTCTGATTTTACAGAGTAAAATCCATGTCCCCTTTATATGGAAGGAAAAGGGCGAGCCAGTTTGCAGCCCAGAAAGAGGCCAGTTATGAGGGGCATCATTCCAAGTATATTAAATAATAAATGAAAATAGATAAGATAAACCTACTACTTAAAATTAAGCCAGGAAAATAGGGTCAGAGCACATAAATGGAGATTAGAACCATGGAAGTTCACAGCTCACAAGAAGGCTATATATATGTTTTATCTTTCATTCAGCCCATCCTGTCTGTGCCAGTTTTTTGCTAGAGCAATCCAAATTTATTTTCACTGCCCTGCTCGCCCTCTATAGTCCTATATCTTCCTTTATTTCAAATGCGTATCTACTCTGTCCTTAAATGATGCAATGGTCTCTGCCTTAATGATCATGGTGACAAAGCATTCCATGCTCCATCAATCCTCAAACCAACTAAGCTAAGCTGATGCTGTGAAGACCAGAGGAAGGAGGGAAGAAAGGAAGTAAAAGCACGGCAATCAAAGAGGCAAATATGGACATTTCTCCTCTCCTCTCTCTTCACTCTCTCAGTGACCATTTTAAATCAATGACCCCTCGTCTCTGACTCCCCCACCAGAGGAAATAGTCTTCCCTATCCACTCTATCAAAACCCTTCATAATTTTAAAAACCTCTCTTAAATTTTTTTGAGGATATAATTAACAGGGGAACCGGTGGATGTAGTAAATTTGGATTTTCAAAAGGCATTCGATAAGGTGCCACATAAAAGGTTCTTATGCAAGATAAGGGCTCATGGGGTTGGGGGAAACATATTGGCATGGGGAGAGGATTGGTTAACGGACAGGAAACAGAGAGTAGGGATAAACTAGTCATTTTCAGGATGGCAGGTTGTAACTAGCGGGATGCTGCAAGGATCGGTGCTGGGGACTCAGCTATTCACAATCTATGTTAATGACTTAGATGAAGGGACCGAGTGTAATGTATCCAAGTTTGCTGACCATACAAAGCTAGGTGGGAAAGTAAGCTGTGAGGAGGACACAAAGAGTCTGCAAAGGCATACTGACAGGTTAAGTGAGTGGGCAAGAAGGTGGCAGATGGAGTATAATGTGGGGAAATGTGAGGTTATTCACTTTGGTAGGAAGAATAGAAAAACAGAATATTTTTTAAATGGTGAGAAACTAGTAAATGTTGGTGTTCAGGGAGACTTGGGTGTCCTCGTACAAGAAACACAAAAAGTTAGCATGCAGGTACAGCAAGTAATTAGGAAAGCAAATGGAATGTTGGCCTTTATTGCAAGGGGGTTGGAGTACAAGAGTAAGGATTACTACAGTTGTACAGGGCTTTGGTGAGACCACGCCTGGAGTACTGGGTATAGTTTTGGTCTCCTTGTCTAAGGAAGGATATACTTGACTTAGAGGTGGTGCAACAAAGGTTCACTAGATTAATTCCTGGGATGAGAGGGTTGTCCTATGAAGAGAGGTTGAGTAGAATGGGCCTATACTCTCTGGAGTTTAGAAGAATGAGAGGTGATCTAATTGAAACATAGAAGACTCTGAGGGGGCTTGACAGGTTACATGCTGAGAGGTTGTTTCCCCTGGCTGGATAGTCTAGAACTAGAGAGCGTAGTCGCAGGATAAGGGGTTGGCCATTTAAGACTGAGATGAGGAGAAATTTCTTCACTCAGAGGATTGTGAATCGTTGGAATTCTTTACCCCAGAGAGCTGTGGATGCTGAGTCATTGAATATATTCAAGGCTGAGATAAATAGATTTTTGGACTCTGGGGGAATCAAGGGATCTGGGGATTGGATGGGAAAATAGAGTTGAGATCGAAGATCATGATCTGATTGAATGGCAGAGCAGGCTCGAGGGGCCGTATGGCCTACTCCTGCTCCGCTCGCCCTCTATAGTCCTATACCTTCCTCTATTTCAAATGCGTATCTACTCTGTCCTTAAATGATGCAATGGTCTCTGCCTTAATGATCACGGTGACAAAGCATTCCATGCTCCATCAATCCTCAAACCAACTGAGCTAAGCTGATGCTGTGAGGACCATTGGATTGCTCTAGCAAAAAACTGGCACAGACAGGATGAGCTGAATGAAAGATAAAACATATATATAGCCTTCTTGTGAGCTGTGAACTTCCATGGTTCTAATCTCCATTTATGTGCTCTGACCCTATTTTCCTGGCTTAATTTTAAGTAGTAGGTTTATCTTATCTATTTCTTATGTTCTTAAGTTGTGAAATCTTCTCAGCCTTCTCTTGGATGAATTTGTAAACAGATCAAGCATTGTGCCTGTGGCTTAGTATCTGATTTGCACTTCTGGAGTAAACAGTCATGGAGTGAGATGTTTCCACAAAGTACCTGGAAGTATTGGATTGCTAATACTGAGTCATAGAATTTTACTGCACAGAAAGCCACCATTTAGCTCGTCATACCTGTGCCAGCTTTCTGAAAGAGAAATCCACGTGGCCCCATTGTCCTGCTATTTCCTCATACTCTTTTACATTTCTATTTTTCAAATATTTATCCACTTCCTTTAAAAAAAACGATGATGGATTCTGCTTCCACCCTGTTTCTGGACGGCATTCCATGTCTTAACAACACTCCGTGTAAAAAAGAATGTCTCCCATCTTCTTTCTTTTGGTGATCTTAAATTTCTTTTGGTGTGACCTCCCGTTATGCCCTCTAGATACTGACTCACTGACCATTCATCTTATCAAAACCGCTTCATTATTTTGATCACCTCTGTCAGGACTCCTCTTAACCTTCTCTGTTCTATTGAAAAGAGCCCCAGCTTCTTTTGTGTCTCCTCATAACTAAAGCCTCTCATCCCTGATAATCATGTTAGGCCCTGCAACCCTTCCATGGCCTTGATATCTTTCCTAAATTAGTGTGCCCAAAAGTGGATGCCTTGGAGTAGAATTTCCACAGGGGTTCCCCCACTATCCAGTCGTAACATTGGTGGAAGATCAGTGGAGACTGGAAAAACGGCTGTTCCACCATTTCTGCAGGGTTTCTGCCGATCTACCACTGAAGTTATGGCAGGAGATCAAGAGAACCTCCATGGAAATTCTATCCCCATCTCCTAACTGCAGCCAAACCAATGATTTGCATAGGTTTAGCGTTATCTCTTTTGCTTTTGTTTTCTATGCTCCTATTTATAAAACCTCGAATTCCCATATGGCTTTTTAAAAAATATTTATTATCTACTCGTCCTCCCACTTTTAACCCATTTTTTTTGGACTTTATAATATTTAAAAATTATGTAATGTCAGGGTAAAACTACTTCTGTTATGATGTCGCAGATTGGTGCTGCACCAAACACTATGGGCTGTTTGATTAGGATGGGACTGATAATTTAGGCAAAGAATTTTGCTGGTGAGGTTACCTGTTTCTCTTGTCCTGGTGGGTTGTCCAACACAACGTACTTCCAGTTGCCCCGTTCCCCTTTCCATTCTTTAATTGCAGCGATGGTGGGTTTCTCGAGCTCCAGGCATATCTGGGGAAAACAAGCATTGGAGCAGATTAATAATGTGCTGGCGTTTACCTGCCATCCTCTACTGCTGGGCACAGTAACTCTATGGGTAAGTAAAGAAGAAGGATTTACATTTATGGGACTCTTTGTCAAGTCTCTGACAAACATCCCAAAATACTTTACATACAATTAATTTCAAGTGCAGTCACTGTTATGTAGGCAAACACAACTGTCATTTTACATGCACCAAGTTTCCATGAACAGCAGTGAAATGAATAACTTTTTGAATCTATTTTAAATGATGTTGGTTGAGGGATGAATGCTGGTTAGGACACCAAGAGAACTCCCTGCTCTTCATCGAATCAAGTCATCACTAATATCCACCTGAAAGAGCAGGTAGGTCCTTGGTTTAACTTCTCATCCAAGGATGGTATCTCCATCAACACAATGCTTGTCAGTACTGCTGTAGGGTGCCAGCCCAGGTTATGTATTCAAAACCTTCTGATATGGAGACAAGAGTGCTACCAACTGAGCCAAACTGACAGGTAGTGACTCACAGAATTCCTCCCTACCTTTGATAATTTTATTTGTTGTTGAGGGTGTGATTATGATTTGTTTTTTGTCCCTATCCAGCTCCCACAACTCATGACAACACTGTAGTAGGGTGACATGCTCCAAGGTCATTCCCAGTGACGTTTTGTAACCAGTCACAAGGGGCAAGGGGTGGCGTGGTGGGAGATGCAAGGAAATGACTTAACATCTAATAATTCCCCCTCCTTTGTGGGCGGATGTGCCTAGTCTCCACTCAGTGGTTCCCCATGGCAACAAAGCTAAGATCCAGCACACAACAAAGGTGGGGTGAGCAGGTTAAAAATGTGACTCCTGCACCCGTCACTCAGAGGCTTGATGGGTTCAGGCTCCAATATACTGCACCTTTGTGTGTAGATGTTTTAATAACCTTCATTAACAGGGTTCCTCCTTAGATCGGCAATGTCCTTCAACTTGTCTGCTCCACACAACAGGCACCTCAGCTCAGTAGCCTCATAGAGGCCTAGCATTCCAGTTTGTTTTAAATCTCCTTTGAAATGGACCAAAGCTGATTTTTGAAAAAAAGAGAACTGGGAAATAAAGGGGGAAACTCATCCCTCAAGGACCCTTAAGGAGTCCAGTGAAGAGCTGTCTGCCTGTGGGACAGGCTCACTGGAGTCCAGTGAAGAGATGTCTGACTGTGGGACAGGCTCACTGGAGTCCAGTGAAGAGATGTCTGACTGTGGGACAGGCTCACTGGAGTCCAGTGAAGAGCTGTCTGTCTGCGGGACAGACTCACTGGAGTCCAGTGGAGAAATGTCTGCGGGACAGACTCACTGGAGTCCAGTGAAGAGCTGTCTGCCTGTGGGACAGGCTCACTGGAGTCCAGTGAAGAGCTGTCTGTCTGTGGGACAGGCTCGCTGGAGTCCAGTGAAGAGCTGTCTGTCTGTGGGACAGGCTCACTGGAGTCCAGTGGAGAAATGTCTGTCTGTGGGACAGACTGTCACCTCCCTCCCCCAGTCTGGTATCACTCCAGGGCAGGCTGTTTGAGCTGGGTTGTGGAGACTAGCTTGTTAATGATGAGAAACTCAAAACAGGAACTGCATGAAAAATGTACCTGTGGCCAGGGAGAAATGATCTAGATCAATGGCTCCCAGTGACAGTGCAAGGAGAAGCTCCCTAGGTTTCTGTGCATCATTGATGGCATTCGCTGCTTAAATATTTTCAAACCCTGACCACTTATAGGTTAAAGACTGTACTGTAAGGCACTCCCTGTGCCTTGGTTTGTAATCGGACCAAGAAGTGTTGTGTGAGCTACCTGGGTTTGATTGCTGGGATGTGCTGAGTCAGCAGATCGCTGCTGGGTTGGCTGTAGGCTGCGAAAGACTGCCCTCAGCTTCCCTGAGGTAGGGAGTGTTTCCCCCTCTCCTGGTCACTAGTCAGAGACTCCTGCTGGACATGTGCGGATGTCAGGTGAGGGACAGTTATGAGCACGGCTTTGGTTCTCCCCATGGTGTAATAGCTTGCTGAGGCTCACTGGATAGACCACACGAAGAGTGGTCACTTGGGCAAGGTGACAGAGGGCAGCTGGTGTCCGAGGAACTGCGCCCCCCACCACCATCCCCTCTCCCAAAACAGGGAGTAGGTGCCACCAGTAAAGGAGAAAAATGGAGGGAAAAACATTTATGTAGCACCTTTAATGTAGTAAAATGTCCCACGGCATTACACAGGCGTGTAATCAGACAAAATTTGACACCAAGCCACATCAGGAGATATTAGGACAGGCGACCAAAAGTTTGATCAAAGAGGTAGGCTTTAAGGAGCATCTTAAAGGAGGAGAAAGAGGTAGAGAGGAGAGATTTAGGGAGGGAATTCCAGAGCTTAGAACCTAGGCAGATGGAGGCACGGCCAACAATGGTGGAGTGAAGAAAATCGGGGATGCGCAAGAGGCCAGAATTGGAGGAGCGCAGAGATCTCGGAGGGTTGTAGGGCTGGAGGAGGTTACAGAGATGGGGAGGAGCGAGGCCATAGAGCGATTAGAACACCAGGATGAGAATTTTATAACTGAGGCGTTGCTGGACCGGGAGCCAATCTAGGTCAGCGAGCACAGGGTGAACGGGACTTGGTGCGGGTTGGGACCCAAAAGTTACAGGCACGGATTTCCCACTTTAGTGCTTCTGCCACACACTGCGATTGCAGATCAGGAAGTTCTGCATTCCAGTTGGAAAATCACAGGCCGGGAGTGTGGAATTTCCTGATCTGCGCTCCCAGGGAGCGCTGAAGTGGAAGATTCAGGCCTTTCTCTCTCTCTTTAAAACCATGCTGATTGAAATATTTACAGAAACAGTGAGTGCTGCAGCTTCGGGTCCCACTGCAGCCAGGATTTACTGCAGAAGACAAAACGCACAGCATCGTGCACCTGCTACAGACGGCAGTGCAGTAAACACTGCTCAATTATTCTAAAGCGTGATAATATTACACATCTGCATTTAGCACCAGATTGAGTTTCAGTGGGTGCGACACATGCTTGGAATCCAATTAATAACAAGGAGAGAGCACATTCAGAGGCAGGGGTGATTGAACTGAATTCCAGCCAAACATTTGTACAATGAGGCCATCTTGGGTTAACTTGTGGATCGCAGATCTTAGGGAGCTAAATTTATTCCAACAAAAGTTTAGGGGGCAAGGAATGTGAAATGAAGGCAATTGATGAGGTGGTTGTGGAGAGTTGGTCACGTTGGGGGTGAAGTTGGAGGAGGAGGGGGTCTCGTTGCCCCCTCACAGCTGGCGCCGGGAGGCCCAGTCCATATAGGATTCAGACCTCATCCAAACAGAGGTTCCGCTGCAACTTGCCGATTGTGGGATGGCGGGAAATCAGCCGGCTCCCATACTGAGTCGGCGGGAGGTTATGACTCGGGGTGGGGGGGGGGGGGGGGGGGGCGGCGGAGAGAGGGAGGAGGGGGAGAGGGGGAGGAGAGGGGATGTAATCCCGGGGAGGGGGGTGGAGAGGGGGGAGGCAATGCGGGTAAGAGGGGAGGGTATGTAATCTGGGGGAGGGGGGTGAGGGGCGAAGGAGAGAGGGGGGAGGCAATGCAGAGGGCAACCGCCTCATCAATTGCCTTCACTTCACAAACCAGGAGGGCACATTAAACTAGAAATGATCACTCGGCCCATCAAACCCACTCCTTCTATTCTGTCACTCACTCGTTTACTTCATCTGCTGAGAGAAGGTTCTTTTAGAAACACTCACCAATCACTTAAGCAAGAAATGTCCAAGCTTCTTGCCTTTGAGGTCCACTGAAATGCATTCCCTGGAGTCCCAGGAGGATCCAGATATATCAAGTTTAAATCCATGTCCCCAGGAGTTTGCTGAAATCTCAAGTTTCTCACGTTAACAGGCCACTCAAGAAAGGCCCCCGGGAAATGTTGACATTTTAGTTTTGTGGGCCCAGGAGGAGCCGGAGTGAAACAAAGAAAGACCCAATCAAATGCTGGAGTGTTTGAGCCCCTCCCACCTCGGGATTGCCTCTTCCTCCTCCCCGGGATTACATCCCCTCCCCTCCCACCAGTATTGCCTCCCACTAACCCCCCTGACATGGGATTACACCCCGTCCCCTCCCCTCCCCCCAACATTGCCTCCCCCCTCCCTCCCCACCTGGGATTACTACTCCTTCCCCTCCCTCCTCTCCCCCCTCACCCCCTGGGATTACACCTCCTCCACTCCCCTACCCTGGGCATTGCCTCCCCCTCCCCCCACCTGGGATTACACCCCCTCCCCCCATCATTGCCTCCCCCCTCCCCCCCCCACCATTCCGTGATTACATCCCCTCCCCTTCCCCCGGCATTGCCACCTCCTCCCCCCCGGGATTACACCCCCTCCTCCCATCATTGCCTCCCCCCTCTCCCCCACCTGGGATTACACTCCTTCCCCTCCATCCTCTCCCCCCCCACCCCCTGGAATTACACCCCCTCCACTCCCCTCCCACGGGCATTGCCACCCCCTCCCCCCCCCCCGGGATTACACTCTCTCCCCCCATCATTGCCTCCCCCCTCTCGCCCTCACCCTTCCGTGATTACATCCCCTCCCCTTTCCCCGGCATTGCCACCCCCCTCCCCACCCTGGGATTACATACCCTCCGCTGCCCCCCTGCATTGCCTCTCCCTTCTACCTCCCCCCGATTACATACTCTCCCCTCCTCCCCACATTGCCTGCCCCCTCTCCACCCCCCACCCTGGGATTACATCCCCTTCCCTCCCCCTTCCCCCTCCTCCCTCTCCCCCCCCCCCCCCCCCCCCCCCACCCAGAGTCACAACCACCCGTTAACTCAGTATGGGAGCCAGCTGATTTCCCGCCATCCTAAATCGGCACGTTGCAGCGGAACCTCTGTTTGGATGAGGTCTGATCCTGAGTATGGTTTGGGCCAGCCAGCATTGCCTTTGAGGGGGCAGCGAGACCCCTCCTCCTCCAACTTCACCCCCAACATGGCCGGAAATTGGATCTCCTCCCTAATGTATATTTTAATTATTATGAATAAAGATCCTGATGGTTAATTTACTTCTTGGTGAATGAGGGGTCGGTGAGTTGAGTATCTCCTGACTGTGCCTTAGTCTCGCATGGTGTCTGTCACAGTTTATTCAGTAGCTGAACATTGAACACTTCAAATAGAGAATGCTGGAAACACTTAGGTCAAAGTTCATAGTGCGACATGTGAACTTTACTTGCTAACCCAAGAATAACAGGAATGCTCCGCTGCACATGACCTCCAGCCACTCCCCACTACCGCTAATCAGGTGCTTTGAATGAAAAATGTCCCACCGCAGCAGTGTTAGTCTGCGTGATGTGGCCAGAACCTTGGGGAAAACACCCAGAGGGAAAGAAACAATCCCAGGCTTGGCGGAATTTACCCTGAGGAAAATTCCCCTTTAAATGAGAAGGCTGTTGGGGTATTTCCACACGCGAGGCCTTCTCCGTGTTTACAGTGAAAACATTCAACGGGTAAAACTAAACAAAACAAACAGGTGAGGAGTTACCTCATCTAAAGCATCTTCATCCAGCACCTCTTGCATCGCCAATAACTTGATCCTGCAACAGACACAAGCTGACGTCAGTCTCTTCAACAATAAGTCCTTTGACAAGGAAATTATTTTGACTTTCTTTTCTTTTTGTTTTAATTTTCTTTTACCAGCTAACCATATCCGGGACTAGTTTGTGTAGTAAAACTAGACCTTATGTTGGAAAGTAATCAGAGGCAAAAGTCGTTAAACATGGGAGAAGGAACAAAGTGAAAAAGAAAGATCCTGGGATTGGGACAGTCGACAACACCACTGGGGGATGGAGGCACATCAATTGGGATCCCAACAATAGCAACTGCTGTAGAGGAACTATATGGAAACTATGTGAAGACTTCAGGAGAGTGGGGGGAGACATGTTTTAGATGGATTTTCAACCCAAGGAAACAGGGAGCAGGACAGTAATCCAAAAGTGGGCTGCAGATGTGAGGCAAATGGCTATCTGTTTGGGAAGTTTGCAGAAAGTACTAACTCATTCAAGTGCCTTTCATGGTCACGAGTGGCACATTCCTGGACAAAAGGAGACTTTTGCATTCCCCTCTAAACTGACCTGTAGAGTTATCACAATCTCTTGCCACTGATGGCGAATTCCAGGCTTCTTTCATTAATACTTCGATGCCTGTGTGTTGTAGCGTCTTTCACACCAGCACCGCAACACTAGTGCCTCATGGTCAGTGGAACTACTGTTCTTCCCCTCCACCACTGCTGCAAATCTGCTGTATTCATTCTCTTTGACTGTGATGCCTGGTATGGAATGGAGGCACTGAGGTGGCAATTTTGTTCTGCACATTAGCCAATAATTTGCAATGGAGCCCTAGGAGTTAAACACTGGAACCAATTCTCTACCTCAGTGCTGTAGGGAGCAATATTTTGGATGCACTGCAGCTCAGTGAATTTAAGCACCAGCTAGGAGTATTTCACGATGGTGGCTAGTCACCTTGGTTTTGGCTTCTATGGGTTGTGGGAGGGGAGTGATTGTGTATGGATCCTGCTGTGGGCTTGCTGTGATGGCCCACATAGCTGAATAGCCCAGTAACGGCCATTGTACACAAAGAATAACCATCGCCAAGCCATTGGATTACTGCAAGTGCCTGTGGGACTATATCTTGCATGACTTGCTACACTTAGGAAAAGGGATGGGTAAGGAGAACAGTCTATTTGGTATATTGGTGGGGTGGGGGAAGGGAAGATGGGAATGACACCTAGAAAGAAGTACCAGGAAGGAGTTAAGAACTATCTTCACTTGTACAAATCCCCATTAAAACTAACAATCTAATTTCTATGCCTATCGCGCACACTATGGGGGAACAGTATAACCTACTCCTTGCTTAGTATGGTTATAATATACACCTCAATCATTCTCAGATATCCCAGTCTTTATTCACTTCTGGAATCTGGGTATCCATTATTTCCCAGATTTTTGAGGGAAGTACAGCAGGTGTAAGAAAAGTAAATTCTTATTGAACTGTACCCCTTATACAGCTAATTGCATCTGCCACAGGTTCTGATGATGCAACACTCTTGTGTCATCATCAACCTAAATAGGAAACTGAGGCCACTGTTCTAAAATGTTTTGCATGAAGTATCAGGCGCAGCATGGGCGGGATGCAGAGAGTAGCTTACCCTCGCCTCTCTGATCAAGGTCAGGTATAGACACATGGTGAAGCTGCCTTTATGCTGTCTTAACAAGCGTGTTAGTTCCATTGCCCACAGTATGCCCTCCTCAAGTGAGTTGCCAATGCTGTGCCAGTTTGTACTGTATTAAGTGTAGTTCTGTCATGTAGTTGGTGCTCACCAAGAGCTGGGCTGAGCCCCATCCGAACCCATTTATTGGCAGCAGGTAGAAGAGATTTTCACTGTTCATTCAGGGCCGGATTCAAACCCTAGTCACAGAGGCGGACAACATCACACTGTTCCACCCACAACAATAACTTGCATTTATATTGCACCTTTAATTTATATAGCACCCAGGGCGCTTCACAGGAGCATTATCAGACAGAATTTGACACCGAGCCACATAAGGAGATATTAGAAAGAAAGACTTGTATTTATATAGCGCAGTTCACAGCCTCAGGATGTCCCAAAGCGCTTTACAGCCAATGGAGTATTTTTGAAGTGTAGTTACTGTTGTAATGTAGGAATCTTTTCCGTACAGTAAGATCCCACAAGCAGCAATTTGATAATGACCAGATAATCTGTTTTAGTGATGTTGGTTGAGGGATAAATATTGGCCAGGACACCGGGGAGAACTCCCCTGCTCTTCTTCGAATAGTGCCATGGGATCATTTACGTCCACCTGAGAGGGCAGATGGGGCCTTGGTTTAACGTCTCGTCCAAAACACAGCACCTCCGACAATGCAGCACTCCCGCAGTACTGCACTGGAGTGTCAGCCTAGATTTTGTGCTCAGCTCTCTGGAGTGGGACTTAAGCCCACGACCTTCAGACTCAAGAGGCGAGAGTGCTGCCCACTGAGTCACAGCTGACATTAGGACAGGTGACAAAAACTCTGTCAAAGAGATAGGTTTTAAGGAGCCTTTTAAAGGAGGAGAGAGAAGCAGAGAGGTTTAAGAAGGGAATTGCAGAGCTTAGGGCCTAGGCAGCTGAAGACACGGCCGCCAATGGTGGGGCGAGGGACATCGGGGCCGCACAAGGGGCCAGAATTGGAGAAGTGCAGAGTTTACACTCACTCTCTCTTAAATGATTTCAGTTTAGTTGCTGGTGGATGTAGCAATACCCCATAATGCATGACTGGCACTGGCATGGTTTCAGTGCAGAAATATAGACAGGAGATAAAGGGTAAATGCCAAACTCATTTTAAACAATCTGTGAGAGATAAGTGAGCAGCACTTGAAGAGTACCTCACCTCAGCACAAAGGGTCTATTGTATCATCTCAGCTGATGCCACAGGGAAGGGACATACAGATATCTCAGACATGTGATCCTGTTTTTATATGAAAACTTCAGGCAATTAAAGAGGCACCTTTAATTGTGGTTTAGCCCAAGTCTGAGTCGTTGGCCACACAGTAGACTGGCTCAGGAAAACACAGAGCCCATCAGTCAACAGCCAGATTGCCTGTGCTGTCAGCTCAAGGAGGCTGAATCTTTAAAGGGGAGGTGGAGGGGGGGGGGTGGAATTTTGGACAAAATGTACATGGACAGGGTGGACGAAGACCATCCAGGAAGTCAGTGTAGTTGCTGTTACCTCTGTTTAGATATTAGGATCCACCTGCATCCACCTGGAAGAAGGTGCACCTCATCTCTCTCAGCTTAACGACCTCCAGTAATACATCAGGTCCCCAGTGAGCTGGGGAAGTAGGAATTCCTGGTGTAGGGGGTCTCCGCCCTGGGTCCACCCTTTTGGGATCAATGGTCCTGTAAGGGGAGGGCGGAGGTTCTGCCCCTTACAGGGCCGAGCGGGAACTCCCAGGGTCGGTGGGCACCAGTTCCCTGCCTTGTTCTGCTGGAGTTACAGCAGGATTCTGGTGGGAACCTTGAGTAGATTTGGGGTCACAAACTTTAAAGAACTATGGCGGTGGGGGGGCGGGGTGGGGATTTAAACTTGAAAGGGCCGACGTTCCTACAGCAGTCGATCACAGAGCGATTGATTGCAGTAAGCAAGGTGGGAGATTTTTTTTAAAAATTAATTACTTTTCTTCCGCTGAGTCCACTGGCCACACTACACCCGTGGCAGGCACTGCGGCCAGTCCCCACCCTCCGACCTACCCGAGGTGGGCAAACTGTCACCAGCAGATATTTTGCCAGGAGCCTGCCAACGTTATGCTGACGACCCTGACCTTGGAATTCCGGCCGAAGTCGGGGGGGGAGAAGCTGCGGGAATAAGTTAGATTGCACGTGGGCCGATAAATAGTTTAGCGCCTTGTTGCACCATCCAAAAGGAACATTTGCCCCTGGGTGTCCCAAATGGAAAGTGTCTCATTCCTCCAACACCAACAACCAAAATTAAAATCAAGGCTTCAAAATAAATGGAATTATACCCCCACGTCAGAGGTGCTCCAGTGTCAGGTGGTCAGTGGAGGGGCAGTGCCGAGTTTATTTAGACTTATAAAGTTTTCACAACCTTGCTTTAGCAAACCACACGATCTGCTTTCATTGGTTTTGTACTTTTAATGTGATTTCTTTCCCCCCCTACATAACTTTCCTACTACAGCAACCTGATAAACAGTATAGAGGGACAGCAGTGGGACCTCAGCTGGCACTACCCAGCGGGCTTGTATACATCTGAGTAGACCTCAGGCACCATTGACCTGGATCCAAATTGGAGCACAAGTAGCTTGAGTTGTAAGGAAACTGAAGAATATTTATTTCTACCCATCCCTGCCCATTTGTAACCCCGCCCTGTACTTTAAAAAAAAATTAATCCTTGGGATCTGGGCATCGCTGGCAAGACCAGCATTTATTGCCCATCCCTAATTGCCCTTGCGAAGGTGGTGGTGGGCCTTCTTCTTGAACCGCTGCAGTCCGTACGGTGAAGGTTCTCCCACAGTGCTGTCAGGTAGGGAGCTGCAGGATTTTGACCCAGCGACGATGCAGGAACAGCGATTATATGTCCATACTTTAACAAAAATATGTACACTTCTTCACTAAAATTAGTGATAGCAGGAAAATTGAGCCCGTGGTGAGCTTTCCCCACCCTGCTGAGTAAATGGACACAGACCTTGACTATTGGAATGAACTTGAACTGCTTTATCGAAACATCCACTGGATAAATATTGACCGACAAACTGGCCTAACAAAGACTGTTCAGAGTCCGCAGTTACCCAGATAACACAGCTTAGTCATAAAAGCAGAATTGCTTTCAGTCACTCAGGTGTTAGGATGATTACCAAATGTGTTGTGTTAACTAAAGTTGTGAACTCTCGTTTTTGTAGTTGGAGAATTGAGAATGTTTGATGTCGGGTTGTTGACCTTGATCTAAACACGGACGCACCGTGGCTGCAGTGTGTACAATCTACAAGATGCACTGCAGCAACTCGCCAAGGCTTCTTCGACAGCACCTCCCAAACCTGCCATCTACAAGGACAAGGGCAGCAAATGCATGGGAACACCATCACTTCCATGTTTCCCTCCAAGTCACACACCAACCCGACTTGAACATATATCGCCGTTCCTTCAATGTCGTTGGGTCAAAATTGTGGAACTCTCTATCTGACAGCACTGTGGGAGTACATTCACCACATGACTACAGCGGTTGAAGAAGATGACTCACCGCCACCTTCTCAAGGGCAACTAGGGATGGGCAATAAATGCCGGCCTTGCCAGCCACACCCATATTCTGAGAATGAATTTTTAAAAATCCGAAGCCCTGAATGACTTTGTTGAGAGGGGACTGGGTGTACAGTGGGTTAGACAACCTAATTCAGCATAAATTGGCAGTCTCACTCAGACAGTATGGATAATGTAAAAATGTCACCCTAGTATAGTCAGGGGTGCTCCACTGAGGTTGTGGCTGAGGTGCATTGTTGGGGGTAAATTAGAGGAAACTTAATTCTGGATCTTTCTCTTCCCCTTGGAGTGTTAGACCCTAGTACTTGGTGCCTGAGATGGAACATGCTCCATTTCTCTGCACTAACTTTCCCTCAGTTTAATGTCTGGAAAATGAGTATATAACACACCTAGAACAAAAGAGAAATTAAACTGTTTGATATTCTTTTCTTCAGTGCTTTTTATGTTATAGCTTTTGCGATGAATGCTGTGTCCTTTATGAAGTCAGATCCCTCTACTGCTCTTTGTATAGCATGGCAAGCTATTTGAAGAAGAGTAGGGAGTTCTCCTGGTGTCTGGCCCAACATTCCTTGCTTAGCTAATCAGATTAACTGGTCATTTATCTTAATGCTGTTGGTAAAAGGTTACTGGTGCAGAATGCCTGTCGTATCTGCTTACATAACAACACTCACTGCACTCCAAGAAGTGAGTTAGTTTTAGATGTTTTGATATGATAAGGTGTCACATAAATGCAAATATTTCTTCACTGTCTTCTTTCTACAAACCAGCTACTCTTGGTGCTCAGTTTAGGTTGTGTTATAATCATATCCTACTGTTCTTCCATCCTGTTTTTTTCTCTCCAAAATGGCTCTCTCAATTCAACAACAACTTGCATTTGTAAATGGGCCTTTAATAAAATAATGCCCAAGGTGCTTCACAGAGAAGAGAGACTGACTGAGTGGTGATGGATTCAGGAGAGTTGTCCGAAGCCATTGTCAAAATGCTAGGTTTTGAGGCGGTTTTAAAGGTATGGGTGGAAATAATGGGGGGGAAATGCAACTTCCACAGATCTCTCACAGAGGTCAGGAGGACCCCAGCAGGTGTTCAGTTTTGTACATTGCGAACTTTGACATTAATAATATCTTACCTAATATGATGAAGAGTTTGGGGATAGTTCTGCCTTTTAGTTCCCTCCTCCACCAATCCTGGTAAGACCCTTAAAGCTCTTAGTTACGCGTTTGATTAACCTGCACATGTAAAATTCCTTTGTGCTCTATTTTAAACTTAGCCTCTAGTCAGTTTTTTTAAACTGGTTAATGATTATGTTAAACAGCATTTTGCCCAAACCCATTAGCCAGTGCGCTACCAGAGGAAATTAACCCCTTGTGTATTCTCACACCCATCATTGTCAGGGCATGTGATTTGGCACAAAGCCCAACTACAAATCATGCAGATTTCTTCTCTTATTACAGTTGTGGTCCTATTTCCTGCCCCCAGTACTGTAAATTTGCATAAGAAGTTTCGGATGCAGTGAAAACAGTAGTTTTTGAGCAGAGCGGAGCGATAACAAATGATTTGCCTCCAACAGCTCCCTTTCCCTAATCACTTTGCATAATTCTGAAAACTCTGGCTTGGCGTTTCCACAGAGTTCTCCTGATCCCCCACCGTACATGGCCGGTTACGCTGTTTCTCCAGATTTTATGGACGATATTTTAAAAATTAATTTGTTTGGGTTATGGGTGCCATTGGCAAGGCTGGCAGTTATTGCCCATCCCTAGTTGCCCTTAACTGAGTGACTCATTAGGCCACTTTAGAGGACAGTTACGAGTCAACCATGTTGGCGTGGGACTGGAGCCAGACCAGGTAAGGACGGCAGGCTTCCTTCCCTGAAGAACGTCAGTGATCCAGTTGGGTTTTTATGACAATCCGACCAATCTCATGGTCACTTTTACTGATTTTTACTTCCAGATTTTTAAAAACTGAATTCAAATTCTCAAACTCCATTGTGGGATTTGCCCAAGCTTTTGGATTACTAGTCCAGTAACATAACCAACTACATCATTTACACTCAAGCAGATCAGGAGAAGCCCCATGGGAATTCCATGTGTCCATTCTTAGGGAATTGATGCATTTCAGGGGAAGCTCGATAAGTACATGAGGGAGAAAGGAATAGAAGGTCATGCTGATAGGGTGAGAGGAAGAGGAGTGGGAGGAGGCTCGTGTGGAGCCCAAACACCAGCACAGACCAGTGTACATTCTATGTAATTCGATGAATGAGTGATGTTATTACAAACCCGTTTTCAAGCAGCGTCAAGCAGATGACTTCCCTTACTCCTCGATTGTTGATCTTGTCCACGGTGAGGCTCTGAAGGTTCCAACTGCCAATACGGACGACCTGCCTTCCATCAAACATCCCGGTGAATGCTTCAGCCGCAGGCCGAACTGAAGAGGCCCGATCCCGGACCCCGGGCTTCAGGCTGAGGTTCTGTAGGCTGTAGAAGGAGAAGATTGGATTGGGCTGGTCTCCTAACCGAACGCACGAACGGGAGGAGATGGGTTTCGGGTGGGTGACAGTGAGTTTGGATCTGATGGGACTCAACAACAACATGTCCATCCCGGTCACCTGAAGTAAATCGTCAATGTGCTTGAAAGGCCCGTACGCGGTACGGTGATGAACGATACGATGGGCGAGTTCCTCTGTCATTCCCTGTAAGGCCATGAGCTGTTTTTCTGAGGCGATGTTTATGTTCAGTTTGGTGGAAGACAGCAGGTCAAAACTCGACAGGTCTTCCATGGACTGGGAGGACTCCCTGCTGCTCACGCAGATCTCTGGCCTGATCTGTTGCAGCTTCGCGGCGCCCACTCCCGTCACCAAAGCCACGTCCTCGATTTTCCGGAACCCCCCGATCTTGTGGCGGTAAAGCACCATGTTGTGTGCCAGAGTCCGGTTGATCCCCTGCAGCGTCATCAGCTGCTCCTCGGCGGCCGTGTTGACGTTGACCCGGCTGCAGGCCACCCAGGTGTCGGCAAAGTTGCACGTGGCGCTGAGGTGTGGCCCTCTCTGCCGCTTTCTGGCCTTCGGGAGTTGGAGTCCCGGGTCACTCTGTGGCCGATGGCAGCTCAAGGGGTAGCCCATTTTACTTTGCCTTTCTGCCTGAGGAATCAAATACACTGTCGTTAGGGCCTCATAGAATCATAGAATGATACAGCACAGAAGGAGGCCATTCGGCCCATCGTGCCTGTGCCGGCTCTTTGAAAGATCTGTCAATTTAATTGACCAATGCAGGGCAGAACACTCACCAATCAGTCAGCCTTAATCTCATTAGAGCACTTGTTCTATTTTAGGCCGGGGACTAAGGCGGAGAAAAAGGCTTAGCAATGAATCTGTATACAGATCATAAACATTCTGCCTCCTACTGAGATCAGTGATATGGAGAGGATGCATAGGAAAAATCCCCACCTCAGTGTCACTAGGTAGATAAGGATAGGGAAGGCAATTGATCCCATCCTAGCTTATCCATCCAGAAAGATCCCAAAGGCTCTCTTCCATCTAATTACTTCTTCAATGATTCCAGGGTTTTTTGCCTACACTATCCTACCTGGAAGCCCATTCCAAGTACTGACCACTCTTTAGGATACATTCATTGATACCAAAACAGGGAATAAGAGCTCGAAGGGAGCGTGGGTCTGAGGTAGGGCTACAGCACGGCAGTTCCCACCCACTCTTCGAGTGAACTTACTCTTGATTGTGAACTCCTTGATATTGGTCCTAAATTTGTCTTTACCAAGTTTTAATCTTCACCCTTTGTCCTGCTGTCACCCAGTATATCCACTACTTTGCAGCAGATGATCACAGGTCTTCCACCAAGGGCCCCATAGCCATTATTCAAGAGCAATAAGAAGGAAATGTCTAGTTGTTTAGGAGTAAGCACACATTATTCCATCTAGGAACCCGACACTAAATCGTCACCTTCAAAGTATGCGGACATCAGAAGGTACAGAGTGAGTAGGGGACATTGATTCAGCCCATCAAGCCCACCCCTCCCAACACAATCACGGACATTTTATACAACCATAGACTTGCCCTGATTTATTCCATTTCTGTGGTGGGACGAGAGGGTGAGTAACAGCAGGAAAACCTTCAAAGAAAAAGTTGTGGTTTCTTTTTGACCCTTTAAAGCACTTGTAAGATCAAAAGATCGGCTCAGGAGGGGAAGGCCTTTCAGCCCATTTCAGCAACTAGTTGTTTGATAAATGAGTTCAGAGTTCTGACCTCAACAACCCTTCCTGGGAACTCGTTGAAAGAAAATTATCTGTGTCAGTCTGTATTATTTAGCTCACACCACTTTGATCGAATGGTGGTCACTTCCATGATCTTCACTGCAATGGAAGCACATTGATTTCCAAACTGGGATTCAATGACCCCAGGTAGTCCTTGAGGGAGAGTTTGTTGGGGGTGAGGGTCTGTGAGGGGTTGCCCGTGGGGGGGGGGGGGTCCGTGAGGGGGGAGTCTGTGAGAGGGGAGGGTCTGTGAGGGGTTGTCCGTGAGAGGGAGTCTGTGAGGGGGGGGGGGTCTGTGAGGGGTTGTCCGGGAGGGGTTGTCCGTGAGGGGCTGTCCGCCGGGGGGGGGGGGGATCCGTGAGGGGGAGTCTGTGAGGGGGGAGGGTCTGTGAGGGGTTGTCCGGGAGGGGTTGTCCGTGAGCGGTTGTCCGCGGAGGGGGGTGTCCCTGAAGGGGGGGTCTGTGAGGGGCCCCCAGGATGTGGTGCAGTCAGCAGCTTCCTGTCCATGTGGGTCAGGGATAGCATGTGATGTGAGAACACTGTGCTTAGAATTCCATATTGTATATCTTTCTGTATTTGTTTGCAACTTGCACACTCTGGGGTTGATTTTCAATTTGCCACCGGGGAATAAAATTGGAATTGTTGATCGGCCTCCCGTTATTAAAACCGTCTGGTTTTCATTTCCATTGATTTCCAGATAAGATAGTGGAATAAACCATGGCGGAGGAGGGATGGGGGAGCCGGGGAGGGGGTGGTGGAGGGGTGGTCCAAGCTGGTGGTAAACAGAGACTAACAATTGATGTTAAGTGCAAAAAAGAGAGCAGAACATGGACTAACAAAGCAACAGTAAAGAAGAAAGGCCTTTACTTACAATTAGAGACTGGAACCTCACCACAATAAACTCTGTACTTGCAGCTCTCCTGTTACGTTCCCCGTCCCCCACTCCCAGCTGAATGACTTGCAGGTATTTTTTTATTTGTTCATGGGATGTGGGCGTCGCTGGCAAGGCCAGCATTTATTGCCCATCCCTAATTGCCCTTGAGAAGGTGGTGGTGAGCTGCCTTCTTGAACCGCTGCAGTCCGTGTGGTGACGGTTCTCCCACAATGCTGTTAGGAAGGGAGTTCCAGGATTTTGACCCAGCGACGATGAAGGAACGGCGATATATTTCCAAGTCGGGTGTGTGACTTGGAGGGGAACGTGCAGGTGGTGTTGTTCCCATGTGACTGCTGCCCTTGTCCTTCTAGGTGGTAGAGGTTGCAGGTTTTGGAGGTGCTGTCAAAGAAGCCTTGGCGAGTTGCTGCAGTGCATCCTGTGGATGGTACACACTGCAGCCACGGTGCGCCGGTGGTGAAGGGAGTGAATGTTTCCGGTGGTGGATGGGGTGCCAATCAAGTGGGCTGCTTTGTCCTGGATGGTGTCGAGCTTCTTGAGTGTTGTTGGAGCTGCACTCATCCAGTCAAGTGGAGAGTATTCCATCACACTCCTGACTTGTGCGTTGTAGATGGTGGAAAGGCTTTGGGGAGTCAGGAGATGAGTCACTCGCCGCAAAATACCCAGCCTCTGACCTGCTCTTGTAGCCACAGTATTTATAGGGCTGGTCCAGTTAAGTTTCTGATCAATGGTGACCCCCAGGATATTGATGGTGGGGGATTCGACAATGGCAATGCCATTGAATGTCAAGGGGAGGTGGTTAAACCTCGATAAGCCAAACCCTTGACAACAGGTGTTTTGCGGGAGTGCAGCCTGCCTCAGATGTGCGGTTTTCCTTCTGTTCACTGTGCTCCCACATTCAGAGCCAGATTCACAATTCTTGGGCCCCTTGGTTTGTCCACACTCCCTCGCACAACCACACCCCCTCGCAACCACACCCCCTCGCACAACTACAGTCCCCCTCGCACAACCACCCCCCAACCACCCCCTCGCACAACCACACCCTCCTCGCACAACCACACTCCCCCTCGCACAACCACACTCCCCCTCGCACAACCACACCCCCCTCGCACAACCACACTCCCCCTCGCACAACCACACTCCCCCTCGCACAACCACCCCCTCCACACCGTGATCTATTAAAACACAAACGTGTAGTAAGAAAGAGGCATGTAGAATGTTTACACACTGCATTAATAATAATATTTTGATCCAGCGATTGTATGTAGTTTTTTCATCGACCCGAGTGTTAATCGGCACTTCCAATATTGACCCTAAGTTCAGGGAACAGATTGCATCAAGAGCCGTGAAATGTGGGCCGACAAATCTGCAGTTAGGTTAAGGCCGCCCGTTCCTGCAATAGATCCTTTTCTGCTTAATTAAAAAAATTGCTGTTCTTTTCAGAGGGTGACGTCAGTGCACTGCGCTCTCCCTGCCCCATATTCAGTGGAGCACTGGTCTCTGTAGCTGCCTTTATACTGAGGTTAGACCCCCAATCGTGGTGTCGGCTACTTATGCGTGGGCTCGGCATTGGCAGCTGTAACCCAAAAGTAAACTAGGCGGCTGAGGCGAAACCCTGGAACTCCCTCCCACTCATCATGGCAGGAACATTATCACCACACGGAGAAAGCCCACTCTCACCACCTCATGGGCAACTAGGGATGTACAATAAATGTGGCCTTGCCAGCGATGCCCACATCCCGAAAACAAATTTTTAAAAATTCGCTAAGGCCGGCCACCTGGAAGGTCCAATAAAAACCACTACCAAACCCAGGCCAGTTCTTTTCCGGGCTGTAGCCGGCTGTGCTCGAGCTCTGTGTTGGGGGCTGTCACTCTCACAGAGATTAGCATGACAGAAGAGCAGCTTGTAATGCTGATGGTTCTCTGTGTAATGCATATACCCAATTGCTTGACATCAGGGGACCGGTTCCTTTGAAAGAAAGAACTCGCATTTATATAGCGCCTTTCAGGATCTCAGGACGTCCCAAAGCACTTTACAGCCAATTAAGTTTTTTGAAGTGTAGTCACTGTTGCAATGTAGGAAATGCAACAGCCAATTTGTGCACAACAAGGTCCCACAAACAGCAATGAAATAAATGACCAGATAATCTGTTTTAGGTGTTGGTTGAGTGATAAACATTGAACAGGGCACAGGGAGATCACCCCTGCTCGTCTTCAAATAGTGCCATGGGATCTTTTGCATCCATCTGAGAGGTTAGACGGGGCCTTAGTTTAACGTCTCATCCAAAAGACAATGCAGCATTCATTACTACACTGGAGGGTCAACCTACTAAACTCTTAGGAGTGGGGTTTGAACCCACAACCTAGCGTTACTACTGAGCCACAGCTGATATTGTTTGCTCTGTAGGAGCAGGTGATGTTTAAAATGTATTTGCACATTAGTAAATGAACTCTAGAGGCCCCTATGATAGCAGTAAGCACATTGTAGCAATTACACTCCAGGGTCTCCTCATATATGGTTTGTTATACCTAAAATGAATGTTCAAGAGTCTGAAGTAAAAGCAGCCATTACATTACCACACCAACTTGAGTGTCTATTGGACATAACAGTGTTAACTTAGGTTAACAGATTCTTTGCACCTAAGGTTCCCTTCCGCTGTGGCTGTGAGGAAGCAATGCCAAAGCCCCCCCCCACCGCCACCTCGCTCTGCCATTTTTCCTATTTGAAATCCCCTGCCTGACTCCTGCAGGTTGGTTGGACCTTTGGAGGAGTTGGTTCAAAGGACAGATCCAGAGAGCCACGACAGTGGGTACCGATCACTGGTCAAACAAGGTAGATCGGGCCGTTTACACTGGGGAGTGTGGTCGACTGCACAAAGCTCGCACTCCAGCAGCCAGGAGCACCCATGGTGATACGAAAGCAAGAACGCAGCAACGGGGTGAAAGGCAGGCATCTGCCTTCGGGTCCAGTCGTTTTACCAATAGACAGGGAGACAGTCCCCTGTGTTTGCACTCTGTTAAACAGTCAGGTCTCCACAATACAAACAGGGCCCAGCTTTGCAGAGATGTGCCCCCGACCGAGCATGTCAAAGGGGAAGAGCAGAGAGAGCAGTTGATGTCCTGATACTGCAGCAATTGTTTATGTGAGTGTATTAAAACTTCCATGGTGACATGGTTATGTAACACCTTTCATCCCGAGTGAAGCTGGCTGCCTGATCCTGGTAACAGAAAAGGCTGGAAACACTCAGCAAGCCAAGCAGCATCCTTGGAGAAACAAAAGTCAAGTCAGTCGAAGTTTCAGGCCTGAAGACCCTTCCTCAGCACTGGAACTTTGCTGGATCCTGGTTCCTGTCGTGTTCTGCATGTCATGGGAGTGTCATTGTGTCAGGCTGTAATACATGGACAGGAAGGACCTATTTCCCTTAGCAGAGAGGTCAATAACCAGGGGCCATAGATTTAATGTGATTGGTGGAAGGTTTAGAGGGGAGCTGAGGAAAAATTTTTTCACCCAGATAGTGGTGGGGGTCTGGAACTCACTGCCTGAAAGGGTGGTAGAGGCAGAAACCCACAACTCATTTAAAAAGAACTTGGATGTGCACCTGAAGTGCCGTAACCTACAGGGATACAGACCAAGTGCTGGAAAGTGGGATTAGGCTGGGTGGCTCATTTTCGGCCGGTACAGATCCAATGGGCCGAATGGCCTCCTTCTGTGCTGTAAGTTTTCTATGATTCTCTGATTCTACTTCTGCTGAGCACCTTGATTAGCTTTTCAAGAATGAGCCCAACTTTGCCTCAGGTAAAAGGGAGCAACATTCATTCACACCCTTTCCTGTACGATTCAGAAAAACAGCACCAGTCACCTCTGCCAGTGCCATGTCAGAAGGCTGGGACTTGGCCAGTTTTAACTGAGTGAAACACGGGCTCTGACTGAGCTGTAAACCCCCTGCTTGCAGCCGGGTTTGGATTTCTCTTTTGAATTAACATCAGTATCTTCTTTTTTTAAAGGCAGATTTCTATATTCTTCAACAAACTCGAAAATGCACCTGATGGCTCCCAAGTTCCAAAGGCTCGGATCTGGTGTTGAGTACATTTTAGGGAAGGTGAGTGGTAGTTTGGGGGTGGGAGAGGGCAGTCAGCAAGGGGGTCTGGGTGAACAGGGTCCAGAAGTTTGAACTGAAGTGGAGCCCCCTGAAAAACTCGAAGAAAAATGAAAAGCTTGCGGTAGAAACAAACTGTTTCTCTGCCGTTTAAACTTAACTGCGCAAGGGTACTCTATAAAGTTTATCTGAAGTCAACAAGTGCTAAAGTTACCTGATCGGTGTTGGTAAAAGCTGCAGTTTCCAGGCTCCCTAAGCACAATGATCGAGTTGCAACCACTTGTAGGAAGGATCTGACGCGCTCACACACTGGCACACACTGACACACTTACACACACACACTCAGTTCCGAGGCTGACCGACCAGAGATCAAGGCTGAATCACGCATTGGATATCTCTGTTTGTTTGGGATAGTCTCACACACACTCTGCTCTTCAGGGAGGTCTCCCCTGGGGCCTATTGGCATCTGAGAGAAGGCGTGGCCTCGCAACCAACAATTTGACGTTTAATATTTTGAGGGCCGCCCCTTAAAGCCACAGTTCTCTTAAATCTCTCAGGTTGCATTTTGCGATCAGATCAGAATTGAAATTCAGTTTCCAATTTCTAATCGAATGAAGTGTTGAACCAGTTTAATTGCTAAGTGTTTAAATCTCCCCAGGCACTGTGGCGGCTTAAGGGCTGATTCAGACCTTGTCTGGAGTACTGTGTTCAGTTTTCGGGTGCCTCAGGATGGATATATTAGCCTTGGAGGGAATGCAGTGCAGATTCACCAGAATGATACTGGGACTTCAAGGGTTAAATCATAAGGCCAGGTTGCATTTAATTGTATTCCCTTGAGTTTAGAAGGTTAAGGTGTGATCTAATAGAGGTCTTTGAAATGATAAAGGGATTCAATAGGGTAGATACAGAGATACAGACTCAGGGGGAACTCATGTCTAACTGGACTGACTGGTTGTGAAGGTTTTCAGCTCACGCTGGAGTGTTACAGTGATCATGCACAAGTTTCATCTCTCGGTGAGGACGTCTAGGGGTCTTCTTTTCTCAAGCAGACTTTCGGAAATGTAAAACACTTTGCACTGTTGGCTTCTTACTGAGTAACTTTACAGATTATAGAACTAATCGAGCTCACAGAGGATGTTATAGAGAGGGTTAATGTGTATAATCAGCAGAGTAAACAGAGTGAAATGTGTAATCTGGGTAAATTTAAATAGGAGTCTCTGTTTACTTAAGGCATAGTTACCCACCTGTTGCTATGATGATTTCAAGGATGCCAATGTGATGATGGTCCTATACTGTCAACACTGACACCACCCATAGCAGAACAAGGTTAAAGCATTCCACTGGTTCTGTAGTAAGTGGCCTGTCCCTCCTTTAATTATCTCTCCGCCTTAACTGGAAGCCCTGATTCATGTTGGGATATGGGTGCTGCTTGCTTCACTCTGGTGCCTCCCTCAATTGGCCATTGTTCCTGTGTGTGTCGAGGCAGTGAGAAGGGAAATTAAACTCTTTCCACCCGCCGGCCCCCCCGCTGCAAACCCGGCAGTTCAAATGGAGCGGGTGAAATACCCACTCCCCGTTCCTGTGCCGCTCTGATTTTAAAATGCTTGATTTTCCAGGCGTTTGAGGCGCCCCCCTGAGTCAGGCAGGAGCCTCATACATTGATGTGGATCAGGGTCCTATTACGTTAATAAGCCAGTTTTAACCCGGAGGAGAGCGGGTTGTCCCTGCAGCTACAACCAAGTCTGATGACCGAAGAGGCCTTTCCAGGTAAGTTTAAAATTTTCCTTTGTGGGGCCAGGAGTGCTCACTTTAGGCCCCAGAAGGAAGCTGTAGGTCTCCTTTGCCCCGAACTCCTGCCCCCACTTCCGTCCCTCCTTCGTGAACCGCTAACTGCCCGGACCCCTGTCCCTGCATTTAGCTTGGGCCTGGAGGGTGGCCCGAATTTCCGTCATTTCCCAGCAACCTCCCACCCATTTTGAGCGGGAAGTTGCCCAGCAGCATGTTAATGAGGCTCGGTGGTTAAAATCAGCTGGGCCTCCTGCTACTGTTCCTGGACGGGATGGCTGCTCGCTAGGCCGCTTTCCTGCTTGGGAGTTAAAATTCCCACCTGAGTGTTGGCAAGTTTTTTGGCCTTGGGAGCCTGATTCTCTCCACAGCTTACCTTCGCATGGGCACTTTCTAATAAAGGGTGAATGGATAGCAATCAGAAATGGGAACCTTGGCTGATTCCCCCCGCCCCCGATCCTTGCCTAGTGACCAATTGTAATTCCAGACTCGACCATTCCCATGCTCTCCTGGCCGGCCTCCGATCTTCCGCCCTCGGTAAACTTGTGCTCATCCAAAACTGTGCAGCTTGTATCCTAACTCGCACTAAATCCCGTTCACCCATCATTCCTGTGCTTGCCGACCTACATTGGCTCCCGGTCAGGCAACGCCTCGATTTTAAAATTCTCATCCTTCTGTTCAAATCCCTCCATGGCCTTGACCACCATCTCTGTAACCTCGACCAACCCTTCAACGAGAACTCTGTGTTCCTCCGATTCTGACCTCTTGTGCATCCCTGAATTCCTTCGCCCCACCATTGGTGTCCGTGCCTTCAGCTGTCTAGACCCCAAGGTCTGGAATTCCCTCCCTAAACCTCTCTGCCTCTCCATCTCTCTCTCCTCCTTTAAGGTCCTCCTTAAATCCTACCTCTTTGACCAAGCTTTTGATTACCTGTCCTAATGTCTCCTTCTTTGGCTCGGTGTCAATTTTATTTCTGATTACACTCTTGTGAAGCACCTTGGGACGGTTTACAGTGTTAAAGGTCCTATATAAATACAAGTTGTTTTTGTTGTAGTGCCCATCCGCTGAGATTATCTAACCCGGAACAAACTAAAGTTCAGATTTGAGACCTCCCTAAGAGTGTATGGCTCAGTAACACACGATGTGGTATATTTATGCCAATGAGCTATTGGGAGCCAGTTTTTAACTCCATTGATTCAGTGAGAAAAATAAACTCTGCACCCCCCTGTTCAGCAATGGATCCCGTCTTACTCCTCAATCCTGCTGGTAATCTTCGAGGAAGTGAGTGAGCTGGCGAATGAAGGATATAACGTACTTCAACTTTCAAAAGTCACTTGGTGAAGTTCCTCATGTGAGACTTTTAAACAATCTTAAACAATAGACGAAAGGTAAATTGCTGAAGTGAATTAAAAATTGACAAGGTAATAGAGACGGCAGGTGATGATAACTGGATGAGGCTGTGTGGGGGGCAGTGAGAATTCTGCAAGAGTCTGTTTTGGGCACTTTTCCATTTACCTTATTGATATATTATATTCAGGACAGTATTTCTTGTAATATTATAAAATCTTCTGATTACCTCAAACTGTGCGGCCTAGTGATGATGGTATTTATTGGGGTCAGGACCAATTAGGTAGGTTGGGCTAAGGAATGGATGATGGGTTTTAATGTAGATCTTTACATCAGAACAGAAAATATGGACCATGACACCAGAAGGAAAGGTGTCCATTTGTGAGGGTGGGAATGCCTTGGGTGTGATCACTGAAAGTTTCCAGTCGACATGAAGCTGTTATCAGTGTTGGGATACACATCAAAGGCACCTGATTATCAATCAAACCAAATTATTTTAGCTTTAACTCATTACTGAGGCCACATTGGAATAACGTGTGTGATTTTCGACACCGTTCCTTCCTAAAGGACATTGGCATGTCGTAGAAAGTTCAGGGATTAGTAGCAAGGATGATTCTGGGACTCACTCACGAAATCAACGTATCTTCCATTGAGAAATGACATTTGAAAGAGGGCACCATTCAAGTTTTGAAATGCTGAGATCCATAGATAGTGTAAAGGCAAGCAGAAAACAGGACATATGACAACATAACCAGCAGGCCTCAACTGAGATAATGTGACAAATGTAGCATATTTATCCATGATGTATTATGTTATTGGCGTCTTTCTTTCTTGTCACAGTGCATACAGGGTTAAAAACCACATTCACTTATAGAAAATGTCCCAGCCTACTTGGTACACACTAGCCCCAGAAAAGATGATGGGCTCTATTTTAGCACCTGCTATCGGGTGCGTTCCTGGCGGGGGGGTCACTGAAAATCAGGGATTCCCGGGGCGGGTCGGGAGCCCGGCTCCAACCCGCCCACTTCCGGGTTCCCCACAGACGCACTGACATGCGCGCGCAGCCCCCGCTGGTGGGACTCCCGCAGGCAATTAAAGCCAGTGGGGTGCCACTTGAGAGTATTTACCGAGGTATTTCAGGTCATTAACAGTCCTGATTAAGGGAATATGTCAGGACGGGTGTGGGATTTTAGAAACAACTGGGACTGTTTCCCATACTGGGGGAAAACACTCCCAGTTGAAATGGACGTGTTGCAGCCATCAGCCTGTGGCAGCTGCAAAGGTCCATTTGACAGGTTGGGGGGGAGACCCTCACTCATTGCAGGAGACCACTCTGTCACTTGGGACAAAGTTTGGCCTCCACCATCCTCCTCCTGACAATCAAATTCACCAACTTGCACACTTACCCCGGGGTCCAGAGACATGTACCTACCATGCAGACCCCCTCAGATGTACATCTTCCAGATGGGGGCCGCTGTAGCTGCAGTCATGACCTCCTTCGGAGGGCGAACAGCATCACCAGCCTCGCTGGCCAAGCCGTCCACCTCTGACACGTGGAGCTCCACAACACAGTGCTGTGACACATCCACCTGCACAGCAGGAGGGAGGGCAACTGCAGAGAGAGATGCGTCGCAGGGAGCACCAGCCTCGCCACAGGGTCCACAGACCGAGGCTCAGCTTCCTGGACCTCTCTGAGCAGCAGTGCACACGGAGGCTCAGAGTCACTCGACATGTAGTCGTGGACATCTGCAGCCTCTTTCATGCTGCGCTGCTCCCGGCTGGCCCGAGCACCATCTTCTTACCTGTCGCTGTCAAAGACACCACTGCCCTCAACAACTTCTCCTCCGCATCCTTCCAGGGTGCCACCGGGGACATCGCCGACGTCTCTCAGTCGTCTGCACAAAAGAGCCCTGCAAATACACCTACAGCCACTTTGCAGTGACACAATGGGTGGCATCAGGTGTGGGTCTTCATTATGATCCTCAGGAAAGGGCATTATTGCACAAACCAGACAAGATTCGCAAAGATGTGGCAGTAGTGGTGCCAATATAAAATGTGATGTGAGTTGATCAGAAATTAAATATAAGTAAAAACCATGACAAACCCTCAAACACCCTTATGCATCCCCTTCATGCTCACAACACATTTGCCTTACGCTTCCTACTGCACATATGTGATGCATGCCCTATGGCTGCAGCACAGGTAGTGGCAGGTTGAGTGAGGTTGACTGTGAAAGAGATGCACGAGAGGGTGAGTATGAGATAGAGCCATGAGATTGTATGAGGATTGGGTTGAGTGGTAGTGGCGGGATGAGTACTGGCGAGGTGAGTAAGTGCAGGTAAGATGAGGATGAGGTTTGAGTGGGTGTGAGGGGTGATGTGACAGAGTAGTGTTGGCAGTGCAGAAGGAGATGTGGGGTGGGGGCGGTGATGTGGCAGATGGAGTGTAGGGGAATGAGTAAGTGTACTCACTTTGGCTGACCTACTTAGATCATTGCAGCGCCTCCTGCACTGTATGCAGGTGGGCGATATGTTGGTGGTGCAGGTGACCTCCTCTGCCACCTCGAGCCAGGCCTTCCTGGTGGCAGAGGCAGGCCGCTTCCTCCCGCCCGCCGGGGGGAAGATCTCTGTCCTCCTCCTCCTCCTCACCCCATCTAATGATACCTGGAGTGAGGCATCATTAAACTGGGAGCAGCCTTCCACCTGGGCTGCTCCGTGCTGTATTTTTTCCTATTTGTTGCAGCATCTGTCAGTGGAGGACTGCCCCTTTAAATAGAGCTCCTCCAGCTGACAGACCTTACTGCGCATGCGCAGCCCGCCCGACGCGCAGATCAGCAGTGGGGAACCCGGAGGAGCAGATAAGTGGATCCTATTAGGCCGCGATCACGCGCGGGGCAGACTGATTTCGCCGGGCGCGCTGCCCACACGCCCAATAGCCTCCCCCGCCGCGATCCCGCAGCCCTGGCAATATCGAGCCCGATATGTCTGTTACAGGTATCAGGCAGGCACACGTCAATTTCCTTAAATTGTAACCATGTTTACATGCTTGCTGTTGCTAATAGGCAATAATTGGATTGTTCCAGCAGCTTTAGGTGGGCGCTGTTCTTGGATAAGAGAATATCTCACAGTGTGTATTTTCTGTTTAATTTGTCCCCAGGAGGGGCCTGGCCATTCAATTCAAGTGAAAATGTCCTGTGGGTCCTTCTGAGTATATGTTTAATTGGCAGTTCTTTGGGTTTAAGAGATACATTTTTAATTTTCCTTATTCTGGCCAATCTTCAATGCATTTTGGAAGTACATCTTGGGCTGACTTGCTTCTGAAGGAAGGAAGGTAAGAAAGAAAGAAAGAGAGAAAAAAAATAATTAATTTAATTTGCATAACGTCCCACAAACAGCAATGTGTTAATGACCAGATAATCTATTTTAGTGATGTTGGTTGAGGGATAAATATTGGCCAGGACACCGGGAACAGGAGTAGTTCTGAGGAAATTCCTGGCCAAAGAGTAAAGGCCAACCTTCTGTGAAGGAAATACACGTCAACCAGGTAAGACTCAACGAGAATCTTAGTGACAATTTTGGCGTTGATTCTGCAAACTACCCAAATCTCAAGGACAGCTTCACAATAACTATAAATGTGTGCTGCTCGAGAGCTTCTGCATTGCAGCAGGTGGGCAGTGAAAGGGTTAAAAAGATTGCTGTTAGGGTATTGGAAACTGTACCTGGTACACCCTGAATTGCTGGCTGACCTTCGACCATGGGAGATACGGGTGCTTGCAGTTCTGAGTAACAAGTGAGCTTGCAACCTCACCAAACTCTGCTTTCTCCCAGGTCTAGATTTCCATAGTTATTTTTTTTTAAAATTCATTCTCTGGATGTGAGCGTCTCTGGCTGGCATTTATCACCCATCCCTAGTCAACCTGAAAAGTTGGTGGTGGGCCTCCTTCTTGAACTGCTGCTATCTTGTTATTCTTTGTAGCGGTTTTGATATAACTGAGTGGCTTGCTAGGCCACTTCAGAGGGAAGTTAAGAGTCAAACAAGTTGGTGTTGGATTGGAATCACATATAGGCCCGACCGGGTAAAGACGGCAGGTTTCCTTCCCTAAAGGACAACAGTGAACACAAACACATGCACACACACACACACACACACACCTACACACACATACCGACATACACCGACACACACACACACACACACACACTCTTATACATATGCACATACACAGATATCCCCACAGACACAGGCACACACACCTCTATAAATACACAGCAGGTCTGTCATCATCTGAAAAAAAAACAGGTTTTGCAGCTCTTAGTAAATCACCTGCTTAATGTGTTAAATATTGACCAAGTTTGTGGTTGCACTAGAGGGCAAAAGTCCATCCTGTATAGTCTTGAATTAACTCGATAAACTCCAAAGGAAATTTATCTGTGCTAACTTCATCAAAACCTTTCTCAAAGATGTGGCAGGCCTCTGTTATTTATTGCCTCATTGCATTCCAAGAAGTACTGAAATATTACCAGAATTCTTTTGTTCGTTTGTAAAGCTCAAATATTATCAGTTACAAAAAAAGTCCCACAGGAATTTTAGCACAGATTTCCCTCGGAATTTCATGATTCAGAAGTCTGCAAAGAGACTTCAGGCTGAGTCCATCCTGTACAATAGGAAGAAGAAACCACTCTCATATTGAGTTGATACTTCAATTCCAGATGTAATGTGAATTAAAGTGATGTTAATTATATTTTCTTCTCAGCCCATTCTGAACATTTTCTCTCACGCGCATTCTGTCTCCTGTCTGGTTTGTGTGAATGTTTGGTGTAACTCTCCTCTGATATGAGTTTCCCTCCTTTTTTTGCTGCTGTAGCAGCACATTGGTTTATACTTGCCGTTTCCCTACAACAGCAGGGCTGAGGTCACTAATTCGTGGTGTGGGGGTTCATGGGGCCACTAACCCGCTCCCCAACATTGTGCAGCAGAACCTTTGTGTTGCCCTCAGTTCTGATCCTTTGTATTGGAATTTGAAGTGAAAGGTTGGAAGAGCTCAAACTTTTATAGCGTGTGGCAGTGGCGGAGACGGGTTTGACCGACTTGGGGGCGAGGGGTCGAATTTGAGATTTGGCCTGCTCGGCAGGAAGGGGACTGAGCTGGGAACTGGCGAATGCCGACTTACCCAGTCTGAAGGCCGAGCCGGGAATGGCACAGACTCGCAGGCCAAAGCTGGAGGCAGAGGACGGGTGACCGGGTTCCTGGGAGCAAAATAGAGGCTGTCCTCCAATGCCGCATGGGCTGACCTTAAAATGTTTAATGGGGGGGGGGGGGGAATGGGACCTTATGACTCCTTCATGACTCCCCCCTCTCTTTACTGGCTCAATCACTAGTGTGTGGTTCTGTTGAGGAATTAAAGTAAGGGAGGTCAGTGAGCTCCCAACTCATACAGCCCAGAAAGGTCTACCAAAGTTACTCTCTATGTCATTGGTCTCCCCCAAGAATATTCTATGTTTCTGTATTATGGCTGCCTTATTTAAGTTTGAACTTTTCTTTAGAGTAGTAGCGATAGGAAGCAGGGATCAAGTACTAAGGGTTGCCTCATAACTGATGGCCAGTTGTCGAATGGGCCCTTACCAGCAGCTGGAGGGACAACACCTTCTGAAAGCACATAAGGGAGCATTGAATTTTTTTAAAAGGCCATTCGGCCCATCAAGCCCACTCCTTCCACCGACCATGTACAATCTACCCTATCGTGGGCTCTGCCCGACCCATCTGATCTCCTGAGGGGCAGGTTCAGCGTATATACTGCCTCGTATCCATAGCTAGCCTTCCACAGACAACAGTCCCAGGCCCCAGCAGCTCAGGAACCACACTGCAGTATTTGATCACCGTAGTCTACACCTATCGTTATAGCCGGCATTTCCATCCCCAAACCAGTCCCCTTTTCAAGGAGTTGATTGAACAACATCAACTGCTTTTACTGGGAGTCTGTTCCACATATGAGCTACCCGGGGAGGGGACTTCCTTTCATCTTTAGTCTCATTTAAGGCCTGCTAGTTGTGTTTGTGTATCATGTGCTCACATCCTGTTAAGGAGCCGTCTGTAAGGTGTCTCTGGGTGAGTCATTTCCTCGGAAGCTGGGCAGCGGTGATCAGGCTGCTTGTCATGTTTCCGAAGCTCCTCTCCGCTCTTATAAATCCCGGCAAGCCAATATGGTCATCGCGTATAATTCTCATCTTAGTAACGATTGGGTCTGAGGTGCAACTGCAGGAGACCAAAGACAAGGGTTTGGGAAGAAGCTAACAAATGGGCAGAACTAGAAGCAACAGCACCTCTAGTAGTGCCAGGCAGAGAGATGGCTGTATGTTGCTTACACAGAAGACTAGTATCGTACTTAGATATAGGGGCTGTGAACTGATTAAAACAGGACGTGACAGTTAGATACAAGGGTGGTGGCCTGCTCAAACAGGGGACTCAATATCACAGTTACATTCAAGGATCCCAGTCCAGTTAACCACGTGACCCAAAAACACAACTAGTTAAGGCGTGTGTAAGATATTAAACCAGAACACCTAATAACACAGTTAGATTCAAGGGCTGTGGGCTACTGTACCAGTAACAAGAGTTAAAAATCCAGAGGCTGCTTAAGTGTTAATATGGTGAGATTCAGCAGTCGACAAGAGAGCGAGAGCACCTGTGTGAGTGAGTGAGGGCAGTACTGACTGAACTGACTACAATCCAGTCTGCCACAGTGCTCCTATGTCCAAACAGTATGTTTCAAGACTTACTATATTCAAATGGTGACCCAATTATCGATGGTTTCTAGAAGTAAAGGGAATTAGGGGTTATGGGGAGCGGGCAGGAAATTGGACATGAAGCTGAGTTCGGATCGGTCAATGCCCTGTGGGTGGCGGAGAGGGCCCAGGGGCTATGTGGCCGGGTCCTGCTCCGACTTCTTGTGTTCTTTAGATTTGTGGTTGGGATCAGATCAGCCATGATCTTATTGAATAGCGGAGCAGGCTCGAGGGGCCGATTGGCCTACTCCTGCTCCAATTTCTTATGTTCTTATGTTCTTAAATTAAGACTTCTTCAGGCCCTGGGTACCAGGAATATTCAAGGACTCTCTGCACCCTCATTCCGCACACCCCCTCCCATGCCCCCCCACTCCGATCCATTAAAACCAACCCCAATGAAGAAGAATTTCAGGCTCTGGGCAAGTGTAGACAGGCGGCTTATTGTTCTAATGGGATAGGGGGTGAGAAGGCTGAGCTCCTCGGTTTGCAACAGGTGGGCTGACTGTTGGACACGGCTTGCTGCCTCTGGCAGGGACCCATATTTGCACATGGATTCGCGTTGGGCCCCTGGCCACAGGTCCCCCGTAGGCCCGTGCGTTGATGCGCCTCTGTAGGTAAAAGTACCATTCAAGGGAGGAATGATTCTTAGTGAATCATACTGATTGAATGTGAAGGAGGGGCCAATGTTGTGAGTCTGTGCCGGTGGTTAGGAGTCTCACCTGCCATCAGTGCAGATCAGAAATTCAGGACCGCACTGCCTATGATCTTCTGATAATTAATTTCAAACAGCTGCCAGTGCTGACTCCTAAATGAATCCCAGCAACTCTACATATACACAGCCAATTAAATACTTTTGAAGGGTGGTCACTGTTGTAATGTAGACAATGAGAGCACTTGTAGATCACCTCTCTGGGGTTCATTTTAGCAGAAGAAGAGCAGGGGAGTTCTCCCGGTGTCACCAACAAAACAGATTATCTGGTTAGTCATCTCCTTGCTGTTTGTGGGACCTTGCTGTGTGCAAATTGGCTGCTGCATTTCCCTACTTCATTGACTGTGAAGTGTTTTGTGGTGTCCTGAGGTGGTCAAAGGTGCTATATAAATGCAATTTTCTTTAGTAGTGCACAAAGTAAAATTCCTTAGTGTACTGCCTTAAAACAATCATCAAACTATTAATGACTGTATTAAAATTATGCAATGGAATTTTACATGATTGCGTTAAGCAGTACGCTCTCAAATAATGGCACAGAATTTGCTGAAAAAATATCGGCGTGTGAGCGATGCACGCCATTATTAATGTGCAAATCGGCCAGCGAGGAAGATACCCCATCAATTGCGAATCGCCACAAGTTGCTGGACGATTTGCGCCACTCTGCCGCTAGCTTCGCGCAAACAGCATCTCGCCCTTAAACTCCCTGTGATTGTCGTGAAGTTGCTGCATTTGCACATTAACTGGCCATTAAACTCACCACAGAAGTAAAGTCTAGTAGTCTAGTAGTTAATAATGCTCTTTTAACGGCGTGATAATTATTAATGACTGCCAATCAACCTCTCTTGCCCAGAAAGTGAACAATTAAACGTGTGGCGTCTCATTCCTTCAGGTAGTGAATTATTGTTGGAGATTTTAAAAATGTCATATTTTTAAATTTTTAAATGTTTTTCTTACTTTTCCTTTCTGTCTCTTTTTTTCTCTCTCTCTTAATCCAATCTTTTCTTCCCTCACTTTATTTCTCTTTCTGTACCTGATTTGACATTGAATTCACCCACTCTAATTCACCCTCCTTCTCAGTCCTGCCTCTGTTTATTCTGTAAATCTCATTAGTTAAGGAGATACACTGATGGTCCCGTCGTTCACCAAGGTCCCTGATGCCCTGTTTCCCTCGTTATCAGCTCGCATTTCCAGCAACGTACAGGGCAGGAAAACTTTGAGCTGAAGGTTGCACAATAAAGTCTATCTAACTGGGCATGTCGCGAGATGCTCTAGCAGATGCTCTGCTCCAGCAAATTCTGGGCCAATGTTTTTCTGGGCTCCTCTGTGGATCATACATAGCGTAGCTGCTCCCTCTGCTGACAAAAATTGGGTACTGCAGCAATATAGGCATTGCTACGGCAACTGAGAGATGCTGGTAAGGATGCAGATAATCTCTGCTGGTCACCTTCATTCGTAAAGTCAGCCCTTTAAATTGTGTGACCAACAAAGTAAATCTTTCAGAATGTATGTCTGATTTTAGTAGCAATAGAAAATGTAAAAATATCTTCCAATGTTTTTAGTGTGACTAACACAAGGGCCACGATATTACCAGGGAGGCAGGATGGCACCGGGAGAGGGGGGGGGACGATTGGGCATTTACCGTGGCTTCTGGGTGTCCCGTCGTCAACAGGCTGTCAGCTGGAGGAGCCCTATTTAAAGGGGCAGTCCTCCAATGCTGCACCTGGAGCAAACACCCAAAATTACACAATGAAGCAGACCAGGGGAAAGGCTGCTCCCAGATTTACCGATGCCTCACTCCAGGTCCTACTGGATGCAGTGAGGAGGAGGAGGGATATTTTCTACCCAGTGGACGGGAGGAAGTGGACTGTCTCGGCCACCAAGAAGGCCTTGCTCGAGGTGGCAGAGGAGGTCACCAGCAGCAGCAACGTCTCCCGCACCTGGATACAGTGCAGGAAATGCTTCAATGACCTAACTGGGTCAGTCAAAGTGAGTACACGTACTCATTCTCCTACACTCCGTCTTCCACATCACCGCCCCCACCCCACAACTCATTCTGCACTGCCAACACTACTCTATCACATCACTCCTCACACCCACTCAAAGCTCATCCTCAACTTACCTGCACTTACTCACCTCCCCATTACTCATCCCACCACTACCATTCAACCCAATCCTTATACAATGTCATGGCTCTGTCTCATACTCACCCTCTGATGCATCTCTTTCACAGTCAGCCTCACTCAAACCAATGCATTCAGTGGTTGGCCACGTCACCATCCCTCACTCACGCCTCTCTACTTTCTCCCCTTATAGAAGAGAGCCCAGAATGCATGGGAGATGGCAAAGACCAGAGGGGTGCTGCAACATCTGGCCGTCCTCACAGACACAGAGCAGGAGGCTCTGGAACTAAGCCGCACCCTCGAGTGCCTGTCCGTGGGGGACGCTGAGACTGGCAACTGACAAACGTCTGGTGACAGAACTTTAACATTCAGCTCTCACAATAAGAAATGATGTTAACATGCCTTGCCATCTTCAGCACCTCAACATCTGTCATCATGCTTAATATTGCCTTCTGTTCTCTTACAGGGCCTTCAGCGACTGCCGTGACGGCAGAGGGCGATTCCTCAGAGGACCTGCCGGCCTCTGATGGTGCACTGTCACATATGAGCGAGCCATCCACCTGCGCAGATACACACACCTCAGTGGGTCCCTGTCCTCACTTAGTTGGGGTCGCACACGGTGAGTCACCACACACATGTGAGCATGAGCAGACACTGGTGGCAGGGGCAGGTGTGGAGAGTCCGTGTCGGTAGGAGCAATCGTCTCAAGGCTCTGCTCAGCTGGACACAGATGCTGAACCCTGGGGGCCATCATTTAAAAGGAGAATGATTGAGGTGCAGCAGCACATTTGCGATGTGCTAGAACGAGTGCTACGTGCACTCTCCACAATTGCGCAGAGGATGGAGGAGTCCCAACTTCTGCATGAGTGGAATGGTGGCACAAGTACAGGAGGGAATCTCTGAGATACTGTCACAGGGGTGTGAGGGCATCTCTGAGATAGTGTCACGGATAAGTGCGGGAATGTCTGCGATGGAGGGAAGGCTAGCCTCCATGGAGCTTCAAGCACGGCTCACCAATGAGTCCATTGAGGCCCTGACAACGGCCCTTCAGACTCAGGTTGAGCAACTTTCTGCCGCCTTAGACAGGCAGGCACATACTCTGGCACTGGCCTTACAAGGCTTCACACATGTCCTCCAAACTGTCGTCCAGCAGGGTGGTAGGAGTGATGTTGGCCTGGCCTAGGACAGGGATGATGGCAAAAGGGGACATGGAAGTGGGGACACCTCTCAAAGCGCCCCCATGTCTCACCCGTTGCCCCCCTCTCAACTAGTACCCGCAATGCTGCCTCCTCTCCCGGTGGCCGAGTCTGCCCCTGCACAGGTGCAGGTGGAGCAGTCTTTGGAGGGGCCCTCACAGGCACCAAAACCCAGAGGGTGTAGGCCCAAAGCATCTAATCGGTCAGGGCATGAACAAGAGCAACCTGCCACTACCTCTCCTGCAGCCACAGGGGAGGCACCATGTAGGAGTACTCGTAAACGTAAGGCGAAGGTTTTGTGAGCACAAAGGGGATGCAGATGGGTGTTTGATGGTTTGTCATGTTTTTTTATTTATATTTGATTTTTGTTAATGGCACATTAAATATTATTATTGTCACCACTACTGCCACGTCTTGGCCATTCTTGACTGGCTTGTGTAATAAGTCCCTTTCATGAGGTTCACCATGAACATCCACACCTGATGCCACCCATTGGGTCACTCTACAGTGTGTGTATGTGTAGTTGCACAACTATTTTGTGCGGGTCCCTGTGGCGCAGCACTGTGTTGAGGAGCTCCATGTGGCGGAGGTGGACGGCATACCTGGTGAGGCTGGTAATGTTGCATGTCTTTGGATGAATTGATTAATGCAGTTATGGCGCTCCCCATCCTGATGGTGTGAGTTTGAGGGGGTCCGCAAAGTAGGTAAATGTGTTTGCACAGCAGTTTAGGGTATAAATTAAGAATTTTGAGTGAAAAGACAAAGGTGTTGCAGTCAAAACTTAGTCTGAAGTGACAGAGTGCCCTGCTGCAATAAATGACTTTTTCTCCCCACCTGTCAATTAATTCTTTGCATCTCCCACTGGCTGCTGACTGAAACACGTCTGTGACAACAGGGAGTGTTTCTCACAGCACGGGAAAAACGCTGAGGATCCTTCAAAATTGCACCCCTGCCAAAATCTCCACTCAATGAGGTCTGTCAAGTACCTCAACTATCTGACTAACTATCTAAAGCAGCATCCCACCGGCTTTAATTGCCGGTGGGAGTCCCGCATTCGGGAGTTGCGCGCGCACCCGAGCGCGTCACTGGGGAACCCGGAAGTCAGTGGGTTGGAGCCGGGCTCCAAACCTGCTCCGGGATTCCGCCATTTTAGGAGCCCACCCGCCTCCAACGCACCCGCTCGGCCATCTGAAAATTGTCCCCAAGGTGACCAGAAGCTACCTGGCTAACTAGAGAAGTTAAGGATAGTATTAGATTAAAAGATGGGGCTTACAATGTTGCCAAAAAGAGTAGTAAGCCTGAGGATTGGGAGGATTTTAGAAATCAGCAAAGGATGACCAAGAAATTGATAAAGAGGGAGAATATTGAATAGGAGAGTAAACTAGCAAGAAATATAAAAACAGATTGTAAGAGCTTCTACAACAATATAAAAAGGAAGAGAGTAGCGAAAGTAACCATGGGTCCTTTAGAGGCAGAGACAGGAGAAATTATAACGGGGAATAAGGAAATAGCAGAGACATTAAACAAATATTTTGTATCTGTCTTCACAGTAAAAGACACAAAAAACATGCTGGAAATAGTGGGGAACCAAGGGGCCAATGAGAGTGAGGAACTTAAAGTAATTAAGATTAGTAATGAAAAGGTACTGGAGGAAATAATGGGACTAAAAGCCAACAAATCCCCTGGACCTGATGGCCTAAATTCTAGGGTTTTAAAAGCGGTGGCTGCAGAGATAGTGGATGCATTGGTTTTGATCTTCCAGAATTCCCTAGATTCTAGAATGGACCCCATGGATTGGAAGGTAGCAAATGTAACCCCGCTATTCAAGAAAGGAGGGAGGGAGAAAACAGGGAACTAAAGGCAAGTTAGCATGATATCAGTAGTAGGGAAAATGCTAGAATCTATTATTAAGGATGTAGTAACAGGGCACTTAGAAAAATCATAATATGATTAGGCAGAGTCAATATGGTTTTATGAAAGGGAAATAGTGTTTGACAAATCTATTAGAGATTTTTGAGGGTGTAACTAGCAGGATAGATAAGGAGGAACCAGTGGATGTAGTATATTTGGATTTTCAAAAGGCATTCGATAAAGTGCCACATAAAAGGTTGTTACACAAGATTAGGGCTCATGGGATTCGGGGTAATATATTAGCATGGATTGAGGATTGGTTAAAGGACAGAAATTAGAGAGTAAGAATAAACGGATCATTTTCGGGTTGGCAGTTGTAACTAGTGAGTGGGGTGTCGCAAGGATCAGTGCTTGGGCCTCAACTGTTTACAATCTATATCAATGACTTTGATGAGGAGATCGAGTGTAATGTATCCAAGTTTGCTGATGATACATGTTAGGTGGGAAAGTAAGCTGTGAGGAGGATGCAAACAAGCTGCAAAGGGATATAGACAGATTAAGTGAATGGATGAGAAGGTGGCAGATGGAGTATAATGTAGGGAAATATGAAATTATCCACTTTGGTAGGAAGAATAGAAAAGCAGAATATTTTTTAAAAGGTGAGAGACTAAGAAATGTTGGTGGTCAGATGGATTTGGGTCTTGTACTCGAATCACGGAAAGTTAACATGCAGATACAGCAAGCAATTAGGAAGGCAAATAGTATGTTAGCCTTTATTGCAAGGGGGTTGGAGTATAAGAGTAAAGAGGTCTTGCTGCAATTATATAGGGCTCTGGTGAGACCACACCTGGAGTACTGTGTACAGTCTTGGTCTTCTTACCTATGGGAATCAGGCGGGAAAATGGAGTTGAGGTCAAAGATCAGCCCTGATCTTACTGAGTGACGGAGCAGGCTCGAGGGGCCGTATGGCCTACTCCGGCTCCTATTTCTTATGTTCTCATGTTCTTATGATATACTTGCCTTAGAGGGGGTGCAACAAAGGTTCACTAGATTGATTCTTGGGATGAGAGGGTTGTCCTATGAGGAGAGATTGAGTAGAATGGACCTATATTCTCTGGAGTTTAGAAGAATGAGAGGTGATCTCATTGAAATGTTTAAAATTCTTAGAGGGCTTGACAGGGTAGATGCTGAGAGGCTGTTTCCCCTGGCTGAAGAGTCTCGAACTAGGGGTCATGGTCTCAAGATAAGGGGTCGGCCATTTAGGACCGAGATAAGGAAAAATGTCTTCCCGCGGAGGGTGGTGAATCTTTGGAATTCTCTACCCCAGAGGGCTGTGGATGCTCAGTCATTGAGTATATTCAAGAATGAGATCACTAGATTTTTGGACTCTAAGGGAATCAAGGGATATGGGTATAGAGCAGGAAAGTGGAGTTGAGGAGGAAGATCAGCCATGATCTGATTGAATGGTGGAGCAGGCTCGAGGGGCCATACGGCCTACATCTGCTCCTATTTCTTATGTTCTTATAAAATCTTTCCTTATATTTATTTGGATCAACAACATTTTCCACACTGAGTTGAAATTCACAAGTTTATCCTGTGTTGGGGGGGTGGGGGTATGGAACTGAAGGCAGATTTAATTCATTTTGAATTGATGTAACATTTTAAGACTTTTATCTGTTTGATCTGGAAGGGATTTGTTTTAATTTTGTTATGATTTTTCTATAAAGTTAGATTCAGTGTACGAAGGGTTAACTCCCAGCGACACAGCCATCTAGACTGTTGATTCAAACGATTAATGGGAATACCAGATAAAACAGCCATCAAAATTGTGCACAATTGTCTAACGCATCAGACAACGGGAAGCCATTAAACACATACCAGAGCTGTTCATACCCTTAATACTGGAGCGGGTTTTCATTCAATAAGCCCGGCATGAGGGGCTTTGCTACACAGACAATATAATTACTATGGAGGGAGTGGTTTTCTCATTCAACTGGTAACTGTGGCAGCTTAGTGAGTCAATTTTCGACATTGAAAGCTAAGGGAGGGGTCAGATGTTGGCCTTTGTCCCTCTATCTCTCTGTGGAGAAGTCTGTCTTGAGCAGTCTGTGAGTGACACAGTCAGAGACAGAACATTTTAGCTTTCTCTCCAGCAGTAAGGGAGACTGCAGGCTGAGGTATGAATGCATGTTATCTGTTAGAGAGCTGGTTAATTCAGGTACTACTAACTTGTACAGAGGCGTAGAGTTACATATTTTATCATATTTTCATGATTTTTAAAATTATTTGTTCATGGGATGTGGGTGTCGCTGGCGAGGCCGGCATTTATTGCCCATCCCTAATTGCCCTTGAGAAGGTGGTGGTGAGCCGCCTTCTTGAACCGCTGCAGTCCGTGTGGTGAAGGTTCTCCCACAGTGCTGTTAGGAAGGGAGTTCCAGGATTTTGGCCCAGCGATATATTTCCAAGTCGGGATGGTGTCTGACTTGGAGGGGAACGTACAGGTGGTGTTGTTCCCATGCGCCTGCTGCCCTTGTCCTTCTAGGTGGTAGAGGTCGCGAGTTTGGGAGGTGCTGTTGAAGAAGCCTTGGCGAGTTGCTGCAGTGCATCCTGTGGATGGTACACACTGCAGCCATAGTGCGCCGGTGGTGAAGGGAGTGAATGTTTAGGGTGGTGGATGGGGTGCCAATCAAGCGGGCTGCTTTGTCCTGGATGGTGTCGAGCTTCTTGAGTGTTGTTGGAGCTTCACTCGTCCAGGCAAGTGGAGAATATTCCATCACGCTCCTTGCTTGTGCCTTGTAGATGGTGGAAAGGCTTTGGGGAGTCAGGAGGTGAATCACTCGCAGCAGAATACCCAGCCTCTGACCTGCTCTTGTAGCCACAGTATTTATGTGGCTGGTCCAGTTAAGTTTCTGGTCAATGGTGACCCTCAGGATGTTGATGGTGGGGGATTCGGCGATGGTAATGCCGTTGAATGTCAAGGGGAAGTGGTTGGATTCTCTCTTGTTGGAGATGGTCATTGCCTGGCACTTGTCTGGCGCAAATGTTACTTGCCACTTATCAGCCCAAGCCTGGATGTTGTCCAGGTCTTGCTGCATGCGGGCACGGACTGCTCCATTATCTGAGGGGTTGTGAATGGAGCTGAACACTGTGCAATCATCAGCGAACATCCCCATTTCTAACCTTATGATGGAGGGAAGGTCATTGATGAAGCAGCTGAAGATGGTTGGGCCTAGGACACTGCCCTGAGGAACTCCTGCAGCAATGTCCTGGGGCTGAGATGATTGGCCTCCAACAACCACTACCATCTTCCTTTGTGCTAGGTATGACTCCAGCCACTGGAGAGTTTTCCCCCTGATTCCCATTGACTTCAATTTTACCAGGGCTCCTTGGTGCCACACTCGGTCAAATGCTGCCTTGATATCAAGGGCAGTCACTCTCACCTCACCTCTGGAATTCAGCTCTTTTGTCCATGTTTGGACCAAGGCTGTAATGAGGTCTGGAGCCGAGTGGTCCTGGCGGAACCCAAGTTGAGCATTGGTGAGCAGGTTATTGGTGAGTAAGTGCCTCTTGATAGCACTGTCGACGACACCTTCCATCACTTTGCTGATGATTGAGAGTAGACTGATGGGGCGGTAATTGGCTGGATTGGATTTGTCCTGCTTTTTGTGGACAGGACATACCTGGGCAATTTTCCACATTGTCGGGTAAATGCCAATGTTGTAGCTGTACTGGAACAGCTTGGCTAGAGGCGCGGCTAGTTCTGGAGCACAAGACTTCAGCACTTCAACTGGGATGTTGTCGGGGCCCATAGCCTTTGCTGTATCCAGTGCACTCAGCTGTTTCTTGATATCACATGGAGTGAATCAAATTGGCTGAAGACTGGCTTCTGTGATGGTGGGGATATCGGAAGGAGGCCAAGATGAATCATCTTCTTGGCACTTCTGGCTGAAGATGACTGCAAACGCTTCAGCCTTGTCTTTTGCACTCACGTGCTGGGCTCTGCCATCATTAAAGATGGAGATGTTTACAGAACCTCCTCCTCCCGTTAGTTGTTTAATTGTCCACCACCATTCATGACTGGATGTGGCAGGACTGCAGAGCTTTGTTCTGATCCGTTGGTTGTGGAATCGCTTAGCTCTGCTATAGCATGTTGCTTCCGCTGTTTAGCATGCATGTAGTCCTGTGTTGTAGCTTCACCAGGTTGGCACCTCATCTTTAGGTACACCTGTGCTGCTCCTGGCATGCTCTTCTACACTCCTCATTGGTACGAGGGAGTGATAAGAAATAAATGTATCTCACTGGAAAGCCGTATTCTGGTCATTCATAGATTTCATGTAGAATAAGTCAACTTTTGGTTCACAATTGGCCTCACCTTACTAGAGTGCTTTTTATCCCACCTTCCAAATAACAGGAGAACAAACGTGAGGGATGTATGAGAGATCACAAGACCCAGTATATTAGGAAGCACTTCTTCACACAAAGCGTAATGGAAATCTGGAATTCTCTGCCCGAAAAGACTATGGATGCTGGGTCAATCGAAACTTTCCAGATGGAGATCAATAGATTTTTATTAGTTAAGGATATCAAGGGATACAAAGCAAAAGCGGGAAAATGGTGGAATAGGCTTGAGGGGCTGAATGGCCTAATCGTGTTTCTATGTACCTTTTTCTCATTACAAATATTTATAGTGGTAAACCTATAACTCTTGTGTGTGTTGCTGAATGTTAATAGGTGATATTGTAAATCTCATCAGTACGGTCACATCATTGCACTATGTGGAGAGAACATCTTTGTAGGAATGATATGGTAAATGCACTATGTTAAGATGTAAATGAGTGCAGGATCTATGGTGTAAAGTGAGGGCCACATGGCAGCAATGGTCCTGGCACTTTTCAATAATCAGATAGGAGGCTGCACTGTCACCCTGGGGCTCATGTGTGAAACATCAATGATGATGTGATGATCAGGAAAAATAGACACAGGAAACAGAAGTGATTAAAACATTTTCTTTTTCTTTTTATATTTCAAACAACATAGTAAATGTTCACGATAAATACATTTTAAAAAGGCTAAATTATAAATGAATTTAATTAGCTCGTAGCCTGCTCAGCAGCTAAAGAAATTCCAAACTTCCTGGGATGTAACAGTATTATCTGTGAAACTATAAGGACAAGAGTTTTGACACATAGAGGAAAGAACAACATCGCAATGGAGCATATTTGCAGATTGGCATTTTTGTTCTACTTTTGATTGATTAACACTTTGTGTTAAAGAAGCACAGAGAAATATAGAATGAACATATTGAGCATTCCTATAGAACAGCGCTAGTTGCAAAATATACCCCATTGACACTCTGCAGGAATTTCAAGCATTACAGCTGACGGCATTTCACTTGTGAAAAATGATTGTGGATCAAGAATGTCTGCTTTCAAGGACTTTCATGTGTATATTGTTGCAATGCATGTTATACAATGTGTAGCAATGAGAGTTGAGGCTGTTGTATCTCAAGTACGACAACATAGCTTTGATAAAATAGTGTAACACTCCCCAGAATCACTGGAGTTCAAGGAGGTGCCAGGTCAGTGGCAAGTGGAATATTTGGGCCAGTCTTTGTTCTATCCACATGAGAATTTAATCTTTGGCACACTGGCATCTTGCATTGCAGCTCTTTCTCTTTTGAAAGCAGCCCTTTGTCTGACAATGGATCTTACACGGTCTATTTTTAACAGTTTCAAAAGATTGAAAACTTTGCACAATTTTTCATCCATATCAATGGCCCTCGAAGATGGCTATTTTATGTTTATAAATAAGGGTAATTTTATAGGTCCTTTTAGGAGAGCCTTGGTTTTAACTCCATTCTTTGCCTGTCCACTACCGATGGCAGTGATTCATACGGGGGTGAGGTTCCACAGGCACAAGCAGAAAACCAGTACCTTGGCCAAGTGGTTATTCTTCATTTGTGAGTGAGTGCCGGTAGGCTATTCAACCACATGGGCACCACGGCCAAGCCTAATCCTGTCCTTGTCCAAAATTTATACAGGTCTACCTTCCAATAGGGATCACTGGATAGAGATCAGAAGTGAGAAACTTGGCTGATTCACCCCCTGCCCCCCACTCCCCCCAACCTCCAGCTCATTCAATGCTGAGGCCATTGCCCCAGCTAAGATTGGCTAACTGAGTCAAGATCAGGAAGTGAACCTGGGATTGGCTTGGTCTGCATGGCTTACCACCAGACTGAGCAGTGCCCTTATACATCAGCAGCACTGCAGAGAATGTGCACTAATGTAGTGTGGAGAATTTGGATGCTATTTTCTAAAGGCCAAGAGGCTGATTTTTAATAGTTAAGGTGGTAGTTTGCAATTGCTGCTCCATATACTTCATAATTTGGAAGAAAGAGCCTGTCATACAATATCATAAAGTTTGCTGATGACACCAGTGGTCAGTGACAAACAATATTGGAGGTGCCGTCTTTCGGATGAAACTTTAAACCGAGGCTCGAGATGAGCAGGGGAGTTCTCCCCGGTGTTTTGGCCAATATTTATCCCTCAACTAATATCACTAAAACAGATTGTCTGGTCATTATCACATTGCTGTTTGTGGGACCTTGCTGTGCACAACTGGCTGCCGTGTTTTCTACATTACAACAGTGACTACACTTCAAAAGTACTTCATTGGCTGTAAAGTGTTTTGGGACGTCCTGAGGTAGCTATATAAATGCAAGTCTTTCTTTCTTTTAGATAGGTCAGATTGCATCAGATGTGAGTTATGCAATTGCCCTTACTGACAAAGCTGTACCTAGAGGCAGAGGCACACTTACCTTGGAATATCGGTGATAAACTGCCTTTACAGCCCTCTCATCACTAGGGAGGCAGCAACAGAATTGTGTTGCTTTGTAGAATCTGATCTCCAGCGAACTTCCACTACAAAAATAGAATTGCTTAGTGGCTATCAAACTTACCACACCCCTGAATGTTTATGCATCTGCCTCGTTGCAAACAGCCACAGCAGTATCAGTCAATCTGCAATTCACAGATGTATTAAGAAGGTGACTGATGCTTTGCTTGCCAGTGAAAAATAATTTCATTATTTTCCTTATGGGCAACCAGCTGCAGAATGTGAAGGCTGAGCAAATTTTTTTGGGTGGCAAGATTCCCCAAGGTCCCAGGGGTCATGTGGCCTTATGAGTCCCTGCACTCAATACTATGGCCTTTAGAAACCAGAAGGGCTTCTGCTGAATCAACATGCAGGTCACCTGTGATCATCAAAATAGTCTTGTGGATGAATGCCTACTTCCCAGGCAGCAGTCATGAAGTCTTCACTTTAAGGCAATCCAATGATGGAGAAAGAAATGGTGACCTAGGCTATCTTCTTCAACAGCTACAAACAGCCTCAGAGCGTAGGTACAAGGGGACCAATGCAGATCCAGGAGCATTATAAAAACATTTCGAAGCAGTGCACCAGATGCCTGGAAGAGATTAGAGGAATCTTACAAGGAGGATTTCCAAGATCACTGTAGTCTGTTGCATGCTTCACAACTTTGCTATCCAAAGAAGCATCAGCATGGAGCAAGGGGAAAAAAGGAATGCCCACCTGTAGGTAAGAGCAGAGCAAGGTGAAGATGAGGAGTTGGAAGATATTCTGGCTGATGATATTCCAGAACCAGAAGAAATTCCAGATGAAACCAGCCTTGCAGGTGGTAAGAGTCATGTGGAGGATCTGACTGACAAGACTTTCAATTTAGTACTCCATCTGCTCAGTGTATGAACAGTCCTCTCCGTATATGCATGATGCAGTGGCCAAGCACAACCTCATTAACACTGGCCTCCACATTAATTCAACTACTGTATGTCCCATTCCTTTCAGCTGTTGGAACCTTATTGTACACAATCCCAAGAAAACTCTCTCGACACAGTTGAAATAAAGTGCAACCAAATTTAATACCCTGTAAGTTATTTATGTACATGCTTCGTATTTTTGCTCTGGTGCTTCACCTTGGTGATAGTATATGATTTCTTTGTGCTCTAGGACCTAAACCTCCATCTCAGTGTTCCACCAGTGGCAGGAATGAGTGAGGTCACTGACTGCTAGATGCCAGTGGGAGCCTGTTGGGATTAATTTGGTCTTCTGTCTTTATGTGTTGAGTCATAATATGGCTCCCCAACTACTTGCACCATGTCCAGTGTTGTAATGGTTTCCTGCTCCTGTCTACTTTCTGACATCTTTTACCATTTGAGAGAAGGTGGGCTGGAGGGGCTGGATGAGGCATTTCGAAGCAGTGCACTAGATGCCTGGAAAAGATCAGAGGAATCTTAGTAAGAGCCTTATCCGTGCCTACTCCAGCCATGTCTTTGCTGCTGGGCTTTCCCTCACCATATCCCCTGATCTGCTTGGGAGTGGACATCTGGGCAGCAATGAGGGCAGTGAAACTCTGCATAATGTCCATCAGTCTCCCAGCATGTATAAAACTGGACAAAGGAGCCTCTTAGAGATTGAAACCCGAGGCCCCAAAGCAACAGGCGAAGCACATTGTGGACGTGGGACCTTTGACCTGCTGCAGACCTTATCCTTGTTGTTTGTTCCAGAACTGCCACTCACTCCATGGTGGACGACTGGTCTGATAAATAGCCATTCAGGGTGGATGATGCATTATCTAATGACTGCAGAAAATCATGGTGCTCAGATAACAGACTTCTTTTAAATGTAGGCACCATGAGGTCCAGATCCCAGGGCTCTGTAGATGAGGAAGGACGACAGCTGGCTCTTTGACCGGGGGTCGGGGGATGGGGAGGGGGGCATGTTCTGTGCACTTTCATCACATGTCGCACATCAAATTTCAGTGTCACCATTAAAAAAGTACAAAGAAATAAAGGCAGTCATTTGGAATGTACAATGTCCCCCAACAATTGTAATACTTTAACTGACACAAGAGCCAGAGTGTTTATAATCTCTGATTGATCGTACCAATTGCACTTGAAAAAAGACAAAGAAAGCTAGGGTAATTAAAGAGTAATTAAAGTCTGACTTCACTAAGTGTTTACTTAGCAGCAATTAGAATTTCTGGTCTTAAAGGGGCACAGCTTCATCTTAGCAGCAGACTACTACATTAGGGCAAATCCTCTGTTTCCACCGTTGAAGGGTCTGCAGGTCATAGAATCAGCATTATTGTGTTGGAGCCTTATTTTGAACTGTCTTTGAGTGCAACTCCGCGCTGGAAACATGAGATTGTGGAATTTACCCTATCGTGCATTACACAGTATAATGGTCCTATTCTTACAAAACAGCATATCATCCAACATACCATGAGCAATAGACATGTGATTCACTAATATATATAAAAGTATTGTAGCTGAGCATGCAGTCGTCACATTTCAAAGTGTCATGCTTTGCTAGAAATGCAGAACAATCTTTAAAAGAGAAAGCCTGAAATTTACAGACAGTTACACAAGCTTATAAATTGCTACAATGACCTGGAGTAGCCTATTAAAATGCGTGGACTTAAAGGGACAGGCCAGGTTAGCAGCTGAGCATCACAACTGTGCTGTTGACCCCAGGCTACCTGTGAGTGACAGGAGAGCTGTTCAACATCCAATTCTTATTTTTTTTAAAAAGCTATTCATTGCTTTTACTGGAAGTCTGTTCCACGCTCAACCACCATCTCCGTGAAAATAAACATTTTCGGGACGGTTTTCCGAGTACCTGCTCCCGGCTTGGAGCTTTGCTCGCCGGAAGCACATATCAGGAAATCACAGGCATACTTCTGGAAACTTTTTCGTCCATTAGCCAGGAGCACATAGTCCGAAAACTGGCCCTTTTATCTAATTACTTTTCTTGGAGGCTTCTGTTATGTATTGCACAGGGCAGCATTCAGAAAATACACCAGTGTGTGTTTAGAACTAGATATTGTAATCCATATATCTGTATTATGTTTGCACATCTCAATAAAACTGCTTGCATATTAATTTACAAACTGTTATGTTACATAGTTTAAAAGCTTTGTTGGAGATATTTTCCAGTCTCGTGTCTGTATGACTCCCACCCCATGTCACTTCTGGCCAGCTGCCATTTTCAGAAAATCTCCAGATCCCCAGTTTTGAAACATTTATCTCTTGTATTTCAATCATGTAGCAACCTTCAAACGTGGTGGCCTTGCCTTAATCAGGACTATTTGATTCCGTTGGAAGGAGGATTGGTGGGGGAACTGGGTGTTGCAGTGCGTTCCATCAAGGGCTTTCACCTCTACAATCTGGCTTTGAATTAGACCCATGCTGCTAGGATGAAAATCTCCTCTGCCTCTTGGCTGCAAGGGTCCTATGAGTTAAGGCAGGCTCAAGCCAGGTCCCAGTGGGTTCAGGCCTACAACACAAGCATTGATAATGTTCAAAATTTGCTTGAGTCCCTGACTTTTGGACTTCGTTTTATTGTTCATGATTCAGGTGAGATGTTAAAACATAGATTTCTACATGTTTAAATCTCCCACGTCAGTAGCAAGTATTCAAAGAAAAACATGAACGAAAATACCTGGACTCTCAAGTGTTGGCCTTGTTGCAACACAAAAGTGACACTAATATGGTAACTCGCCAAGGCTTCTTCAACAGCACCTACCAAACCCGTGACCTCTACCACCTAGGAGGACAAGGGCAGCAGGTACATGGGAACAACACCACTTGCACGTTCCCCTCCAAGTCACACACCATCCCGACTTGGAAATATATCGCGTTCCTTCATCGTCGCTAGGTCAAAATCCTGGAACTCCCTACCGAACAGCACTGTGGGAGAACCTTCACCACACGGACTGCAGCGGTTCAAGGAGGCAGCTCCCCACCACCTTCTCAAGGGCAATTAGGGATGGGCAATAAATGCTGGCCTTGCCAGTGACGCCCACATCCCATGAACGAACAAAAAAAATGGTACTGACTGACTTTTGCACTCAGGTGCCACACAATTGCTTGTGTAGGTAATGGAAGTTGTCAGGAGAGTAGAAGGGAATGCTCTTTGAAGGTTGGTGTTAAAGCATGTCGGAGATATCGACCAGGATTTAGGGTTCATGTCTATTCATTCTATCTAATTTTGCTCTGAAGTCAGCCAACACAAACGAAAGCTTGTGGGATTAAAAATAAAATCGTTGGACTATAACTTGGTGTTGTAAAATTGTTTACAAAACACAAACTAACTCAGTTAAGACTGGCTATCACCATTGCTGGTTAGAATACCATTGAAATCTTAGTTCACCTCAGAGCTGTCAAGGACTGAACAATGAACAGTTTAGTATACTTGTATCAAGTACTTTATTTCAAGACTAATACAATTGCCAACATAATCGCCACAAATTTGAAAAGAAACTTGCATTCAGAATTAATAGCAAAGCATTAGCTGCGTTCAATGTAACACCGCATAACCCAATTTCAGCATTACAGCAGCACAGCACTATCCCTCATGTTCCTATGTGTCTATGACCCAGATTCAGCTAACTATAATGTAACAACATTTAATTTTCAGGATTTCAATGTGTACTTCACAAAATTAGTCTTTCTGATTTGTATTGCAGGGTAGCAGGTGGCAATTATATGTTTGTAGCCCTGAGGACCATATTTACCTCTGTGTTGCTCTTGTTTACCAAAGAACGTTGGTAGCTTGCTCTCTGTAGAAGATGCTGGGGGAAAAATCCGATGGGGCCTATTACATGGTCCTGCCTCAGTATTCACCGCAAGCTGCGTTCAAATCCAGGCCTTGCACGTAGAATCAATGCAATTCGCACTTTCCACCAGCAGGGGGAGCCCCAATCTCTTAAAGGGAGGATGTCTCTTAAAATCTCTTAAAGGTAGACGGTACCTGTTATTTGCTAAAAATAACAGTCTGCTATCTGCACGAAGTCTGAACAGAGATCAGACATCACACACGTTAAAACACAGTTGCAGGTCCCATCCCTATGTTTACACACTGATGAGTTATGTTAAAACATTGAATAAAGGTTGCGCACTACTAAATCTCACATCCTCCAATCTGCATGCCAGACCTCACCAATCTGCTGAACTGAGTTTGTACCAGGCCTGCGAGAATATGTGCACCAAAGTTCTCTGCTGATGCGCTAGACGCCTCGGTGCAAGAGGTGGACAGATGAAGGGATATTTATATCCAAGGGGGTGGGTGGGGGGGGGGTGCAAGAGGCCCTCCAGATAAATGCCCAAAAGGCAGTGAGGGGCCAGTAGAGGATGAAGTCAATGCCAGGCGCACAGCACCACGAACATGGATCCAGTGCAGGAAGAAGTTCAATGCTTTGACACGAGTGGTCAAGGTGAGTGAGGTCAACTGTCAAGTGGCGTCTCCTACCGCCTGCACCACACACTACACCCCCATCCTCCACATACCAACAAACTCTTTCCATCAGTGCTCAACTCTTCCAATCAGATGCTTCCTCTCACCCTCACACATTATCACTATTGCAAGCCGCCCACCCACAACTCACAGGCCACACACACTGACAGCTACTCAACCGTGACATGCACATCACCCAGACACAAGTCACACTTTCTTGCAGGAGAAGGTGGCGCATAAAAGGAGGCAGCAAGTGGCAGTGGCATTTAGCCCCTCGTGCCTGTTCCACCATTCAATGAGATCATGGTGGACCTGTGACCTAACTCCATATACCCGCCTTCGCCTCATATCCCTTAATACCCTTGGTTCACAGAAATCTATCAATCTCAGATTCAACATTCACAAGTGAGCTAACATCAACTGCCGTCTGTAGAAGAGCGTTCCAAACGTCTCCCACCCTTTGCGTGTAGAAGCATTTCCTAACTTCACTCCTGCACGTCCGAAGTCTAAATGTTAGTCTATGTCCCCGCATCCTAGTATTGAAGTCTAGGAGACCTCCAAAAACAATTACAAATGTCTCGGCAGCCAGAAGCAATAATCCAGCCACTAACCTGTAAATCCTGCATGGTCCCTTTAAATAGCGCTGGGTGGGGGGTCCTCCAGGCACTCTAAGACACGTTCAGATGGTCGGGGTTAAGACTGTGCGTTGAGTTGAGCGTTAAATCCCAAAATGGTGTCTATCACTTTAAATCAGCGTTGTACACTGATTGAAGCCATTTTCTCCCTACTTTACATGATTCCAGCGTTCATTATCTGCGCCTGCACAAACTCCTATACCAAGCTAGCGTCTGGCGCACGTCACTCAGGAAACTTGCATGCGCATCCAAGACGCCATCTTGGATGTCGGAGAGGCCGTGTAGCGCCGAAACAACAGGCGCTACACGGCCCAATTTAGCGCTCAGCATGTCTGACAGTACAGTGCTCCCTCAGTATTGTACTGGAGTATCGGCCTAGATTTTGTGCTCAAGTCTGTGGTGTTAGGCTTAGAACCCACAACCTACTGACTCAGAGGCAAGTGTGCTACCACTGAGCCGAATGAGGTCGAATGGTAGCCTCTCTGCAATGTGATCCCAGTGCATGAAGATGATTAGTGTCCTGAGCTAACAAGGGGGAAACATGAACTATGGTTCCCACTCCTGGTTGTTATCCATTGACCCCTCCGTCTTACTGGAAAAGATTTGTATGTGGAAATCAGCTAAGGACAGGACTGGGCTTGGCTGAGATCCTGCCCTCTGGTTGAATAGCCTGACGGAACCCAATGTTTAGTCTCACACAGGTATAATGGGCACTTGGGTAAGTTAATAGGAACATTCGGAACAGGAGTAGACCTTCCATTCCCTCGGGCTTGCTCCACCATTCAATTAGATCATGGCTGATCTGTACCTCTACTCTACTTTCCTGCCTTTGCTCCATATCCCTTGATACCCTTACCTAACAGATATTTATCAATCTCAGTCTTGAAAGCTCCAGTTGGCCCCCAACACCCACCACAGCCTTTTGGCAGACGGAGTTCCAGATTTCTACTACTCTTTGTGTGAAAAGGTGCTTCCTGATTTCCCTCCTGAATGGCCTAGCTCTAATTTTAAGATTATGTCCCCTTGTTCTTGATTCCCCCACCAGAGGAAATAGTTTCTCTATCTATCCTAATGAGGACATCCAGTGTCTGTGGAACTAAATCCCAGCAAGAGTCAGGAGTAGAGGAGAAAATGAATGTTTGTGAGCAACATAATGCAAACCCTGTTCTCTTTCACTGCAGTAGTTATTACAACTTAAATTAAATAGCATGTTGACAGAAGCTCTCTGCTAAAGGGGCACCATCAAATAACTGGGATTTTTTTTTCAGGAAAAGCCAGGAATAATCTGCTGTAAAGGCACCACTGTAACGACAGCGTGAGAGCCCTCAGAGGAAATTCAAACAGCATAAATGTGGGAACTTTTCCTTACTTTAGTGGATAAATCTGCCATTTGGTGAGGAAGTGGAGCATATCCCTGGTCGATCCTAGTGCGATCCCTGGCCTGTGCATTGTTAGCTGATCTTGGCTGAGGCAGTAATGGGGGAGCTACCACTCGTCTCCATGCAAGGGAGAGACATATCAGCCAGGGTTGTGCTGCTGATTACCATCCAGTGACCCCTGCTGAAAAGTGTGCACACGAGACTGGGATCAGGTTTGGCACTGACACCTCCTACATTTGAATAGCCTGCCAATAATTACCACCTGGGCTCAGAACATGAACAATGGTCCTTTGGAGAAGGAACTGGTGGACAGCGGGTGCTCATGGTCAGAACGAGATCAGTGCTTTCAGCACAGGAAGTGTGAGAGGAGAACATGAGGTGGAAATCCTCTTGTAATGTCATACTTTGCTGGCAGTATTTTCCAAATCCAAAACGATTCACAAAATGACAGTTCCACTTGAAACACAGCCACTGGTTGACTATTTTTTAAAGCACGAGTAGGTCTCCTTTGGCATTGCTCATCGTAGCTGTTTTACAATGACACCATGTCACACGTAATTTATAAGACAATAAAAAGGGGAGTATTTACATCTTTGGATAGCCCTATCCAAATACTACAGTTGAAAGGGGATTGCCTTGAGGAAGGTTGTCTGGTGCTAAATTGGAACTGCATTTAAGGTGGCCTGTCCCTTTAAGGCCACAAAGTCTAACTGCACTCATCCAGAAATCTGATCTTCTTCCTGCTCAACTACTCCCTGTGGCAGCGAGCTTTTTTTTATTTATTCATGGGATGTGGGCGTCGCTGGCGAGGCCGGCATTTATTGCCTATCCCCAATTGCCCTTGAGAAGGTGGTGCTGAGCCGCCTTCTTGAACCGCTGCAGTCCGTGTGGTGAAGGTTCTCCCACAGTGCTGTTAGGAAGGGAGTTCCAGGATTTTGACCCAGCGACGATGAAGGAACGGCGATATATTTCCAAGTCGGGATGGTGTGTGATTTGTAGGGGAACGTGCAGGTGGTGGTGTTCCCATGTGCCTGCTGCCCTTGTCCTTCTAGGTGGTAGAGGCCACAGCTTTGGGAGATGCTGTCGAAGAAGCCTTGGTGAGTTGCTGCACTGCATCCTGTGGATGGTACACATTGCAGCCACGGTGCGCCGATGGTGAAGGGAGTGAATGTTTAGGGTGGTGGATGGGGTGCCAATCAAGCGGGCTGTTTTGTCCTGGATGGTGTCGAGCTTCTTGAGTGTTGTTGGAGCTGCACTCATCCAGGCAAGTGAAGAGTATTCCAACACACTCCTGACTTGTGCCTTGTAGATGGTGGAAAGGCTTTGGCAGGTCAGGAGGTGAATCACTGGCCACAGAATACCCTCCCTCTGACCTGCTCTCGTAGCCACAGTATTTATGTGGCTGGTCCAGTTAAGTTTCTGGTCAATGGTGACCCCCAGGATGTTGATGGTGGGGGATTCGGCGATGGTAATGCTGTTGAATGTCAAGGGGAGGTGGTTAGACGCTCTCTTGTTGGAGATGGTCATTGCCTGGCACTTGTCTGGCACGAATGTTACTTGTCACTTCTGAGCCCAAGCCTGGATGTTGTCCAGGTCTTGCTGCATGCGGGCATGGACTGCTTCATTATCTGAGGGGTTGTGAATGGAACTGAACACTGTGCAATCATCAGCGAACATCCCCATTTCTGACCTTATGGTGGGGGGAAGGTCATTGATGAAGCAGCTGAAGATGGTTGGGCCTAGGACACTGCCCTGAGGAACTCCTGCAGCAATGTCCTGGGGCTCAGATGATTGGCCTCCAACAATCACTACCATCTTCCTTTGTGCTAGGTATGACTCCAGCCACTGGAGAGTTTTCCCCCTGATTCCCATTGACTTCAATTTTACTAGGGCTCCTTGGTGCCACACTCGGTCAAATGCTGCCTTGATGTCAAGGGCAGTCACTCTCACCTCACCTCTGGAATTCAGCTCTTTTGTTCATGTTTGGACCAAGGTTGTAATGAGGTCTGGAGCCGAGTGGTCCTGGCGGAACCCAAACTGAGCATCAGTGAGCAGGTTGTTGGTGAGTAAGTGCCGCTTGATAGCACTACCGACAACACCTTCCATCACTTTGCTGATGATTGAGAGTAGACTGATGGGGCGGTAATTGGCCGGATTGGATTTGTCCTCCTTTTTGTGGACAGGACATACCTGGGCAATTTTCCACATTGTCGGGTAGATGCCAGTGTTGTAGCTGTACTGGAACAGTTTGGCCAGAGGCACGGCTAGTTCTGTAGCACAAGTTTTCAGCACTACAGCCGGGATGTTGTCGGGGCCCATAGCCTTTGCTGTATCCACTGCACTCAGCCATTTCTTGGTATCATGTGGAGTGAATCGAATTGGCTGAAGACTGGTTTCTGTGATGGTGGGGATATTGGGAGGAGGCCGAGATGGATCATCTACCCGACACTTCTGGCTGAAGATGGTTGCAAACGATTCAGCCTTGTCTTTTGCACTCACGTGCTGGATTCTGCCATCATTGAGGATGGGATGTTTACAGAGCCTCCTCCTCCCGTTAGTTGTTTAATTGTCCACCACCATTCACAACTGGATGTGGCAGACTGCAGAGCTTTGATCTGATCCGTTGGTTGTGGAATCACTTAGCTCTGTCTATAGCATGTTGCTTCCGCTGTTTAGCATGCATGTTGTCCTGTGTTGTAGTTTCACCAGGTTGGCACCTCATTTTTAGGTACGCGTGGTGCTACTCCTGGCATGCTCTTCTGCACTCCTCATTGAACCAGGTTTGATCCCCTGGCTTGTTGCTAATGGTAGAGTGAGGAATATGCCGGGCCATAAGGTTACAGATTGTGCTGGAATACAATTCTGCTGCTGCTGATGGCCCACAGCGCCTCATGGATGCCCAGTTTTGAGCTGCTCGATCTGTTCTGAATCTATCCCATTTAGCACGGTGGTAGTGCCACACAAAACGTTGGATGGTGTCCCCAATGTGAAGACAGGACTTTGTCTCCACAAGGACTGTGTGGTGGTCACGCCTACCAATACTGTCATGGACAGATGCATCTGCGACAGGTAGATTGGTGAGGACGAGGTCAAGTGCGTTTTTCCCCTCGTGTTGATTCTCTCGCCACCTGCCGAAGGCCAATTTTGGCAGCTATGTCCTTCAGGACTCGGCCCACTCGGTCAGTAGCGGTGCTACTGAGCCAATCTTGGTGATGGACATTGAATTCCCCACCCAGAGTACATTCTGTGCACTTGCTACTCTTAGTGCTTCCTCCAAATGGTGCTCAACATGGAGGAGGACTGATTCATCAGCTGAGGGAGGATGGTAGGTGGTAATCAGCAGGAGGTTTCCTTGCCCATGTTTGACCTGATGGCATGAGATTTCATAGGGTCCAGAGTCAATGTTGAGGATTCCCAGAGCCACTCCCTCCTGACTGTATATCACTGTACTGTCACCTCTGGTATGTCCTGCCGGTGGGACAGGACATACCCAGGGATGGTAATGGAGGAGTCTGGGACGTTGGCTGAAAGGTATGATTCTGTGAGTATGGCTATGTCAGGCTGTTGCTTAACTAGTCTGTGGGACAGCTCTCCCAATTTTGGCACAAGTCCCCAGATGTTAGTGTGGAGGACTTTTCAGGGTCAACTGGGCTTGGTTTGCCTTTGTCGTGTCCGCAGCCTAGTGATCCGTCCGGTTTTATTCTTATTATGGCTTTTTGTAGCAAGATTGTACAACTGAGTGGCTTGCTAAGCCATTTCAGAGGGCGATTAAGAATCGACCATATTGTTATGGGTCTGGAGTCACAAAAAGGCCAGACCGGGTCAGGTTTTATGACAATCCGGTATGTTTCATGACCATCATTATTGATACTAGCTTTTTATAATTCCAGATTTTATTTAATTAATTGAATTTAAATTCCCCAGCTACCGTGGCGAGATTTGAACTCATGACTCTGGATTATTAGTCCAGGCCTGTAGATTACTAGTCCAGTAACATAACCACTATATCATTGTACTCAGTTCTAAATAGCTTAATGCTGGAGTCATTTAGAAGTGGACTGCTATTGTTTGGGGGGTCTGTCTATGTAAAAGAAAACTCTAAAACAGCAAATCATCTTTCCTGCTGACACAGTTCTTTGCTCATCTGATGCTGTAGATTAGCAGCTGCTTGTAAATCCTTAGTTCCAGTCATGGGGAGAGAGACTGGGCTATCAATTACAGCAGAAAGCAACAGCAATTGGCTGGCTTTCTTTCCCTTTTTTAAGGCCTGTTCAGTTGTGATTTGTTGATGTTTTATGAATATGATATTTTTGAGGCAATTGGGTGTGTGTGACGTACACTTTGCATGTGTGACATACACTTTACATGTGTGACACTCTCAAGGATGACAGACAAGGTAGATGCAAAACTTTTGTTGTACCTCACTCCCTCTTTTGCACTTTGCCTCTTAGAGTCAGCCTTTCAGATTAATGCTTTTATGGTCACTAGGAGCTGAGTTTCAATTTCAAGTAGGACCCTGACAGCCAGTGGCGGAGCTGGGTTTGGCCAACTGGGAGGGTCCAGCTCAAGATCTGGCCGACTTGGCAGGAAGCATACTGAGCTGGGAACTGGGAATTGGCGACTTACCCAGTCCAAAAGCCAAGCCGGGGACCGCACAGACTTGCAGACCCAAGCTGGAGGCCAAAAACGGAGGAACAAAATGGATACGGTCCTCCAAAGTTGCGTTGGCCGAGCTCAAAGCGGTTGGGAAGGTCATGACACCCCCTAACGCTCCTCCTGCCCCTCACTGTCTTCTCCACTGATTACAACAGAGGAGACTCACATCCTATCAGCCTAGACTGGAGTCAAACCTGGATCCCAGAATGAAATGATGGAGTGGAGACCAACTCTGCTATTTAGTCCACCTCTCTTTAAAATATTTATCATAAAACTGTGCCTCGGGATCTGATGTTAGAAGTTTTACATTTATCACTGTGCTGAGAGATCATAATCTTTTCCCCTCCTTATTCAATCCTTAATTTTCTTTCGGAACATCATAAGGGGTTACTTGGCATTGCAGCTATTAAACTTACTGTTATTTGACATTAAATCCTTGTACAACAAAAAGTTTTGTTTGAATAGCCTGGACCCCTTTGTTCCTGAGAATCTCATTAGATTACAGAAGGTCCTGTCATTAGTTAACATGTTGGAGTTTGGTTACAACATTGGAATGTTTCAACTTACAATGTGGCCTCCTGCCCAGTTTTATCATTTAGCACAGCAAGGCTCATCGCAAGATCTCGGCCTAATCTCACGGACCCCCTCTCCCTGCTGTTGTCTTTTAAAACCAATTTTGGATTCAGTAACTGCTACAATTCTCAACATCACGCGTAAATAATCCTGGATCAGCAGGTTCCAGTCTGTGTGTAGCTGAACAAGGCAACCTGAGTCAACAACTGGTTCCGTGCACGGTGACATCTTGTGTTACCGCTGACCCATATTACTTCCTCCAGAAACTGCACATGACTGATCCAGGTATCAGTATACATAATCCAGCCTGAAACTTTATCTCAAGCTCCAAACACTCACATTCTCGTCATACCTTGTTAACAGAGACTGAATGAGAAAGAGCTGGGAAAAGGGGCTGCAGCCCCTTAAAGGGCTGCAGCTTGCCACAAAACGGGCAGAAAAGTGGGTGAACTATTCACAATGGCACCGCGGAGTCAGGCAGGCAGCATTGCTCCTTTTGATCCTCAAGGCCACCCTAGGAGGTGTCCCATGGGAGGGTGCCTCCTTTTGAAGCTGAAGGCACAGGTAAAAGCACAAGTGCCAGCTACATGGAGGGACGTCGCTGACTGAGCCAGTTTTGTGTACAGTTTTGGTCTCCTTATCTAAGGAAGGATATACTTGCCTTAGAGGCGGTGCAACAAACGTTCATAGAAACAAAGAAAATTTATGGCACAGAACTATAAATAACCGGTTTTAAGGTTTGATTTGCTTTAGTTTAGTTAATAATCTAAAAACAGAAGCATGGCAGGGCAGCTCAGACCCGTTGAATGCGCATCTTGTGCCATGTGAGAACTCCAGGACGCTTCCCGTGTCCTGGACAACCACATGTGCAGGAGATTTCATCAGCTGGAGGAGCTCAAGCCCTGGGTTTCGAACCTTGAGCAGCAGCTGGTGTCACTGCAGTGCACCCACGAGGCTGAGAGTTTCATGGATAGCACGTTTCAGGAGGTGGTCACCCCGCAGGTTAAGAGAGTGCAGGCAGAGAGGGACTGGGTGACCGCCGGACAGACAAGGAGGACCAGGCAGGCAGTTCAGGAGTCCCCTGAGGGCATCTCACTCTCTAACCAGTAATACTGGTGGGGGAGAGGGATCCCCTGGGGAGTGCAGCCACAGTCAAGACCAGAGCACATGGGTGGCTTAGCTGTACGGTGGGGAGGGAGGAGACAGGTCAGGAGAGCAATAGTGGTAGGAGATTTCATAGTTAGGGGAACAGACAGCTGATTCTGCGGCCGCAGGCATGATTCCAGGATGGTATGTTGCCTCCCTGGTGCCAGGGTCATGGATGTCACTGAGCGGCTGCAGAACATTCTGGGGTGGGGGGGGAGGGGAGGGTGAATAGCCAGAGGTCATGGTCCGTATCAGGACCAACGACATAGGTAGAAAGAGGGATGAGGGCCTGAGGGCAGAGTTTAAGGAGTTAGGAAAAAGATTAAAAAGGAGAACCTGAAAGGTAGTAATCTCCAGATTACTCCCAGTGCTACACGCTAGTGAGAATAGAAATAGGAGGATAGAGAAGATGAATGTGTGGCTGCAAAGATGGTGCAAGGGGGAGGGCTTTAGATTCCTGGGGCATTGGGACCGGTTCTGGGGGAAGTGGGACATGTACAAGCCGGACGGGTTGCACCTCAATAGGGCCGGGACCAATATCCTTGCGGGGAGGTTTGCTAGTGCTGTCAGGGAGGGTTTAAACTAGCTTGGCAGGGGGATGGGAACCTGAGTGTGGATTCAGATGGGATAAAGTCAGAACTGGAAATGGGAGGCAGAAAATTAGTGAGTGAGTCTGGAAGGCAGAGGGAACGAAAGTTAGAAAATAAACAACAGAGGAGTTTGGCAGTCCTTAAATATATTTACCTCAATGCAAGGAGTATAGGAAATAAAGAGGATGAGCTGAGGGCACAGATAGACACATGGCAGTATGATATCTTAACTATTACAGAAACATGGCTTAAAGAGGGGCAGGACTGGCAGCTCGACGAGCCTGGTTACAGGGTTTACAGACGCGATAGAGAGGGGGATAAAAAAGGAGGGGGGGGGTGGCAATTTTGGTTAAGGAAACAATTACAGTTGTGAGGAGGGATGATATTTTAGAAGGAGCATCAAATAAGGCCTTATGGGTTGAGCTAAAGAACAAAAAAGGGGCAGTCACACTACGGGGAGTGTACTATAGACTCCCAAACTGTCAGAGGGAGATAGAGGAGCAAATATGTAGGCAAATTTCTGAGAAGTGCAAAAACAACAGGGCAGTAATAGTGGGAGATTTCAACTACCCTAATATTAACCGGGATACCATCAGTGTGAATGGTATAGAGGGTGCAGAATTCTTAAATTGCATACAGGAGAATCTTTTTAGCCAGTGTTATGCAAGCCCAAAGAGCGGGGGGGGGGGGTGCAGTTCTGGATTTAGTTCCAGGAAAGAAGAGGGGCAGGTGGAAGAAGTAGCAGTGGGAGAGTATTTTGGTGGTAGTGATCATAATACAGTTAGTTTTAGCATAGTTATGGAAAAGGACAAAGACAGAGCAGGAGTTAAAGATTTCAATTGGGGAAAGGCCAATTTTACTAAACTGAGAAGTGATTTAGCAGAAGTAAACTGGAAACAGCTACTTGAAGGTAAATCAGTGTCAGAGCAGTGGGAGACATTCAAAGGGGTGATTCAAGGGGTTCAGGGTAAACATGTTTCCACAAAGAAAAAGGGAGGGGCTGCCAAATCTAGAGCTCCCTGGACGTCAAGAAGCATTCAGGGTAAGATAGGGCAGAAAAAGAAAGCCTATGATAGACACCGGGAACTGAATACTACAGAAAGCTTAGAGGAGAATACAAAGTGCAGGGGTGAAGTTAAAAAGGAAATTAGGAAAGCAAAGAGAGGGCATGAAAAAATATTAGCAGGTAAAATCAAAGAAAACCCAAAGATGTTTTATAAATACGTAAGAGCAAGAGAATAACTAAGGAAAGAGTAGGGCCTATTAGAGACCAAACAGTAAACTGTGTGGAGGCTGAAGATGTGGGTATGGTTCTTAATGGATACTTTGTATCTGTCTTCACAAAGGAGAGGGATGATACAGGGATTAAAGTTAAGGAGGAGAAGTGTGAAATATTGGATTGGATAAACATAGTGAGAGAGGAAGTATAATGTGGATTAGCATCTTTGAAAGTGGATAAATCACCAGGGCCGGATGAAATATATCCCAGGCTGTTAAAAGAAGCCAGGGAGGAAATAATGGAGGCTTTAACAATCATTTTCCAAACTTCACTGGATACAGGCATAGTGCCAGAGGATTGGAGGAATGTTAACGTTGTTTTAAAAAGGGAGCGAAGGACAGACCGAGTAATTACAGGCCAGTCAGCCTAACCTCGGTGGTGGGCAAATTATTGGAATCAATTCTGAGGGACAGGATAAACTGTCACTTAGAAAGGCACAGACTAATCAAGGAAAGTCAGCATGGATTTGTTAAGGGGAGGTCGTGTCTGATTAACTTGATTGAATTTTTCGAGGAGGTGACAAGGAGGATCGATGAGGGTAGTGTAATTGATGTAGTCTACATGGATTTTAGCAAGGCTTTTGACAAGGTCCCACATTGCAGATTGGTCAAAAAAGTAAAGGCCCATGGGATTCAAGAGAATGTAGCAAATTGGATCCAAAATTGGCTCAGTGGCAGGAAGCAAAGGGTAATGGTCGACAGGTGTTTTTGCGACTGGAAGGCTGTTTCCAGTGGGGTGCTGCAGGACTTGGTACTGGGTCCTTTGCTTTTTGTGGTATACATTAACGATTTGGACTTAAGCGTAGGGGGCTTGATTAAGAAATTTGGGGATGACACAAAGATAGGCCGTGTGGTTGATGGTGAGGAGGAAAGCGGTGGACTGCAGGAAGATATCAATGGACTGGTCAGATGGGCAGAAAAGTGGCAAATGGAGTTCAGTCTGGAGAAGTGTGAGGTAATGTATTTGGGGAAAGCAAACAAGGCAAGGGAATACACAATAAATGGGAGGATACTGAGAGGTGTAGAGGAAGTGAGGGACCTTGGAGTGCATGTGCACAAATCCCTGAAGGTAGCAGGACATGTAGATAAGGTGGTTAAGAAGGCATATGGAATGCTTTCATTTATTAGCTGAGGCATAGAATATAAAAGCAGGGATATAATGCTGGAACTGTATAAAACACTAGTTAGGCCACAGCTTGAGTACTGCGCACAGTTCTGGTCACCACATTACAGGAAGGATGTAATTGCACTGGAGAAGATGCAGAGGAGATTTATGAGGATGTTGCCAGGACTGGAGAATTTTAGCTATGATGACAGATTGGATAGGCTGGGGTTGTTTTCCTTGGAACAGAGGAGGCTGAGGGGTGATTTGATTGAGGTGTACAAAATTATGAGGGGCCTGGATAGGAAGGACCTATTTCCCTTAGCGGAGGGGTCAATAACCAGGGGGCATAGATTTAAAGTGATTGGTAGAAGGATTAGAGTGGAAATGAGGAATTTTTTTTTCACCCAGAGGGTGGTGGGGGTCTGGAACTCACTGCCTGAGAGGGTGGTAGAGGCAGAAACCATCGTCACATTGGATATGCACTTGAAGTGCCATAACCTACAAGGCTATGGACCAAGTGCTGAAAAGTGGGGTTAGGCTGGGTAGCTCATTTTCGACCGGCACAGAAATGATGGGCCGAATGGCCTCCTTCTGAATCATAGAGTCATAGAAAATTTACGGCACAGAAGGAGGCTATTCAGCACATCGTGTCCGCGCCGGCTGAGAAACGAGCCACCCAGCCTAATCCCACTTTCCAGCAATTGGTCCATAGCCCTGCAGGTCACGGCTCTTCAGGTGCACATCCAGGTATTTTTTAAATGAGTTGATTTTATACATCTCAATTAAATCAACCCTCAGCCTCCTCTGTTCCAAAGACAACAACCCCAGCCTATCCAATCTTTCCTCATAGCTAAAATTCTCCAGTCCTGGCAACATCCTTGTACATCTTCTCTGTACCTAGATTCACTAGATTGATTCCTGGGATGAGAGAATTGTCCTATGAGGAAAGATTGAGTAGAATGGGCCTATACTCTCTGGAATTTAGAAGAATGAGAGGTGATCTCATTGAAACATATAAGGTTCTGAGGTGGCTTGACAGGGTAGATACTGAGAGGTTGTTTCCCCTGGCTGGAGAGTCTAGAACTAGGGGGCATAATCTCAGGATAAGGGGTCAGCCATTTAAGATTGAGATGAGGAGAAATTTCTTCACTCAGAGGGTTGTGAATCTTTGGAATTCTCTACCCCAGAGGGCTGTGGATGCTGAATCATTGAGTATATTCAAGGCTGAGATAGATAGATTTTTTGGACTCTAAGGGAATCAAGGGATCTGGGGATCAGGCGGGAAAGTGGAGTTGAGGTCGAAGGTCAGCGGTGATCTTATTGAATGGCGGAGCAAGTTCGAGGGGCTGTATGGCCTACTCCTGCTCCCATTTCTTATGTTCTTATGTTCTTATAGAAACATAGAAAATAGGAGCAGGAGTAGGCCATTCAGCCCTTCGAGCCTGTTCCACCATTCAATATGATCATGGCTGATCCTCTATCTCAAACCATATTCCCGCTCTCTCCCCATACCCCTTGATGCCTTTTGTGTCTCGAAATCTATCTAGCTCCTTCTTAAATATAGTCAGTGACTTGGCCTCCACAGCCTTCTGTGGTAGAGAATTCCACAGGTTCACCACCCTCTGAGTGAAGAAATTTCTCCTCATCTCAGTCCTAAATATCCTACCTCGTATCCTGAGACTGTGACCCCTCGTTCTGGACCTCCCAGCCAGGGGAAACATCCTCCCTGCATGAGCCAACACTGCCATCCACTGCCCTTTTGCTAACAGATGAGGAAGAAGTGTGTTGGTATCAGGTGCAAAGGAAAGTGAGTGTGCCCCTTATCCTTACCAACATTTCTTGTGGGGCCCATCAAGCACGGCACAAACCATAGATGGGAACTGTGGCATAATCTGGGAGGTAATTTGAAGCATTGTACATAACCAGTACCCTTTTGTATGCACTCTTTCATTGTGCCCAAACTGCATGGTACACTTTTCTTGAAGGTGAAGGTAGCAGCTGAGGAATAACAAAGAAATAGGCTGAGGTGCCCAGGCTGAGGTCCTCCTCTTCTATTAGCGGTTACTCAGTGGGGTAAACAGCCATGGATGGAGAGGATAGCCCTGATCGACTAAGCCATCCAGCCAGTATTTTCAAATAATGTGTGGAATGCTGCACCATAATGGCTGCTCCCTGGACAATGACCACTGACATGCGGGATGATGTTTCTTTTGTCAGGTACCACCTGAACATTAATTGAGTGCAAACCCTTTCTCTTCATGAAGGTTGTGGAGTTGACATGAAGAGTCCCGGTGTCTACATGGGCACATGGCACTATTCGAAGAAGAGCAGGGGAGTTTTTCCAGTGTCCTGGCCAATATTTATCCCTTAAACAAAATCACTAAAACAGATTACCTAGTCATTTATCTCATTGATGTTTGTGGGACCTTGCTGTGTACGATTTCTTTACAATCCCGATTTTCAGAAAAATGGAACAGCCTAGATTATGTCCTCATGTCTCTGGGGTGAGGCTTGAACCCACAACCTTCTGACTTAGAGGCAAGATTGATGAAAAAGGTCAGGGTTGAAGTGGCCCTCACATTGACTGGCAGTGCCTTGCCTCGCTAGAGTCTAGCTGGAGATCTTCTTGAAGCAAGTAACCACTTCTTGGCTCTTGAAAGGAAGTGATTAAAAGAGACTTATGGGGCATGATTTTAGCATGGAGGCTGGAACTCAGTGGGTGGGTAAATAGTCGCAAGGGAAACCTGGAAATAATTCTAGCTCATTGAATTGAGCGATCCCAACTCAGTCGAAGGCATTTAATTTTACTTCCAGGTTTTGCATCTCCAAGCTGGGCAGCGGGCATACTGCGCACCCGCATGATGTGAACTGGAGTATTTAAAGGGCCAATGCAAAAATGGATTTTGAAGGAGAAAGGAGGAACGAGGGAAATGGAAGGCCACAGAGCAAAGGCAGCACCCAGGTTCAGCGATGCTTCCCTTGCGGTGCTACTGGATGGTGTGAGAAGCAGAAGGGACGTCCCCAGCTGACAGGAGGAAGAGATCTGCTTCTGCCACTAAGAAAGCATGGTTAGAGGTGGCAGAAGAGGTGAGCAGCAGGAGCACTGTGCCCAGGTCTTGGGTTCAATGCAGGAAGTGTTTTAATGACCTAACCAGGTCAGGAAAAGTGAGTACATTTGCTGATTCACCCACACCCTGTGAAATGCACCTCCCTCCCCGCCTCACTCTGTGTTGGCTCGCCTACTCCATCACTTCACTTCACACACCCACTTAAGTTTCAGCATCAACTAACCTTCACTTTCTATGCACTTCCTCACCTCCCCATTTGTGCACCCACCACTGCCACTCACCCCAATCCTGATGCAATGTGATGTATCTGTCTGATAGTCACCATCTGATGCATCTGTTTCATTGTCAGCCTCACCCAAAGTAATGCATCCATTGGGTGAATACATCATCTTCAGTCACTCATACATCTGTTATTTCTTCCCTTGTAGGAGAAGAGAGAGCAAAATGCAATGGAGAGGATGAGGACTGGAGGTGGACCACCACAAATAGTCCAATTGACAGATGCAGAGGAGGAGGCCATGAACATCAGTCACATCATTGCATGCCTATCCGTTGGAAATGGTGAGACTGGCAACCCATAGATGTCTGGTGACAGAACTTTAACATCCATCACACACATGATGAATTGATTTTATCAATGATAGAACTGTTCCAGACCTCAGTCTTGACATTGGAAAGATTGTCACTTTTCCAATGAATAATTAATATTGGTTTCTGTTGTCTTCCAGGGCCTTCACGGATTCAACAACATTCAGCCACTATGGAAGAAAGCGATTCTTCAGAGCAGCTCAGTCCTTCTGAGGGAGCACCGTCATGTCATACAGCCATGCACCAGCGCAGATACTGACACTTTGTTGGATCCTGTTAGGCAGAGAGTTGGGTTGTCACCTGGTGATTTACCATTGACCAGTGAGCATGATCAGACACTGGTGGCAGGGCAGCTGTGGAGAGTCTGTATCAGGGGGCATACTCCTCTCTGAGCTCTGCTCAGCTGGACACAGCTGCTGAGTCCCAGGGGCCGTCGTTGAGAATGAGAATGATAGAGGTACAGCTACTCCTTTGTGAGGTACTGGAAAATGTGCCATGCATACTCTCCACAATAGCAGATAGGATGGAGGAGTCCAACTCCATCGCTGGTGGAGTGGTGGCGCCAGTAAGTGCAGGAATGTCTGCGATGGAGAGTGCTATCCTCCATTGAGTTTCAAGCATGGCTCTCTAATGAGTCCATGTCTGCCGCCTTAAACAGGCAGACAGATACTTTAGCCGTGGCCTTAGAATGCTTAACAGAGCTTGAGCACGGAGGTTGGGAAAGACAGAGAGTGAACCTCTAACGGAGTGAAGTGCAGAGTGAGGACTTTCAACTGGGAACTTGGTGAGTGTGGGAACTAGGTGCAGAGGAGGAAGGAGGTGCTCAGTGATTTAAACCAAAGAACTATAGACTAAGACTGAGCGGAGCATAAAGGGAGCCGCACGAGGAATCAAAACACGGCAAGGAGGAGTGCCGAGGGTAAGTCAGTAAGTATTTCATTGGTTAGTGTTTTTAGTGATTATTGTTCTTAGTGGTTAGTATTTTTTAGTGGTTGGTTAGTGTTTTTTAGTGGTTAGTGTTTTAGTGCCAGATTAGCCTTAAAGCTAAACAATAGTTTAAATAACTGTTAGCTAAAATGGCAGGACAGTTAGGCCCCGTCGCACGCACATCCTGTGCCATGTGGGAGCTCCAGAACACTGTGTGTGTCCTGGAAAACCACATGTGCAGGAAGTGCCACCAACTGCTCGAGCTCGAGCTCAGAATTTCTGAGCTTGAGGGGCGGCTGGGATCACTACGGTGCATACAGGAAGCTGAGAGTTTTGTGAATAGCACGTTTCAGGAAGTGGTCACCCCACAGCTACAGAGAGTTCCGACGGAGAGGGAATGGGTGACCAACAGACAGACTAGGAGGAACAGGCAGGCAGTACAGGAGTCCCCGGGAGCGTTATTCGGTGTTGAATATCTCCCTTGGGGGAATGCAATCAGAAGCAAATCCATGGCACCGTGGGAGGCTCGGCTGCACAGGGGGAAAAGAAATGCAGTTGTTATAGGGGACTCAATAGTCAGGGGGATTGGCAGGCATTTCAGCAACCGCTGCGTGAGTCCTGCATGGTGTGTTGTCTCCCTGGTGCCAGGGTAAAGGACATCACTGAGAGGGTGCAGAACATTTTGAGGGGGAAGGGGAACAGCCAGAAGTCATGGTCCATGTGGGAACCAATAACATAGGAAGGAAAAGAGTTGAGTTCCTGCAGTCAGAGCTTCAGGAGCTAGGGAGGAATCTAAAAAGCAGGACCTCAAAGGTAATAATCTCCGGATTACTCCCAGTGCCATGCACTAGTGAGTATAGAAATGGTAGGATAAGACAGATTAATGCAGTGGCTGGAGCAATGGTGCAGGAGGGAGGGCTTCAGATTTCTGGTGTGTGGGACCAGTTCTGGGGCAGGAGGGATCTGTTCAAGATGGACTGGTTGCACCTCAACAGAGTTGGGACCAATGTCCTTGTGGGATGGTTAACTAGTGCTGTGGGGGAGGGTTTAAACTAATTTGGCAGGGGGATGGGCTCCAGGATGAAACATTAGAGAGGAGAAACAAAGTGCACAGGAGGACTGGGAGGGACAAGCAGCACTAGAGTTCAGAAATAGAAGGGATCAGACAGGGGGCAAACACGAGGCAATCTAAGATGTGATTGGAGTTCATGTGCGTAAATGCGTGTAGCTTGGTAAATAAGGTTGGTGAACTGCAGGCTCAAGTCACCACATGGGACTATGATATAGTGGCAATAACAGAGACCTGGATCAAAGAAGGGAAGGATTGGGTACTTAATATTCCTGGCTACAAGGTATTCAGGAAAGATAAGGAAGGAAAGAAAGGAGGGTGGGGGTGACAGTATTGATCAAAGAAACTATTATAGCACTGGAAAGGGATGATGTAGTTGAGGTGTCAAAGGTAGAACTATTTGGTTAGAAATAAGGAACAATAGAGGAGCTGTTACGCTACTGGGTGTATACTGTAGGGAACCAAATAGCGGGAAGGAGATAGAGGAACAAATTTGCAGGAACATTACAAAAAGATGTGAGAACTATAGCGTAATGATAATGGGGGACTTCAATTATCCCAATATAGACTGGGGCAGTGTAAAAGAGGGGGAGGAATTCCTGAAATTTGTTCAAGATAACTTTCTGGGAATGTGTTTCCAGCCCATCCAGAAAGGAAACAGTGCTAGATCTAGTTCTGAGGAATGAAATGGGGCAGATGGAGCATGTTTCAGTGGGGGAGCATTTGGGGGAACAGTGATCATAATATTAGGTTTAGAATAGTTATGGAAAAGGACAAGGAACAATCAAATGTGAAAATGCTTAACTGGAAGAGGTCAAATTTCAGTGAATTAAAAAGAGATCTTGCCCTGGTGGATTGGAATCAAAAATTGTTAGGCAAAACACTAACTGAACAATGGGAGGCATTCAAGGAGGAGTTGGTTCAGGTACAGAGTAGACACATCCCTACGAGAGGGAAAGGAAGGGCTAGAGCTAGAGCTATAGCTCCCTAGATGACTATAGAGATTAAAATTGAAACAGAAAATGGAGGCTTATGACAAATGTAAGGTTCATAATACAGTTGAGAACCAGGCCGAGTAGAATCATAGAAATCATAGAATCATAGAAAGGTTACAGCACGGAAGGAGGCCATTCGGCTGATCAAGTCCGCCCCGGCTCTATGCAACAGCAATCCAGCTAGTCCCACTCCCCCGCCCTATCCCTGTAGCCCTGCAAATTTTTTCCTTTCAAGTACTTATCCTTTTGAAGGCTCCATTTGACCCACGATCGTGTGGGGAGCGGACAGATTTTATTGGGTGGGTTACCTATGTGCTCAATCGCCCACCCCCCGCTGCCATCCTGCCTCCCCGCTAAAATCGGGGCCAATCTGTCTGGGGACACGAGGGGGGCTCAATCTGTCTGGGGTAGGGTAGGAGTTTAATCTATATTTGGGGCAATGTACGGATTAAATCTCAGTCTCTTTATTTGGGCCATGTGGATTGAACGTTGCTTCATGTTATCTTAATATTGTCCGTGGCCTGAGTTCAGGTTCTGATCAGCACATATCAACCAACACTTGTAAACTAATTGCAGCAGTGTTTCCATATCCCTGCTCCGTAGAATACTCTAAAGCCTCTTCTCTGTTCTCACAGTCAGGCTATGCCTCTTCGGGGTCCTACTCAAGCACATCTGAAACTATCGTTGGGTCTACTGGATGGGACATAGGTAAGGAAGTCCTGGAAAAATGGGGCAATAGGAGCAGATAGCTTGAGTGTCAAGATGTCCTCACTGAGGGGGTAGTTGGAGTGGATGGAACAGGGAGTCCTGGGAGACAGTAGGCATGAGATTTAATCATCAGAGGGAAGTTTCTTCAATGGTGGAACACTGTTAAATAAATTAAAGCACCCCGCTCTATCCTACAGTATACAGAATCATAGAAAGGTTACAGCACAGAAGGTGGCCATTCGGCCCATCGAGTCTGTGCCAGCTCTATGCAAGAGCAATCCAGCTAGACCCACTCCCCCCCATCCCCATAGCCCTGCAAATGTTTTCCTTTCAAGTACTTATCCAGTTCCCTTTTGAAAGCCACGATTGAATCTGCCTCCACCACCCACCCTGGCAGTGCATTCCAGATCCTAACCACTCGCTGTGTAAAAATGTTTTTCCTCATGTCACTTTTGGTTCTTTTGAGTACAAAAATTCTAGAGGAGGTCTAAAAAAGGGAATAAGAGGGGCAAAGAGAGAGTTTGAGAATAGATTAGCAGCTAACATAAAAGGGAACCCAAAAGTCTCTTATAAACATATAAATAGTAAAAGGGTAGTCACAGGAAGGGTGGGGCCGATTAGGGACAAAAAAGATCTTCTTGTGGAGGCAGAGGACATGGCTGAGGCACTAAATTAATACTTAGTATCTGTTTTCACTAGAGAAGAAGATTCTGTCATTGTAGCAGTAGAGGGGGAGGTAGTAGGGATATTGGATAGGATAAAAATAGATAAAGAGCAGGTACTTAAAAGATTGGCAGTGCTCAAAGTAGAAAAGTCACCTGGTCCAGATGGGATGCATCCTAGGTTAATGAGGGAAGGGTAGAAATTGCGGAGGCTCTGGCACAATCTTCCAATTCTCCTTAAATATGGGGACGGTGCCAAAGGACTGGAGGATTACAAATTTTACATCTCTGTTCAAAAAAGGGGTGAGTGATAAACCTGGCAATTACAGGCCAGTCAGTCTAATGTTGGTGGTGGAGAAACTTTTAGAGACAATAATCTCGGACAAAATTAATTGGCACTTGAAAAAGTATGGGCTAATAAATGAAAGTCAGCAAGGATTTGTTAAAGGAAAATTGTGTTTGACTAACTTGATTGAGTTCTTTGATGAAGTGACGGAGAGGGTTGATGAGGGTAGTGCGGTTGGTGTTATGTACATGGACTTTCAAAAGGCATTTGATAAAGTACCACATAATATACCTGTTAGCAAAATTAAAGCCCATGGAATTAAAGGGACAGTGGCAGCATGGATACAAAATTGGCTAAGGGACAGAAAGCAGAGAGTAGTGGCGAATGATTGTTTTTCAGACTGGAGGGAAGCATACAGTGGTGTCCCCCAGGGTTCAGTATTAGGATCACTGCTCTTTTTGATATATATTAGTGACCTGGACTTGGGTATAAAGGGTATAATTTTAAAGTTTACAGATAATACAAAATTCAGAAATGTAGTAAACAATGTGGAGGATAGTAACAGACTTCAGGAGGACATAGACTGGCGAAATGGACAGACACATGGCAGATGAAATTTAACGCAGAGAAGTGTGAAGTGTTGCATTTTGGTAGGAAGAATGAGGAGAGGCAATATAAACTAAATGGTACAATATTAAAGGGGTGCAGAGACAGACAGACCTGGGGGTGCACATACACAAATCTTTGAAGATATCAGGATAAGTTGAGAAGGAAAAAGCATATGGGACACTGGACTTTATCATTAGAGGCATAGAGTACAAAAGCAATTAAGTTATGCCAAACCTTTATAAAACGCTGGTTAGGCCTCAGCCGGAGTATTGTGTTCAATTCTGGGCACCACTCTTTAGGAAGGATGTCAAGGCCTTAGAGAGGGTGCAGAAGAGATTTACTAGCATAGGGCAGGAATGAGGGACTTCAGTTATGTGAGAGACTGGAGAAGCTGGGGTTGTTCTCCTTAGAACAGAGAAGGCTAAGGGGAGATTTGATAGAGGTGTTCAAAATCATGAATGGTTTTGACAGAGTAAATAAGGAGAAACTGTTTCCAGTGGCAGAGGGATCAGTAACCAGAGGACACAAATTTAAGGTGATCGGCAAAAGAGCTAGAGGTGACATGAGGAAACATTTTTTTACACAGTGAATTGTAATGATCTGGAATGCATTGTCTGAAAGGATGTTGGAAGCAGATTCAATAGTAACTTTCAAAAGAGAATTGGATAAATACTTGAAGGGAAACGAATTACAGAGCTATGGGGAAAGAGCAGGGAAATGGGACTAATTAGCTAGCTCTTTCAAAAAGCCGGCACAGGCACGCTGGGCTGAATGGCCTCCTCCTGTGCTAGAATCATAGAATCATAGAAGTTTACAACATGGAAACAGGCCCTTCGGCCCAACATGTCCATGTCGCCCAGTTTATACCACTAAGCTAGTCCCAATTGCCTGCACTTGGCCCATATCTCTCTATACCCATCTTACCCATGTAACTGTCCAAATGCTTTTTAAAAGACAAAATTGTACCCGCCTCTACTACTGCCTCTGGCAACTCATTCCAGACACTCACCACCCTTTGAGTGAAAAAATTGCCCCTCTGGACCCTTTTGTATCTCTCCCCTCTCACCTTAAATCTATGTCCCCTCGTTATAGACTCCCCTACCTTTGGGAAAAGATTTTGACTATCTACCTTATCTACCTTATCTATGCCCCTCATTATTTTATAGACTTCTATAAGATCACCCCTCAACCTCCTACTCTCCAGGGAAAAAAGTCCCAGTCTATCTAACCTCTCCCTATAAGTCAAACCATCAAGTCCCGGCAGCATCCTCGTAAATCTTTTCTGCACTCTTTCTAGTTTAATAACTATAATAACTATGTACCTACTATGATACTATCTGCTCACCAGCCTGCTGGACAGCAGAGTGATGAGTAGGAGTGATGTTGCGCTGGCCCGGGAGAGTGATGATGGCGAAAGGGGACATAAAAGTGGGGACTCCACTCAAAGCGCTCTCACGTCTCACCCGTTGCACCACCCAACCTCCCCCCCAACCAATACCCGCAATGCTGCCTCCTCTCCTGAAGGCCGAGTCTGCCCCTGCACAGGTGCAGTTGGAACAATCTTTGGCCGGGGCCCTCACGGGCTCCAAATCCCAGAGGTCATAGGCCGAGAGCATCTCAGCAGTCAGGGCAGGGATCTGAGCAACCTGCCAATACCTCTGCTGAAGCCACAGGGGATGCACCATGTAGAAGTGGGAGGAAGAGGAAGGTAAGCAATTGTAATTCAGCAAGTGTATGCACAAGGGTGTTTGACGAAATGTCATGTTAATTTATATATTTTTTTGTTTATGTCACATTAAATTTAATAATTCTCACCACAACTGCCACGTATTGCCCATTATGGAATCCCATTTGTGAATTTGCCCTTTCATGTGCTGCATCATGAATGCCAAGACATTATGCCATCCATTGGGCGCATGGGCAATGTTTCAATGTGTGATTGAAGGACTATTTTGTCCAACTGAGGAGGTGGGGGTGGGGGGCGCTGGTGGTGGTGGTTGTTCCAGGCAGACTGAGTATTTCAGTCTTCAATTTGCAGATCTCATGAGAACCTGTTCAAGATGAGGGAATCCCTGGCATCAAGGGCAGCTAAGCTCGCCGCTGCTCTGGCGATGGGTTCCCCATCTTCATTTTCCTCCTCCTCCTCCTCACCGTCCTCCTCCTCTTCCTCTTCTTCAATATTGCCGGCAGATGAAGATGCTTCCTGAGCACATTCGACCTCCTCGACCTGTGACCCTCTCTGCTGAGCTATGTTGTGCAGGATGCAGCACACGACGATTATTCTGCACATCCTCGCTTGCAAGTACTGAAGGGCTCCCCCAGATCGATCCAGACACCTGAAGCACATCTTCAACATTCCTATGTCATGCTCAATGACAGACCTGGTGATGATGTGGCTCTGGTTGTACCACTGCTGTGCCTTGTTGGTGGAGTTTCTCAAAGGTGTCATGAGCCCAATCTGCAGGGAATATCCCTTGTCTCCAAGGAGCCAGCCCTTAAGTCTGTCTTCTGTGTGAAAGAGGTCTGGGATGTTGGATTCGCGCAAAATGAATGAATCATGGCAGCTGCCAGGGAGTCTGGTACACACCTGTAGAAACCTCCTCCAGTGGTCGCAAACCAGCTGTGCATTGCTGGAGTGATATCCCTTTCAGTTTATGAACAGTCCTGGCTCAGTTGGAGGTCCTCGGATTGCTATGTGTGTGCAAATAATTGTGCCCTGCACCTGTGGGAAGCCAGCCAGAGAGTTGAAACCCAATGCCCTCTCAGACTGGCTTATTTTGTCGAGGGGGAAGTTGACATAGTCGGATGCCCTGGCAAACAAACTATCTGTGTCACCTGTCGTATGCATTTATGTGCAGATGACTGAGACACCCTGGAGATGTCACCAGTGGTGCCCTGGAAGTATCCAAAGGCAAAATAATTGAGGGTAGTGGTGACTTTATCTGCGATGGGCAATGTGTGGCCAACCGGGAGCAGCTCATCATGAAGGAGCATGCAGAGGTCTGCGACAACCTGGTGACTCAATCTGAGCCTGCGTTGGCACTGCTCCTCAGAGAGGTCCAGGAAGCTCAGCCTCTGCCTGTAGACCCTCCCATGAGGGTAGTGCTTCCTGCGACCTCAGCCCCTCCGTTGGTCCCCTCCCTGCTCTTCTCCAGGTCCTTGTTGCTCACCTCTGTCTTGTGCACCTGCTGATCCCAGAACTGCAGGCCGTGCCTGCCGCGGATGGTGATGTGTCTCCTTTTCAGACGTACTGTGGAATAAATCCCTTGCGCCCCCCCCATCCCGATGTTGTCAGTTTGAGGGGTTCCAAAATTTAGGTACATTTGTCTGAACACAAGAATTCTCAGTCTCAACAAAGAAATCTCAGTCTAAACACAAAGAACTCCCAACCAAACCTTTGTCTGAGAGAACTGAGTGCCCAGCTGCAGTACCTCACCTTTTATTGAGATGTGTCAATCACTGGTTTAAAGGGCCACATGAACTTCGGCTGCAACTCACCTCCATTTCTATGGCGTGTTTCAGAAGCCACGGGAGACACATTCAGGAGAAGTTAAATTCATTTCTGTAGCAGAATCCACAAAAAGTTAATTAGCCAAAGTGTTTCAACTACCTGAATTGATCCTTTAAATATTGCCTTGAAGTGACAGCGGGACTTCCGGGTGTCTGTTGTGCACGCGCATCCTAATGTGCCGGGGTTAAACCCGGAAGTTTGTGCGTTGGAGCCGGAATGCACTCCTGCTCCAAAAAGCTGGGATTTGAACCTCACAACCGCCCCGAATCCACCTGTCATTGGGGGTTAAAATTACCCCCATAGTGACTGAACGGTAAATTGTGTACTCTATCAAAGAAATTTAGTTGTTTCTTTTCTGTTTTGTTACTTAATCTACTGTGGTCAAACCACAAAGTGTACAATTGTAAATTGCTTTTTCTGCTGCTGGCTGGCTTTGCTGCATTCAACTAATCAATGTCTCAGTGAACCTTGATTGCAAATGCAAACAAAAATCAAACATAGTGGCATTTCAGTGTCAGCTTAATGTAAGGGCAGATCTGGTCACTATAGAGTAACACTTTGAGAGCCCCGGAGACACTGGAGCACTGGGAGAGGAACTCAAGCACAGAGACCCAGAGAGAAAAGAGACTCCAGCAAAGTATAAGGAGTGCTTGCCAAAAAATCTCAGGTCCCAGAACACACTGGAGGTGCTAGGACCCTGCAGACACTGCCAGGAGCAATGCATACTTTTGTTAATATTTTGCCAGTCAAAGGATAATGACTTAAAACAGCCTGTAAAGTTTGCACAATTCAATTAAGATAGGGACTTTCAAACTGTGGCCCGTGAGTTATATGCAGGACACAAGCCCTGGCAATCCAGCCCCTAAAGTTTAAGCAACTTAGTCCTATTTGATCTTGCATTTGAAACTCTGGATTGTCCTGTTTGAACTTCATGGAGCTTGAGGTTTAGAAAGTGCTGTTCTTAGTTTTGTTGCTGCATTGGTGGATATATGCTAAATTAGGTGTCAGCTTTGGATCAGTGGTTGCACGCTCACCTCTGAGTTAGAAAGTTGTGGGCTCAAGTTCCACTCCAGAGGCTTGAGCACTCAAACCAGGCTGACACTTCAGTGGAGTACTGAGGGAGTTCTGCACTGTCGGAGGAGCCGTCTTTCAGTTGAGGTGCTAAACCTCAGGTGGACGTAAAAGATCCCAGGGCACTGTTTCGAAGAAGAGCAGTCATAGCCAGAGAATCACCTGCAATGGCTTCTCTTCCCGCTCTTGCAATGTTACCTCTGGAGTCCCCCAAGGATCGATCCTTGGCTCCCTCTTATTTCTCATCTACATGTTGTCTCTCAGCAACATCATCCGAAAACACATCGGGTTCCACATGTACGCTGACGACAACCAGCTCTACCTCACCACCACCTCCCTCGACCCCTCTACTGTCTCTGATTTGTCACACTGTTTGTCCGACATCCAGTAATGGATGAGAAAAAATTTCCTCCAACTAAATATTGGGAAGACCAAAGCCATTGTCTTCATCCCTCTCCCTGGCCACTGTCTGAGGCTGAACCAGACCGTTCACAACCTTGGCATCATATTTGACCCTGAGATGAGCTTCTGACCATCACCATCAATCCGCTCCATCACCAAGATCACCTACTTCCACCTCCATAACATCGCCCATCTCCGCCCCTGCCTCAGCCCACCTGCTGCTGAAACCCTCATCCAAACCTTTGTTACCCCCAGACTTGACTATTCGAATGCTCTCCCATCTTCCACCCTCCATAAAGTTGAGTTCATCCAAAACTCTGCTGCCCGTATCCTAACTCGCACCAAGTCCCGTTCACCCATCATCCCTGTGCTTGCTGACCCACAATGGCTCCTGGTCCGGGAATGCTTTGATTTTAAAATTCTCATCCTTAATCCCTCCATGGCCTCACCCCTCCCTATCTCTGTAACCTCCAGTCCTACAACCCTCTGAGATCTCTGCGCTCCTCCAATTCTTGCTCTTGCGCATCCCCGATTTTAATCGCTCCACCATTGGCGGCCGTGCCTTCAGCTGTCTAGGCCCTAAACTCTGGAATTCCCTCCCTTAACCTCTCCACCTCTCTACCTCTCTCTCCTCCTTTAAGAAGCTCCTTAAAACCTACCTCTTTGACCAATCTTTTGGTCACCTGTCTTAATATCTCCTTATGTGACTCAGTGTCAAATTTGGTTTGAAAATAGCTCCTGTGAAGCGCCTTGGGATGTTTTACTATGTTAAAGGCGCTATTTAAATGGAAATTATTGTTGTTGTTGAGTTCTCCCTGGTGTCCTGGCCAATGAATATCCCTCAACTAACATCATTAAGACAGATTATCTGGTCACGTATCTCATTGCTCTTTGTAGGACCTTGCTGTGCGCAAATTGGCTGTTGCGTTTCCCTACATTACAACAGTGACTACACTACTCAATTGGCTGTGAAGCACTTTGGGGCGCCCTGAGGTGGTGAAAGGCACTGCATAAATGCAAGCCCTTTCCTATCTTTTTGAAGATGTGGAGATGCCGGTGATGGACTGGGGTGGACAAATGTAAGGAATCTTACAACACCAGGTTATAGTCCAACAGTTTTATTTGTAAATCACAAGCTTTCGGAGCTTACCTCCTTCATCAGGTGAGTGAGTGAAGGGTTTTAAAATCGCATAGCATATATTAGGCTGGGAGACAATCACAGCAATCAAAGGTGCCGTTGGTGTTCAGACAGGTTAGCCACGGAAAACATTACATCCCAGTATACTGAATACACAATGGGTCAGATTACACAGACAGAGAGAGAAAGAGACCCGAAAGGCAGAGAGAGAGAGAGAGAGAATGTCCAGTTGTATTAAAAACAGATAACTTTTTTTTCCCGCTGGTGGGGTTACGTGTAGCGTGACATGAACCCAAGATCCCGGTTGAGGCCGTCCTCATGGGTGCGGAACTTGATATATGCTATGCGATTTTAAAACCCTTCACTCACTCACCTGACGAAGGAGGTAAGCTCCGAAAGCTTGTGATTTTCAAATAAAACTGTTGGACTATAACCTGGTGTCGTAAGATTCCTTACATTTATCTTTTCGAACACCAAGAACTATCAGCAAGAAGTGCCTGAGACATATGCAAAAGAATGGGGCTCCATAGTGTGAACTTAAGGCTCTATTTGGGGTTTTTTTAAAAAAATTGATTGTTCAAAAAAAAGGGAATGGATACCTGCCTTTAGATGGTGCTGCACTGGGAGTTGTGCAATTTGGTGAACAGGGTCGCCTCTGGCAATGATGCTACACTGGGAGGCAGGCGGCGTGAGTGGGCGTTATATAAAGAGGAGCTGTGGGGCAAGCGAGCTTCTTATTCTGGACGAGCAGCAGAAGGGCGAGTGAAGGATGGCTGATAGTATGTTCTTGTATTGGGGCTCCGGTTCCCCACCCTGCTGGAGGATCATGATCGCCCTGGAGGAGAAAAAAATGCAGGGGTACCAGCAGAAGCTGTTATCTTTCGAGAAGATGGAGCACAAATCGGATGAAGTTCTGGCAATTAACCCCAGGGGCCAGGTGACGATAGATAATTTTGATATCTCCGCCTCCTTTTGAGGAACGTGAATATTTTTTGTAAGTTTCCAATGGTACATTTGTACCATGTCTCAGAACAGAGCCGTTACCTTAAGTTACAGGCTGCAGCGTAGATAGTCTTCAAATCTGTATGTAACCTCGAAAAATAAAATCTGATTTCAGCAAAAGTTTTTTTTTTAAAACATTATTTACAAACTGTTGTTGCAGTTGCCCAGTTTCCGCCACGGGGACATTGTTCTGAACGAATCTTTTGGAGCCTGTCTGTATCTGGAGGTAAGAGAGTGTTAAAAACGATGGCCTTCCACCCTCTTTAATTTTTAAATGTTTTGTTATTTTGCACGGGCAGATTCTGACTCTAACCTGCAGGGTAGCTGGATCCCAGTTATACCAGTTCCTGCAGCACTCGCAGGCTCGGTGTCGCTGGGCTACTCGCAGGTTCTGGTGGTGTCTGCTTTCTCCCCCCCCCCCCCCCCCCAAATTCTCTGGGTTGTCTCAAGTTTCAAGCTGAATGCATCCTCTCTCTTGCTTCTCGCAGAACCAGTTCAAATCCCAAGGTACCCAGCTGATTCCGGACTCCGGGGATGAACAGGCTCTTGTTTACCAGAGAATGTACGAGGTTCTCGCTCTGCAGGAAAAACTGGGTAAGTCCCTAAGCTGCTCCAGCACTGCAACTGTTGCTATGGTTTTCTTTTCCTCAAAACTCACTGCATTCCAGAGTTACCAACCGTGTCTAACTGATTTCATCTCTTGAGGTATGCCTCTTGTATAAAATGCCTTTCCCTTTCTTGCCTCTCCTCTACCAGGAGGAAAAAAAAACTAAGATCTTTCACGACCTCAAGACATCCCAAGCGCTTCACAGCTAATGAAGTACATTTTTTTTTGAAGTATGCCCACTTGTCTGGGGCAACAGTGGTGAGATAAAGACCAGATAATCTGTTTGTGGGTGGGGGGAGCTAAGCTCAAAAAGACAGTATTTATCAATTATAAAATGCTGGCAAGGCAGTTCAGGCAGTGTCTGTGGAGAAAGCAACATAGTTAATGTTTCAGGTCAATGGCCTATCAGCATCTGATGAAAGGTCATTGACCTGAAATGTTAACACTTTTTTTCCTCCACAGATGCTGACTGTTTCCAGCATTTTCTACTTTTATTTCAGATTTCCAATGTCTGCAGTGTTTTCCTTAGTATTTATCAATTCTTGCATTGTACAGTAGGCATCCTAGACATCTTGATTTCTGTGGTTCCAGTACCTGGGGAGATATCCTGTTCCACAGACCATTGAATATCTATGGTCTTAACCGTCAGTGCTGTTCCATCTCATTTATCTGCTCTAAGGGGAACTTACTACTGCCTTTGTGTTGTATGTCAAGTGAAATTGGCAGTAAAGCTAAGGAGCCCAGTAGCTTTAGACCACCCTATAGGCAGTGTCTTTGAATTTGCAATGACTGCAATATAACTGCAGCTAAAGAGAAATTTCTCCTCATCCAGTCTTTCCAGAAACCTGCTTATTTTGCACTTGTCATCTAGTCCTTTTGTATTACAAGTTAAACAACTTGTTTGTCTCCTAGCCTTACTGAAAAGATTTCTTATAAAAGCTGAGGATCAGTCCTGATTTCTCATTTGTAACTGAGATCCAAATCCTATTTTAGATCTCTTAATTTCTGCCAAACACAACAATGTCTTGTTCTTGCTCATGGTTAGAGTTGGGTGGGGAGAGACAGCAGATAAAATTGTGGGAAGTAGGTAATTTCCCGTGCTGCAGGGGAGATGAAGAAAGTGGGAACAATTTCTTCCCTCCCTGCTTTCACCAGTTGTGCCTATAGGTGACCAACATTGACACATTTGGAATATTGTGTACCAGTGATCTGAAGATTGGATGTTTGCCTTCCGGTCAAAGTATTGGTCTTGTTAACTTCATGACTGCACACAATGGCCAGTAATACTTGAGTCCCTTTTCTACCTTGATTGAGGTTCTGAAGAGGGAAATCTGCTCTCCATATTTTTACTTGTGTTGGAAGTTCCATTTGCTATTCAACTGGTCAGGCTCCCTCTGACTGGTGTTGACTCTTGTTTTCTTGTGGAACATGTGTTCTAACCGACTTCAGCTTTCCTTTAGTAACTAGTATTATTCCAGGCCTTGTAATTGTTGCTCCCTGTTCATCCCTATAAAATTATTTCCCTTTTCCCCCATTGGAAGGGGGAAAGGTGCTGTAGTCACTAAGGCTGAAGCTGAAGTTTCTACATCCATATAATGGCTGTGTAAGGATCCAAAATGTCCAGTGTAACTAGTACATATATAAGGAATTAAGGCTGCTTTCCCCCAGCTGGGGATACACTTGTGCTGCCTTTTTTGGCAGAGACTTGAAATATGAAGATGAACTACTTGTCTCACTCTGGCTTTGAGCAAGCTCATTACACTAGGCCTTAAAATGAACGTTAAAGCTGGGAATATCCTTGGGATGGGGTTCTCTTGATTGGTTTGCTGTAACTTTGGTTGAAAACAGTGTTTATGCTGCCTGAATGGGGCTTTCAACAAAGGTGTGGCTGCCAACCAGGAGAGACCCTGGGGAAATCCCAGTGATGCCTGCTTAAAAATCCTCTACTCTCTTGGTTGCTGCTGCTACCTTTCTCCTGTTCTGTCCTAAACCTCTTGTATTTAATTTTGTATCTGTCCCCTCATTCTAGATTCCCAAATCAGTCTCCTGTCCATCATTTTAAATATTTCTGTTCTAACAGCTCCAATTTTTGAAGTCTCTTCATATTTCCTCATACAACATCATGGTGAATCTGTGCTGTATGATTTATTGTCTTAATGTCAGTGTGTGTGTATATGTGGAGACAGCTAACTTGCAGGGAGAGGAGAGCTCTTTCAAAGAACAGGCCAAATGGCCACCTCCTGTGCTATAAGATTATATGATTATCACAATCTCCTTGCAGCTTCCTTTTGATTAGAATTACTTACTGTGCCTCATATTTTAATATCGACAATTTCAACAGCACTCCCAATAGCCCTATATCCAAATTATTGACATACACTGAACAGAAGTGGCCCCTGAGCAGAATCCTGCAGGACACTGCAGCCACTGAGAAACTGCCCTTAAACTCCTACATGCTTGCCTTCCTGCTGACAAGTTTTAATCCAATTTCCTATCCTCACAACTGGTCAATGTCTTGAGCATTCATTGAACAAAGACTTGAATGACTAACTGTTGCAGGTCTGAGTTTTTCAACTCTAACCTATGACGTTCTAGCTCTTAATTCTATTGAGGCAAGGTCCTGTTGGAAATCTTTCAGATTCTGACTGGTCATTTCAAGCATTTTCTCACTTTTTAAAAGTGATAATTGCTTCTCATTGCTTTTTTCTTGTATTGCCAATGTTGGCAGGCATTTTTATTCCACCATTTGAATGTGGATGCAGATATAGACACTACCCATGGGGTCCCACAAGGCTCAGTACTAGGACCCTTGCTTTTTGTGGTATATATTAATGATTTGAACTTTAATGTGGAGAGCTTGATCAAGAAGTTTGCAGATTCAAAAATTGGCCATGTGGTTGATAGTGAGGAAGAGGGCTGTAGACTGCAGGAAGATATCAATGGACTAGTTAGGTGGACAGAAAAGTGTCAAATGGAATTCAATCCAGAGACGTGAGGTAATGCATTTGGGGAGGGCCAACAAGGGAGTACACAATAAATGGGACGATACTGAGGTGTAGAGGAAGTGAGGGACCTTGGAGTGCATATCCACAGATCCCTGAATGTAGCAGGACAAGTAGATAAGGTGGTTTAAAAAGGCATATGGATACTTTCCTTTTATTAGCCAAGGCAGAGCAGGGAGGTTATGCTGGAACGGTATAAAACACTGGTTAGGCCACAGCTTGAGTACAGTGTATGGTTATGGTCACCACATTATAGATGTGATTGCACTAGAGAGAGTACAGTGGAAATTTGAGGATGTTGTCAGGGCTGGAGAATTTTAGCTGAGATGATTGGATAGGCTGGGGTTGCTTTCTTTGGAACAAAAAGGGGAGATTTAATTGAGGGGGGGTCTAGACAGTGGATAGAAAATACCTATTTTCCTTAGCGGAGAGGTCAGTGACCAGGGGACATAGATTTAAAGTAATTGATAGAAGGATTAAAGGGAAGCTGAGAATTTTTCACTGAGGAACTCGCTGCCTGAAAGGGTGGTAGGGGCAGGAACCCAACCTATTTTTAAAAAAAGGTACTTGGATGGGCACTTGAAGTACTGTAACCTACAGGGTTACAGACTGCTGGAAAGTGGGATTAAACTGGATAGCTCTCTTTCGGCCGGCACAGACGCAATGGGCCAAATGGCCTTCTGTGCCATAACTTTCTGATACCCCATGCCATTATAGTAATCTTTGACTTTCTGGAGGTCAGTTGTTTTTTTTCTTCCGTTTGTAGGGTCTGTGATCTATTACACCTGGAAGGTTCCAGAAAATGAGCGTCATGACTCCGCTGTGGAGAGGAACAAAAAGGCACTGAACATCGAGTTGATGCTGTGGGAAGGATACCTTGACAAGGTAAAGAGGATCCTGAAGAGCTGAGTCTTGGGCATTTAAGGGAAGCAAACCATTTTGGTAATTAGGAGCGTCATCAGTCATTGTCTTTATTTGTGTGACTAGCTGGATTTGGTCTAAGTGAGTACCACCAAGTTTACACTTTTCCCTTTTAAGCAACAGCTGCAATTTTTGAACAATTTTATTAATTCATGGGATGTTGGTGTTGCTGGCAAGGTGTGATTATTGCCCATCCCTATTTCACCTTGAGAAGGTGGTGGTGAGCTGCTGCCTTGAACTGCTGCAGTCTGTGTGGTGAAGGTTCTCCCACAGTGTTAGGGAGTTCCAGGATCTTGACCCAGCGACGATGAAGGAACGGTGATATATTTCCAAGCCGGGATGGTGTGTGACTTGGAGAGGAACGTGCAGGTGGTGATGTTCCCATGTGCCTGCTGCCCTTGTCCTTCTAGGTGGTAGAAGTCGTGGGTTTGGGAGGTGCTGTTAAAGAAGCATTGGCGAGTTGCTGCAGTGCATCCTGTGGATGGTACACACGGCAGCCATGGTGTGCCAGTTGTGGAGGCAGTGAAAGTTTAGGATGGTGGACGGGGTGCCAATCATGCAGGCTGCTTTGTCCTGGATGGTGTCAAGCTTCCTGAGTGTTGGAGCTGCACTCATCCAGGCAAGTGGAGAGTATTCCATCACACTCCTGACTTGTGCCTTGTAGATGGTGGAAAGGCTTTGGGGAGTCAGGAGGTGAGTCACTTGTCACAGAATACCCAGCATCTGACCTGCTTTTGTAGCCACAGTTTGTGTGGCTGGTCCAGTTTAGTTTCTGGTCAATGGTGACCCCCCCCCAGATCTTGATGGTGGGGGATTTAGCAATGGTAATGCTAGTTAGTGTCAAGGGGAGGTGGTCATTGTCTGGCTTGAATATTACTTGCCACTTATCAGCCCAAGCCCAGATATTGTCTGTCTTGCTGCATGGAGGCATGGACTGATTTGTTGGATCCATCTGTTCTGTCTGTCTCTACTTGTGTACCATGAGCTTGCAGCCCAAAGTACCTTGCATTTGTGCAGCTTTAAGTTGCACATAGTGGTTGGGAAGGTGTATACTTGAATTGTAACTCGTGTGTGGGTTTGCAGATGGTCTGTAAAATGTCCATTGGGTGCATATATTCTATATTTGTTGCTTTCAAAACATTGAGGAGGCATCAGATGAGGTTGTTCCATCTCTAGTACTGAGCCTGTTCTAAAGGTGGCCTGATAATTGTCTGCTTCATCTTCATTGGATGTCACAAGCAAGCACTTGACCTTTTCCACAAACTGTTCTCAAAGATTTATTTTGTAATAGAATTCCTACTGCTGTAGGGTTTTAGTTTTCTCACTGAGTACTTGAATGAATTGTTGGGGCTATTTTTGGTCGACCAGGCTGCTGTGGTTTAAGTAATTGGCTGCAATTTGGCCAGTGGGGTTTGATTGAAGTCCAGTTTTGGCTGCTTCCATATTAACAGTAATCAAATCTGTCTGATCAGGTGTTACTACCTAGGATTTCAACAAAGCATAATGTTTGGTGTGAAGTTTCATTTTGTTCTTGAAACTGGAGAGGGAAAAAACACCCAGTAATAGTTCTAGATTTTGTCCTTCTAAACTTGGGATATGTATGGAGTATTTTGAGTTTTTTGTTAGGGTGAATAACTACTGATGGAAGTAAGGTGATGAATTGGTTTATCCTCCATTTAGTGTACTGCTTTGGTGTATTTTTTGTTCTATTTGTACCAATATACAAAGTCTCTGCAACACTGGTTAAAGAGCAGCAAAATGATCCCAATCACTGGGAGCAGAAACCAAGTCACATTGAAGTTTCTTATGGCATGTGGGCACTGCTTCCCTACCTTTTCTAAAAAGTATGTGTTAAGTTCCAATTAATTTTTAAAATTTCTTACAGATGAGTCCAGATTCACATATTGCTGGGAAGAACTTCACAATGGCAGATGTGATGCTGCTCCCACAAGTGGCCTATGCTGTTCGCTTTGGGTGAGTTACTGCTACTAATCTGTGCTTCAGCTGAATAGCACCTGTTGTCTGCATTTTTTGCCACGTGTTTAAAAAATAAAGTAACTTAAGGTCCATCTCTTGGTACTTGATGTTTGCATGTCTTTTTAAACAAACTCATCTGGCATTTCAGCAGTTGCACTTCAGTGTGGTTTGAAGATTCCACAAAAAATCATAGTCAAAACTGGATTGTTTGGTTATTAGCAGAATTGAATTGTCCCTGAATCTGCCCTGTCCAAGTCCTCTGCACTCTACTATTGAGTACTTGGGCAAACAATGGTGTTAATTGATTCAGTCATTGTGCTGAGCAGCCCATAACATGATGCTTTTTTCAAAAAAAGCACATTTGTGACTGGAGAGATAATGTGCCACTGACTGCAGTGAAACCCTTAGAAACCAACCTGACAGTGAGGCTCATAGTGCTTGTTATTTCTCCCATCCTCTCTCTCTCCATTGTGTGTTTTTGACTAGAAGAATTGTTCTCTCCATCACCTGACACTCAACTGTTTGCACTGAAGCCTTGTAGATTGATTTTTAAATCTTTGGCTGCCCCATATTTGAAGTGATCCTTTCTTCACCATGGTGCATGGGATTGCTTAGCACCAACACTGTTACCAATCTTGCCCCTGATCTGTAACTAAGAGCATCAGGAGTTGTATTTGGGAGGACTAGTTTATGTTGAGGCTGTTCTCTGGGTTAAGGACATAACTGCAGATGGGCTTTCACCATTTACTGAAGAAAATGAGGGCTTTAGGAAGCTGAGGTTTAGAACCAGCTTGGGAGGGAGATCAGTGATTTCATATCTTTCTAACCTGTTCGGATGTCAATTGACTTTGTTGGACTGCCTGCTTCCTTGAATTTACAGCACGAACGGGCCATTTGGCCCAACTGATCTGTGCCAGTGTTTATGCTCCACACGAGCCTCCTCCCACCCTACTTCATATAACTTTTTATCTGCATATCCTTCTATTCCTTTCTCTCATGTGCTTACCTAGCTTCCCCTTAAAGGCATCCATGCTATTTGCCTCAACTACTCCTTGTGGTAGCATGTTCCACTCCGGGTAATGACATTTCTCCTGAATAATTTGTTGGTGACTGCCATTATAGTTCTGGACTGACCCCACCCCCCAAAAAAACTGGGTGACAGTCAATGGCAGGGGCTGAAAATGATGGTTTGATGTCCAGTTCAGTGTTACTATAGGAGGGCTACTTTGGATGCTTCATAAACTGCTGATTGCTACTGCCTGAATAAAACTACATATTGGGAGTGATTTTGTTAAATACAAAATGTACATTTGAAATGTAATTTTTATTTGGCACCACTGTAAAGATTGAGGTAGCAATCTCTACCACTGGATGTATTTAAAAATACAACTTGAGATCTGATGGCTCATGTGAGCATTGGTATTGATGTACTAAGCCATTCAGACCATGGTGGTCCCAGGTTTAATCCCTGATCTGTAATGAGTTAGTTGAACTTGGCTGGGAGGGGAGGAAGGTGCTAAATTTGATTGTAGGGAGTGGGGAAATATACCAGGTTTTCTATTCTTGATTAGTATCCTGATGCTTCCTGCTAGAAAATGTGTGGGGTGGCCAGGTGGAGGATTTGCTCAGACTTGGCTGTTATGCCACATTAGTCACTCTACCAGCCCCCACTGTCTTGACTTATGAGGACTGACTCAGCAGTATGTCACTGCCTTTGGGAGAAATGAGAGCCATGTGTATATGTTCCTTTTATATCTATCCAGGATTACTTGTGCTGCAGTTGATCTCTCATCTGCTCACCAACTCAACAATGCAATGGTTGAATTCCTAAGCATCTGAATTTTCAGTAAACGTGTATCTGATTAGCTTCTACAAATACATAAAGGGCAAAAGAGTAACTAGGGAGAGAGTAGGGCCACTTAAGGATCAACAAGGTCATCTATGTGCAGAACCACTAGAGATGGGCGAGATCCTAAATGACTATTTTGCATCGGTATTTACGGTTGAGAAAGGCATGGATGTTAAGGAACTTGGGGAAATAAATAGTGATGTCTTGAGGAGTGTACATATTAGAGAGGGAGGTGCTGGAAGTCTTAACGCGCATCAAGGTAGATAAATCTCCGGGACCTGATGAAATGTATCCCAGGACGTTATGGGAGGTTAGGGAGGAAATTGCGGGTCCCCTAGCGCAGATATTTAAATCATCGACAGCTACAGGTGAGGTGCCTGAAGATTGGAGGGTAGCAAATGTTGTGCCTTTGTTTAAGAAGGGCGGCAGGGAAAAGCCTGGGAACTACAGACCGGTGAGCCTGACATCTGTAGTGGGTAAGTTGTTCGAGGGTATTCTGAGACCGGATCTACAGGCATTTGGAGAGGCAGGGACTGATTAGGAACAGTCAGCATGGTTTTGAGAGGAAAATCATGTCTCTTGAATTTGATTGAGTTTTTTGAAGGGGTAACCAAGATGATAGATGAGGGCTGTGCAGTAGACGTGGTCTACATGGGCTTTAGCAAAGCCTTTGACAAAGTACCGCATGGTAGGTTGTTACATAAGGTTAAATCTCTCGGGATCCAAGGTGAGGTAGCCAATTGGATACAAAATTGGATTGACTGCAGAAGACAGAGGGTGGTTGTCGAGGGTTGTTTTTCAAACTGGAGGCCTGTGACCAGCGGTGTGCCTCGGATCGGTGCTGGGTCCGCTGTTATTTGTTTATATTAATGATTTGGATGAGAATTTAGGAGGCATGGTTAGTAAGTTTGCAGATGACACCAAGATTGGTGGCATTGTGGACAGTGAAGAAGGTTATCTAGGATTGCAACGGGATCTTGATAAATTGGGCCAGTGGGCCAATGAATGGCAGATGGAGTTTAATTTAGATAAATGTGAGGTGATGCATTTTGGGAGATCGAATCGGGCCAGGACCTACTCCGTTAATGGTAGGGCGTTGGGGAGAGTTATAGAACAGAGATCTAGGAGTACAGGTTCATAGCTCCTTGAAAGTGGAGTCACAGGTGGATAGGGTGGTGAAGGCATTCGGCATGCTTGGTTTCATTGGTCAGAACATTGAATACAGGAGTTGGGATGTCTTGTTGAAGTTGTACAAGACATTAGTTAGGCCACACTTGGAATACTGTGTACAGTTCTGGTCACCCTATTATAGAAAGGATATTAAACTAGAAAGAGTGCAGAAAAGATTTACTAGGATGCTACCGGGACTTGATGGTTTGACTTATAGGGAGAGGTTGGATAGGCTGAGACTTTTTTCCCTGGAGAGTAGGAGGTTTCGGGGTGATCTTATAGAAGTCTATAAAATAATGAGGGGCATAGATAAGGTAGATAGTCAAAATCTTTTCCCAAAGGTAGGGGAGTCTATAACGAGGGGACATAGATTTAAGGTGAGGGGAGAGATACAAAAGGGTCCAGAGGGGCAATTTTTTCACTCAAAGGGTGGTGAGTGTCTGGAACGAGCTGCCAGAGGCAGTAGTGGAGGTGGGTACAATTTTGTCTTTTAAAAAGCATTTGGACAGTAACATGGGTAAGATGGGTATAGAGGGATATGGGCCAAGTGCAGGCAATTGGGACTAGCTTAGTGGTATAAACTGGGCGACATGGACATGTTGGGCCGAAGGGCCTGTTTCCATGTTGTAAACTTCTATGATTCTGAGGCTGTTTTAGACACCTGTTCCAGGTTGTCTGCTGGCAATGTTGGGCATACAATTTACATGGGTAGATACTGTAATTTGACACAGTCCTGCCTTCCTCCAGTAGCAATCTCTGCCCTGACATTGCATTCTCCAGTCCTTTTTGTTGCTTATTGAGTTTCTAATTGTTAAACTGTTCTAATTGTAGCTTGGGACTTTTTAAGGATAGTTCTGATTTAGATAGATTAGTTTTAAACGTTAGGTCACTTATTCAAGTTAATGGAAGATCTGGTCAACAAATGTAGGCTATATATAATGAGGTGGTGGAGCAGAATAACTGCAGATCTCTAAACTTACCTTGTATGCCATTGGAAAAGCTTTCAGCCAAACTTATTTGTGGTCAAATGACTAAAACAACCCAAGTTGTGGTCTTTCCCACCCTACAGTAGCTGGCTTAGTTAACACTGGCACACACATAGGAACAGGAGTAGGCCATTTCACCCCTTGAGCCTGTTCTGCCATTCAATGAGATCATATCCCATATCCCTTAATACCTTTTGGCTAACAATCTATCAATCTTAGATTTTAAAATCTAACAATTGAGCAAGCATCATCTGCGATTTGCAGGAGAGTTCCAAACTTAGCACCTTTTGCATATAGAAGTGTGTCCTAACTTCACTCCTGAGTCCTGGCTCTAATTGTTAGACTGTCTCCTAGACTACCCCTGCCCAAACCAGCAGAAATAGTTTCTCTCAGTTCCCCTTATCTCAAACTTCAAGCAAATCACCACTTAATCTTCTAAATTCCAGAGAATACAACCCTAGTTTGTGTAATCTCTCCTTGTAATTTAACCTTTGGAGTCCAGCTATCATTCTAGTAAATCAATGCTGCACACACTCAAAGGCCAATGTATCCTCAAGGTGTGGAGGTAAAAGATGTTTTTTGTACAAACCAAGCCCTGACATGAATGCCACTGAATGAATTTTTTTCTCCATTTTAATTTTGTAGACTATCAACAGATAAATACCCCAAGCTGATGGAATACTACACCAGAGTGAAAGAGCGACCAAGCATCCAAGTTTCGTGGCCTCCCCATTGGAAGGAGAGCCCTCCAACCATGGATGTGTTGAAAGATGTCTGAGTTTCCATACAGAAATTTAAAAAAAATTCTACATCTTAGTTCATATCAAGTAACAGACCCCATATAAGCTACTCCTGTTGGCCTTGACACTAACAAAATATCAGCTGTAGGGAAATATAATTCCTGCACACAGACTAGTTTAAATCTGGTACAGTGCAGTCTGTCTTTGTGGTTGCATTAAACTTTATTAAACTGTTCTGGTAACAAATGCATCTTGTCTGATCAGTACTTTCATCTGTCTAAAACAACCTAATGGTAATTTGGCCATGTTTAATGGCTGCATATAGTGACACCAAGTCCTAGCCAAAATGGAAATGATTGACAGAGGAATTACCCAATCACACCTGGAGACCACACTGCTGTAAGTGACTGGGATTGATTTTACACACAATTTGTATTATGTAACTATCCTCCACTCACTGCATTTTGCTGGAGAAATAATCCTGCTTTCAGGAGACTGGTGTAGTTTCAGCCATGAGTTCTGTTCACTGTAGTACATACTCTGGTTAACTGGACCCTGTTTTATCTTTGCAGAGTAAAAATAGACTGCTATAAAATTGACTGTCACCCCACCTCCAACTCATTGGCTGACAGTGGTATCAGTACTCACTGTGGAGTCTAGTACTCTAATGAAATGTTTTATGTTCATTCTTGGGATGCAGGCATCACTGGCAAGGCCAGAATTTATTGCTCATCCTTGGTTGCCCTTGAAGATGGTAGTGAGCCACCTTCTTGAACTGCTGCAGTCTGTGACAGTGCTCCCACAATGCTGTTGGGTAGGGAGTTCAGGATTTGACCCAGTGATGAAGGAATGGTGATTATATGTCCAAGCCAGGATGGTGTGACTTGGAACAAGCTGCTGCCCTTGTCCTTCCAGGTTGGGAGGTGTGGGTGGATGGCATTCAGTAACTAGCACACCATTGTTGGAAGTATGGTGAAATAGGCCACTGACATAGACTAATGGATGGTACATTCTCCCTTTTTATTTTAAATGGAAATACTGCATAAATTAAAATATTGATCAAAAATCCAGCCTTTTAAATTTGGTGATCTGAACACTGACTCAATATTGTCTTTTTTCTTCAAGAATCTTGGTGCAATTTTTCTGGGCTTCTCATTTCCTGCAGTTACTTCAGTGGCAGATCAGCACAAGTCATGGAGAAATGGCTGTTTATTCTGTTTTCCCCTTTTTGGTGGGGAGGGTTTGCCAATCTTCTCCTGATATTGTCAGGAGAATTCCCCCCTGCCCTGGGTCCTGTGCAAATTCTACTGCCTTGTCTGCTTCATTTATCTGCAATGTTTGTTACAAAGGAGCTAATGTTTTTTGTATGCTTTGTGCAGCTACCTGCCCCATATTGGTAATTAGGCTGTGGTGTGTTAAATATGCTTGTGTCCCCAACTCTGGCCTCTTGTCTAGCTTCTTCCACCCCCCCCCCCCCCAAACAAAATCATTGGCAGCTGTGCCTTCAGCTGTCTAGGCTCTAAGCTCTGGAATTCCCTCCCTGAACCCCTCTGGCTCTCCATCCTCCATCAAACTGACTTCTCTGACCAATGTAAGGAATCTAACACCAGGTTATAGTCCAACTGTTTTATTTGAAAATCACAAGCTTTCGGAGGATTTCTCCTTCGTCAGGTGAGCGAGGTTTGCTCACCTGCCTAAGGAGAAAGCTTGTGATTCTCTGACCAAGGTGTTGATTGCCTGTCCTAATGTCTGATTACACTTCTGTGAAGTGGCAGGGTTTCTTTTACTAGTTAAAGGTGCTATTTAAATGCGAGTGTATACATTTTCGTTCTTGTCTGTAGCCTACTGTGAAATCAAGTGTTTGGTAGCAAATGCTACCAGCTGTAATTAAAACTAAACTTTGAACAGGGCATGGAGCTGGTAACTGATGCTGGGCTATTCGATTTATCGTTCCTGAGCAGGGCCTGACAACTGCTTTCTGCAGTGAAAGCCTCACTTCAGCTCAACGTTTTGATGTAGCAGTTTGGAGTAGAGGCGAAGTTGCTGCAAGCTTTCACATTCTGTGACTGGGGAACTTTGGCTAAAGACTGTGGTCGAACAGACTCATTATTGCTGTAACCTGGCCAGCATATGCACCATGGTTTGTTGAGTCATTCTTTTTGGGTACAAGATCATTGAGCAAACATTAAACTTGGTTTTAATGGCTAAGTTTTCAAAGATGCTGCAATATTTAGCTACAGTGAAGTATTAAACTGGTTAATGGATGCCGAAGGGGTCAGGAGTTTTTCTTGTGTGGTGTTAGAATAGCTACAGCCCACCAGAGACTGCAGTGATCAATTAAAGAACAAACTTGCACTTTTGTATAGCACCTGTCATGACCTTTACAGGCAATAATGTACTTTTTTTGAAATGTGGATACTTGTAGGAAATGAGCAAGTGGAAGGAGACTGACTAGTTTAGTTTAATGTGGAATCCTTGCAAGCAACTGACACACTTTCCTCCTCCTCCTCTTCTGCCCCCCCTCAATGGGCTGTGAACACAAATCCTGGATTGATGTGGAATTCTATTCCAGGGAAAGTAGATGGGCAGTTGGAACCAGTTGTTTTATAATGCAAATAGCACAGTTTTATTTAGAAAACCAGGGGAGAAGGAACTGTACTCAAAGGGGAAAAGTTATAGGGAGTGAGCAAAAAATACTACAGCTGCATCACATGCAACAAAACTGAGGAATGGTATCATTGGACTGGCAATGAGATTTTTCACAAGACTTCTAACAGTTGTATGAAATGCATTTATTTTCAACCCTACTATTTTAAACATCTGTTTAAATAGAAACCAAAGGGATTTCATTGTCAATTATTTATATTGTTATTTCAAGGTCATCTAGGTTTCTTGTGTCGATGTATGAATCATAGAACGATACAGCAGAAGGGGGCCATCGGGCCTGTGCTGGCTCTTTGGAAGAGCTACCCAATTATCCCACACTCCTGCAAATTTTTCCCCTTCAAGTATTTATCCAATTCCCTTTTTGAAAGTTACTATTGAATCTGCTTCCACCACCCTTTCAGCCACTGCATTCCAGATCATTACAACTCGCTGTGTATATTTAAGAAAAAATTCTCATCTACCCTCTGGTTCTTTTGCCAATTACCTTAAATCTGGGTCCTCTGGTTACCAACCTTTCTGACACTGGAAACAGTTTCTCCTTATTTACTCGATCAAAACACTTCATGATTTTGAATACATCTGAAATCTCCCCTTACCATTCTCTTCTAAGGAAAACAACCCTAGCTTCTCTAGTCTCCACATAAATGAAGTATCGCATCCCTGGTACCATTCTAGTAAATCTCCTCTGCACCCCCTCTAAGGTCTTGATGTCCTTCCTAAAGTGTGGTGCCCAGAATGGGACACAATACACCAGCTGGAGCCTAACCAGTGATTTGTAAAGGTTTGGCATAACTTCCTTGCTTTTGTACTCTATGCCTCTGTTTATAAAGCCAAGAATCCCATATGCTCTTTTAATAGCCTTCTTACCTTATCCTGCCACCTTCAAAAATTCGAGGACGTACACCCCCTTTGAACTGTGAACCATTTAATCTATATTGGGCTAGAAATTCGGCCGCCTAGCGCCCGTTGTTTTGGCGCTATGCGGCCTCCCAAAGGGCCAAGATGGCGCCTGGCCTGCGCATGCATATCTCCAGCGTCACGTGAGCTGGCTGCCATCTTGGTGTAGGTATTGCTGCATGCGCAAATGCTGGAAGAATGTAAAGTAAGGAGAAAATGGATACAATCAGTGTGCAACGCTGATTTAAAGTGATAAGTTCCAAAATTACATCTAACGCACAATCTTAGCTGCAACCATCTGAATATGTCTTAGAGTGCCTGGAGGCCCCCCCCACCCCCCACCCCAAACCAGTGCTATTTAGAGGGACCATGCAAGATTTACAGGTTAGTTGCAGGGTTATTGCTTCTGGCTGCTGATACATTTGTAACTGTTTTTGGAGGTGTTCTATACTTGAATACGAGGATACAGGGACATAGCCGAACAACTAGAGCCAGGACTTGCAGGAGTGAAGGTAGGAAACACTGCTGCACGCAAAGGGTGGTAGAAGTTTGGAATGCTCTTCTGCAAATGGCAACTGATGCTAGCTCAATTGTGAGTTCCAAATCTGAGACTGATAGATTTCTATGAACCAAGGGTATGAAGGAATATGGGGCTAAGGCGGGTATATGGAGTTAGGTCACAGATCAAGCATGATCTTGTTGAATGGCGGAACAGGCTCGGAGCTAAATGCCACTGCCACTTGCTGCCTCCTGTTGTGTACCACCTTTTCCTGCAAGAAAGCGACACATATGTCTGGGTGATATGCCGGTCATGGTTGAATAGCTGCCAGTGTGTGTGGCCTGTGAGTTGTGGATGGGCAGCTTGCAACAGTGGTAATGTGTAAGGGTGAGAGGAAGCATCTGATTGAAAGAGTTTGTATGTGGGTGATGGGGTATAGTGCATGAAGCAGTGGATGTGGCTAGTGGTTTGGTTGGTAGGAGACGCCATTTCACCGTTGACCTCACTCCTTGACCACGCGTGTCAAAGCATTGAACTTCTTCCTGCACTGTATCCACGTTCGTGGTGCTGAACACTTGGCATTGACTTTGTCCCCCACTGCATCCCACTTCCTTTTTTGAGCATATGTCTGGAGGGCCTCTTCCCACCCCCTCTCCCCACCCTGCAGACATAAGATGGCCCTCCTTCTGTTCACCTCTTGCACCAAGGCCTCTAGTGCATCAGCAGAGAACCTTGGTGCATGCACTCTCGCAGGCCTGGTACAAACTCAGATTGGCAAGGTCTGGCATGCGGATCGGAGAATGTGGGATCTAGCAGTGTGCAACCTTTATTCAGTGCTTTAACATAACTCATCAGTTTGTAAACATATGGATGGGAGATGCTTCTGTGTTTTACATATCCGATGCCTAATCTTCGTGCAGACAGCAGGCTATTTTCAACAAATAACAAATACCGGCTACCTTTGAAATTTAAAGAGACAACCTGCCTTTGAGATTGGGGCTCCCCTGCTGGTAGAAAGTGTGAATTGCATCGAATCCTTGTGTCAACGCTGAGTTCCAACGCTGCCTGAATGTAAGTCCACAGGCCGGATGAAAGTCTCGACCTGCCTGCACAGGAAGCACCCGGTGAGGGTTAATAGCAGATCACGCTACCCATGCCTGGTTTAACCTCCTTAGCCTCTTTTCATTCATCCTACCAAAAAGCATCACTTCACACTTCTCAGCATTAAGTTGCATCTGCCACGTGTCTGCCCATTTCACCAATCTGTCCTCTTGAAGTCTGTTAGTATCGTCTTCACGTTTCCTACATTTGAGTTTCGTGTCATCTGCAAACTTTGAAATTATGCCCTGTATACCCAAATCCAGGTCATTTATATATTAAAGAGCAGTGGTCCTAATACCAATCCGTGGGGCGTACCACTGTATACTTCCCTCCAGTCTGGAAAAACAACCGTTCGCCACTACTCTCTGCTTTCTATTTCTTAGTCAATTTCGTGTCCACGCAGCCGCTGCCCATTTGATTCCATGGGGTTGAATTTTGCTAGCAAGTCTATTTTGTGGTACTTTATCAAACGCCTTTTGAAAGTCGATATGCACAACATCAACCGCACTACCCTCATCAACCCTCCCTGTTTCTTTATCAAAGAACTCAATCAAGTTAGTCAAACATGATTTGCCTTTAACAAATCTGTGCTGGCTCTCATTTATCAACCTATAGTTTTCCAAGTGACAATTTTGTCTCGCACTATTGTCACTAAAATTTCCCCACCACCACAGGCTGACTGGCCTGTAATTGCCGGATTTATCCCGATCCCCTTTTGTAAACAAGGAAATGGGAATGTAAAAAGGAGGGAGAAAATCATGTAGAAGAGCACTGTACATAATCGATAGCAAAATTTGAAACGATCATGTTCAGCAAATTCTCCATCTGCAGTCTGTGCTATTTAGCTTGTTTTCTCTGCCTATTGTTGGTCCTTCAGCATTTAAAGTAAATGGGTAGGATTTTGCCCTGAAAGTCTTCATGAATGCTATTCTTTTTTGTCAGAATTTCAGAGTGTAACTGATTCTATTGGTAGGTTTTTGGTTACTGAGAACTGGGGACAGTCACAACTGTCCTGTCAGTACATTGGGTGGTAGGCAATGCACTGTTATCCTCTCTCTCTTATCCTGTAACACTGACCAAACAAATGGTGCTCCACAGCTGCTCGCTGCAACCAAATGTGGCTTAATAGCTTTCTGTTGCCTGCGAGCCTGCACTCTATTTTAAGATGGCCGATGTAGCTTCAGCTGAGGGTCATGTGTGACTTTTCGAGATATTATCTGCAAGGTTGTATAGAGGCTGCATTGTCCAGGACCCTGCTGTGAGTGTCTGCTGTTACTGCCGCATCGAATTAGAGTGGCTACATTTTCTGTAAGGAAAGAAAAGCTTGCATTTATATCCTGCTTTGTCACATATCTCAAATGCCAAAATGCTTACATTTCATAATGATTCAGTTAGTGTTAACGTGTTGTTATTGTAGGGCAGCATTGAACAAGAGCTTCAGTGTGGATTAAAAGATAGTCCTGATCACAATACAGTTTCCCATATAGAAAAGTGCATATGTGTGTGTGGGGAGAATCAATGAGCACAGTACTGAACTCTGCTGCGATGCTTCCTCCAGTCAAATAGCTTGCTGACATTCGGCTCCTGAAAATCTGAGGCTACGATCCTCGTTTTGTACCCACCATTGTCCTTCAGTAACCACCCTGCAGGGTTAGTGGAAGGGCATCTAATTAGCAGAGTTGGCAGTGACCATGTAACTGTAGGGGCACCTGTGGCATCCACCTGCCCTATGCAGCAAGGAAATCCAGCATTTGCCTGCTGTTTTCTTTTGGGGTGGGGAGTGGGGGGGTCGTTAAGGGAAAGAGTCGACCAGCCCCCCTGTGTGAGGGGGCTGATCCAACTGTTTGTTTTAAAACAAACATTAACTTGTTTGGAGATCAAGGTCACTCCTCACACTTTTTTCCCCTGCCAGGTGGGGCCCACTTCTGCCTCATCACTGAGTACCAGTCTCCAGTAATTGGGCAGGTCCCTTCTGAGCAACTGCCTCCTTGCTGTCGGGTTCTGCTGGACTCCAGCTGGAGTTAGGGTCTGCTGCAACCCGATAAAATTCAGACCCTCACTGTTTGTGAAGAATGGTGATAGGGATGAGCTACTGGAGGAGTGGCTGGTGTCCTTGGAGGTGTCACCCAGCAAGAGTCAGTGTCCCTGTGAGGAGAGTGGGGGGGAAAAAACTTTTTTAGACTGTGTCTTCATTTTTTCTGAGGATTTAAAAAAAAACTAAATGGTTTGAATTCTTCTATTTTCATTTAAATCACTGGGCTCATGCCATCTGATTCCTGCTTAGCTCTCTCAACCAGGTCATGTATATCTCAATGCAGACAGTTCTGCCTTCGGTTCTGGGTCCACCCTTGCAGAACTGTCAGCCCAGCCAGTGCTGCCTCCCTAGTGTAGAGCCTCTCGGTAAGGCAGAATGTCGGGCAAGACTGTAGAAGGAGCTTTTGGCATCTGTTACTTGGCCACACACTGAGTAGTGGGGCTGGAGTATTGGTGTGTGGGAACACATATATAAGGTTCTCTCCTCCATCACTCTACTCCCCGCCTCCCACCTGAGATATGACATGAGTCACGAGAGGAACAGTGAGGGGAGGAACATTACGTTTTTAAATCCCTGATGATTCAGGTAAGACAAGGAATTAATTTTTGGAGTCTACAAGTTAAATTGCTTTGAATCTAGAATCTTAGGATTTATCAGTAAAGTTTGTGAGGAGTGAATCACATCTTGCTTCACCTAGCTGGTTGATAGCTCCCCCCGTTCAATGGTTACAGCGAGGAAACTGTATCTGAATAATGTTTAGAATTACAGAAACTTCAGCACAGAAGGAAGCCAAATGGAGAAGTGGCTTTTTCTGGTCCATACGTTTTCCTATGCTGCTGACCGGCTTATTTGCTGTCCTCCCAGAGCTTGTATTTACTACTGCCTCTCTGAGATGCTGCCCTCGGGTTTGCATTTAGTATTGCCTCCCATAGAGATGCTGTCCCAGGTTAATTATTGCCTCCCACAAAGAGGTGCTGCTGCAGAGCCTGTATTTACTGTTCCTTTCAATCAAAGAACACTTAGAATTCGTTCTGCTGTCTGACTGTGGGCATTGTTCATGAACTAGGAATAATTTTCACTCCATGAATTTCTCTTTGCCAAGAGTTTCTTTTTGCCAGATTGTCCTGTAGAATAAAATTGATATATTGAGACTAATGTGCACAATTGGAGTTCACAAATGAAATTACAATGTAAAAGGAGAAAATTCACAAATAGACTCCATTAGAGTCGATCTGTTCTCTTCCCTCACGACCAAGTGTAGCAATTACATTAAGTGTTTAATTAAGAGCATGTTTCATGGGGCTCGAATTTAGCAGGCCTGCGGGTTCCCAGCGGGTGGTCCTCCGGGAGCGTGGAAAACGCGGACGGCTAATTGCGTGCGTCCCCCACGCGATCGCGGGATAATTGGACCCATTAAGCCCAGCTTCCGGGTTCTGCGCTCCCCAGCTGCGTGCCGGCCGGCTGCGCATGCGCAGTACCGTCGACGCGATGTAGGAGCTCCACTTAAAGGGGCAGTCTCCCAAAGCCCCTCCTGCTGCAAGCAAGAGGTCTGAGAGAATGGCTCAACAAAGGGGAAAGGCTGCGCCCCGTTTTTCAGATCTGGCACTGCAGCTGATGCTGGAGGGCGTGAGGAGGAGGAGGGAAACGCTCTTCCCAGAAGATGGGCGCAAGTTCCCTGCCGCCGCAACCAGGAAGGCATGGGCAGAGGTGGCGGCGGAGGTGAGCAGCAGGGGCAACACCCCAAGGACTTGGGAGCAGTGCCGCAAGCGCTTCAATGACCTGACTAGGTCTGGCAAGGTGAGTACACCAACGCACCCTCCCACATCCCGTCCCCACCATCACGCCAAGCAGATCACAACCCCCTCCTGCACAGCCACCACTGCGCTCCATCAGCAATCCTCACAGCCACTCATTCACCATCCTCGCCGTGCACGCAAGTACCCACCGTCCCTGACCCCACCCGAACACTACCACACACCCCAATCCCCATGCAATGGGATGGCCACGTGGCCCACGTTTCCCCCCATCCGTTCCGCGCCACGCTCAACCCAACCACACCGATGCTCGATGCGTCTCACGATGCAAGACGCACCCACTCACACATCTGTGTTTTGCCTTCACAGGAGAAGAGAAGCAAGAACAATAGGGAAAGGGCACGCACCGGAGGTGGGCCGCCGCAAGTGGTGGAGCTCACCGACGCAGAGGTGGAGGCGCTCGACCTCGCCCGCACGCGACATTGCCTGTCGGTGGCTGATGGCGAGTGTGTCGCTGCCGAAACGGCTGGTAAGGGAAAGCTGACACTCAACACCCATGATCGCGAGTGACCGTATCATCACCTGCCATCAGGCGCACTGTCAAGTTGGTCCACATGCCTCAAAGTGCCCTCTGTTCTCTTGCAGGTCCGTCTTTGGGTCAAGCGAGCGTGGAGGGCGATTCCTCAGAGGACATGGCGGTCTCTGAGGGTGCATCGTCACATCAGAGCCAACCATCCACCAGCGCAGAGACACGCACCTCGGTGGGTCCCCCTCGCCAACTAGTTGGGGTAGCACTTGGTGAGTCACTGCGCACGAGTGAGCATGAGCAGACCCTGGTGGCAGGGGCAGCCGCGGAGGGTCCGCGACGGAGGGAGCACTCATCTCCAGGCTCTGCTCAGCCGGACCCAGATGCTGAACCCAGGGGGCCACCAGTGAAAAGGAGAGTCGTCGAGGGCCACCAGCTAATTGCTGAGGTACTGGCAGAGGTGCCGCGCGCATTGTCCACAATAGCGCAGGCGATGGAGGAGTCCACCTCCTGCATGTGGGCATTGGTGGCGCAGGCACAGGAGGGTACCGGCGACACAGTGTCGCGGGTAGGTGCGGGACTGTCTGCGGTGGAGGACAGGCTGGCCTCCCTCGAGCGTCACGCACAGCTCCACTTCGAGTCCTTGCAGGCCCTGACAACGTCTGTACGGATTCAGGGTGAGCAACATTCCAACGCCACCAACAGGCTGAGGGATACACTATGGGTGGCCTTGCAAGGCCTCACACATGCCATGCAAACTGCCGTCCAGCAGGGTGGAAGGGGTGATGTGGGCCGAGGCCAAGAGAGGGATGATGGTGACCGGGGACATGGAAGCGGGGACGCCTCTCAAGGCGTCCCCACGTCCCACCCGTCGCCCACCTCTCAACCAGTACCCGCAATGGTGCCTCCTCTCCAGGTGGCCGAGTCTGCCCCTGCCCCGGTGCAGGAGGAGCAGTCTGTGGAGGTGCCCTCACGGGCACCGAAACCCAGGGGCCGTCCGCCAAAAGCATCTACCCGGTCAAGGCAAGAAGACGAGCAACCTGCCACTACCTCTGCTGGAGCCACAGGGGTAGCACCACGTAGGGGTTCCCGGAGAAGAATTGCAAAGGCCTTATAATCACAAAGGGAATACACCAGGGTGTTTATTATTTTGTACTTTGTTTCTTATATAATGTCACATTCCAGATATTAAATAGTCTATTCTCACCACTCCTGCCACCTCTCGTCCATTCTTCCGCGGCTTGTGCAATAGTTGCGTTCCGTGGAGGCCATCATGACGGCGAACACCTGCTGCCACCCATTGGGCACACTGCTGTGGGTGCAGGATTACTGGCAGCACTCTTCAGTGGAGGGGGCTGGTATGGCCGCTCGCATGTGCAGGTGAGGAGATGCGAGCGCCTCGCAGTGTCTGACTCTAGGAGAACCGTTGACGTATGAGTGCGTCCCTGGCCCGGCGACCATCCCGGTGAGTCGCGGCTCGGCGCATGGGTCGTCCAACATCCTCTGGCGCCTCCTCCTCCTCCGCCTCCTCTGCCTCTTCCTCCTCGCCCTCGCCTTCCTCAATGTGGGTGGCGGGTGTGGATGGGGCCTCCTCCAGCGGCACCCCTCTCTGTTGGGCCATGTTGTGCAGGGCACAGCAGACAACTATGATTCGTCCCACTCTGAATGGTGTGTATTGCAGCGCTCCCCCAGAACGATCAAGGCACCTGAAGCGCATCTTGAGAAGCCCTATGGTCTGCTCAATTGTAGACCTGGTAGCAGTGTGGCTGTCATTGTACCGACGCTCCGGCTCGGTGATGGGGTTCCTCAGAGGTGTCATGAGCCACGTGTGGAGGGGATACCCCTTGTCGCCGAGGAGCCAGCCGTTGCCGGCGTTGGGTGCCTGCAGGATGGGCGGGACGGCGGACTCCCTGAGGACGAAGGCATCGTGGCAGCTGCCGGGGTATCTGGCACACACGTGTAGGAATCTCTGGCGGTGGTCACAGATGAGCTGGGCGTTCATGGAGTGATACCCCTTCCTGTTGATGAACAGCCCTGGCTCATGCGGAGGTGCCCGTATTGCGATGTGGGTGCAGTCGATTACACCCTGCACCCGTGGGAAGCCGGCCATGGCATGGAATCCAACCGCCCTCTCCATCTGGCTGCGCTCGTCCATGGCGAAGTTGATGTAGTGGGAGGCCCTGCGGAACAACCCATCGGTGACCTGCCTTATGCACTTGTGTGCAGAGGACTGACAGACCCCGGTGATGTCCCCGGTGGCACCCTGGAAGGAACCGGATGCGAAGAAGTTGAGGGCAGTGGTGACTTTGACGGCGACAGGTAAGAAGATGCTGCTTGGTCCATCAGGGAGCAGCTCGTCGTTAAGGAGGCTGCAGATGTCGGCGACTACCTGGCGATTGACTCTGAGCCTCCGTATGCACTGCTCCTCGGAGAGGTCCATGAAGCTGAGCCTTGCTCTGTACACCCTGTGCGGAGGGTAGTGCCTCCTGCGACGCATCTCTCTCTGCGGTTGCCCTCCCTCCTGCTGTGCAGGTGGGTGTGCCGCAGCACCGTGTTGGGGGGCCCCACTTCTCCGAGGCGGACGGCGTGGACTGCGAGGCTGCTGGGGCTGGTCATCCTGTTCGTCCTCCGACTATGTCAACGCACCACCCATCTGGCAGGTGTTGGTGTGAGGGGTTGTGCAGGGTAGGTGGGTGGGTCCTCGGACTGGGGCTGCGGTTTCGTGTCGGTCTGTCCTCTGGCTTGGCGGGGGTTGGTGGAGGGCAGGGGTTGCCCTATGTGACGCGGTGGCCTCCTGCGTGGGTGAGGGCTCTCCCCCGTGGAGCGCACCTTGGCACCTGCCACAGGCTGCTGGCTGCAACACGCCTGGTTTGAAAGGTACTGTTTCCCCCAGTGTGGGAAACTGACTGCCTTGAACCTAAAATCCCGCACTTCCTCTTTTGACAGCTGCTTCAGCTCATTAACTGACCACAACGAGCAAGTTAAGTGCTGTCAAGTGGAACCCCGCTGGCTTTAATTGCCTGCGGGATTCCCACCAGCGGGGCTTGCGCGCGCAGGCCCGCACGTCAGCGCGGTACCCGGAAGTGGCCGGGATTTCGTCCGAATCCGGTCACGTGACCGGAGATCAGGATTTTCGGGGCCCCCCCGCTGGAAACCCGCAGGTAACCCGACCCTAAAATCGAGCCCATAGTGTCTAAAGTAAACTACTTATCTGTGGATTTATAAGAGCATAAGAAATAGGAGTAGGCCATATGGCCCCTGGAGCCTGCACCGCCCTTCAATAAGACCATGGCTGAACTTTGACCTCAACTCCACTTTCCCACCTAATCCCCATATCCCTTGATTCCCTTAAAGTCCAAAAAATCTATTGATCTCAGTCTTGAATATACTCAACGACTGAGCTTCCACAGCCCTCTGGAGTAGAAAATTTTAAATATTTACAACTCTGAGTGAAGAAATGTCTCCTCATCTCAGTCCTAAATGTCTGACTCTTCTGAGACAATGTCCCCTGGTTCTAGACTCTCCAGCCAGGGGAAACATCCTCTCAACATCTACCCTGTCAAGCCCTCTTATAATCTTATGTTTCAATGATATCACCTCTTATTCTTCTAAACCCCTCTTAAACCATTCGCAACCCCTCAGATAATGAAGCAGTCTGTGCCTGTATGCAGAAAGACTTGGATAACATCCAGCCTTGGGCTGATAAGTGGCAAGTAACATTCGTGCCAGGCAATGCCCATCTCCAACAAAAGAATCTAACCACCTCCCCTTGACATTCAACGGCATTACTGTCTGTTAACCAATCCTCTATTCATGCTAATATATTACCCCCAATCCCATTAGCCCTCATCTTGTGTAACAACCTCTTATGTGGCACCTTATCGAATGCCTTTTGAAAATCCAAATATACTACATCCACTGGTTTCCCCCTTATCTACCCTGCTAGTTACACCCTCAAAAAACTCTAATAAAACCACGCTGACTCTGCTTAATCATATTGTGCTGTGGATTAGCTCTGCTGCTGGACTCCTGGATCAACCTCACTTTTATCTTCATCAACTCCTCTTTATGCCTTTGGATCGACCGCCACTGATTTTTTGACCCTATTTCTGCACCTTAGCTGCTCCTGATTTATGCATATTCCTCGTTCACTCTGCTAGTCTGGTTGTTGACGTCTCCTTTGCTCCTCCATTGTTCTTTGGCCAGTTTCTTTTCGAGTGTTACTTCCTTTCCCCTTGTGCTGGCCCGTCTAATTTTGCACTGGTTACCTATTGCCAACATCCCCATTATTACTACAGTTACTCACCATACCTAGATCTCTCCCATTGCCCCATGGAAACTAGTTCCTTTGTCCATCATCTTGCTTGCACACTTCTGCTGCCACCCAGATCCCCTATCTCCTCATTCTCTCCTCTTCTGGTCATTCTGGTCTCTGCACTCTCCTCCACTAAATCTTATCCAACCATGTCCCTTTCCCACGCGGCCATGCAATCTTCTCATCAACAATGCCCCTTTCTCCTCCCCTTTTCGCAGCACCATGCCTTCCTCAATTACCTTTCCCACTTATCAAATGACTTTTCTTTCCCCTCACTGAAACCTCACAAGTCGATTATACTTTCTACCATTTTCCCTGCTGAGGTTGCTGTGGCAGCGGTATCAGCCGAATCACCAAATCGCACTTTGTCCGCTTCCCCCATTCCTCTGGCATTTACTCTTTCGAACCTCTCACCCTGTTATATCCTCCCAGCCTCACATTCAAAATCCTTGTTGTTTATTGCCTTCGCAGGCCCCCTGCTGACTTCCTCTTTAAGATATCCAATCTTTTCTTTTGACGACTCATTTTCGGTGACTTCGACCTGCATCTAAAGTCTGCTAGCTGCCTCTTTTTCGGTTTCTGTGCACTTTTCTCATCATTTACTCTCAACTCGACATATAAATTCCATGCCCAGTCCCAAGGCCACCCTCTTGACCTTACTATTTCTCATGGCCTTTCTGCACCTGGTGCTCTGTTCACTGAGGCATCTTGGGGTATTTATCTGAGTTTTTTTTAATATTCGTTCATGGGATTTGGGCGTCGCTGGCAAGGCCGGTATTTATTGCCCATCCCGAATTGCCCTTTAGAAGGTGTCCTGGTGCTGAGTTGATTGGCCTGCAACAACCACGACCATCTTCCTTTGAGCTAGGTATGACTCTAGCCACTGGAGAGTTTTCCCCCTGATTCCCATTGACTTCAATTTTACAAGGGCTCCTTGGTGCCACACAGATCTAATGCTGCCTTGATGTCAAGGGCAGTCACCTGCACCTCACCTCTGGAATTCAGCTCTTTTGTCCATGTTTGGACCAAGGCTGTAATGAGGTCTGGAGCTGAATGGTCCTGGCGGAGCCCAAACTGAGCATCGGTGAGCAGGTGCCGCTTGATAGCACTGTCGACGACACCTTACATCACTTTGCTGATGATTGAGGGTAGACTGATGGGGCGGTAATTGGCCGGATTGGATTTGTCTTGCTTTTTATGGACAGGACATACCTGGGTAGATGTGGAAAATTGGCTAGAGGCGTAGCTAGTTCTGGAGCGGGATGTTGTCGGGGCCCAAAGCCTTTGCTGTATCCAGTGCACTCAGCCGTTTCTTAATATCACGTGGAGTGAATCGAATTGGCTGAAGACTGGATTCAGTGAAGGTGGGGATATCGGGAGGAGGCCGAGATGGATCATCCACTCGGCACTTCTGGCTGAAGATGGTTGCAAACGCTTCAGCCTTGCCTTTTGCACTCACATGCTGGACTCCGCCATCATTGAGGATGGGGATGTTTACAGAGCCTCCTCCTCCCGTTAGTTGCTAAATTGTCCACCACCATTCACGACTGGATGTGGCAGGACTGCAGAGCTTTGATCTGATCCGTTGGTTGTGGAATCGCTTAGCTCTGTCTATGGCATGTTGCTTCTGCTGTTTAGCATGCATGTAGTCCTGAGTTGTAGCTTCACCAGGTTGGCACCTCATTTTTAGGTACGCCTGGTGCTGCTCCTGGCATGCTCTTCTACACTCCTCGTTGAACCAGGGTTGATTCCCTGGCTTGTTGGTAATGGTAGAGTGAGGAATATGCCAGGCCATGAGGTTACAGATTGTGCTGGAATACAATTCTGCTGCTGCTGATGGCCCACAGTGCCTCATGGATGCCCAGTTTTGAGCTGCTCGATCTGTTCTGAATCTACCCCATTTAGCACGGTGATAGTGCTACACAACACGTTGGATGGTGTCCTCAGTGCGAAGATGGGACATCGTCTCCACGAGGACTGTGCGGTGGTCACTCCTACCAATACTGTCATGGACAGATGCATTTGCGACAGGTAGATTGGTGAGGACGAGGTCAAGTAAGTTTTTCCCTCGTGTTGGTTCGCTCACCACCTGCCGCAGGCCCAGTCTGGCAGCTACGTCCTTCAGGACTCGGCCAGCTCGGTCAGTAGTGGTGCTACCGAGCCACTCTAGGCGATGGACATTCAAGTCCCCCACCCAGAGTACATTCTGGCCCTTGCTACCCTCAGTGCTTCCTCCAAGTGGTGTTCAATATGGAGGAGGACTGATTCATCAGCTGAGGGAGGACGGTCGGTGGTAATCAGCAGGAGGTTTCCTTGCCCATGTTTGACCTGATGCCATGAGATTTCATGGGGTCCAGAGTCAATGTTGAGGACTCCCAGGGCCACTCCCTCCTGACTGTATACCACTGTACCGCCACCTCTGGTGAGGTCTGTCCTGCCGGTGGGACAGAACATACCCAGGGATGGTGATGGAAGAGTCTGGGACGTTGGCTGAAAGGTATGATTCTGTGAGTATGGCTATGTCAGGCTGTTGCTTGACTAGTCTGTCGGACTGCTCTCCCAATTTTGGCACAAGTCCCCAGATGTTAGTGAGGAGAACTTTGCAGGGTTGACTGGGCTTGGTTTGCCTTTGTCGTGTCCGGTGCCTAGTGGTCTGATGCCAGGTGGTCCGTCTGGTTTTATTCTTATTGTGACTTTTTTTAGCGAGATTTTACAACTGAGTGGCTTGCTAGGCCATTTCAGAGGGCAATTAAGAGTCAACCACATTGCGGGTCTGGAGTCACATATCGGCCAGACCGGGTAAGGACAGCAGGTTTCCTTCCCTAAAGGACATTAGTGAACCAGATGGGTTTTTACGACAATCCGGTAGTTTCATGGCCACCATGACTGATACTAGTATTTTAATTCCAGATTGAATTTAATTAATTGAATTTATATTCCCCAGCTGCCATGGCAGGATTTGAACTCATGACTCTGGATTATTCGTCCAGGCCTCTGGATTACTAGTCCAGTAACATAACCACTATGCTACCGTATCCATTATAGAAGCTCTATTAATGCGAGTTGTTGATAAAGCTATCTCTGATCACTTCCTTGTCTCCCTTTCCACGCAGGATTTCTCACCACTCCTGTGTAAAGAAATGATTTATTTGATGTGTTAGTAAATATTTTGTATTCATACCTCCTTGTTCTGGACTCACCCACGAGTGGTAACTGTTTCTCCACATCTACCCATCAAACCCCTTCATAATTTTAAAGATCTCTATCAGGTCTCCTCTTAGACTTCTCTTTGGAGAAAAGAGCCCCAGCCTGTTCAATGCTTCCTGATAGTTGCATTCTCTCAATTCTGGTAATGTCCTTGTAAATCTGTTCTGCACTTTCTCCTGTGCTTCAATATCCTTTTTGTAGTATGGAGACCAGAGCTGCACTTTGTACTCCCACTGTGTTCTTAGCAAGGTTCTATATAAATTTAACATTACCTCCCTGCTTTTGTATTCTATTCCTCTAGAAATGAACTCCAATTCTTTGTTTGCAATCGCTATGGCCTTATCAACATGTGTTGCTACTTTTAGTGATTTATGTATCTGTATTCCCAGATCTTTGTGTTCCTCTACCCCATTTAATTTCTTACCATCCAAGGAATAAGTGGCCTCCTTATTATTCCTACCAAAATGAACCAGATGGCACTTGTGCTGACTGAAACTCTCTTTCAGGAGTTCTTCCTGTTCTACTACACTGTAGCCTATGTGGAAATGAGCTTGTGAAGACTTCCAGAAGTTGGATTCTACCTGATATATCTGCTTTGTGTTCGTGATCCCAAGTTCCATGCTATTAGGAGAGCTACTGAAGCATCAAGTCTTACTATTTTGAGAACCAATACGCTGTAAGTTAAATATTGGAGTCCAGTTTAATCTACTGTGTTTATGTTGTCCTTGAATGTGTTGTTGACTCCCAAATCCGTGCCTATCTTTCCCATAATTGCATGTTTGAACTTCTCCAATCAGATTTCTGCCCCAGCACTAAAACGGCCCTAATCATCCTATGTGACTGTTACCGTGGTAAATTATCCCCCCCATCCTTCTCGACCTGCCTGAAGCCTTTGAGATGGTTGACCACACCATCCTTCTCCAATGCCTCTCCTCCATTGTCTAGGTGAGTGGGACTGCTTTCGCCTGATTCCACTCTTACCTATCCAGTTTTAGTCAGACAATCTCCTGCAATGGCTTCTCTTCCCACCTGTTGCCTCTAGAGTCTCCCAGGGATCTATCCTTGGCCCCCCCCTCCTATTTTTCTGATCAGCCCCTGCCACAGTACTAAAATGGCCCTACTCAGATTCAAAAATGGTATTCACTTTGACTGTGACCGTGGTTACACTATCCCTCCTCATCTTTCTGTCTGCAGCTCTTAACACCATTGACCACACAATCCTCCTCCAATGCTTCTCCTCCGTTGGCTAACTGAGTGGGACTGTCCTCGCCCGGTTCCACTCTTACCTATCCATTCGTAAGCACAGAATCTCCTGCAATGGCTTCTCTTCCCACCCCATTACCTCTGGAATCCACCATGGATCTATCCTTGGCCCTTCCTATTTCTCATCTACATGCTGTCCCTCGGTGAAATCATCCAAAAACATGTCAGGTTCCACATATACGCTAATGACGCCCAACTCTACCTTACCACCACCACTCTCAACCCCCTCCACTGCCTTTATGTTCTCTGACTGTTTGTCCGACATCCAGTCTTAGATAAGCCAACATTTCCTCCAATTGAACATTGGGAAGACCAAAGCCGTTGTTTTCAGTTGCTGCCACAAACTCCGTTCCCTTGTCACTGCCTCCCTAACCACTGTCTCAGCCTGAACCAGACCGTTTGCAACTTTGGCATCCTATTTGAACTTGAGCTGTGCTTCCGACCCCATTTCCTCTCCATCACCAAGACCGCCTATCTCCACCTCCAAAATATCGCTCCTGCCTCAGCCCATTTGTTGCTGAAACCCTCATCCATGCTTTTGTCACTCCGGACTCGACTATTCCAATGCTCTCCTAGCCGGCCTTCCATCTTACACCCTCCATAAGCTTAAGTACATCTAAAACTCTGGTGCCCATATTGTAAGTCGCATCAAGTCCCGTCCACCCATCAACCCTGCGCTCGCTGACCTACATTGGCTCCCGGTCCCCACACACCTCCATTTTAAAATTTGCATTCTCGTGTTCAAGTTCCCCCATGGCCTTGCCCCTCCCTATCTCTATAACCTCCTGCAGTCCTACAACCCTCAGAGAACTCTGTGTTCATCAAACTCTGGCCTCTTGACCAACCCTCATTACTTTACCCCACCATTGGCGGCTGTGCCTTCAGCTGCCTAGGCCCTAAGCTCTGGAATTCCCTCCCTAAACCTCTCCACCTTTCTCTCCTCCTTTAAGACCCTCCTTAAAATCTACCTTTTCGACCAAACTTTTGGTACCTGTCCTAATATCTCCCTCTTTGGCTCGGTGACAATTTTTATCTTATTACGCTCCTGTGGACCGCCTTGGGACGTTTTACTACATTAAAGGTGTTATATAAATGCAAGTTGTTGTTTTATGTTTTGATCAACCTGACTCTTGAATTATAGCCTAAACTACACAGTCAGAGTACTTATTCTTCAATTATCTGAAGATTAGGGGAGAAGAGGGAAATTGTCATTTCCAGTGAGCAAAGTATAGGATCCAGGGGAAGATTACATTATCAGGTATGTCCATATAAGCTTCCACTTCATTTGTTTGGAAGCCAGGACTTGTTTCCAGAGAGGTCCTCGGCACTGGACAGGAGATAAATAATTGGTACAGCCGGAAGGCTATAATAACACAACACACATTTGTCTATTGGCTTCTGTTTGAGAAGCAGTGGGTTTCACACTTAATTGTCACACATATGAGCCTGACTATGAGCAAATGGAACCCTCTGTGGTTACTTCTCGTCTGTTTTTATTTCCTCTTGAATGCCTCTCAGACCCACCTCACAGCTAATTTTAAATGCTTAATTAATTTAACATCATATGGCATTGAAAAAATCTAATATTTTCAATATATACGTTCTCAATCTCACGATAAAAAACAGAAATCACTCTTATTCATCTTCAACATCCTTTAAGTTCATATTTTATTGATGTCATTTTTATTGTACAATACTTATACCTATTTGCCCACACACTAATGCATTAAAGTATTTTCAATATACTAAGATGCAGGGTGCTGTGTGAGGAAACTAATTTTGATGGAGAAGATGGTGGTATAAGTGGAGTCTGTTTCAATGTGAAACCAGCAGTTCCATTCCATCTGAAATCCTTCAGAGTAAAATCCCATTCTCCTGGCTGTGCAATTGTGCTAATCTGGTAAATAATGAATGAGCCACCATCAATAGTTTGTGTGGAAGATCACAGCAAACAAATCTTCCAGTTACTTTACTTCCCAATAGCATAAGCCATCTATGGTTTAATTTCTATTCAAAATTCTGCTAAGCTTTCCTTATGGCACTGATGGCATTGGTCTTTTGCCAGTATTTAGCCTCAAATGGATTTTAGCACCTGCTTCAGGCTGCATCCACAAGCAAACAGACTGAGAGGACTCAACACTGAGGAGCCAGAGGTAGCTACAATCTCACATCATCCGTAGATGAACACCCTTTGACTCGTACATATGTTCGATTTATTGGTCTGTGTTTCAAGATGGGTCGGGTGGGTCACTGACTTCCCTGTGGACCCCTGGATCCTGGTCATAGTTCACTCAAATCAGCATATCCAGGCTATGTCCGACAAGTGGCAAGTAATATTTGCACCACATCAGTGTCATGCAAAGACTATCCCAACAAGAAAAGGCCCAACCACTTCCCCTCACCTTCAATAGGATCACTGAGTCCTTCATCATCAACATCTGGGGGACACCATTGACCAGAAGCTGAACTGAACCAGCCATATCAATAGTGTGAGTAAAAGACCAGGGAAAAGGCTGTGTACTCTGTGAAGGAAAGCTCACACTCCAACTTCTCAAAACCTTTTCCCCATCTACAAGGCTGACGTTAAGAGCATGTTGGAACAATTTTATTGAATTTTTATTTGGGGTTGTGGTTTCCTTATTTTGGACATTGAATATCCCAGTTCTGACAAAAATTGGCAGATGAAAAATTTTCAGTTGAGAAATTTTTAGGAAGCACTTTGGATACAGCGCCACCCTCTGAACAGATTGCTTAATTATAAGGTGTTAAATGCACAGGCCCGGTTGCCACCACGACGTTTCACCCAATGTCGAACTGTACTTACAACACCGGGAAGTGGGAGGTGTACTTGAACTACACTCACCCAGCACTCTGCCTGGAATGTGCAATTTGATCCAGTCAGTGGCAGTCAGGCTGTAGAAAAGCAGTGCTGTACTGAAGCTCTTTACATTGCTGAGTTCAGACAAGGCACAGCACCAACACTCGTGAGTACAGATAAAACACAGTGCTAACACTTGTGAGTTCACATAGCGCTCGGCGCTAACACTCCCGAGTTCAGACAAGGCATTTCGCTAGCACTTGTGAGTTCAAATAACGCACAACGTTAAAACTCGTGAGTCAATAAGATCATGGCTGATCTTCAACCCCAACTCCACTTTCATGCCTGATCCCCAAAATCTATCGATCTCAGCCATAAATATACTCAATGACTGAGCATCCATAGTCCTCTGGGATAGAGAATTCCAAAGATTCAAAACACTCTGAGTGAAGAAATTCCTTTCCATCTCAGTCCTAAATGGCCGACCTCTTATCCCGGGACAAAGCACGGCATTAACACTCCTGAGTTAAGACAAGACACAGTGTTAACACTGGTGAGTTCAGATGACTCACGGTGCTAACACTCGTAAATTCAGATAATACACAGTGCTAACGCTCCTAAGTTCAGAAAAGGCACAGCGCTAATATGCCTGAGTTCAGACAAGGAACAGCGCTAACACTCGTGAGCTCAGATAATGCACAGAGCTAACACGCCCGAGTTCAGACAAGGAACAGTGCTAATACTCGTGAGTTCACATAATGCATAGCATTAACAGTCCTGAGTTCAGACAAGGCACAGCGCCTACATTTGTGATCTCAGACAAGACACAGCGCTATCACTCGTGCATTCAAAAAACACAGAGTGCTTATACTCAAGAGTTCAGGCAAAGCAGATGCTACACTCCCAAGTTCAGACAAGGGACAGCACTAACACCCCCAAGTTCAGACAAGACACAGCGCTAATACTCCCAAGTTCAGACAAGACACAGCGCTAACACTCGTGAGGTCAGATAAAGCACAGCATTAATACTCGTGAGTTCAGATAACGCACAGAGCTAACACTCCTAAGTTCAGACAAGGCACAGCGCTAACACTTGTGAGTTCAGACAAGACACATTGTTAACACTCGTGAGTTCAGACAAGGCACAACACTCATATTCATGAGTTCAGATAACACACAGCGCTAACACTCATGAGTTTACATTATATATAGGGTGCTAACATTCCTGATCTCAGATAAGACACAGCGTTATCACTCATGCATTCAGAAAACGCACAGTGCTAACACTCCCGAGTTCAGACATGACTTAGCGCTAACATTCGATAGTTCAGATAAGGTACAGTGCTAACACTTGTGCGTTCAGACAAGACACAATGTTAACAGTCGTGAGTTCAGACAAGACACAGCGCATCACTCGGGAGTTTAGACAAATCACGGCAATAACACTCCTGAGTTCAGACAAGGCACAGCACTAACACTTGTGATTTCAAACACTGCACAGCGCTAACACGCCCGAGTTCAGAGAAGACATAATGCTAACACTCCTGAACTCAGACAAGAAACACCACAAACATTCGTGAGTTCAGATAACGCACTGCGCTAACGCTCATGAGTTCACATAATGCATAGCGCTAATAGTCCTGAGTTTAGACACTCGTGTTCAGACAAAGCACGTCAATAACACTTGTGAGTTTGGACAAGACGCAATGCTAACACTCACAAATTCAGGCAAGGCACACGCTACACTCCCGAGTTCAGGCAAGACACAGCACTAACACATGAGTTCACATAATGCATAACGCTATCAGTCCTGAGTTCAGACAAGGCACAGTGCTAACACTCGTGATGTCAGACAATACACAGCACTATCACTTGTGCGTTCAGAAATCGCAGAGCACTAACACTCCTGAGTTCAGACAAAGCACAGCTCCAACACACCCCGTTTCACAACAACATTCCTAAGTTCAGACAAGGCACAACGCTAACACTTGTGAACTTAGATAACACACAGCGCTAACACAAATAAGTTCAGAAAAAGCACCGCACTAACACTCGTGAGTTCAGACAAGGCACACCGCTCACATTCATGAGTTCAGATAACACACAGTGCTAACACTCATGAGTTCACATAATGCATATCGCCAACAGTCCTGAGTTCAGACAAGGCTCAGCGCTAATAATTGTGATCTCAGACACAACACAGGGCTATCATTCATGCTTTCAGAAAATGCACAGTGCTAACACTCATGAGTTCAGACAAGACACAGCACCAACAGTCGTGAGTTCAGACAAGACACAACGCTAACAGTCGTGAGTTCAGACAAGGCATAGCGCATTACTCGGGAGTTTAGACAAAACACAGCAATAACACTCCTGAGTTCAGTCAAGGCACAATGCTAACACTCATGAGTTCAGATAACGCACAGTGCTAACACTGCTGAGTTCAGACAAGGCACAGCACTAGCACTCCCGAGTTCACACAAAACACGGCGCCAACACTCGCGAGGTCAGATAAAGCACAGCGCTAACACTCTTGACTTCACACAAGGCACAACACATCACTCATGAGTTCAGACAAGGCACAGTGCTAACAATCGCGAGTTCAGATAATGCATAGAGCTATCACTCGTGCATTCAGGAAAAGCACAGTGCTAACACTCGTGTGTTTAGACAAGGCACACGTTAACAGTCGTGAGTTCAGACAGGGCACACTCCATCCCTCGTGAGTTCAGATAATGCTCAGCACTAACACTCCTGAATTCAGAAAAGCACAGCACTAACACACTTGAGTTTTTTTTTTATTCGTTCATGGGATGTGGGCGTCGCTGGCGAGGCCGGCATTTATTGCCCCATCCCTAATTGCCCTTGAGAAGGTGGTGGTGAGCCGCCTTCTTAAACCGCTGCAGTCCGTGTGGTGAAGGTTCTCCCACAGTGCTGTTAGGAAGGGAGTTCCAGGATTTTGACCCAGCGACGATGAAGGAACAGCGATATATTCCCAAGTCAGGATGGTGTGTGACTTGGAGGGGAACGTGCAGGTGGTGTTGTTCCCATGTGCCTGCTGCTCTTGTCCTTCTAGGTGGTAGAGGTCGCGGGTTTGGGAGGTGCTGTCGAAGAAGCCTTGGCGAGTTGCTGCAGTGCATCCTGTGGATGGTACACATTGCAGCCACAGTGCGCCGGTGGTGAAGGGAGTGAATGTTTAGGGTGGTGTGCAGGAAGTGTGTCCACCTGCAGCTACTGACCGATCGTATCTCGGAGCTGGAGCTGCGGGTGGACTCACTGTGGAGCATCTGCGATGCAGAGAAATTCGTGGATAGCACGTTTAGCGAGTTGGTCACACCGCAGGTAAAGGGACTACAGGCAGGAAGTGAATGGGTGACCACCAGGCAGAGTAAGACGTGCAGGCAGGTAGTGCAGGGGTCCCCTGTGGCCATCCCCCTCTCAAACAGGTATACCGTTTTGGATACTGTTGGGGGTGATGGCTCACCAGGGGAAGGTGGCAGCGGCCAGGTTCATGGCACCATGGCTGGCTCTGCTGCACAGGAGGGCAGGAAAAAGAGTGGCAGAGCTATAGTGATAGGGGACTCGATTGTAAGGGGAATAGACAGGCGTTTCTGCGGACGCAACCGAGACTCCAGGATGGTATGTTGCCTCCCTGGTGCAAGGGTCAGGGATGTCTCGGAGCGGCTGCAGAACATTCTGGAGGGGTGGGTGAACAGCCAGTTGTCGTGGTGCATATAGGTACCAACGATATAGGTAAAAAACGGGATGAGGTCCTACAAGCTGAATTTAGGGAGTTAGGAGTTAAACTAAAAAGTAGGACCTCAAAGGTAGTAATCTCAGGATTGCTACCAGTGCCACGGGCTAGTCAGAGTAGGAATGACAGGATAGCTAGGATGAATACGTGGCTTGAGAGATGGTGCAAGAGGGAGGGATTCAAATTCCTGGGACATTGGAACCGGTTCTGGGGGAGGTGGGACCAATGTCCTAGGGGGAGTGTTTGCTAGTGCTGTTGGGGAGGGTTTAAACTAATGTGGTAGGGGGATGGGAACCGATGCAGGAAGTCAGTGGGAAGTAAAGTGGTGACAGAAACAAAAGGCAGTAAGGGAGAGTGTACAAAACATGACCGGACAGATGGTCTGAGAAATCAGGGCAAAGACCAAGGGAAGTCTAGATTAAACTGCATTTATTTCAATGCAAGAAGTCTGATGGGCAAGGCAGATGAACTCAGGGCATGGATGGGCACATGGGACTGGGATGTTATAGCTATTACTGAAACATGGCTAAGGGAGGGGCAGGACTGGCAGCTCAATGTTCCAGGGTACAGATGCTATAGGAAAGATAGAGCAGGAGGTAAGAGAGGAGGGGGAGTTGCGTTCTTGATTAGGGAGAACATCACGGCAGTAGTGAGAGAGGATATATCCGAGGGTTCGCCCACGGAGTCTATATGGGTAAAACTGAAAAATAAGAAGGGAGAGATCACGTTGATAGGATTGTACTACAGACCCCCAAATAGTCAATGGGAAATTGAGGAGCAAATATGTGAGGAGATTACAGACAGCTGCAAGAAAAATAGGGTGGTAATAGTAGGGGACTTTAACTTTCCCAACATTGACTGGGACAGCCATAGCATTAGGGGCTTGGATGGAGAGAAATTTGTTGAGTGTATTCAGGAGGAATTTCTCATTCAGTATGTGGATGGCCCGACTAGAGAGGGGGCAAAACTTGACCTCCTCTTGGGAAATAAGGAAGGGCAGGTGACAGAAGTGTTAGTGAGGGATCACTTTGGGACCAGTGATCATAATTCCATTAGTTTTAGGATAACTATGGAGAATGATAGGTCTGGCCTAGAAGTTAAAATTCTAAATTGGGGAAAGGCCAATTTTGATGGTATTAGACAGGAACTTTCAGAAGTTGATTGGGAGAGTCTGTTGGCAGGCAAAGGGACGTCTGGTAAGTGGGAGGCCTTCAAAAGTGTGTTAACCAGGGTTCAGGGTAAGCACATTCCTTATAAAGTGAAGGGCAAGGCTGGTAGAAGTAGGGAACCTTGGATGACTCGGGAGATTGAGGCCCTAGTCAGAAAGAAGAAGGAGGCATATGACATGCATAGGCAGCTGGGATCAAGTGGATCCCTTGAAGAGTATAGAGATTGCCGGAGAAGAGTTAAGAGAGAAATCAGGAGGGCAAAAAGGGGATATGAGATTGCTTTGGCAGATAAGGCAAAGGAGAATCCAAAGAGCTTCTACAAATACTTAAAGGGCAAAAGAGTAACTAGGGAGAGAGTAGGGCCACTTAAGGATCAACAAGGTCATCTATGTGCGGAACCACTAGAGATGGGTGAGATCCTAAATGACTATTTCGCATCGGTATTTACGGTTGAGAAAGGCATGGATGTTAGGGAACTTGGGGAAATAAATAGTGATGTCTTGAGGAGTGTACATATTACAGAGAGGGAGGTGCTGGAAGTCTTAACGCGCATCAAGGTAGATAAATCTCCGGGACCTGATGAAATGTATCCCAGGACGTTATGGGAGGTTAGGGAGGAAATTGCGGGTCCCCTAGCAGAGATATTTCAATCATCGACAGCTACAGGTGAGGTGCCTAAAGATTGGAGGGTAGCAAATGTTGTGCCCTTGTTTAAGAAGGGCGGCAGGGTAAAGCCTGGGAACTACAGACCGGTGAGCCTGACATCTGTAGTGGGTAAGTTGTTAGACGGTATTCTGAGAGACAGGATCTACGGGCATTTGGAGAGGCAGGGACTGATTAGGAACAGTCAGCATGGTTTTGTGAGAGGAAAATCATGTCTCTTGAATTTGATTGAGTTTTTTGAAGGGGTAACCAAGAAGATAGATGAGGGCTGTGCAGTAGACGTGGTCTACATGGACTTTAGCAAAGCCTTTAACAAGGTACCGCATGGTAGGTTGTTACATAAGGTTAGATCTCACGGGATCCAAGGTGAGGTAGCCAATTGGATACAAAATTGGATTGACGACAGAAGACAGAGGGTGGTTGTCGAGGGTTGTTTTTCAAACTGGAGGCCTGTGTCCAGCGGTGTGCCTCAGGGATCGGTGCTGGGTCTGCTGTTATTTGTTATTTATATTAATGATTTGGATGAGAATTTAGGAGGCATGGTTAGTAAGTTTGCAGATGACACCAAGATTGGTGGCATTGTGGACAGTGAAGAAGGTTATCTAGAATTGCAACGGGATCTTGATAAATTGGGCCAGTGGGCCGATGAATGGCAGATGGAGTTTAATTTAGATAAATGTGAGGTGATGCATTTTGGTAGATCGAATCGGGCCAGGACCTACTCCGTTAATGGTAGGGCGTTGGGGAGAGTTATAGAACAAAGAGATCTAGGAGTACGGGTTCATAGCTCCTTGAAAGTGGAGTCACAGGTGGATAGGGTGGTGAAGAAGGCATTCAGCATGCTTGGTTTCATTGGTCAGAACATTGAATACAGGAGTTGGGATGTCTTGTTGAAGTTGTACAAGACATTAGTAAGGCCACACTTGGAATACTGTGTACAGTTCTGGTCACCCTATTATAGAAAGGATATTATTAAACTAGAAAGAGTGCAGAAAAGATTTACTAGGATGCTACCAGCACTTGATGGTTTGACTTATAGGGAGAGGTTGGATAGGCTGAGACTTTTTTCCCTGGAGAGTAGGAGGTTTAGGGGTGATCTTATAGAAGTCTATAAAATAATGAGGGTCATAGATAAGGTCGATAGTCAAAATCTTTTCCCAAAGGTAGGGGAGTCTATAACGAGGCGGCATAGATTTAAGGTGAGAGGGGAGAGATACAAAAGGGTCCAGAGTGGCAATTTTTTCACTCAAAGGGTGGTGAGTGTCTGGAATGAGCTGCCAGAGGCAGTAGTAGAGGCGGGTACAATTTTGTCTTTTAAAAAGCATTTGGACAGTTACATGGGTAAGATGGGTATAGAGGGATATGGGCCAAGTGCAGGCAATTGGGACTAGCTTAGTGGTATAAACTGGGCGACATGGACATGTTGGGCCGAAGGGCCTGTTTCCATGTTGTAAACTTCTATGATGCTATGGTGGATGGGGTGCCAATCAAGCGGGCTGCTTTGTCCTGGATTGTGTCGAGCTTCTTGAGTGTTGTTGGAGCTGCACTCATCCAGGCAAGTGGAGAGTATTCCATCACACTCCTGACTTGTGCCTTGTAGATGGTGGAAAGGCTTTGGGGAGTCAGGAGGTGAGTCACTCGCCACAGAATACCCAGCCTCTGACCTGCTCTGACCTGTTCAGACAAGACACAACACTAACGCTCCCGAGTTCACACAAGCCACAGCTCCAACATTTGTGAGGTCAGATAGCGCACAGTACTAACAGTCATGAATTCAGACAAGGCATAGTGCATCACTCATGAGTTCATACCAAGCACGGCATTAACACTACTAAATTCAGACAAGGCACAATGTTAACACTCGTGAGCTCAGACAAGGCACAGCACTAACTCTTGTGAGTTCCGATAATGCATAGCGCTAACACTCTCGAGTTTAGACAAGACACAGTGCTAACAGTCATGAGTTCAGACAAGACACAACGCATCACTCGTGAGTTCAGATATGGCACAACGCTAACAGTCGTGAGTTCAGACAAGACACAACGCATCACTCGTGAGTTCAGATATGGCACAACGCTAACAGTCGTGAGTTCAGACAAGACACAACGCATCACTCGTGAGTTCAGATATGGCACAACGCTAACAGTCGTGAGTTCAGACAAGACACAACGCATCACTCGTGAGTTCAGATATGGCACAACGCTAACAATCGTGAGTTCAGACAAGACACAACGCATCACTCGTGAGTTCAGATATGGCACAACGCTAACAGTCGTGAGTTCAGACAAGACACAACGCATCACTCGTGAGTTCAGATATGGCACAACGCTAACAGTCGTGAGTTCAGACAAGACACAACGCATCACTCGTGAGTTCAGATATGGCACAACGCTAACAGTCGTGAGTTCAGACAAGACACAACGCATCACTCGTGAGTTCAGATATGGCACAACGCTAACAATCGTGAGTTCAGATAAGGCACAGTGCTAACACTCGTGAATTCAGATATCACACAGTGCCAACAATCCTAAGTTCAGAAAAGGCATAGGACTAACATTCGTGAGTTCAGATAATGCACAGAGCTATCGCTCGTGCATTTAGAAAAAGCATAGTGCTAACACTCGTGAGTTCAGACACGTCACAACCTTAACACTCCTGAGTTCAGACAAGAAAGAGTGCTGAACTCCCCAAGTTCTAATATTGGAGGTGGTAACGTGCAGTGCTTACAGTCCAGGAGCCAACACTGTGCTAATGCTAACACAAAGATGTCCACAGCAAGCACATATCTTGTCTGCTGACTGGAACAGGGCAGTATGTTTTCCTATTTCTCTTCTTTATGAGGAGGGAGCTAACTGAAGTTACGCTGAAATGTGTTAAATTTGCTTGATCACTGGTCAGTATGAGCACACTCCTGTGTTGAGAGACTATCTAAGGCAGACCTGAACTTTGTAGCAAGCTAGACAGAACCTCGTCCTGCCATCTTGTGCATTCCAGGCACAATTATTCAGACAGCCTTAATGTGGCGGCAATAACAAAAATAACTTACATTTATATAGCACCTTTAACATAGGAAAACATCCGAATGTGCTTCACAGGAGTGTAATCAGATAAAAATTGACACCAAGGCAAAGGAAGAGATATCAGGATGGGTGACCAAGCGCTTGATTAAAGAGGTGGTGTAGGAGTATGGTTCGAGCCCCAAGTGAGTTTAACACTACTGAGTTCAGACAAGGCACAAAATGTTAACACAATGTTAAGACGTCGCTGTCTTTTGCTAGGATCAGCTGTCGGTCCGTGGATTGATGAGCATCTGCGACAAGTTTGAACTGGCCTCAGGGGCCAGGGTAAATCATACCAAGAGCGAGGCCATGTTCTTTGGGAACTGGACCGACCGATCCTTTGTCCCCTTCACCGTCAGGTCGGATTACCTGAAGGTGCTGGGGATCTGGTTCGGGGGGGCCGGTGCGTGCACCAAGAACTGGAAGGAACGTATTTCCAAGGTGAAGCAGAAACTGGGACTGTGGGATCGACGATCCCTCTCGATCATGGGCAAAAATCTGGTCATCAGGTGCGAGGCGCTCTCGGTGTTGCTGTGCTTGGCACAGGTCTGGCCCATACCTCGTTCCTACGCCGTGACAGTCACCCGAGCCATCTTCTGCTTTATCTGGAGATCAAAAATGGACCGTGTCTGCAGGGACACGATGTACAAATCTCTGGAGAAAGGGGGAAAAGGTGTGCCCAACGTGGCCCTCATCCTGATGGCCACTTTCGTGTGCGGCTGCATCAAGCTTTGCGTGGACCCTTGGTACGAAAACACAAAATGTCACTAAGTGCTGAGGTTCTACCTGTCCCCGGTGTTGCGAAGGATGGGCCTGGCCATGCTGCCACGGAACACTCCGTCCAGTTGGACCATTCCGCCCCACCTGTCCTTCGTCGAAAAGTTTATGCAAAAAAACACTTTCGACCACAAGGCGATCAGTAAGTGGTCCGCACATAACGTCCTCGAGACCCTGTGGGAAAAGGAGATGATGGATCCTGCCAGTTGGTTCCCCGAGCAGACTGTCAATGTCATTTGGCAGAACGCCTCATTGCCAGAACTTTCAAACAAGCACCAAGACATAGCATGGCTGGTGGTGAGAAGGGCCCTTCCTGTCAGATCCTTCATGCACTCCCGGACTCTCAGCGCCACCGCACACTGTCCGCGAGGAGGCTGCGGTGCAGACGAAACCATCACCCATCTCCTTCTGGAGTGCGCCTTTGCAAGGAAGATCTGGAGAGAGATGCAGTGGTATCTGTCCAGTTTCGTCCCGAGCAGTTTCATAACACAGGACTCTGTGCTCTACGGGTTGTTCCTGGGGACGCACACCGAGACAGACATCAACTGCTGCTGGAAGACCATTAACTCGGTGAAAGACGCCCTTTGGTCTGCCCGAAACCTGCTGGTCTTCCAGTGCAAGGAGCTGTCCTCGACCGAGTGTTGCAGACTGGCACATTCCAAGGTCCAGGACTACGTGCTCAGGGACGCACTGAAGCTAGGTGCGGCCGCCGCAAGGGCTCTGTGGGGAAAGGCAACCATTTAGAGCCTTCCCACCATTGTATACCGAGGGGCTGCAATCAGGGAAAAACCCCTCCGGGCAGAATGTAAAATTCAAAGTGCTGTAATGTACCTGTAATAAATCTGTAACGTACCTGTAATGAATCTGTAATCAATAATCTGTATTGAGTATAATGCAATGAGACACCCCAGAGTGTCATGAACTGTAATTATGTACAATGTGTTCATTGAACTGTACTTGATGTAACCTGCAAATTGTATAATCTGTATTGTGTACGTTTGGAATGTGATATGACAACTGTACTGTATGTTTTGCTGCAAATTTTATGAATAAAGTATATTTTTTTTAAAAATGAGTTCAGATAACACATAGCGCTAACACTCCTAAGTTCAGACAATGCACAGCGCTAACACGCATGAGTTCAGACAAGACACAACGCTACAACTCATGAGTTCAGATAACACATAGTGCTAACAGTTCTGAGTTCCAACAAGGCACAGCGCTAACATTCTAGATCTCAGAAAAGACACAGCACAATCACTTGTGCGTTCAGGAAACACACAGTGCTAATACTTCCGAGTTCAGACAAGGTACAGCGCTAACACTCATGGGTTCAGACAAGACATGAGGCTAATGCTTAGAGTTCAGATAATGCACAGCGCTAACACCACCTTGTTCAGACAAGGCACAGCATTAACACTTGCGAGATCAGACATGGCACAGCACGGCAGTAACACTGCTGAGTTCTGACAACACACGCCGCTAATGTTCTTAGAATCATAGAATCATAGAAGTTTACAACATGGAAACAGGCCCTTCGGCCCAACATGTCCATGATCTTGATCTTAGAAACTACACAGCGCTATCACTACTGCGTTTAGAAAATGCACAGCGCTAACACTCGTGAGTTCAGACAAGGCACGGCATGGCACTAACAATCCTGCGTTCAGACAAGGCACGAGGCTAACAGTTGTGAGAACAGACAAGGCACAACGCTACAGTCGTGAGTTCAGATAACTCACAGAGTTAACACTCCCCAGTTGAGACAAGGCACAGCACTAACACTCATGAGTTCAGAAAATGCACAACCCCTACGTTCGTTAGTTTGGACAAGACACAATGCTAATACTTCTGAGTTCGGACAAGGCACAGCACTAACACTCCTGAGTTGAGACAAGACGCAGCACTAACACTCATGAGTTCAGAAAATGCACAACCCCTACGTTCGTTAGTTTGGACAAGACACAATGCTAATACTTCTGAGTTCGGACAAGGCACAGCACTAACACTCCTGAGTTGAGACAAGACGCAGCGCTAACACTCATGAGTTCAGACGAGTCACAGCGTTAACATTCGTGAGTTCAGACAGGTCACAGTGTTAACACTCCCTAGCTCAGAGAACGCACAACGCTAACACTTGTGAGTTCAGACAAGTTACAGCACTAACACTGGGGAGTTCAGACACGTCACAACATTAACACTCCCGAGTTCAGACAAGGAACAGTGCTAATACTCCCCAAGTTCTAATATTGGAGGTGGAAGCAACGACAACAACAATTTACATTTATATAGCACCTTTAACATTGGAAAATGTCCCATTGCGCTTCACAGGAGTGTAATCAGATAAAAATCAACACCAAGACAAAGAAGGAGATATCAGGATGGGTGACCAAGAGCTTGATTAAAACGATAGTGTAGGAGTATGGTTCGAGCCCCATGTGAGTTCAGCACTCCTGTGTTCAGACAAGGCACAAGGCTAACACTCATGAGTTCAGGTAATGCACAACGCTAACACCCATGAGCTTGGAGAAGGCACAATGCTAATACTTCTGTGTTCAGACAAGGACAGTGCTAACACTCCCGAGTTCAAACAAGGCACAGCACCAACATTCGTGAAGGCAGTTAATGCACATCGCTAACAGTCTTAAGCTCAGATAAAGCATAGCGCATCACTCGTGAGTTCAGACAAAGCGTGGCATTAACACTCGTGAGTTCAGATAATGCACAACGCTAACACTCCCAAGTTCAGACAAGGCACAGCACTAATACTCGTGAGTTCCCACAAGACACGCCGCTACAATTAGTGAGTTCAGATGACACACAGCACTAACACTCTTGGGTTCATATAATGCTTACTGCTAACAGTCCTGAGTTTAGACAAGGCACAATGCACAACATTCTTGATCTGACAATTCACAGCGCTATCACTCATGCATTCAGAAGATGCATTTCCAAATTCAGAAAAGGCGCAGCACTAACATTCCCAAGTTCAGACAAGGCACAAGGTTAACAGTTGTGAGTTCAGACAAGGCACTGCGCTAACACTCGTGAGCTCAGTGAAATTACGCTGAAATGTGTTAAATTTGCCTCAACAGACACTGGTCAATATGAGCACACTCCTGTGTTGAGAGACTATCTAAGGCAGACCTGAACTTTGTAGCAAGCTGGACAGAACCTCATCCTGTCATAGAATCATAGAATCATAGAAGTTACAACATGGAAACAGGCCCTTCGGCCCAACATGTCCATGTCGCCCAGTTTATACCACTAAGCTAGTCCCAATTGCCTGCACTTGGCCCATATCCCTCGATACCCATCTTCCCCATGTAACTGTCCAAATGCTTTTTAAAAGACAAAATTGTACCCGCCTCTACTACTGCCTCTGGCAGCTCGTTTCAGACACTCACCACCCTTTGAGTGAAAAAATTGCCCCTCTGGATCCTTTTGTATCTCTCCCCTCTCACCTTAAATCTGTGCCCCCTCGTTATAGACTCCCCTACCTTTGGGAAAAGATTTTGACTATCGATCTTATCTATGCCCCTCATTATTTTATAGACTTCTATAAGATCACCCCTTAACCTCCTACTCTCCAGGGAAAAAAGTCCCAGTCTGTCTAACCTCTCCCTGTAAGTCAAACCATCAAGTCCCGGTAGCATCCTAGTAAATCTTTTCTGCACTCTTTCTAGTTTAATAATATCCTTTCTATAATAGGGTGACCAGAACTGTACACAGTACTCCAAGTGTGGCCTCACCAATGCCCTGTACAACTTCAACAAGACATCCCAACTCCTGCATTCAATGTTCTGACCAATGAAACCAAGCATGCTGAATGCCTTCTTCACCACCCTATCCACCTGTGACTCCACTTTCAAGGAGCTATGAATCTGTACTCCTAGATCTCTTTGTTCTATAACTCTCCCCAACGCCCTACCATTAACGGAGTAGGTCCTGGCCCGATTCGATCTACCAAAATGCATCACCTCACATTTATCTAAATTAAACTCCATCTGCCATTCATCGGCCCACTGGCCCAATTTATCAAGATCCCGTTGCAATCCTAGATAACCTTCTTCACTGTCCACAATGCCACCAATCTTGGTGTCATCTGCAAACATACTAACCATTCTAGGCACAGTTATTCAGAGAGCCTTAATGTGGCAGCAACAACAGCTTACATTTATATAGCACCTTTAACTAGGAAAATGTCCTAATGCACTTCACAGGAGTTTAATCAGGTAAAAATCGACACCAAGGCAAAGGAGATATCAGAATGGGTCGACAAAGAGCTTCAGTGAAGAGGTGGTGTGGAAGTATGGTTCAAGCCCCATGTAGTCAAATATCCCATAAGACACTGCGCCGCCTGGGCCTACGTAAGAATGGGAACTGAGCTAACTAAGTTCAGGAGAACAATAACGGTCTGACGAGATAAAGTAAGGATGGATTGACACAGTCATATTGACTGAGCACATCCACCATTACTGCTGATAAACAGGACAGTTGGACGAGGTAATTATAGGTTCAGTACATGTATAGATAAGAAGTTGCCACATCTTGGTGACTAAATTATTGTCCAAGAAATGTGTAGAATGCGACAGCCAAAGGCTACAAAGGGAGGGCTCAGGCCACTTAGAGTTAGAACAGTTCTGATCAGTTTGCGTTTGCGGGAAAACCAGGTTTTATAAGTTCATATTAAATAACTGTAACAGTTATTATGCTATTGATGTCTATGTAATAAACTTATTTTCAACAACACACTCGAGCCTGAACGTGAGGAATCATTTGTCCAAAGTCATAGATTCCTTACAGGGAGGTTTTAAGGAAGATCTTAAAGTAGGAGAGAGTAAAGAGGTGGAGAGATTTAGGGAGGGAATTCCAAAGCTTAGGTTTGCGAAGGGAGTGGCGGATGCACAAGAGGCCAGATTTGGAGGAATGCAGATTTATTGGTGAGTTGTCGGGCTGGAGAAGGTCACAAAGATATGAAGGGGTGAGGCCATGGAGGGTTTTGTACGTGAGGATGAGAATTTGAAACTCATGGCATTGGTGGACTGGGTGCCAATGTAGGTGAACAAGCACAGGGATGATGGGTGAGTGGGACTTGGTGCGAGTTAGGATTCTGAGCAGCAGAGTTTTGGATGAGCTCAAGTTTATGCAGGGTGGAAGATGGGAGGCCGGCCAGAAGAACATTAGTATTGTAGGGTCTGGAAGTAACAAAAGCAAGGTTGAGGGTTTCAGCAGCAGATAAGTTGAGGCAGGTGGTGAGACTGATGATGTTACGGAGGTAGAAGTAGGCAACCTTTGTATGGAGAGGCTATGGGGTCCGAAGCTCAGCTCAGGGTCATATAGCATGTCGAGGTTGTAAATGGTATGGTTCAGCCTGAGACAGTGAACAGGGAGCGGGATGGAATCAGTAGTGAGGGAACAGAGTTAGAGGCGGGCACCGAAGACAATGGCTTTGGTCCACCCAATGTTCAATTGGAGGAACTTGCAGCTCATGCTGCTCATTCTCCTTCCGTTGCTTCTTCTCTTGCTCATTCAAAAAAAAGAGTTCACAAGGTAACTATGGATGAGCAAAGCTATTTTGCTCGCCTTGAATCAAATATTGATCCCTTTGTGTGAAGAAGGATTTCTTGATATTAGTTTTAAATTTGAATCTATGTCATTTTCTCCTAAACTGGCAATCCTCCTTATGGCCCTTCTTGGGAGTCACGTCTACTATGTTGAACTGCCATTTCGAAGCAGTCAAGCCAACGTATGAGACTTCCACCTATGGAAGCAGTAACTGTTAACACTGCATAATTACAACAGCTCTTATACTCCCGTCTTGATGTCTGGCGGCTGCAGTGATCTCCTGGACTGCCACAATCACAGGGTTTTCCTCACTTCATCTCCTGCCTCCCTCATTGCATTGCAGATGCAGTTTCTGGACTTCTCCAATGGTTCCATCATCCGCACCAGGAGACAAGAGTCTCTCCTACTGCCTGCAAGTGAGACCTAGGCTCGTGCATCATTGATCTTTAACACTTTTTTTTATTCGTTCATGGGATGTGGGTGTCACTGGTGAGGCCAGCATTTATTGCCCATCCCTAATTGCCCTTGAGAAGGTGGTGGTGAGCCGCCTTCTTGAACCGCTGCAGCCCGTGTGGTAAAGGTTCTCCCACAGTGCTGTTAGGAAGGGAGTTCCAGGATTTTGACCCAGCGACGATGAAGGAACGGCGATATATTTCCAAGTCGGGATGGTCTGTGGCTTGGAGGGGAACGTGCAGGTGGTGTTGTTCCCATGTGCCTGCTAGGTGGTAGAGGTCGCGGGTTTGGGAGGTGCTGTCGAATAAGCTGTGGATGGTACACACTGCAGCCACAGTACGCTGGTGGTGGAGGGAGTGAATGTTTAGGGTGGTGGATGGGGTGCCAATCAAGCGGGCTGCTTTGTCCTGGATGGTGTCGAGCATCTTGAGTGTTGTTGGAGCTGCACTCATCCAAGCAAGTGGAGAGTATTCCATCACACTCCTAACTTGTGCCTTGTAGATGGTGGAAAGGCTTTGGGGAGTCAGGAGGTGAGTCACTCGCCACAGAATACCCAGCCTCTGACCTGCTCTTGTAGCCACAGTGTTTATGTGGCTGATCCAGTTAAGTTTCTCGTCAATGGTGACCTCCAGGATGTTGATGGTGGGTGATTCGGCGATGGTATTGCGGTTGAATGTCAAGGGGAGGTGTTCAGACTCTCTCTTGTTGGAGATGGTCATTGCCTGGCACTTATCTGGCGCGAATGTTCCTTGCCACTTATCAGCCCTAGCCTGGATGTTGTCCAGGTCTCGCTGCATGCGGGCACGGACTGCTTCATTATCTGAGGGGTTCGAATGCAACTGAACACAGTGCAATCATCAGTGAACATCCCCATTTCTGACCTTAAGATGGAGGGAAGGTCATTGTTGAAGCAGCTGAAGATGGTTGGGCCTAGGACGCTGCTCTGAGGAACTCCTGCAGCAATGTCCTGGGGCTGAGATGATTGGCCTCCAACAACCACTACCATCTTCCTTTGTGCTAGGTATGGCTCCAGCCACTGGAGAGTTTTCCCTGTCATTCCCATTGACTTCAATTTTACTAGTGCTCCTTGGTGCCACACTCGGTCAAATGCTGCCTTGATGTCAAGGGCAGTCACTCTCACCTCACCTCTGGAATTCAGCTCTTTTGTCCATGTTTTGACCAAGGCTGTAATGAGGTCTGGAGCCGAGTGGTCCTGGTGGAACTCAAACTGAGCATCGATGAGCAGGTTATTGGTGAGTAAGTGCCGCTTGATAGCACTGTCGACAACACCTTCCATCACTTTGCTGATGATTGAGAGTAGGCTGATGGGGCGGTAATTGGCCGGATTGGATTTGTCCTGCTTTTTGTGGACAGGACATACCTGGGCAATTTTCCACAATGTCGGGTAGATGCCAGTGTTGTAGCTGTACTGGAACAGTTTGGCTAGAGGCGCGGCTAGTTCTGGAGCACAAGACTTCAGCACTACAGCCGGGATGTTGTCGGGGCCCATAGCCTTTGCTGTATCCAGTGCACTCAGCCGTTTCTTGATATCATGTGTAGTGAATCGAATTGGCTGAAGACTGGCTTCTGTGATGGTGGGGATATCGGGAGGAGGCCGAGATGGATCATCCACTCGGCACTTCTGGCTGAAGATGGTTGCAAACACATGCTGGACTCTGCCATCATTGAGTATGGGGATGTTTACAGAGCCTCCTCCTCCCGTTAGTTGTCTAATTGTCCACCACCATTAACGACTGGATGTGGCAGGACTGCAGAGCTTTGATCTGATCCGTTGGTCGTGGAATCACTTAGCTCTGTCTATGGCATGTTGCTTCCGTTGTTTAGCATGCATGTAGTCCTGAGTTGTCGCTTCACCAGGTTGGCACCTCATTTTTAGGTACGCCTGGTGCTGCTTCTGGCATAATCATCTACACTCCTCATTGAACCAGGGTTGATCCCCTGGCTTGTTGGTAATGGTAGAGAGAGGAATTGCCGGGCCATGAGGTTACAGATTGTGCTGGAATGCAATTCTGCTGCTGCTAATGGCCCACAGCGCCTCATGGATTCTCCAATTTTGTGCTGCTAGATCTTTTCTGAATCTATCCCATTTAGCACGGTGATAGTGCCACACAACACGACGGATGGTGTCCTCACTGCGAAGATGGGACTTCATCTCCACGAGGACTGTGCGGTGGTCACTCCTACCAATGCTGTCATGGACAGATGCATCTGCGACAGGTAGATTGGTGAGGACGAGGTCAAGTCGGTTTTTCCCTCGTGTTGGTTCACTCACCACCTGCTGCAGGCCCAGTCTGGCAGTTATGTCCTTCAGGACTCGGCCAGCTCGGTCAGCAGCGGTGCTACCGAGCCACTCTTGGTGATGGACATTGAAGTTCCCCACCCAGAGTACATTCTGTGCCCTTCCTACCCTCAGTGCTTCCTCCAAGTGGTGTTCAATATGGAGGAGGGCTGATTCATCAGCCGTGGGAGGGCGGTGGGTGGTAATCAGTGGGAGATTTCCTTGTCCCAGGTTTAACCTGATGTAATGAGATTTCATGGGGTCCAGAGTCAATGTTGAGGACTCCCAGGGCCACTCCCTCCTGACTGTTTATCACTGTAACACCACCTCTGGTCGGTCTGTCCTGCCGTTGGGACATGACCTACCCAGGGATGGTGATGGAAGAGTCTGGGACGTTGGCTGAAAGGTATGATTCTGTGAGTATGGCTATGTCAGGCTGTTGCTTAACTAATCTGTGGGACAGCTCTCCCAATTTTGGCACAAGTTCCCAGATGTTCGTGAGGAGGACCTTGCAGGGTCGACTGGGCTTGGTTTGCCTTTATCGTGTCTGGTCCCTAGTGGTCCGATGCTGGGTGGTCTGTCCGGTTTTATTCTTATGACTTTTTTTAAGTGAGATTTTACAACTTAGTAGCTTGCTAGGCCATTTCAGAGGGCAATTAAGAATCAACCACATTGCTGTGGGTCTGGAGTCTCGTATAGGCCAGACTGGGTAAGGACAGCAGGTTTCCTTCCCTAAAGGACATTAGTGAACCAGATGGGTTTTTACGACAATCCGGTCATTTCATGGCCACCATTACTGATGCTAGTTTTTTTTTCATTCCAGATTTAAATTTTTTAAAAAATTAATTGAGTTTAAATTCCTCAGCTGCTGTGGCGGGATTTGAACTCATGACTCCTTATTAGCCCAGGCCAGTCTAGGCTCCTGAGATTTTGGTCTTGGAATCCTTAGTTAAGGCCTCTTGTTTGTGTCACCTCTGGGGAGAGAGAGATGTCTCCTCAAATTTGCCCACCAGCTTATCCTGCTCCCTGCTGCTCTGTGCTCCAGCCAGTATTTTCCACTGTGTCAGTAACACCACCTCCCTTAATCGGTGTATCTGAGCTGTTGCTTGAGTAAAGATCAGGTACAGCAAGGGTCTTTCTGGAGGCACCAGGCAGCTCAGATGTTTCTTTCTCTAAGCATTCAGCACCTTTGAGGAATGCAAAGGACAACCTACTGACTTGTGCATCACGAGATATGACTGAGAAATAGCTGCCGGCCCTTCCCACCATCAAAATATCAGCTGACATCAAAAACCCACAGCTCTGTAAATACTCCATCCTATTATCAGCCACAACTGAAGTCTCTCCTCCATCCCGCACTGGCTCTTGATGTATCTGTTCAAGAATTGCAGATCTTGCTTCCTCCTTTGTCTGCTGAGGGGCCTGATGTTAGCCATTCCTCTACCCTTGGTTGTCCTTTGCCTCTGATTGTGCACGTTTCTCTATTGGGTTCACACATGGTACAGACTATTTTGCAATGTGTTTCCACTCAGGTATCCGCAGACATTCCCTTGCAAACATGCCAGCATGACCCTGTGGAGATGAGCCATCCTTCCAGCAGCATGCCACCACCTGAATGGGTGCTTGTTCCTTCATTCACCTTGGCCAGCCTGCTGATGGCTTTAAAATCTTTCCAGCACTAAGTTTCTAATTGTGGGGTTGTGGACTTGCTACAGTCCCACCCCAGATACTACCTCCATCCAAACCGCCTACTCCCCTTTAACTGGGGCATAACTCCCTGGGTGCCAAGGAGCTTTTGCCTTCTGGCCCTAATCTCTGCCAGAAATTTCTCTTACCAATGTTCAAGTCTCATTTCTCCTTCCTGTTGAACCTTAGTTCCTGTGGAGACTTCAGCCTTTCAACAGCTGCATCTTGCCCCAATTTCCCTCTTTCCCAGCAGCGGTGATGCAGTCAGGGATTGGTTTCTCACTGGAATCCTCAGTGAGCCCTCCCCGAATATACAACCAGCTGCTGGTGGGATTGCGTGGGTAGGCATAAGTCCCACCCTGCCATTCAGCAGCATCGTCAGGGAAATCCCCCATTCCTAGAATTTTGACACTTACATAATTCCTACAATTATGACTTGGGTTGATATGTCACCCCGACTGACAAAGCGCCAATCAATGATGCTGCACTGACAGACCCAGCACCTAAACTGACACCTCCAGCAGGCAAAGCACCCAAGTTGTCAATGCATCAAAGACCATATAAACTCCGATGATCTGGAAAACTGCCTCAACTGGCCCTGGTTCAGGGAAGTACTGACCCAGCTACTCAAATGGACACCTGAAGTTCAACCAGAGCTGTAAACACCCAAACTTTATTAAACCATCCCAAGCCAACAGAAGCTGACCCTGCTCCCTGAGGATACAAAGCACTGCCGGCTGTCAGAGCTCTCTGGAATGACACTCACTGGCATCCCATTGAATTACAACTTTCTCTTCCAGCACCAATCTAAACAAACTAGTCCTGCAAAACTTAGAAGGTATTCCAAAGCCATTAGCTGGAAACCACTCTCTCTCCACCACCGTGAAGCCCTTGTCCCCACTAAAATATTTCCCCATTATCGTCTAGCCTTGGCTCAGTGGTATCACTCTCACCTCTGAATTGGAAAGTTGTGGGTTCAAGCCCCACTCTAGAAACTTGATCCCATACGCTGTGCTGTCACCTCAATACAGTACTAAGGGAGTGCTGCACTGTAGGAGGTGCCATCTTTTGAATGAGACATTAAAACGAGGCTCTGCCTATCCTTTCAGCTGGATGCAAAAGATCCCCAAGGCACTATTCAAAGAAGGGCTGGGGAGCTCTCCAATATTTACCCTTCAATCAACATCATGAAAACAGATTATCTGGCAATTATCACATTGCTGTTTTGGGAGCTTGCTGTGCAGAAATCATAGAATTACATAGAATTTACAGCACAGAAACAGCCCACGTGGCCCAACATGTCTATGCCGGTGTTTATGCTCCACATGAGCCTTCTCCCACTTTACTTCATCTCAACCTATCAACATATCCTTCTATCCCTTTCTCCCTCAGGTACATATATAACTTCCCCTTAAATGTATCTATTCTTCCTTTCTTTCCTTCCTTTTTAACTTCTTGGGGTACAAGAGGTAAGAATCAACCAAGACTGAAATACTTTTCTAAATAATTTTATTGACATTAGGACATGACAGCATTCCAGAAACAGATGACACACATTATACGGTTTGGGAGTTTAGAAAAAATAATGGCAGTAAAGACTCACAAATCCACAGGATCTGATGGTTTCCACCCCAGGGTTTTAAAGGAAGTAGGTGAGGAAATTGCAGATGCTTTACCCATGATCTTCCAAATCTCCCTAGATTCAGGAATTGTCCCTTTGGATTGGAAAATTGCAAATTTAACTCCATCATTTACAAAAGGTGAGAGATAGAAACCAGGAAATTATAGCCCTGTTCGTCTAACATCTGTTGTGGGGAAGTTATTAGAATCTATAATTAAGGACAATGTGATTGACCAGTTAAGAGAAAATTGAGCTGATAAGAGATAGCCAATGTGGATTTGCAAAGCTAGATCATGTCTAATGAACTTAATAGAATTTTTTGAGGATGTAACTAAAGTAGTAGACAGGGGAAATGACTATGGATGTGGTTTATATGGACTTCCAGAAGGTATTTGATAAGGTTCCACATAAGAGACAGTTAGCTAAAATTAAAGCTTATGGAATTGAAGGCAAATTATTGACCTGGTTAGGAGATCGGTTAGGTGGTAGAAGACAGAGAGTAGGGATAATGGATGTGTACTTGAATTAGAAGGAAGTGACTAGTGCCTTCCCACAAGGATCTGTGCTGGGGCCTCAACTATTCACTGTATTTATTAAGGACTTAGATAACACGATAGAGAGACATATATCCAAGTTTGCTGATGACATAAAGATTGGTGGTATAGTAAGTAGTGTAGATGGGAGCAGAAATTACAAAGAGACATTGATAGATTAATTGAGTGGGCAGATCGATTTCAACACAGGTAAGTGTGAGATCATCCATTTTGGACCAATAAAGGATAGATCAGACTATTTTTTAAATGATGAAAAGCTGGGAACAGTGGCGGTCCAAAGACATTTAGGGGTCCATGTACACAGGTCACTAAAATGTGGTAGTCAGGCACGAAAAATAATTATAAAAGCTAATAAAATGTTAGCCTTTATAACTAGAGGGCTAGAATATAAAGGGGAAGAGGTTTTGCTATAGCTATACAAAGCCCTGGTTAGACCACATCTGGAGTACTGTGTACAGTTCTGGACCATAGAAATGATATATAGGCCTAGGACGGAGTACAGGGCAGATTCACCAGATGTTACCAGGGCTCCAAGGGTTAGATTATGAGGAGACATTACATAAACCAGGCTTGTATTCCCTGGAATATAGAAGGTTAAGGGGTGATTTGATTGAAGTTTTTAGAATTTTGAAAGGAATTGATAGGGTAGATAGAGATAAACTTTTTCCTTTGGTGGGGGATTCTCGGACAAGGGGATAAAACCTTAAAATCAGAGCCAGGCCATTCAGTAGATAAGTAAGGAAACACTTCATGCAAAGCGTGGTAGAAGTGTGGAATTCTCTCCCACAAAAAGCAGTAGATGCTAGCTCAATTAATAATTTTAAATCTGAGATCGATAGATTTTTGCTAGCCAGTATGGAAGGATACTGAGAGGTATAGAGGAACAGAGGGACCTTGGAGTCCATGTCCACAGATCCCTGAAGGTAGCAGGGCAGGTAAATAAGGTGGTTAAGAAGACATATGGGATGCTTTCCTTTATTAGCCGAGGTAAAGAATATAAGAGCAGGGAGGTTTTGGTTACAGTGTACAGTTAGGTCACAGTGTACAGTTCGGGTCAGCACATTACAGGAAGGATGTAATTGCACTAGAGAGGGTACCGAGGAGATTTATGAGGGTGTTGCCAGGACTGTAGAATTTTAGCTATGAGGAAAGATTGGATAGGCTTGGGTTGTTTTCTTTGGAACAGAGGAGGCTCAGGGGATATGTAATTGAGGTGTATAAAATTATGAGGAGCCTAGGTAGAGTGGATAGGAAGGACCTATTTCCATTAGCAGAGGGATCAATAATCAAGGGACATAGATTTAAAGTATTTGGTAGAAGGATTAGAGGGCAGCTGAGGAAAACAATTTTCACCCAGCGGGTGGTAGGGGTCTGGAACTCACTGCCTGAAAGGGTGGTAGAGGCAGAAACCCTCATTGCATTAAAAAGGTGCTTTGATATGCACTTAAAGTGTTGTAACCTACAAGTGTACGGACCAAGAGCTGGAAAGTGGGACTTGGCTGGATAGTTCTTTTTTGGCTGGCACAGGCTCGATGGGCTGAATGGCCTCCTTCTGTGCCACAAATTTCTATGATTCTATGATTCTAAGGGCATTAAGGGATATGGAGGCAAGACGGGTGGATACAGTTAGGATCAAGATCAACCACGATCTCACTGAATGGTGGAACGGGCTCGATGGGCTGAATGGCCTAGTTGAAACTCAGAATGATCAATTCGTCCATTCTGGGAGACTGAGGAGTTAATTCTTCATCGACTTTTTCTTAGAACTGTTTCCTCTCTCTCTGAAATCACTGTAAAAATAACTGTTTTTATACCTTTGTGCTGCTACCAGAATAGCCTGCTGGTGATTTTCCTCTCTCTCACTTTCTCATGGCTTCAGAAGACAGCTGTCTTTGTAATGCTTTTCTTGTCTCACCTATCCTTCAAAAGTACAGCAAGTGAACCATGTCCTGACCCTGTAGCCTACTAAGGCTCCAGACAAATACTTTTCTCTAAACATCATGGACAGTAAGCAAAGACCATCATGCACTCTGCTTTTGGCCAAGTTGAACCAAATTATATTCTGTTACCAAGTAATCCAGGGGTTCAGGACCATCCCTTTCGTCTTCCTTAAAAACAGGTATTGAAAGTCCATATTGAAAAGTGCAAAATCCTTCACTTCCTTCCTTCTCCTGGTTTGGCGCCCATCTTCACTCCTTCAAGCCCAAGGGGCATAGGCCTGGGTGTATTCAATGCACAACATCCTTAGCCATCTATCTCCATCTCATGCTGGACAACATGAAGAACCTGGATCACGTTCTCCAACACTTCCCACCCACCCAACCCCCATCCACCCCCCACCACCCCCCCCCCGGCCCCCCACCTTAGACCGGGATCATGTTCTCCCTCCGCTAGATCTGAATCATGCTCTTGTTTTTTTTTTATAACACCTTTTGGGCCACATTTGAACGGCAGCTAGTTGACGTCATAGGAAGACCCTTTGCGCATGTGCAGGTTCTCGCAGCGACGTCATGTAGTGCCAGCACAGAGGGTGCAGTGCATGCACAGCAAGGGATGTCGTTGGATCAGATGAAATCCGGAAATTAATACACAGTGTCACTATTCAATTCAATAATGTAATGTTACAGGAAGCAAGTACAGCAAAATATAGCGAAAACTGTTCGTAATCCTGGCGCTGCTAAACTTTGATCCACGTCCTTGTGACTCTTTCATCTCGTTTCATGCCATCTTCTATTGCCATATTACTTTCTCATCGGCCCATGGACAAACACCATACCCCTATCCCAAAGGCTACCGATTTGTTCTCTTCAATGCACCAGTGGAATTTTGTTCAGAAGAAGGCAAGGATTCTAGTCTCATCTTTACTGGATCTTGAAAATCAAAATTTGGAATTAAACATTTCAGTATTGGAAATCCTTTGACTTAATTTGTGTTTTTATGTTTCATCTACACAAACTGTTCCTTTATATATATCAGCAACAATATCATGAAAGTAGGACACTCGCCCACCACTATATCAATATTATTAGACTTACAAACACCCACCACTGTATCAATATCATTACACTCACAGACACACCCAGCACTGCATCAATATCATTAGACTTACAAACACTCACCAATACATCAATATCATCACATCACAGATACACTCAGCACTGCATCAAAATCATTAGACTCAGACACACTCAGCACTACCTCAGTATAACTACACTCACAGACACACTCACCACTGCATCAAAATCATTAGACTCAGAACGCTCACCACTACATCAACATCATTACACTCACAGCCATATTCAACATTGCACCACTATCATTAGACTCAAACACACTCACCTCTCCATCAATATCACTAAACTCACAGACACACTCACCACTGCAACAATGTTTTTAGACTCAGACACACTCACCACTCCATCAATATCATAACACTCACAGACCCACTCACCACCACATCAATATCATCATACTCACAGACACACTTACCACTGCATCAATATCATTGGACTTACAGACACTGACCACAACATCAATATCATTACACTCAGACACTCAACTCTACATCAATATCATTAAACTTACAGATACACTCTCCACCGCATCAATATGATTAGACTTCCAGACACCCACCACGACATCAATAACATTAGACTCACAGACACACTCACCACTGCATCAATATTGTTACATTCAACGACACACTGACCACTGCATCAATGTCATTAGACTCACAGACACACTCATCACTGCATCACTGTCATTAAGCTCAGACACACTCAGCACCACATCAATATAATTACACTCACTGACATACTCACCACTGCACTACAACACTGCTCTATTTTACCACCCGCTATCGGGTGCGTTTCCTGCGGGGGGGCTCCGAAAATCGGAGAATCCCGGCGCGGTACCGGAGCCCACCCCGAACCCGCGCACTTCCAGGTTCCCGGCTGACGCGCCGTCGTGCGCGCGCAGCCCCCGTTGGTGGGAATCACGCAGGCAATTAAAGCCAGCGGGATGCCACTTGACAATATTTATTTCGGTATTTCAGGTCATTAACTGACCTGATTAAGGGACTATGTGGGATTTTGAACAAAATGGGACTGTTTCCCACACTGGGGGAAACACTCCCAGCTCGAATGGACGAGTTGCAACCGTCAGCCTGTGGCAGCTGCAAAGGTCCATTTGACAGGTGGGGGGGGGGGGGGTGGGGGAGACCCTCACTCATTGCAGGAGGCCACTCTGTCACTTGGGGCAAAGTTTGGCCTCCACCACCCTCCTGACAGTCAAAGGCACCAACCTGTACACGTACCGCGGGGTCCGGAGACATGTACCTACCTTGCGGACCCCCTCAGATGTACATCTTGCGGATGGGGGCCGCCGTAGCTGCAGTCATGACCTCCTCGGAGGGCGAACAGCATCACCAGCCTCACCAGCCTCGCCATCCATGCCGTCCACCTCTGACACGTGGAGCTCCACAACAGAGTGCTGTGACACATCCACCTGTACAGCAGGAGGGAGGGCTACCGCAGAGAGAGATGCGTCGCAGAGGGCACTACCCTCGCCACAGGGTCCACAGACCGAGGCTCAGCCTCCTGGACCTCTCTGAGCAGCAGTGCACACGGAGGCTCAGAGTCACTCGACATGTAGCCGTGGACATCTGCAGCCTCTTTCATGCCGAGCTGCTCCCGGCTGGCCCGAGCACCATCTTCTTACCTGTCGCTGTCAAAGTCATCACTGCCCTCCACAACTTCTCCTCCGCATCCTTCCAGGGTGCAACCAGGGACATCGCCGATGTCTCTCAGTCGTCTGCGCAGAAGAGCCCTGCAAATACACCTACACCCACTCTGCAGTGACACAATGGGTGGCATCCGTGGTGGGTCCTCATAGTGATACCCAGGAGCAGGCAATATTGCACAAACCAGACAGGATTCGCGAAGACATGGTGGTAGTGGTGCCAATATAATGTGTGATGTGAGTTGTTCTGAAATTCAATTTAAGTAACATCCATGACAAACCCTCAAACACCCTTGTGCATCCCCTTCATGCTCACGACACGTTTGCCTTACGCTGCCTACTGCACATATGTGATGCATGCCCTGTGGCTGCAGCACAGGTTGTGGCAGGTTGAGTGAGGCTGGCCGTGAGAGAGGTGCACAAGAGGGTGAGTATGGGATAGAGCCATGAGATTGTATGAGGATTGGGTTGCGTGGTAGTGGCGGGGTGAGTACTGGCGAGGTGAGTAGGTGCAGGTAAGATGAGGATGAGGTTTGAGTGGGTATGAGGGGTGATGTGACAGAGTAGTGTTGGCAGTGCCGAAGGAGATGTGGGGTGGGGGCAGTGCTGTGGCAGACGGAGTGTAGGGGAAAGACTACGTGTACTCACTGTGGCTGACCTACTGAGGTCATTGGTGCACCTCCTGCACTGTATGCAGGTTGGCGATATGTTGGTGGTGCAAGTGACCTCCTCTGCCACCTCGAGCCAGGCCTTCCTGGTGGCAGAGGCGGGCCGCTTCCTCCCGCCCACCGGGTGGAAGATCTCTGTCCTCCTCCTCCTCCTCACCCCATGTATTGATACCTGGGGTGAGGCATCATTAAACTGGGAGCAGCCTTCCCCCTGGGATGCTCCATGTGGTCATCTTTGCTATTGGTTGCAGCATCTGTCAGTGGAGGACTGCCCCTTTAAATAGAGCGCCTCCAGCTGACAGATCTTACTGCGCATGCGCAGATCAGCAGCGGGGAACCCAGAGGAGCAGGTAAGTGGATCCAATTAGTGGTTTGCCTGCTATGATCGCGCGGGAAACCCACTAATTTTACCGGGCGCGTTACTCACGCGCCCGATAGCCCACCCGCCAAGAACCCGCAGCCCTGCTAACATCGGGCCCCAGGTTTCAGAGGAGCGAGACTGGGAATGAAATATTTCTGGTTTAAAAATTTTCATGAGAGAAACAAATGCATGAATTGCAACAATTATACATTTCTATCTGGAGCAAATACACAAAAGGAAAAGCGGCCCAACCATGACTAACAAAAGAAATTAAGGATAGTATTAGATCCAAAGAGGAGTCATATAAAGTTGCCAGAAAAAGTAGCAAGCCTGAAGATTGGAAGCAGTTTAGAATTCAGCAAAAAAGGACCAAGAGATTGATTAAGAGGGGAAAAATAGAGTATGAGATTAAACTTGCAAGGAACATAAAAGTGGACTGTAAAAGCTTCTACAAGTATGTAAAAAGAAAAAGATTAGTGAAGACAAATGTAGGTCCCTTACACTCAGAAACGGGAGAATTTATAATGGGGAACGGGGAAATGGCAGAGCAATTAAACAAATACTTTGGTTCTGTCTTCACGGAAGAGGACACAAATAACTTCCCAGAAATCTTAGGAACCAAGGGACTAGTGAGAAGGAGGAATTAAAGGAAATTAGTATTCATAAAAAAAGTGCTGGAGAAATTAATGGGACTGAAAGCCGATAAATCCGATAAAGGGCCTGATAATCTGCATCCCAGAGAACTAAAAGAGGTAGCCATGGAAATAGTGGATGCATTAGTTGTCATCTTCCAAAATTCTATAGATTATGGAACAGTTCCTGCAGATTGGAGGGTGGCAAATGTAAACCCACTATTTAAAAAAGGAGGGAGAAAGAAAACAGGGAACGACAGACAGGTTAGCCTAACATCAGTAGTAGGGAAAATGCGAGAGTCTATTATAAAGGATGTGATAACAGGACATTTAGAAAATATCAATGGGATTAGACAAAGTCAACATGGATTTATGAAAGGGAAATCATGTCTGAGAAACCTACTGGAGTTTTTTGAGAATGTAACTGGTAGAATAGATAAGGGAGAACCAGTGGATGTGGTTTATTTGGATTTTCAGAAGGCCTTTGATAAAGCCCCACATAAGAGGCTAGTGTGCAAAATTAAAGCACATGGGATTGGTGGTAATATACTGGCATGGATTGAAAATTGGTTAACAGACAGGAAACAGAGAGTAGGAATAAATGGGTCTTTTTCGGGGTGGCAGGTGGTGACTAATGGGGTACAGCAGGGATCAGTGCTTGGGCCCCAGCTATTCACAATATATATCAATGATTTGGATGAGGGAACCAAACATAATATTTCCAAGTTTGCTGACGACACAAAACTCGGTGAGATCGTGAGTTGTGAGGAGGATGCAAAGAGGCTTCAAGGCGATTTAGACAAGTTGAGTGAGTGGGCAAATACATGGCAGATGCAGTATAATGTGGATAAATGTGAAGTTATCCACTTCGGAAGGAAAAACAGAAAGGCAGAGTATTATTTAAAATGTTGATGTACAAAAGTAAACAATTTTACAACACCAAGTTATAGTCCAGCAATTTTATTTTAAATTCACAAGCTTTCGGAGGCTACCTCCTTCCTCAGGTGAACGATGTGGAACAGATTCCTCACCTGAGGAAGGAGGTAGCCTCCGAAAGCTTGTGAATTTAAAATAAAATTGCTGGACTATAACTTTCTGTTGTAAAATTGTTTACAATTGTCAACCCCAGTCCATCACCGGCATCTCCACATCACGATGTACAAAAGGACCTGGGTGTCCTTGTACACCAGTCACTGAAAGCAAATGTGCAGGTGCAGGAAGCAGTTACGAAGGCAAATGGTATGTTGGCCTTCATTGCAAGAGGATTTGAGTATAGGAGCAAGGATGTGTTACTACAGTTATACAGGGCCTTGGTGAGACCACACCTGGAGTATTGTGTGCAGTTTTGGTCTCCTTACCTAAGAAAGGATATACTTGCCAGAGAGGGAGTGCAGCGAAGGTTCACCAGACCGATTCCTGGGATGGCAGGACTGTCGTATGAGGAGAGATTGGGTCAACTCGGCCTGTATTCACTTGAGTTTAGAAGGATTAGAGGGGATCTCATTGAAACATATAAAATTCTGACAGTTCAAGACAGACTGGATGCAGGGAGGATGTTTCCCCTGGCTTGGGGGTCCAGAACATGGGGTCACAGTCTCAGGATACGGGGTAGGACATTTAGGACTGAGATGAGGAGAAATTTCTTCACTCAGATGGTGGTGAACCTGTGGAATTCTCGACCACAGAAGGCTGTGGAGGCCAAGTCACTGAATATATTTAAGAAGGAGATAGATAGATTTCTAGGCACAAAAGGCATCAAGGGGTATGGGGGGAGAGCAGGAATATGGTATTGAGATAGAGGATCAGCCATGATCATATTGAATGGCGGAGCAGGCTCGAAGGGCCGAATGGCCTACTCCTGCTCCTATTTTCTATGTTTCCATAAAAAGGAATAAGAGGGTAAGGGAGGCAGTATTAATGAAGGGCACAGCCTTAGAAAGAATAGTTTTTCTCAACGGTGGTGCTCAGGCCGAGTCTGTCGAATTTAAATTAAGAAATAATAATGGATTTGTCACCATATTGAGGAACCTTATAGATCACCCCATCGGGTAAAAAATGATCATGAGATTAGTGGGTAATTTATGATGGGCACTTAAACTATCCTAAGGAGGTGCGGGGGAACACAAATATTTGTGGTCGAAATACAGAGGGTTTCTTAGGTTGCAACCAGGATTGTTTCTTAGTATGTTACTAGTTCCAACAAGGATAGTTGTAGTGCTGGGTCTTGTTCTGGGCAGTGAAGGAAGACAAGTAATTGACCTGGAGGTAGGAGCCTCGCCGTGTAGGAAAACATAATGGGAATCCGGGTGTGTTTCTCCGATTTACTGTCCAGTCATTTTAATGGACCAAAACCCATTGATAGCGCATGCTCAAGCGTCTGATATACACTCCTCGCTGGTAAGATTCTCCATTGGAAGCAGGTACTCTGGAATTAACCCCCTGGGATCAAAAGATGTGGGTAGAGAATGGGCTTGGTTCAGAAAGCAAAGAGTGGGTTTAAATACATGTTTCTTTGGACTGGCTGGTTGTGGATATGCACATGTACTTCTCCGCCTTACTACTTCCTTCCTTGTCTTCAGAAACATCCTTAAGACCTTCCTCTTTGACCGTGTTCTCCCCCTCCAGACTTTCACCGTTTCTCTCCTCTACCATCACCCCACTCAAGCCCCCTCAATATTGACCATGCTGTAAAGCGTTCTGTGTAATTAGCACTGTAAGAATGTACATTTCTGATGTATGGGCACAAGAAGAATATCATCAACGTTTGCTGGTGATACCAAATTGGGAGACGCAGCACACTGAGAAACTATGCAGGAAATTGCAGGTGAACATGGACAGATTAGCAGAGTAGGCAGATAGGTGGTAGACACGGTTCAATGAAGTGCATGTAAAGTCCTACAGTATGGGGAAAAAGAATAAAGGCAATATACCCTAAATCATCAAATTAATTGAGTGGGCTTAGACGCTTATATCTTTAGAAGTATGGAGTTCAGATAGAGAAGGCCATTAAAAGGAAAAGAGATTCTTCATTCTATACAGATGTGTAGAAGTGAGGTTGAATTTGCACAAGAGAGTGGATAGGCCACAGCTGGAGTATTGCATGCCGTTCCCGTCACCCATTATAGGGATCATATTGGAGCAGTGGGAAGGGTGCAGGGAAGATTCACTGGAATTATGCCAGAAATGAATCACTTTAGTTACAAAGAAATTCTCAAAAATTAAGATTTTTCTCATTGGAACAGGGCAGGTTTAGTGCGGATCTAATAGATGTTTTTTAAAATTATGCAGGCGTTACCAGAGTAATTTCTCTTGATACGCCAATCGGTAAATCGGAGACATAAACTTAAAATTACATTGAGTTACACAGAACGTATAGCACAGAAACAAGCCATTTGGCACAACTGGTCTGTACCGGTGTTTATACTCCACATGAGCCTCTTCCCATCCTACTTCATCTAACCCTATCAGCATAACTTTCTTTCCTTTCTCCCTCAGGTATTCAACTAGCTTCCCCTTAAATGCATCTGTGCTATTCACCTTAACTACTCCTTCTGGTTGCATGTTCCACATTCTTACCACCCTTTGGGTAAAGAAGTTTCTCCTGAATTCCCTATTTGATTTATTGGTGATGGCCTTATAATTATGGCCTCTAGTTTTGGGCTCCCACACAAGTGGAAACATCTTAGAAACATAGAATCATAAAATCTTAAAACACAGCCATCGTTCCTGTGCCGGCTCTTTGCAAGAGATGCCAATTTAGTCCCACACCCCAGCTTTTCCCCCGTAACCCTTCAAATTAGTCCTCTTCAAGAACGTGTCCAATTGCCTTCTGAAAGTTCCTATGGAATCTGATTCCATCACCCTTTCAGGAAGTGCGTTCCAGATCTTAACAACCCCCTGTGTGAAAAACATTCCCCTCGTTTCCCCTCTAGTCCGTTTGCAGATTATTTTAAATCTATGACCTCTGGTTACTGACCCACTTGCTAAAGGAAACAGTTTCTCCTTACTTGCTCTGTCAAAACCCTTGGTATCTTCTCCACATCTACTCTATCAAACCCTTTCATAATTTTAAAGACTTCTATTAGGGCACTCCTCAGCCTTCTCTTTTCTAGAGAAAAGAACTCCAGCCTGTTCAGCCTTTCCTGATATGTAAATCCTCTCAGTTCGGGTAACATCCTTGTGAATCTTTTTTGCACCTTCTCCAGTGCCTCTATAGCCGTAAAGTTACCACCAGAAGAACTAAGAGAGAAGTTAAAAGATATTTTCTTACATAGATGGTGATGAGGACATTGAATATCTTACCGCAAGTGATACAATAACAACATTGAAACCAAAAATGGTTAAGTATTTGGATGTTACGAAAACGAAAATGAAAGGGTAGAGGAAAAGGGAAGGGAAGAGTTGTTTGGCATGAAGAGGGAGCTCTGGCACAGACGCAACAGTCTGATCTATGTCCTGCTGTGCTACAATTTCAATAATTATGTGAATCAGCCGCAACGCCCTGAGGTTATGGAGTGAGATATCAACTAGAATTGCGCTCTTAATCCCTGTTGGAAATTGTGCAGCTGATGATGTCTGCTCCAGTCACTATCAAGGCTACAACATGAAGAAAGGCCATTTGGGTAAGCTTGCGAACTGCCAGAGACAACAGCTTGAGGGAGAAAATTGGATCAATAAATACACATTGTTGCATTAGTTTACTAAGTTAATAAACCATTGTCTTACCTTCAAAGCAAATTGATTTTGCGTGGTCTACAAGGATACCCATCAGCACCAGAATTGCTAATAAGCCCACGAAAAGCTGAAGAACCACCTGGGGTTTGATTCCATAACTGTGGTCTAAAGCTAGATCTAAAATTGCAATTACAAGCAATAAGTTATTCAGCCTTGAACGTACTTTTCTTCATTAACACTACATAAGAACACAAGAAAAAGGAGCAGCAGTAGGCCATATGGCCTCTCGAGCTTGCTCAACCATTCAATCAGATCATGGCTGATCTTCTACCTCAACTCCACTTTCCCGCCCGATCCCCATATCTCTTGATTCCCCTAGAGTCCAAAAATGTATCTATCTCAGCCTTTAATATACTCAATGACTCAGCATTCACAGCCCTCTGGGGTAAAGAATTCCAAAGATTCACCACCCTCTCAGTGAAGAAATTCCTCCTCATCTTAAATGGCCGACCTCTTATCCTGCGACTATGCCCCCTAGTTCTAGACTCTCCAGCCAGGGGAAACAACCTCTAAGCACCTACCCTGTCAAGCCCCCTCCGAATCTTATAAGTTTCAATGAGATCACCTGTCGTTCTTCTAAACTCCAGAGAATATAGGCCCATTCTACTCAAACTCTCCTCATAGGACAACCCTCTCATCCCAGGAATTAATCTAGTGAACATTCATTGCACCACCTCTACGGCAAGTATATCCTTCCTTAGATAAGGAGACCAAAACTGTATGCAATACTCCAGGTGAGGTCTCACCAAAGCCCTGTACAATTGTAGTAAGACTTCCTTACTTTTGTACTCCAACCCACTTGCAATAAAGGCCAACATGCCATTTGCTTTCCTAATTGCTTGCTGTACCTGCACTCCAACATTTTTGTGCTTCTAGTACGAGGAAACCCAAGTTGCTCTGAGCACCAACATTTACTACTGTCTCAATATTTAAAAAATATTCTGTTTTTCTATTCTTCCTACCAAAGTGAATAACCTCACATTTCTGCACTTAATTCTCCATCTTCCACCTTCTTGCCCATTCGCTTAACCTGTCTATATCCCTTTGCAGACTCTCTGTGTCCTCCTCACTGCTTACTTTCCCACCTAGCTTTGTATGGTCAGCAAACTTGGATACATTACACTCGGGCCCTTCATCTAAGTCATTAATACAGATTGTATATAGCTGAGGCCCAAGCACCGATCCCAGCGGCTCCCCACTAGTTACATTATGTGTATTCCGGTGAGTGCGTTATTAAACATTCCACATGCCCACACTCGGGATATCTGCGCTCGCTTGCCTGCTTATATTCATTACAACATTTTATTCCATGATTTAATAATTGATTTTATTACACCCTATTATTTGAATGTGTAGTCACTCCCCGATACAATAACACTTACCGTACGCAACAGGTTGGGATCCAATTCCATCTGCCAGTTTTATTTTGATGTCTCATTCTTCAATGAAACACTCCGGAGATTGGGACGCAGTGGTCAAAGGAGCACTTTCCCTTTTTTCACTTTTTGGTTGGTTATTCTGGATTACTCGTCTCACCTTTGTAACTACAGAATTACACCGCGTGACCATCAATTCTGTCTTCCAGGAGACAGCGCCGTGCACACATGGGCACAGAGACCCTGGACCTGGTCAATTTTAAAGTTTGAAGAAGGCGAAGGGAACGTCCGCTTCCTCAAAACACTAAAGCGACTCTACTGAAAGTTTATAAACTGCCCGCGAGGTACAAGGGAATATGGGAGCACTTTAAATCGGCTTCACGCAGAACGGAATACGGTCTCCCGCAGCCAGTCTCGTTTTTATTTGGAGTCACACTGAGGCCTGCCTTTACAGTTGTGCAACACTGGGCCGGACCCAAATGTAACAGGACAACAGAAGACAACATAAAGTGGCGACTGAGCTCATATTTTCAGTCGGGGTTGTCCACAAGGTTAGTTTCTGATCCATTCACAATGAATCGCCCAACGGAGGTCGGGATCAGGGGCTGTAGTGGGAGAGAGTCGACAGCAGCCAACCTAAACGCAGCTCCTCATGATGGTGCTCTTTAAGGAGACCAAATAATGGGAAAGAACAAAATCGGTCTGACAAGAGGACAACTTTGAATGTTTTCTGATGAGCGACAGAGGATTAATAATTGGATACAAGAGATAAAGCTCCTGCTTAACATTTTGGAAGTTGTCGAGGTTTAACAGACAGTTTCTGGGTGGACGACGATAATATTACTTCCGGTTTTACAACAGATTTGGGTCAATAATATTTGACAATAAAACATGAATTTTCCTTTTATTTGGTGTTATAACATGTTTATCAATATGAACAAATTCTATGATATACCCTTTCAGGATTTAACAGTAACTGACCTCACTTATTGTACTGTTGTCCTCTTACCTGGGTTGGAATTGGTTACAGCGTACGTGACAATGCCGGGAGCCTGGAGGGAGATATGAGATACCAAACAGATGTAAACAGTCCCGCTCGGGACACGCTGCCTCTCTTCCAAAGAGCTGGAAATTTCAAACAGTCCCTCAGTGTTTTGCCGTTTAGTGATATTTATCGCAGTTACAGTTTCGACGCTATTTTTATACCAGGTGAGGGTGAAATCCTCCGGGTGAAATGCAGCAGTCTCACACACAATAGTCAGAGGCGCTGATGATTTTCTCTCGGGTGCCACGGAGACAATCTTCAGTGGAGTTGGGGCAGCTGCAGAACAGAAATGGGGAAAATCAGGTTACAGGAGCGATTTTAAATGTGACTTCGACCTGTATTCGATGCCTTTATTGTAGCCGTACCATTCCACCCTTCTGCCCTTTTAAATGTTTCCCTGATCATTTACACTCTCTCCATCCATACCACGAGTCACTATCAGATTCTGTTCAGTTTTACCTCCGCATATATTTTCTTATTGTTCACTCATAGATTTTAGATTATTCCCTGATAATTCCAACCTTCAAACAGCCACATCACATGAGTCTGGATAAATGATTGTGTTTCATATTTTAATGAATGGAACAAGTTAATCCTGGGAGAAGACCAGTGCTCGGAGTCCCTCCCTGTTTGTCAGTCACTGTCGCTCTGTCTCCCCAGGAGAGAAGCGGATGATCTGTAGATTACCGAGAATAAAAGGAGCGACCTAACGGACCGATCTCACAGCCGGAGCAGGGGAATAGCTGAGGGAAATAGCTGAGGTATGTCCTGTCCACAAAAAGCAGGACAAATCCAATCCGGCCAATTACCACCCCATCAGTCTACTCTCAATCATCAGCAAAGTGATGGAAGGTGTCGTCGACAGTGCTTTCAAGCGGCATTTACTCACCGATGCTCAGTTTGGATTCCGCCAGGACCACTAGGCTCCAGACCTCATTACAGCCTTGGTCCAAACATGGACTGAATTCCAGAGGTGAGAGTAACTGTCCTTGACATCAGGGCAGCATTTGACCGAGTGTGGCACCAAGGAGCCCTAGTAAAATTGAAGTCAATGGGAATCAGGGGGAAAACTCTCCAGTGGCTGGAGTCATACCTAGCACAAAGGAATATGGTAGTGGTTGTTGGAGGCCAATCATATCAGCCCCAGGACATTGTTGCACGAGTTCCTCAGGGCAGTGTCCTAGGCCCAACCATTTTCAGCTGCTTCATCAATGATCTTCCCTCCATCATAAGGTCAGAAATGGGGATGTTTGCTGATGATTGCACAGTGTTCAGTTCCATTCGCAACCCCTCAAATAATGAAGCAGTCCGAGCCCGCATGCAGCAAGACCTGGACAACATCCAGGCTTGGGCTCATAAGTGGCAAGTAACATTCACGCCAGACAAGTGCCAGGCAACAACAATCTCCAACAAGAGAGAATCTAACCACCTCCCCTTGACATTCAACGGCATTACCATCGCCGAATCCCCAGCAACATCCCGGGGGTCACCATTGACCAGAAACTTAACTGGACCAGCCATATAAATACTGTGGCTACAAGAGCAGGTCAGAGGCTGGGTATTCTGCGGCGAGTGACTCACCTCCTGACTCCCCAAAGCCTTTCCACCATCTACAAGGCACCAGTCAGGAGTGTGATGGAATACTCTCCACTTGCCTGGATGAGTGCAGCTCCAACGACACTCAAGAAGCTCGACTCCATCCAGGACAAAGCAGCCCGCTTGATTGGCACCCCATCCACAACCCTAAATATTCACTCCCACCACCGGCGCACTGTGGCTGCAGTGTGCACCATCCACAGGATGCACTGTAGCAACTCACCAAGGCTTCTTCGACAGCACCTCCCAAACCCGTGACCTCTACCACCTAGAAGGACAAGAGCAGCAGGCACATGGGAACAACACCACCTGCACTCACTACCCCGACTTGGAAATATATCGCCGTTCCTTCATTGTCGCTGGGTCAAAATCCTGGAGCTCCCTTCCTAACAGCGCTGTGGGAGAACCTTCACCACAAGGACTGCAGCATTTCAAGAAGGCGGCTCACTACCACCTTCTCAAGGGCAATTAGGGATGGGCAATAAATGCTGGCTCGCCAGTGACGCCCACATCCCATGAACGAAGAAAAAAAATACATTTGCTTCAACCTCAGAAGGCATCAGCAACGGAGCCTCTGGGGAAAATTGCCTTTATTGGAGGCAAAAGAGGTGACGACATTATGATTCATGGTCCAGTTTTCTCAGTGAATGATTCATTTCAGGAGAGAATGTTAAACCTCACGGAGAACGACAGAGGCAAACAGAACATCTAAAATGGGGTACTGGCCCTGTATATGGTGGGAGAGGCGCATTAATATAAAATATTTTCAGTTATATCGGGATTTTTGCCGCAACTTCCATCATCAGAAGTCTGATGTAGAAACTACATGTTGAGATGATTCCAGTAACATGTTACTTACTCTCGTCAATAGTGATGGATTTTACACAACTCAGCAAAGGAAGCGTCATATTGAGCCGTGTAATTAACAGTTGTTCACAGAGAACGCGGAGTAACACTGAATTTCACTGTAAATATATTAATATAATTATTTTATGCAAAAAATGGTACAATACAACAATGACAAACATGCTCCTTGTTACACACTTACCATACACAGTTAAACGTGATCCGTTTCCATTTTCACCAATTTTTCCCTGACGAACCGCTGAGCAGAGATAGATTCCAGAGTCCTGGTACGTCACGCTATTCAGAGTGAAGCTGCTTCCATTATCTTCCACACCAGTTGTTTTTATGTAATCGGCCTCTGACTTCAGGTATTTGTTCTCACCCTGTTTCCACCAGTACACTTTTACCATTTCTACCACTGATAAGGAGACTTTGCAATGGAAGGTGACGTTTGTCCCGCTGAGTACAACCCTTTTTGGGGGAATTTGACTCACTGAGAACGAAAGATGATCAGCGGCTGCCAGAAAATAGATTCAAAGTCAGGTTAATTGCATCTGATATGACATGGAAATAATAAAATAAACATAGATACACGAATTACATTTCACTGACTGTAAGTAGAAACTACTTCAGATACATTTGCGTTATTGGAGCAGCCGGGTCACAGAATAAACCGGTACCTGTGTAAATAATCCCAGGGACAGAGAGACACAGTAGAACAATACACGCCAACATTCTGAGCAAAAGATCACTGACTGCACTGTCAGCCGCTGTAAGAAAGGTTTGCGGATTGTTTAATCTGGAATGTATCGCAATGACGTTTGACATCCTGCCCCTGTGGGTTCAGAAAATGGGTTCGGTGAGATTCAATGAGATTTGCTGACGATTTTTGTTCTAAGCGGCCACTGGAATGACCAGTGTCACAGACATCAAAGAGTAAGGAAAATTAGCATCTGAATTTCAAATGAACAATGTACCATCAATTGGTGGGACATGTCTTATTTCCCTATAGATTATGATGTGAGAATACAAATCATCAGTGCAAGCTCCTTGGGGTGAATTACGTGAGACATTTTCAACTTGCTGCTTGGACATAATACAATGGCAGCGGTTCGACAGCCCCTTTATAGAAAACGCCCGATTCCCATTTCTGTTGAAAACGATGAAAACAAAATCGAGGGGTTTCTATTATTGGCATCTCCAGTTTTTTACGGTCGGGCGGCAAGTCCAAAATGCGCCCCTGAGCGGTGAATTACTCCACCAGTTGAACGAGCCAGGCTTCGTTCATGTAGTCCCAGCGGGAGGGCCAGTCAAATTTGCAGGCCAGGCTTCACTTGTATCGGAATGGCAGCCCAACAGCAGTTGTTGGAGCGGCCCAGGACAACTCGCCAGGCCGCCGCAATATCAGGGAACCCGTCGGGTGTCCAGGCCGTAGAAGGTAGGTTAGTTGGCGGGGGAGCGGTGTTTGGAGGAGAGCACTGGAGCAGCAGCAACTCAGACTCGAATTTTTGAAGACTAGGAGGAGCATTCCTGGTCTTCCCGGCCCAACCAATATAAAAAGGAACTGACCTTGGGATCATCTTCTGCCGGGCCCAACTGCTACTGGCCAGAGATTCAGCCCGGCACTGTGGCTGCAGTGTGCACCATCCACAGGATGCACTGCAGCAACTCACCAAGGCTTCTTTGACAGCACCTCCCAAACCCGTGACCTCTACCACCTAGAAGGACAAGAGCAGCAGGCACATGGGAACACCACCACCTGCACGTTCCCCTCCAAGTCGCACACCATCCCGACTTGGAAATATATCGCCATTCCTTCATCGTCGCTGGGTCAAAATCCTGGAACTCCCTTCCTAACAGCACTGTGGGAGAACCGTCACCACATGGACTGCAGCGGTTCAAGGCGGCGGCTCACCACACCTTCTCAAGGGCAATTAGGGATGGGCAATAAATGCCGGCCTCACCAGCGATGCCCACATCCCATGAACGAATAAAAAAAAGGACGTTGCCCGTACGAGCCCGAGGAGTCCAAGTCCATGGAGGTAATTTCAACCTCACTGCCTGGGGTTGCTCTTAGTTTTATGTGATTGTGTAAAAACTGGTGAAGTCAACGGACATAAAAAGGGGGAGTGATGTAAATGGGCTGCCGATTAACGATCACCCGTTTTACACTATCGCACGTAGTTAAAATCTACCCCCTGAGCTGTAAACGGGTGGAGCAGATCGCCCACCTGATGTAGAACCTACTGGATTTTCATCCCATTAAAATCAATGGAATAAAAATCGGCGGGTTCTACAGAGAGGGGAGGGGGTGGGAGTGAGTGATCTTCTCCGGCAGTTTATCGCCCAAGAAGTGAAGGTGAAAATTACCCCCGTGTCATTCAATCTGCAGTGGTGATACTCATGTGAGTTGGAGGATAACAAAAGAAAGCAAGGACTAGAACATTTCACATTCTCAGCACGTCCCAAATTACCCCACAGGCGATTAATTACCTTGAACTGTAGTGAGTATTGTTTTATGGGCGGTGGTTAAAGCAGAACAAATCCCACAAATAGTAAATCAGAAAAATGAGCAGATTGTCTGATTTGTTGGTGTTCTTTCAGATACTAGTATTGGTTACAGAATCAAAACTGGTAGACAGCAGATAAACATAGCAACCTAGAAATTGGGCCGCGAACATTTTTGGCCTGGGTTGGGGGTGTGGTGGTTTGGCGGGCATAGTTCGCGGTCGGTATTGGGCATGGATCGGAGGTCGTGGCCTGTATCTGGGATCAGGGTAGGGGATCAGGAGTCGGGCCTGGAATGATGCCGATGTGGGGTCTGGAGCAGAGGCGATTGGGCGGGGCAGAGTCGGAAGCGGCGCCAATGTAGGGGGCTTGAGAGCAGTGGTTGTGGGGGGTCGGGAGCTGCGTGGATGGAGGGGCCAGGAGCGACCATCAGAGCTTTTAATGGGTGGTCAGAAGGATCATGCCTGCTCCTTCCGGCTCCACATTGAGATGAGTTACTGACCTTTGTATGTGCAAAGGCAATTACGGCTGTTTCAAACATGGGTAAAGCACGCCTCATCTTTCTCCTGATCCCATAAGGTTGGCGCGTACTTGCTGACCAAAATGTGCACAGTTCCTGCCCGCCACATTGCGGCCTTAGTAGTCCGAGCAGTGCGTAAAAAATGGGACCAATTTGTAGTCAGCGAGATTGAAATTAGAAGACACATGTATTGGGGAAATATCCATCATTTGCCTATCATGGTCAGATGCATTGTCTTTCACTGTCATTTCATATTTTCACACCTTTCCTTGGAGAATAGCGTGAATAATTGGAAGGATTCACAAGCTGATCAACAGTCTGAGAGACCACAAGGTGATCGCTCCTTCTATGGGCATAAACATCTTCATACCAATGGATAGGTTGGTTAACCCAGAATTTACAACAGGATTCTTGTGTCTAGTGGGTGTCAGTGCTGTCCGTCCTGGTCCTTTGTTTCTCTGGGAGGCCACAAAACCCTCCTACCGCAGGCAGGATTGCTACCATTAAGCAAAATGCTCGCTCCGCATTGCGGATGTAACACAGAAATAGCAGAGTTTTTTTTTATAAAGTCTGGATATTAATGAACTTCAAACACAATAGATATTTATAATTCTTTCAATAGAGCTTTCGCAATAAGTCACATCTAGCTGCTAGCTCAATTGCTAATTTTAAATCTGCGATAGATAGCTTTTTGCCAACCAAAGGTATTAAGGGATATGGGCCAAAGGCAGGTATATGGAGTTAGATCACAGATCAGCCATGATCTTATCAAATGGCGGAGCGGGCTTGAGGGGCTGAATGGCCTACTCCTGTTCCTATGTTCTTATGTATTACCCTCAATCAAATCTAAGACATAAGAACATAAGAACATAAGAACATAAGAAATTGGAGCAGGAGTAGGCCAATCGGCCCCTCGAGCCTGCTCCGCCATTCAATAAGATCATGGCTGATCTGATCCCAACCACAAATCTAAAGAACACAAGAAGTCGGAGCAGGACCCGGCCACATAGCCCCTGGGCCCTCTCCGCCACCCACAGGGCATTGACCGATCCGAACTCAGCTTCATGTCCAATTTCCTGCCCGCTCCCCATAACCCCTAATTCCCTTTACTTCTAGGAAACTGTCTATTTCTGTTTTAAATTTATCTAATGATGTAGCTTCCACAGCTTCCTGGGGCAGCAAATTCCACAGACCTACCACCCTCTGAGTGAAGAAGTTTCTCCTCATCTCAGTTTTGAAAGAGCAGCCCCTTATTCTAAGATTATGCCCCCTAGTTCTAGTTTCACCCATCTTTGGGAACATCCTTACTGCATCCACCCGATCAAGACCCTTCACAATCTTATATGTTTCAATAAGATCGCCTCTCATTCTTCTGAACTCCAATGAGTAGAGTCCCAATCTACTCAACCTCTCCTCATATGTCCGCCCCCTCATCCCCGGGATTAACCGAGTGAGCCTTCTTTGTACTGCCTCGAGAGCAAGTATGTCTTTTCTTAAGTATGGAGACCAAAACTGTATGCAGTATTCCAGGTGCGGTCTCACCAATACCTTATATAACTGCAGCAATACCTCCTTGTTTTTATATTCTATCCCCCTAGCAATAAAAGCCAACATTCCGTTGGCTTTCTTGATCACCTGCTGCACCTGCATACTAACTTTTTGATTTTCTTGCACTAGGACCCCCAGATCCCTTTGTACTGCAGTACTTTCCAGTCTCTCGCCATTAAGAAAATAACTTGCTCTCTGATTTTTCCTGCCAAAGTGCATAACCTCACATTTTCCAATATTATATTGCATCTGCCAAATCTCCGCCCACTCACCCAGCCTGTCTATATCCCCTTGCAGGTTTTTTATGTCCTCCTCACTCTCTACTTTCCCTCCCATCTTTGTATCATCTGCAAATTTTGATATGTTGCACTCGGTCCCCTCCTCCAAATCGTTAATATAGATTGTAAAGAGTTGGGGACCCAGCACCGACCCCTGTGGAACACCACTGGTTACTGGTTGCCAGTCCGAAAATGAACCATTTATCCCAACTCTCTGCTTCCTGTTCGATAACCAATCCTCCACCCATGCCAGAATATTACCCCCAATCCCGTGATTTTTTATCTTAAGTAATAATCTTTTATGTGGCACCTTGTCGAATGCCTTCTGGAAGTCTAAATACACTACGTCCACTGGTTCCCCTTTATCCACCCTATACGTTATATCCTCGAAGAACTCAAGCAAATTTGTCAGACATGACTTCCCCTTCATAAAGCCATGCTGACTTTGTCCTATTAAATTATGCTTATCTAAATGTTCCGTTACTGTCTCCTTAATAATAGACTCCAAAATTTTACCCACCACAGATGTTAAGCTAACTGGCCTATAATTTCCAGCCTTCTGCCTACTACCCTTTTTAAATAACGGTGTTACATTAGCAGTTTTCCAATCTGCCGGGACCTCTCCTGAGTCCAGGGAATTTTGGAAAACTATCACCAAAGCATCCACAATCCCTACTGCCACTTCCCTCAAGACCCTAGGATGGAAGCCATCAGGTCCAGGGGATTTATCCGCCTTGAGTCCCATTATTTTACTGAGTACCATCTCCTGAGTGATTTTAATCGTATTTAGCTCCTCCCCCCCGAGAGTCCCCTGTTTGTCCAGTGTTGGGATATTCTTAGTGTCCTCTACTGTAAAGACTGAAACAAAATATTTGTTCAGCATTTTTGCCATCTCCATGTTTCCCACCATTAATTTCCCGGTCTCATCCTCTAAGGGACCTATGTTTGCCTTAGCCACCCTTTTTCTTTTTATATAACTATAGAAACTCTTGCTATCTGTTTTTATATTTTTTGCTAATTTCTTTTCATAATCTAACTTCCCTTTCTTAATCAATCCTTTAGTTACTTTTTGCTGTCTTTTGAAGAATTCCCAATCTTCTATCCTCCCACTAAGTTTGGCTACCTTATATGTCCTTGTTTTTAGTCGGATACTATCCTTGATTTCTTTACTTAGCCACGGGTGGCTGTCATTTCTTTTACACCCTTTTTTCCTCAGTGGAATATATTTATTTTGAAAGTTGTAAAATAACTCCCTAAATGAACACCACTGCTCATGTACCGTCTTACCCTTTAATCTATTTTCCCAGTCCACTTTAATCAATTCCGCTCTCATACCATCATAGTCTCCTTTATTCAAGCTCAGTACGCTTGTTTGAGAATCAACCTTCTCACCCTCTAATTGGATATGGAATTCAACCATGTTGTGGTCGCTCGTTCCAAGGGGATCCTTAACTAGGACATTATTAATTAATCCTGACTCATTACACAGGACCAGGTCCAAGGTTGCCTGCCCCCTTGTAGGATCAGTTACATACTGCTCAAGAAATCCATCCCTGATGCACTCAATGAACTCGTCCTCAAGGCTGCTCTGCCCAATTTGATTTGTCCAGTTAATATGATAATTAAAATCCCCCATAATTATGGCTGTTCCCTTATTACATGCCCCGACTATCTCCTGATTAATACTTCTTCCAGCAGAGTTGCAACTATTAGGAGGCCTATATACTACGCCCACTAATGTTTTTTTTCCCTTATTATTCCTTATCTCCACCCAAACTGTTTCATTATCTTGATGCTTTGTCCCAATATCATTTCTCTGTATTACAGTGATTCCTTCCTTTATTAACATAGCCACCCCACCTCCCCTTCCTTCCTGCCTGTCCTTCCTGATTGTTAAATACCCTGGCATATTTAATTCCCAGTCGTTGTCACCCTGCAGCCATGTTTCTGTAATGGCCACAAGATCATACCCATACGTAGTTATTTGTGCCGTTAACTCGTCCATTTTATTACGAATGCTACGTGCATTCAGATAAAGAACTTTCAAATCTGTTTTGTGACGCTTAGTTCCTGCTTTTTCCTTTTTTAACACTTTACCTATTACTCCATACCTTCTGTCCCTTCCTGTTACGCTTTCCTCTCTCTCCCTGCTCAGGTTCCCAACCCCCTGCCACTTTAGTTTAAACCCTCCCCAACAGCACTAGCAAACACTCCTCCTAGGACAGCGGTCCCGGCCCTGCCCAGGTGCAGACCGTCCGGTTTGTACTGGTCCCACCTCCCCCAGAACCGTTTCCAGTGTCCCAGGAATTTGAATCCCTCCCCCTTGCACCATTCCTCTAGCCACGTATTCATTTGAAATATCCTCCTATTTCTACTCTGACTAGCACGTGGCACTGGCAGCAATCCTGAGATTACTACCTTTGAGGTCCTATTTTTTAATTTACCTCCTAACTCCCTATATTCTGCTTTTAGGACCTCATCCCCTTTTTTACCTATATCGTTGGTGCCTATGTGCACCACGACAGCTGGCTGTTCGCCCTCCCCCTCCAAAATGTTCTGTAGCCGCTCCGAGACATCCTTGATCCTTGCACCAGGGAGGCAACACACCATCCTGGAGTCTCGGTTGCGGCCGCAGAAACGCCTGTCTATTCCCCTTACAATTGAGTCCCCTATCACTATAGCTCTGCCACTCTTTTTCCTCCCAGCCTGTGCAGCAGAGCTACCCGTGGTGCCAGGAAGTTGGCTGCTGCTGCCTTCCCCTGATAAGTCATCCCCCCCAACAGCATCCAAAGTGGCATATCTGTTTGAGAGGGGGATGGACACAGGGGACCCCTGCACTACCTGCCTGCATCTCTTACTCTTCCTGGTGGTCACCCATTCACTTCCTGCCTGTACACCCTTTACCTGCGGTGTGACCAACTCGCTAAACGTGCTATCCACGAGTTTCTCTGCATCGCGGATGCTCCACAGTGAGTCCACCCGCAGCTCCAGCTCCGAGATACGATCGGTCAGTAGCTGCAGGTGGACACACTTCCCGCACACATGGTCGGCAGGGACACTGGTAGTGTCCATGACTTCCCACATCTTGCAGGAGGAGCATATCACGAGCATATCACATAAGACAGATGAAAGGCTTATACACTCACAACGGGGCACTGCTCCAGAGGCTCTATTTACTGTGCTCCATGACAGGGCACTGCTCCAGAGGCTCTATTTACTGTGCTCCATGACGGGGCACTGCTCCAGAGGCTCTATTTACTGTGCTCCATGACGAGGCACTGCTCCAGAGACTCTATTTACTGTGCTCCATGACGGGGCACTGCTCCAGAGGCTCTATTTACTGTGCTCCATGACGGGGCACTGCTCCAGAGGCTCTATTTACTGTGCTCCATGACGGGGCACTGCTCCAGAGGCTCTATTTACTGTGCTCCATGACGGGGCACTGCTCCAGAGGCTCTATTTACTGTGCTCCATGACAGGTCACTGCTCCAGAGGCTCTATTTACTACTGTAAATGATGGGCCGTTGATCTTGGGGCTATATTTACTGGTCTCCACGAAGGGGTGCTGCTTCAGAGGTTATTACTGTTCACCATGACGAGCCACTGCTCCTGAGGCTGCGTTTACTGTTCTCCAACTTATAAGAACCTTTATTGACTTGAGGAGTATATAGAGTATTTAATCATAAATGTAAACCTTCCTCTATCACTGGGACAGAAAATGTTCATATTGCAGGGAAGTAGGAGGCAGGTTTTATGAACATTATGTAAGCAGTATTGGTGGGACTGTGTTGTTTGGTAGTGTTGGGATGGAGCCACTGGAGTTTAGGACAGAAGGCCATAGAACATGGGAGCATATGAGGTTTGAGACGTTGGGAGATCTTGGGGGCTGGCTGTTTGGATGTAGAAGCAATGGGAGGGGTGACTGTGATGTTTGTAAGCACTGCGAAGGGGATACCAGGTTCTGTTGGGAGGGGCACAATCTCCCGAGAGCGTCACAGAATGTTTTGTTTTCGTGCGCACGGGTGTCAAAGCAAAACCAGGCTTCTATTACCTCAGTATATATCACAGTGGGTAAACTGAGTTTGTAATTATTCATCTTTTAACTTAATGCATAGGATTATAGGAACAGGAGTAGGACATTAACACCTTCAAACCTTTTTCATCATTCAATTAAATCATGGCCGATCCGTACATCAACTACATTTACCAGCCTTTGATCCATATCCCCTGATACCCTTCCTAACAAAAATCTATCGATCTCGGTGTTGAAACTTTCAATTGACCTAGCATTCACAGCCTTTTGGGTGAAAGAGTTCCAGATTTTCACTACCCTTTGTGTGAAAACGTATGTCCAGATTTTACCCCTGAATGGCCTACTTCTAATTTTAAGATTGTGCTCCCTTGCTCCGTACTCCCCCATCAGAGGAAATAGCTTATCTGTATTTACTCGATCAAATCCTTTTATCATTTTAAACCCCTCCTCAGAAAATTCAATCAAGTTAGTCAGATACAATCTTCCCTTAACAAATCTATGTTGACTGTCCTTGATTAACCCGTGTCTTTCTAAATGACGTTTTATGCTGTCCCTCAGAATTGATTCCATTAATTTGCCCACCACTGAGGTTGGACTGATTGGCATATAATTACTCGGTCTATCTCTTTCATCTTTTTAAACAACGTTACAATGTTAGCAGTCTGTCAATCCTTCGGCACCACACCTGTTGCCAGGGAGGATTGGAAAATGATGCTGAGAGCCTCCAGTATTTCCTCCCTTGCTTCTCTTAACAGTGTGGAATACATTTAACCTGTTCTGGTGATTTATCTACTTTCAAAGGCAACGGGCTCATTTGCAGGAGACTGAATGCCGATGAGAGGGTAATCAACGAGGCCCTGGACTTGGGTGAAGCCTGCAATCTGTGAGAATCCAAGATTTCAATCCTGCTACTTCCATTGGTACAGTGCTGAAATTATTTGCTTTACGCTCCTGCTTAATGTAAGCATGAACTACAGGCCGACTGATATTTTTTGAAATCCTCTTTGGCAGCCTAGACGGAACTAGGGGCAAGGATGGTCAGGGGTGCAATGACCTTGGCTGCCACAGGTATTAATTGCTGTGCTGGCTGTTGCAGGTCTTGTTGCAGGTGACGATGCAGGGCCTGTTTCCAGATTGATGCTAGAACTTCACTGTCACTTTAAAGTGGAATCTGCTTTGTAGCAACACTAAAGTTACAGTATTAAACACAGGACCTTTTATATATCTCAGGCTTTTCTTCCTTCTACAATGTACAGTCTTTCAAAACTCAGGCTTGGTTTCACATAATTGTCCTGATTTAGTTCCTCTTCTCCTTTTCACTTCACAACCTTCGTGATGTTCTGATCTATTGGCCTTGGTCCCTTCACCTTGATTTCTCAATGATCATGGAAACAGCGACACAACCCGCCGCACTAACCGTTTATCTATCTCTACTTTTAGTTCTCAATAATTCATCAAGTCACTGAACATGACAAATGATTGAAGGTGGTGTTTTGATAAAAACAAGTTAGATGGACACACGCAGGATAGGGACTGTCCAATCTCATTGCGTCACAACGAGCCGGACAGGAGACTTTGCACCCAAAGTTTGGGATGGGTCAGTACATAGATTTCACAAGTGTGAACTAGCCCTGAAATTCCGTGGGGTTTTCCCAGTCTCCAGCTGTAAATTTGGCGGTTGACCGTTAGAACCCCTGACAAATGCCCTAATCAGATGGCAACGACCATTTTGGGCGTTTATCTAGGGGTTCAGCCGGTCTTCAGTTGAAGTTACGGCAGAAAACTGGAAGATCTCCCCAGGAACTTCAGGGACATATTCTATATTTCGGAGCGGATTTGTTACCCAGCTCCCGCGTGGTCCAGCATTTCAATGGAGGACTGACCAGGAAGTATATGATGCTGACGCACGGGGCTTAAAAAATGGTCTGTTACTTCCCACTGTCAATATGTAGGAAACAATCACCAAAAATATAATTTAATAAAGCTTCAACAACAGAGGGTAATCATTGAAAATAAACAATCACACTGTTGCCTTGATTGTACTCAGCTTAGAATACAAGAACATAAAAAATGGGAGCGGGAAAACGCCAAACGCCCATTTGAGCCTGCTCCACCATTCTATAAGATCATGGCTAATCTTCCATCTCAACTCCATTTTCCCTTCCGATCCCCATATCCCTTGATTCCATTTGTGTCCAAAAAATTATCGATCTCGGCCTTGAATATACTCATTGACTCAGCATCCACAGACTTCTCAGTAAATTCCAAAGAGTCACAACTCTCTGAGTGAAGAAATGTTTCCTTATCTCCGTCCTAAATGGCCGACCCAATTTCCTGTGACTATGCCACCTAGTTCTAGACTCTCCAGCCAGGGGAGTCAAGCCCTCTGAGAATTTTATATGTTTCAATGAGATCACCTGTCATTTTTCTAAACTCCAGAGAGTATAGGCCCATTCTACTCAGTCTCTCCTCATAGGAATCCCATGGAATCAATCTAGTGAATCTTTGTTGCACCGCCTGTAAGGCATGTACATCCTTGCTTACATAAGGAGACCAAAACTGTACACAGTACCCCAGGTGTGGTCTCGCCAAAGCACTGTTCAGTTGCATCAAGACTGCCTTACTCTTGTGCTCCAGCCAGCCTGCAATAAAGGCCAACATGCCATTTGTCTTCCTAATTGCTTGCTGTACCTGGATGTTAACTTTCTGTGTTTCATGTACAAGGACACCCAAGTCCCTCTGAACACCAACATTTAATGGTTTCTCACCATTTAAAAATATTCTGTTTTTCTATTCTTCCTACCAAAGTGAATAGTCTCACATTTCTCCACATTATACTCCATCTGCCATCTTCTTGCCCACTCACTTCACCTGTCTATATCCCATTGCAGGCTCTTTGTGTCCTCCTCACAGCTTACTTTCCCACCTAGCTTTGAATTGTCAGCAAATTTGGATATATTACACTAGATCCCTTCATCTAAGTCATTAATATAAATTCCAAATAGCTGAGGTCCAAGCAGTGTTTTATGCCCGTTAATCAATCCTCAATCCATGCTAATCTATTACCCCCAACTCCATGAACCCTTATCTTGTGTAACAACCTTTTGTGTGGCACCTTATCGAATGCCTTTTGAAAATCCAAATATACTATATCCACTGGTTTCCCCTTATCTACCCTGCTAGTTACATCCTCAAAAAACTCTAATAGATTTGTCAAACACGATTTCCCTTTCGTAAAGCCATGTTGACTGCCTAATCAGATTATGATTTTCTAAGTTCCCAATTACCCCAACCTTATTCATGGATTTCAGCATTTCTTCCACTACTGATGTCGGGCTAACTGGTCTGTAGTTCTCTGTTTTCTTTCTCCCTCCTTTCTTGAACAGCAGGGTTACATTTGCTACCTTCCAATCCATGGGGACAGTTCTATCATCTAGGTAATTTTGGAAGATCACAACCAATGCATCCTTTATCACTGCAGCCGCCTCTTTTAAAACCCTAGAATGCAGGCCATCATGTCCAGGGGATTTGTTGGCTTTTAGTCCCAATAATTTCTCCAGTACTTTTTCTTTACTAATATTAATTACTTTAAGTTCCTCACTCTCATTAGACCCTTGGTGCCCCATTATTTCTGGTATGTTTTTTGTGTCTTCGACTGTGAAGACAGATACAAAATATTTGTTTAATGTCTCTGCCATTTCCTTATTACCCATTAGAATTTCCCCTATCGCAGCCTCTAAGGGACTCATGGTTACTTTTGCTACTCTCTTCCTTTTGTCATACTTGCAGAAGCTCTTGCAATCTATTTTATATTTCTTGCTAGTTTACTCTCATATTCTATTTTCTCCCTCTTTATCAATTTTTGGTCATCCTTTGCAGGTTTCTAAAACTCTCCCAATCCTCAGGCTTACTACTCTTCTTGGCAACATTATAAGCCTCTTATTTTAATCTAATATTATCCTTAACTTCTTTAATTCACCATGGATGGATCACTTTTCCCATTGAGTATTTATTTCTTAATGAAATATATATATATTTGTTGAGAATTAGGAAATATTTCTTTAAATTTTCACCATTGCTTATCTACCATCATAGCTTATAATTTAATTTCCCAATCAAACTTAGCCAACTCACCCCTCATACCTATGTAATTGGCTATGTTTAAGTTTAAAACTCTAGTTACGGACTTAATCCATCACTTTCAAACACAATATGAAATTCTATCATATTATGATCACTCCTCCCCAGAGGATCCTTTTCTACGAGATTACTAATTAATCCTGTCTCATTACACATGACAAGATCTAAATAACCTTTTCCCTGGTTGGTTCCACGACATATTGTTCTAGGAAACTGTCTCGAATACATTCCATGATGGTTGTTTTTGTGACTGGAAGGATGTTTCCAGTGGGGTTGTGCAAGGCTGAGTACTAGGTCCCTTGCTTTTTGTGGTATATATTAATGATTTGGACTTGAATGTGGGGGGCTTGATCAAGAAGTTTGCAGATGATACAAAAATTGGCCATGTGGTTGATAGTGAGGGGGAAAGCTGTAGACTGCAGGAAGCTATCAATGGACTGGTCAGGTGGGCAGAAAAGTGGCAAATGGAATTCAATCCAGGGAAGTGTGAAGTAATGCATTTGGGGAGGGCAAACAAGGCAAGGAAGTACTCATTTATCTCTCTGATCTATTTGACCCTATGCCAATTTATGCATGGCTCAGGTAGTAATCCAGAGTTTATTACATTTGAGATTCTGCTTATTAATTTGGACCTTAGCTCCACAAACTCCCTTAACAGAACCTCATTCCTAGTTCTACCTATGTCTCTGATTCCTACGTGGAACACAACAACTGGATCCTCCCCCTCATGCTCCAAGTTCTTCCTCAGCCAAGAGGAGATATCCTTCACTCTGGCACCAGGCAGGCAACACAGCCTTCGGGACTCCAGGTCATGGCTGCAGAGAACAGTATCTATCCCCCTGACTATACTATCCCTTACTATTACGACATTCCATTTTACTCCCCGCTTGAATGGCCACCTGTGCCATGTGCCATGGTCAAATTGTCCATCCTCCCTGCAGTGTTGTTCTCATCCACACAGGTAGCTAGTGCCTTGTAGCTGTTGGACAAGGTCAAAGGCTGAGTCTCCTTCATCACTGCACTCTGGGCCACATACCTGCCTGCCTCGCTGCCACATCCTCCTGTCTGTGACCACTGACTAAATCTAAACAACTATCTAACATAAGCGGTGTAGCTGCCTCCTGGGATAACTCTCCCACTGCATGATGCAACACAATATCTGCAGATTAGACTCCAGTACAACAACTCTGAGCTGAAGTTCTTGGAGTTGCAGACACTTACTGCAGATGTGGTTGCTCGGGATCTTGCTGGTCTCTACCAACTCCTGTAGTGGTGAACAGTTGTTTATCGGACTGGAGGAAGGTATACAGTGGTGTTCCCCAGGGGTCCGTACTAGGACCACTGTTTTTTAAAAAATATATATTAATGACTTGGACTTGGGTGTACAGGGCAATTTCAAAATTTTCAGATGACACAAAACTTGGAAGTGTAGTAAATGGTGAGAAGCATTGTAATAGACCTCAAGAGGACATAGACAGGCTGGTGGAATGGGTGGACACATGGCGGATGAAATTTAACGCACAGAAGTGCGAAGGGATACATTTTGGCAGGAAGAAGGAGGAGAAGCAATATAAACTAAATGGTACAATTCTAAAGGGGGTGCAGGAACAGGGAGACCCGGAGGTATATGTGCACAAATCTTTGAAGGTGGCAGGACAGGTTGAGAAAATGGTTAAAAAAGCATACGGGATCCCGGGCTTTATAATTAAATGATGTGGAGATGCCGGTGATGGACTGGGGTGGACAAATGTAAGGAATCTTACAACACCAGGTTATAGTCCAACAATTTTATTTTAAAATCACAAGCTTTCGGAGATTATCCCCTTCATCACCTGACGAAGGGGATAATCTCCGAAAGCTTGTGATTTTAAAATAAAATTGTTGGACTATAACCTGGTGTTGTAAGATTCCTTACATTTATAATTAAAGGCATAGAGTACAACAGCAAGGAGTTTATTTTGACCCTTTATAAAACACTGGTTCGGCCACAACAGAAGTATTGTCTCTAATTCTGGGCACCACACTTTAGGAAGGATGTGAAGGCCTTAAGAGGGGGTGCAGAAAAGATTTACTAGAATAGTTCCAGGGATGTTTCAGTTACGTGGATAGACTGGAGAAGCTGAGGTTGTTCTCCTTAGAGCAGAGAAGGTTGAGAGGAGATTTGATAGAAGTGTTCAAAATCATTAAGGGCTTAGGTAAAGTAAATAAAGATAAACTGTTCCATTGACGGAAGGGTCGAGAACCAGAGGACACAAATTTAAGGTGATTGGCAAAAGAACCAAAGGCGACATGAGGAAAAACATTTTTACGCAGCAAATAGTTATGATCTGGAATGCACTGCTTGAAAGGATGGTGGAAGCAGATTCAATGGTGGCTTTCAAAAAGGAACTGGATAAAAGGGAAAAATTTGCAGTGCTACACGGAAACAGCGGGGAATGAGACTAACTGGATTGCTCTTACAAAGAGACGACACAGGCTCCTTCTCTGCTGCAACCATTCTATGAACTCCCAAATGCTGCAGTTATGACACACCACCAGCCCTGCCATCCCCATCTAACCTTGTTTTTATATTTAATTAATTAAAGTTTTTATTCAATTGATATTTTTAGTTTTATTAAATAATTAGTTTATCTAGTTTAAGTTATTAATTTAATAGCAAATTATAGTTTCACAGCTCTTAATTTAGGGACAATAAAGGAGCTCTACTCATGGAGGTATAGGGCATGGCCGAAGTATTAAATGAGTACTGCATCTGTCTTTACCTAGGAAGAAGATGCTCTCAGGGTCTCAGTAAAGGAAGATATAGTTGAGATATTGGATGGGCTAAAAATTGATAAAGATGAGATAATTGAAAGGTTAGCTGTACTTAAAGTAGATAAGTCACCCGGTCCAGATGGGATGCATCCTAAGTTGCTGGGGGAAGTAAGGGTGGAAATTTTGGAGGTACTGGCCATAATCTTTCAAACATCCGTAGATACAGGGGTGGTGCCAGTGGACTGGAGAATTGCAAATGTTACACCCTTGTTCAAAAAAGGGTGTAAGGATAAACCCAGCAAATATAGGCCAGTCAGTTTAACCTCAGTGGTGGGGAAACTTTTAGAAATGATAACCCGGGACAGAATTAACAGTCACTTGGACGAATGTGGATTGATTAGGGAAAGACAGCACGGATTTGTTAAAGGCAAATCGTATTTAACTAAGCTGATAGTTTTTTGATGTGGTAACAGAGAGGGTAGATGAGGGCAATGCAGTTGATGTGATATACATATGGACTTTCAAAAGGTGTTTGATAAAGTGCCGCATGGTAGGCTAATCAGCAAGATTGCGGCCCAATGAATAAAAAGGGCAGTAACAACATGGATACAGAATTGGCTAAGGGGCAGGAAACAGAATAATGGTGAACGGTTGTTTTTTAGACTGGAGGGAGGTGTACACTGGTGTTCCCTAGGGGTCGATGCTGGGATCACTGCTTTTCTTGATATATATTAATGACTTGATGTTCAGGGCACAATTTCAAAATTTGCAGATGACGCAAAACTTGGAAGGGTAGTGAACAGTGAGGATAATAGTGACAGACTTCAAGAGGATATAGACAGGCTGGTGTCATGGGCGGACACATGGTAGATGAAATATAATGCAGAAAAATATGAAGTGATTCATTTTGGTGGGAAGAACGAGGAGAGGCAATATAAACTAAAGGGCACAACTCTAAAAGGGGTACAGGAACAGAGAGATCTGGGGGTATATGTGCACAAATTGTTGAAGGTGGCAGGGCAGGTTGAGAAAGTGGTTTAAAAAGCATACAGGATCTTAGGCTTTATAAATAGAGGCATAGAGTACAAAAGTATGGAAGTCATGATGAACCTTTATAAAACACTGGTTCGGCCACAACTGGAGTATTGTGTCCAGTTCTGGGCACCACACTTTAGGAAAGATTTGAAGGCCTTAGAGAGGGTGCAGAAGAGATTTACTAGATTTACCAGGGATGAGGGACTTTAGTTAGGTGGATGGACTGGAGAAGCTGGGGTTGTTCTCCTTGGAACAGAGACAGTTGTGAGGAGATTTGATAGAGGTATTCAAAATCATGAGGGGTCTAGACAGAGTAGATAGAGAGAAACTGTTCCCATTGGCGGGAGGGTGAAGAACCAGAGAACATAGATTTAAGGTGATTGGCAAAGAACCAAAAGGTGACATGAGGAAAAACTTTTTTACACAGTGGTGGTTAGGATCTGGAATGCACTGCCCGGGAGGGTGGTGGAGGCAGATTCAATTATGGCCTTCAAAAGGGAACTGGATAAGTACTGAAAGGAAAAAAAATTGCACGGCTGGGGGGATGGGGCGGGGGAGTGGGACTAGCTGGATTGCTCTTGCATAGAACCGGTGCAGACTCGATTGGCTGAATGGCCTCCCTCTGTGCTGTAACCTTTCTATGATTCGATGCTCTTAGAGAGCATGAATAGGTAATACTCACCAACCAATTACCTAACTGCTGTCCTGTGACATCTCTCCTCCAGGCCTTCATACCTGCGGTGGGTTGGAAGGGCGGGGGCTGTTCCGGTGCTTCCTCCGGGCCGCTGGGGTGGGGGTGGGGGTGGGGGGATTCACGCGAGTACTCTGCGCTGCTCGCTCTCTCTCTGCTGCTCCTTTACGCCGGGCCGCTGGGGGCGATTCCAGCGCTTTTTCCTCCCGGGGGATCAGCAATACTGAGCTGGGCTCCGATGATTTCCAACATCCTGCCAATGATCACTGCCCAAGCTCAGACATAAAGAATGGCCGAGAGAGTCCATTTTACCCCCGCATGAGTCAGGGATGAAGGGTGAATTTAAAAAAAAATGAATCTTACCTGATTTATTCTCTTCCACTTTCCATTTCCCTGGTACCTGGGTTCACTCTGATTTTCCCACACAACTTTCAGTCGCCTGGTTAATGCAGTCAGATGTTTGTCAGCTGTCTCTTCCATTGGCTGTAAATAATTTTGTCATTAAACCATGAATCTATAAGGATGCACGACTGGGATGTAAAACGAGGAACATTTTTTTAGCTGCGATTTTCTGTATAAAATGTTTTCTTGGACTGATTTGACCATTTTTGCAATGTTGCGTCTGGAGAGATAAAATTATCATGAAGCATTTCAAATGGAACTCTGGAAGCTACTCGTCTGAACCGCCTCCACTTTTACATTAACCTACTCTGTCAAAATTTGTATTGTTCGCTTTTCCCATACAGTAACTTATATCAATCACCTGGCAGTGGACTAAATGCTTGCGGCTACAAACCAAACATAGTGGTGTACATATATAGAAAGGAAACAAAGGTGGTTGATCTCACTATTTTCATTAGGGACGTGCATCTTTAACTGCACCGTGATAAGATTCTGTTCAGAGTCGCTGCTCTTTACACATAAATATCTACACCAACAAAAAATACTCCTCGCAGCCAGAAAAACAGCCTTCAGCTATGGAACATCAAATCCTAATGGCAAACATGTCTCTTTGCCAATACTGTTTAACCTGTTGGCTTTGAGTAAGCCTGGTTAGGGCCATTAAATTTAGCATCTGGAACATCAAAATGGGTTGCGAATTATGAATCGGGTACGGTAGTGCAGTTGTTATTTTACTGGACTCGTAATCCAGAGGCCTGGTTCAATATTCCACAGAAAGTAAACTCATATCCTATCATGAAGGTTTGAGAATTTGAATTAAGTTTTTTGTAAATCCGGAAATAAAAAGGAATAGCCAGCTGCCCTATGTAAGCCCTTCTATACACTGCAGGAAGATGCCCATCAAATAGCTGACGAAGGATCTCTGAGGCTGGGAATGGCAACTGCTGGGCACCATTACCTGGATGATGAGTAGATGAACAGTTGCACATAGATCCAAGGTTGATGTTTACGTTCACTGGCTTAGGCGAATATACTCACGTTTAAAGTAAGTTGATTTACTGACAGCAGGAAGAGTTTCAGGTAACTCCGAGCTGCTAAACAATGCCTCAAGTCAGAATCTGCCAGCCAGCTAATGCCCGACTCGTGACTATCCTCCTGGATCAAAGGGAAGTAATGGGAGACACTGACTGACTTTGCCTCCTGGTCCCCCAATGCCTCAAATTTTAAAATACACATCCTCATGATCAAATTTCTTCATGGCATCGACCCTCGTAATCTCCGTTACCTCCCCCAGACCCACAGCTCCGAATCCGGCCTTTGGAGCATCCCCCTTCCTTCGCCCCACCATTCGCTGTGGTCCATCCGGCCATCGAGGTCCTACATTCTGGGGTTCTCTCTCTAAACCAATCTGCCTCGCCACCTCTCTCTCTGCTTTAAGACCCTCCTTAAAACCCATCTATTTGACCAAGTTTTCAGTTATCCCCACTGATACGTCCTTCATAGGCTCGGCCTACATTTTTGTCTGTTTCGGCGTCTATGAAGCGCCTGTGGACGTTTATGCCTTTTAAAGCCGCTATATAGATGCAAATCGTTGCTGAGTGGAAATGAAACCCGAGTATAGGTACTTCATAACGGTTTAATTGTATTGCTTAAAACAACTCAATCTTTCCAGCCTGGCTGGTGCTAAGTGTTTCTGCAGGCGTCACCTATGTGTGATATCTCACCTTTTATTTAGAAAGTCACCTCATTTCCTGATGTATTTAAGTATATTGGAGCTCTTGATGAGGTTGCGTTAATGTCAGATATAAACCATGGAATGGATCAGCATAATAGAGTGGCTGTGCTGGTTTAGCCGATAACAACCCAGCACGATCCCTATGCACAGGTGGGGTTCCGATCCCTTGTCTCTGGTTAAGTGATGGCCAGGGGATGCATTTAGACTTCAATTTACACGTTAGTGCAAAGTTGTGTGGGCGCTCATCAATTCAAAGGTAAATATATAACTCAGAAGACTAACAAGCATACTAAAGGTGTAAGATAGTATAGTGGTTATGTTACTGGCCTAGTAATCCAGAGGCCTGAACTAAAAATCCAGAGTCATGAGTTCAAATCCCGCCACGGCATCTGGTGAATTAATTCAATTAATTAAATAAAAATCTGGAATTAAAATACTAGTATCAGTAATGGTAGCCATGAAACTACTGGATTGTTGTAAAAACCCATCTGGTTCACTTTGCCCTTTAGGGAAGGAAACCTGCTGTCCTTACCCGGTCTGGCCTAAATGTGACTCCAGACCCACAGCAATGTGGTTGATTCTGAAATGGCCTAGTAAGCCACTCAGTTGTAAAATCTCGCTATGAAAAGTCATAATAAGAATAAAACCGGATGGACCACAAGGCACTGGACATGACAATGGCAAACCAAGCCCAGTTGACCCTGCAAAGTCCTCCTCACTAACATCTGGGGGCATGTAGCCAAAATTGGGAGAGCTGTCCCAAAGACTAGTCAAGCAACAGCCTGACATAGCCAAACTCACAGAATCATACCTTTCAGCCAACATCCCAGACTCTTCCATCACCATCCCTGGGTATGTCCTGTCCCACACAGCAGGGCAGACCCACCAGAGGTGGTGTTACAGTGATATACAGTCAGGAGGGAGTGGCCTTGGGAGTCCTCAATGTTGACTCTGGACCCCATGAAATCTCATGGCATCAGGTCAAACATGGGCAAGGAAACCTACTACTGTCTTTCCTCAGCTGATGAATCAGTCCTCCTCCCTGTTGAGCACCACTTGGAGGAAGCACTGAGGGTAGCAAGGGCACAAAATGTACTCTGGGTGGGGGACTTCAATGTCCATCACCCAGAGTGGCTCGGTAGCACCACTGATGGCAGTAGTCCTGAAGGACATAGCTGCTAGACTGGGCCTGCGACAGGTGGTGAGCGAACCAACATGAGGGAAAAACTTACTTGACCTCGTCCTCACCAATCCACCTGTCGCAAAGGCATCTGTCCATGACAGTATTGGTAGGAGAGACCACCGCACAGTCCTCGTGGAGACGAAGTCCCATCTTCGCACTGAGGACACCATCCAACGTGTTGTGTGGCACGACCACCGTGCTAAATGGGATAGATTCAGAACAGATCTAGCAGCTCAGAACTGGGCATCCATGAAGCACTGTGGGCCATCAGCAGCAGCAGATTTGTATTCCAGCACAATCTGTAACCTCATGGCCCGGCATATTCCTCACTCTACCATTACCAGCAAGCCAGGGGATCAACCCTGGTTCAATAAGGAGTGTAGAAGAGCATGCCAGGAGCAGCACCAGGCGTACCTAAAAATGAGGTGCCAACCTGGTGAAGCTACAATTCAGGACTGCATGCATGCTAAACAGCGGAAGCAACATGCTACAGACAGAGCTAAGCGATTCCACAACCAACGGATCAGATCAAAGCTCTGCAGTCCTGCCACAATCCAGTCGTGAATGGTGGTGGACAATTAAACAACTAACAGGAGGAGGAGGCTCTGCAAACATCCCCATCCTTAATGATGGCAGAGTCCAGCACGTAAGTGCAAAAGACACGGCTGAGTGGTTTGCAACCATCTTCAGCCAGAAGTGCCGAGTGGATGATCCATCTCGGCCTCCTCCCGATATCCCCACCATCACAGAAGCCAGTCTTCAGCCAATTCGATTCACTCCACGTGATATCAAGAAACGGCTGAGTGCACTCGATACAGCAAAGGCTATGGGCGCTGACAACATCCCAGCTGTAGTGCTGAAGACTTGTGCTCCAGAACTAGCTGCCCCTCCAGCCAAGCTGTTCCAGTACAGCTACAACACTGGCATCTACCCGACAATGTGGAAAATTGCCCAGGTATGTCCTGTCCACAAAAAGCAGGACAAATCCAATCCGGCCAATTACCGCCCCATCAGTCCACTCTCAATCATCAGCAAAGTGATGGAAGGTGTCGTCGACAGTGCTATCAAGCGGCACTTACTCACCAATAACCTGCTCACCGATGTTCAGTTTGGGTTCCGCCAGGACCACTCGGCTCCAGACCTCATTACAGCCTTGGTCCAAACATGGACAAAAGAGCTGAATTCCAGAGGTGAGGTGAGAGTGACTTCCCTTGACATCAAGACAGCATTTGACCGAGTGTGGCACCAAGGAGCCCTAGTAAAATTGAAGTCAATGGGAATCAGGGGGAAAACTCTACAGTGGCTGGAGTCATAACTACCACAAAGGAAGATGGTAGTGGTTGTTGGAGGCCAATCATCTCAGCCCCAGGACATTGCTGCAGGAGTTCCTCAGGGCAGTGTCCTAGGCCCAACCATCTTCAGCTGCTTCATCAATGACCTTCCCTCCATCATAAGGTCAGAAATGGGGATGTTCACTGATGATTGCACAGTGTTCAGTTCCATTCGCAACCCCTCAAATAATGAAGCAGTCCGAGCCCGCATGCAGCAAGACCTGGACAACATCCAGGCTTGGGCTGATAAGTGGCAAGTAACATTCGCGCCAGATAAGTGCCAGGCAATGACCATCTCCAACAAGAGAGAGTCTAACCACTTCCCCTTGACATTCAATGGCATTACCATTGCCGAATCCCCCACCATCAACATCCTGGGGGTCACCATTGACGAGAAACTGAACTGAACCAGCCATATAAATAATGTGGCTACGAGAGCAGGTCAGAGGCTGGGTATTCTGCGGCGAGTGACTCACTTCCTGACTCCCAAAGCCTTTCCACCATCTACAAGGCACAAGTCAGGAGTGTGATGGAATACTCTCCACTTGCCTGGATGAGTGCAGCTCCAACAACACTCAAGAAGCTCGACACCATCCAAGATAAAGCAGCCCACTTGATTGGCACCCCATCCACCACCCTAAACATTCACTCCCTTCACCACCGGCGCACAGTGGCTGCAGTGTGTACCATCCACAGGATGCACTGCGGCAACTCGCCAAGGCTTCTTCGACAGCACCTCCCAAACCCGCGACCTCTACCACCTAGAAGGACAAGAGCAGCAGGCACATGGGAACAACACCACCTGCACGTTCCCCTCCAAGTCAGACACCATCCCGATTTGGAAATATATCGCCGTTCCTTCATCGTCGCTGGGTCAAAATCCTGGAACTCCCTTCCTAACAGCACTGTGGGAGAACCGTCACCACACGGACTGCAGCGGTTCAAGAAGGCGGCTCACCACCACCTTTTCAAGGGCAATTAGGGGTGTGCAATAAATGCCGGCCTCGCCAGCGACGCCCACATCCCATGAACGAATAATAAAAAAAATGTGGTGCTCCGTTCCAGACGGACATATCGCATTGGTTTGAGTTTACAGAAACCGCCTCTAACAGCTTAGGTTTCCTGGTTTAGCTGCAAAAAATCCACCCCTGCATCAAAGCGTGCTCTTCACAATGTGCAACTAAAACTACATCTATGGATTTCTAAGCAATTTACTTCAGACACTTTGGGGGTTAAATTCGATAACGCCCCAAACCAGCGATGCAGGCAACACATGAGATTCGTGCTGCCTGATGATTACTACCTACAGCCAGAGCTACCCGTGCTGCTGAGAGGCTGCAAGCACAAGCAGGATGCCTGAAATGGGGCGTGGCCATCACTTGTTAAAGGCAGTCTGCACCTCTTAATGGGGAGATGCGCATTCAATGAGAACAGTGCAGTATGGCAGGAAGGATTGCTGGACTGGCAAGAGAGCATGGCCCAAGATTCTCTAACGATGCACTGGAGGCCCTGATGGAGGGAGCTGATGAAAAGAGGATTATCCTGTCCACACAGGGTGGTAGGAGACCCTTCAAACACCAGATGTAGAGGCAGTGGCCCTGGAGGTGAATGTCAGGAGCAGTGCACTGTGCACGTGGGTGCAGTGCATAAACAAGTTCAATGAATTGACATGATCGGACAAGGTGAGTGAATGCAAGTGTCAAGTGGCACAGCCTACCAACTGCACCAATGCTCCATGCACGACACCCCCACCCCCCCTCACCCACCCACCAACAAATGCTGCCCATCGGTATGCAATGCTGCACCTCACCCTCACATAGAACCACACTTGCAGGCCACACAACCACGACACAAACAGGTCACACACACTGGCAGCCATTCAAACATGACAGGCACATCACCCAGACACCTTGAAGGATACTCACTGACACACTTCCCTCTGTCTTGCAGGAGAAGGTGGCGCATAACAGCTGGCAGCAGGGGAGTCCCAAGGGAGGACAGGCACGCCTACACATCCTCACCCCCTGGAGGATACAGTGTTGCACATCATTGGATGGACCATTGTTGTGGACGTGGCCACCGGCAGTGCTGGAGATCCTGATGAAGGGGTTCTCTGCATACCAAATCCTCCTTCTCGTTTCCCACATCACCCTCATTCCACAATCTTTTGTGACGCACTTGCTGCAGATGGTGTCAGCAAGCACATCTTACTTGCTCCTCTCCCCACTGCACAACTCAATCCGTTTCCCTTTGTCATTGCAGATACCCAAGATCTGCAGCCGGCATGGTCCGAGGTGGAGGAGGAGAGGGACACTGATAACAAAGCCACACCATCACTCGATCTGACTCTCACATCCACCAACTCAGATACTGACACTGTGCGTCCTGTAGAGGCTAGGTTAGAGGAGGGATCGGCACATGGTCAGACACCAGGCACAAGTGCGCAGGAGCTGGGGCGGGGGGAATGGATACCACAGGTGCCAGCTTGCCAGAGGGCGAGGTCGCAGGATGATTCTGCTGCCGAACGGTCAGATGATGACTTTGATGGGCCAGGCTACAGAAGACGGCTGATGGGCGTACACCACCAAATGCTTGGTGCACTGGAAAGTCTGCCAGAAAGTCTGTGCACAATATCAAGGAGCATGGAGGATTCCACCTCGAACGTGGCACAGGCCTTTGCACAGAGTTTGGAGCCCACCCTTACCAACATGGAACAAGTGGTCTGCTCCATCAGCACACCTGAGGAACCCACCATGATGCAGCGTTTGATGGCCAATGTCATGGCTTCCATTGCAGCACAAACTGATATCATTAAAGGTCTGCACAATTCAGTTGAAGCTCAGACTGCTGCAAACATGACTCTGGGTACCACTGTGGAACGGGGCTTCCAGGGTGTCACAGCATTACAGCAACCCCTTCTCCAGCTGATCATCAGGCGTGCTAAGGCGCCACCCCATGTGAGTCACAGTGGCGCCATGGCAGTTGAACCTGCTGTCCTCTGTCCGGATGGCAGCATTCCTGCTCCCATCCCTGTCACACTGCCAGTGCTCTTGCTGTTGCCTATCAGCCAGCCAGGCCAGACTGCTGCAGCCCATGCCGAGATGGTGCAGTCTGAAGCCAGGTCCTCTCGGCCCAGAGCTGCTTGAGGACGTCCTCCAAGGCCATCCACCTCCATGGAAGGTCAGCAGCCTCCCACCATCCATGCTCCAGCCACTGGTGGTGCTCCTCGTAGGAGTGCTAGGATAGGTAAAGGCACATGAACACCTGGCACTAATGGAATGCACAAGGGTGAATAGTCTCATTTTGTTTGCCTCATTTCATGTGTTAATTTATAAACGTGAATTTGAATCTGCATTTGGTGGTGGTTTTTATTTCTGCGATGAGCTGAGGGAAGAAGCAATGTGTAATACATACAAACATGCATAAGAACATACGAATTAAGAGCAAGAGTAGGCCAATCGGCCCATCAAGCCTGCTCTGCCATTTAATAAGATCATGGCTGATCTGAATGTGACCTCAACCCTACTTTCCTGTCCACCTACTATAACCTTTGACTCCCTTGTTAATCAGGAATCTATCTAACTCAGCCTTAAAAATATTCAGTGACCCTGCCTCCACCGCTCTCCGGGGAAGGGAGTTGCACAGACTCACGACCCTCTGAGAGAAAACATTTCTCCTCATCTCTGTCTTACATGGGAGACCCCTTATTTTTAAACTGTGGCTCCAAGTTCTAGTCTCTCCCACAAGGGGAAACATCCTCTCAGCGTCTACCCCTTCTAGTCCCCTCAGGATCTTATGTATTTCAATAAGATCACCTCTCATTCTTCTAAACTCCAGTGTATACAGGCCCAACTTGTCCAACCTTTCCTCATAAGATAACCCCCTCATCCCAGGAATCAGTCGAGTGAACATTCTCTGAACTGCCTCCAAAGCAATTATGTCCTTTCGTAAGTAAGGAGACCAAAACTGCACACAGTATTGTCGATGTGGTCTCACCAATGCCCCGTACAACTGTAGCAAAACATCTCCACTTTTATATTCCATTCCCCTTGCAATAAATGACAATATTCCATTTGCCTTCCTAATCACTTGCTGTACCTGCATGCTAACTTTTTATGATTCATGTACGAGAACACCCAGATCCCTCTGTACCTCAGAGTTCTGCAATCTCTCTCCATTTAAATAATATACTGCTTTTCTATTCCTCCTGCCAAAGTGGACAAGTTCACATTTTCCCACATTACACTCCATCTGCCAAATTTTTGTCCACTCACTAAACCTATCTCTATCCCTTTGCAGACTCCTTGGGGGGAAAAATCCGATAGGGGCTGTTTTTGGGTGTAGGTAGCGTGATGCGCTATTACCCTGCACCCAATGGCCCCTGCGCAGGCAGGACGCACGTTTGGACCCACCCGAGGACTTACCTGCAATCAGTGTTCCTTTCCAGGCCTTGCACGTGGAATTAATGCAATTCACACTTTCCACCACCAGAGGGAGGTCAATCTCTTAAAAGGAAAGCTTGTGAATTTAAAATAAAATTGCTGGACTATAACTTGGTGTTGTAAAATTGTTTACAATTGTCAACCCCAGTCCATCACCGGCATCTCCACATCTTAAAAGGAGGATATTTCTTCGCAATCTCTTAAAGGTAGCTGCTACATGTTATTTGCTGAAAATAACAGTCTACTGTCTGCACTGAGTCTGAACAGAGATCAGACATTGCACACGTAAAACACAGATGCAGGTCCCATCCCTATGTTTACACAATGATGAGTTATGTTAAAACAGTGAATGAAGCTCGCACACTACTAAATCCCACATCCTCCAATCTGCACGTGAGACCGCACCAATCCACCGATCCGAGTTGGCACTAGGCCTGCGAGAGTGCATGCACCAAGGTTCTCTGCTGATGCACGAGAGACCTTGGTTGCAAGAGGTGGACAGAAGGAGGGACATCCTAAATCTGCAGGCAGGGGAGTTGGCGGGGTGGGGTGGGGTGGCGGGGCAAGATGCCCTCCAGCCATATGCTCATGAGGCAGTGGCAGGATGCGGGGGACAGTGGGCGGTGAAGTCAATGCCAGGCGCACAGCATCATGAATATGGAGGCAGTGCAGGAAGAAGTTCAATGGTTTGACATGAGTGGTCAAGGTGAGTGAGGTCAACTGTCAAGTGGCATCTCCTACCAACTGCACCACACACCACACCCTCCATTCCCCACATACCAATAAACTCTTTCCATCACTAATCAACTCTTTCAATCAGATGCTTCCTCTCACCCTTACACATTACCATGGCTCAAGCCATCCACCCACAACTCACAGGCCACACACACTGGCAGCTATTCAACCATGACAGGCACATCACCCAGACACACGTCCCACTTTCTTGCAGGAGAAGATGGCGCATATCAAAATGCAGTAAGTGGCCGAGGCATTTAGCTCATCGAGCCAGTCCCGCCATTCAATGAGATCATGGTGGCACTGTGACCCAACTCCATTTACCCGCCTTAGCCCCATATCCCTTAATACCATTGGTTCACGGAAATCTATCAATCTCAGATTTAACATTCACAAGTGAGCTTGCATCAACTGCCGTCTGCAGAAGAGCATTCCAAATGTCTCCCACCCTTTGCATTTAGAAACATTTCCTAACTTCACTCCTGCACATCCTGGCTCTAAATGTTAGGCTATGTCCCCGCGTCCTAGTATTGAGGTCTAGGAGACCTCCAAAAAACAGTTACAAATGTCTCGGCAGCCAGAAGCAATAATCCAGCAACTAACCTGTAAATCCTGCATGATCCCTTTAAAAAGCGCTGGTGAATGGCCCTCCAGGCACTCTAAGACAGGTTCAGATGGTCGGGGTTAAGACTGTGCATTGATTTGGGCGTGAAGTCCCAAAATGGTGTCTATCACTTTAAATCAGTGTTGCACACTGATTCTCCCTACTTTACATGATTCCAGCATTCATTATCTGCGCCTGCACTAACTCCTATACCAAGATGGCATCTGGTGCACGTCACGATGGAAACGTGTGTGTGCATCCAAGACACCATCTTGGATGTCAGAGTGTCCGTGTAGCACCGAAACAACGGGGGCTACATCGCGCACTTTAGCACCCAGCGAACCCCCCACCTCCACCGCGTTCTTTATCTGCGCATGCGCAATAGTCTTTAACAAGATGGCGTCCCACGCACGTCACGCTAGATGGGTGTGCGCGCATTCCACACGCCATTCTGGGTCTTTGGGAGGCTGCGTAGTGATTAAACAACCGGCGCTATACGGCCGAATTTATAGCCCTGTGTATCCTGAGTTCTATAAAATAAACGTCCACGTCCATGGATCCAAGAATTAAAACGAAAGTTCGAATCACTTTTGCTTCCTGTATGCTTCATTTTTACAAGGCATCGCAATTGAATCATCTACTGGAATGGATGTATTCCTGGAAAGAGAAGGGAATTTGGATTTGCCAATGAAGAGAGAAATAAATCGATATACATCCACAGTCTGACGTGAGTTGAACCTGAGCATCTCCAACCATTTGAATTAAAGACTGGATTCCAAAGGTAGCCTGCTGTAAACGGTGTGGGTATTCTTTTGTAACCAGTATCTAATGTCCAGTTTCTCTCTTGAACAAACAGTTATAAACATGAGATCTGTGGTAGGGATTCCATGATTGTTTATGTGAAGGGAGAGGCGTGCAGCACAGAAGGTAGAAGACTGGCAAAGTAAGGATTGACGCTATTGGGTTAATTATGTTTTCTTGCTGTGACTGTCCAAATGTAGTCATGATGTGGAGATGCCGGTGATGGACTGGGGTTGACAATTGTAAACAATTTTACAACACCAAGTTATAGTCCAGCAATTTTATTTTAAATTCACAAGCTTTCGGAGATTTTCTCCTTCCTCAGGCAAATGTTTCAAGATCTCCTTGAAGCCTACGCATTTATACATATTGAACAATACATGGTGTTTACAGACTGCAGTCTGTAAACACCATGTATTGTTCAATATGTATAAATGCGTAGGCTTCAAGGAGATCTTGAAACATTTGCCTGAGGAAGGAGAAAATCTCCGAAAGCTTGTGAATTTAAAATAAAATTGCTGGACTATAACTTGGTGTTGTAAAATTGTTTACAATTGTCCAAATGTAAGGAGGACAAAAAGTTTAAAGTTATGGATGGAGCAACTGTGTGAGGGAATATTGTTGAGAATTACAATGAGTTTTATAAAGGCATGGACTGTTTAGGGACTAAAGGAAATGAAGCAAGTGCTTTAAAACCTGCATTGAACTTATGACTAATATTTGGCAAAGACTTAAATTATATAATCAGCGGGGAAAAGGTAGATGAATCAATATATTTTTAAAAAGCAAATCATAGAATGCTAGAATGGTTACGGCATAGAAGGAGGCCATTCGGCCCATTGATCCTACTAGTCCCACTCCCCCGTCCTTTCCCTGTAGCCCTGCAAATTTTTCTCCTTCAGGTACCTATCTAATTCCTTTTTGAAAGCTACAATTGACCCTGCTTCCACCATCCTTTCAGGAGTGACTTCCAGATCCTAACCACTCGTTGCATAAAAAGGTTTTTCCTCATGTCACCTTTGGTTCTTTTGCCAATCACCTGAAACCGATGTCCTCTGGTTCACAACCCTTCCACCAATGGGAATAGTTTTTCTTTATTTACTTTGTCTCCACTCTTCATGATTTTGAACACCTCTATCAAATCTCCTCTCAACCTTCTCTGCTCTAAGGAGAACAACCCCATCTTTTCCAGTCTAACCACATAACTGAGGTCCCTCATCCCTGGAACCATTCTAGTAAATCTTTTCTGCACCCTCTCTAAGGCCTTTACATCCTTCTTAAACTATGGTGCCCAGAATTGGACAAAATACTCTAATTGTGGCCGAATCAGTGTTTTATAAAGGTTCAACATAACATCCTCGCTTTTGTACTCTGGGCCTCTATTTATAAAGCCCAGGATCCTGTATGCTTTTTAACCACTTTCTCAACCTGCCCTGCCACCTTCAACGACCTGTGTACATATACCCCCAGGTCTCTCTGCATCTGCACCCCCTTTAGATTCGTACCCTTTAGTTTATACGGCCTCTCCTCGTTCTTCCTACCAAAATGTAAATACTGCAGATGCTGGAAATATGATATAAAAAAAGAAACTGCTGGAGGTCAGGCAGCATCTGTGGAGAAGAAAAAAAGAGTTAGCATTACGTTTTTCTTCAGAACCGCCAACAAATTAAAGAGTTAGTGTTTATAACTAATATAAGGACAAAATAATAACTTAAGAATCAGTCGGGTGCTTTTCTGGGAAGCAATGGACTTTTCTAGATAGATGAGGTAGCAAGTAAATGGATGAGTCCTGGGTTATGATGCAAATAAGAGCATTCTATCTGGAACATAATGCAAAGAAATAAAAATTAATCCGATTGAGTTCATAAAGCGAATTATCAATCGTTATTATTATGTCCATTTATGTTAGTAAATTTGGCGCGCGCACGAGTGTGTGTATACTTGATTTTCCTTGTGTGTCCATACACGAACATAATCACAGGCAGTTACAACGCTTTCGGTTGTCTCCCATTCACCTCTTGTTATGACGTTCAACTATTGCAATCATGCAGCCTATGAGAAGATAGTGCCTGGTATTACCACCTGTTGTGTTCCAGATGAAGCACACTTGTCTGCATCGGAACCCAGGATTCATCCAGAGTACTTCCTCAACTTCCCCCACAAACCAGAATATTGTCCAATTCATCACCCTTCATGTGCTTTTTAACCGTAATTACAATGGGAGTCCTGTCCTCTTGGAACAGGAGTGGGCCGTTCAGCCTCTCAAGCCAGTTCCATCCTTCATTTAGATCACGGTTGATTTGTACCTTAACTCCATTCACCCATCTTGGTTCTCTAAACATTAATACCCTTACCTAACAAAAATCTATCAATGTCAGTTTTGAAATTTTCAATTGACCCCCAGCCTCAACAGATTTTTGGGCTTGAGAGTTCCAGATTTTCACGGCTCTTTGTGCGAAGAAGTGCTTCCTGGCTCCACCCCTGAACGGCCTAGCTCTAATTTTAAAGTTGTGTTCCCTTGTTCTAGACTCCCCACTGGAGGATACAGTTTCACTCTATATACCCTATCAAATCCTTTAATCACCTTAAACATGACAATTAGATCACACCCTTAACCTTCTACACTTGAGGGAATACAAGCCTAGTTTATGCAACCTGTCATTAGAATTTAACCCTTTTAGCCCAGGTATTATTCTGGTGAATCTACGCTGCACCCCCTCCAAGGCCAAAATATTCCACCTGAGGTGCAGGGCCCAAAACTGAACGCAGCATTCGATGTGGAGTCTAACCAGAGCTTTCAATAACTGTGATATAACTTCCACTCCTTTGTATTCTACCCACCCTGAGATAAAGGCCAACATTCCATTAACATTTTAAATTATTTCCTGTACCTGTCCTTTAGCTTTTAGTGATTTCTGTACTTGGACCCCTAAATCTCTCTGCTCCTCCACAGTTCCTAGCTTCCCACCATCTAGATAATACTCCGATTTCTCTTTCTTAGGTCCAAAGTGGACGACCTCATACTTCCCCGCATTAAAATCCATCTGACACAGTTTTACCCACTCACTTTATCAATTTCCCATTGCAACTTTCTTCTCCCATCTATTATATTTACTGTGCCACCTAACTTGGTGTTGTCAGCAAACTTGGTGTTGTCAGCAAACATACGGCTGTCAATTTCTTCATCGAAATCATTTATAAATATAGTGAAAAGCTGAGGTCCCAAGTACAGATCCCTGGGGAACACCACTAGTCACATTCTGACAATTTGAATATATATCCATTATTGCTACTCTCTGTCTCCTACCTTGTAACCAATTCCCTATGCATATCCATAGGTTCCCTCCAAATCCATGTGCTCTCATTGTTGTTAACAGTCTCTTATGTTGAACCTTGTCGAATGCCTTCTGGAAGTGCATATAAATAACATCCATAGACACTCCCTCATCTACCACCTTAGTTACCTCCTCAAAAAATCAACTTGGTTCGTTAGACATGACGTAACCTTTTCAAATGCATGCTGGCTCTCTCTGATCAGTTCATATTTGTCCAAGTGCTCAGTCACTCTGACCCTAATAACAGATTCTAGTAACTTCCCCACAACGGACGTTAGACTATTAGGCCTATAATTGACTTGTTTATCTCTTCTACCCTTCTTAAATGATGGAATAACTTTGGCAATTTTCCAATCGAAGGGGACAATTCCTGAATCAAGAGAGTTTTGGAAGATCATCGACAATTTCCTCACCTACTTTTGCCCAGTGTCCTGTCCCTGTGGTGGTTCGAGTAGGGCGTCAATGATGTCACAGCAGGAGAAGAACTACGCAAAATCTTCTCCATGATCGCCTCCATCCTACAGTTCGAAGGTATAAAACACTGTAATAAGGGATAACGTTAATTAACAGCATTCCTCTTAAAATAGTTATAATTATGAGGAAATTCTATGTAAAAATCCATCACTGATGCTAAATTCTGTTTACGTTTTAACTAACTGGCCAGAAATTACATTTCGGGATCCCGTATGATCAGCGGAACAGTGTTGCGTACATGAAGAAATTTCATGGGAGGGATTTAACCAATTCACTATAGCAGAAATGCAGGCGAAATAAAATAAAACGCTCGTTAATGTATTTCGAAAAACACAACTGCTGTTTGTTCCACATTTAGTATAATGTCGGAAAATATGGAGAATGGAACAGATATACCGGGCTCGATTTTACCGTCGGGTTTCCTGTGGGTTTCCAGCGGGGGGGCCCCTAAAATCCCGATATCCAGGCACGTGACCGGATCGCGCCACGATCCCGCCCACTTCCGGGTTCCCCGATGACGTGCGGGGGTGCGTGCGTGGCCCCCGCTGGTGGGAATCCCGCAGGCAATTAAAGCCAGCGGGATGCCACTTGAGGTTATTTATTTTGCTTGTTCAGGTCATTAACTGACCTGATTAAGGGACTGTGTGTGATTTTGGGGAAACATGGGACTGTTTCACACACTGGGGGAAACAGTCCTAGTTGAACTGGACGTGTTGCAGCCGTCAGCCTGTGGCAGCTGCAAAGGTCCATTTGACAGGTGGGGGGGGGGGGGGCGGGGAGACCCTCACCCATTGCAGGAGGCCACTCTGTCACTTGGGAGAGAGAGAGAGAGACGCGTCGCAGAGGGCACTACCCTCGCCACAGGGTCCCCGGACCTCTCAGAGCAGCAGTGCACACGGAGGCGCAGATTCACTCGACATGTAGTCGTGGAGATCTGCAGGCTCTTTCATGCCAAGCTGCTCCTGGCTGGCCCCAGCACCATCTGCTTACCTGTCGCTGCCAAAGTTACCACTGCCCTCCACAACTTCTCCTCCGCATCCTTCCAGGGTGCAGCCGGGTACACCGCCGATGTCTCTCAGTCGTCTGTGCGGAAAAGCCCTGCAAATACACCTGCACCTACTCTGCAGTAACACAATGGGTGGCATCAGTGGTGGGTCCTCATAGTGATACCCAGGAGCGGGCATTATTGGACACAACAGACAGGATTCGCGGAGACATGGCAGTGGTGGTGCCAATATAATGTGTGATGTTTGTTGCTCTGAAATTCAATATAGGTAACATCCATGGCAAACCCTCAGACACCCTTGTGCATCCCCTTCATGCTCACGACACGTTTGCCTTATGCTGCCGACTGCACATATGTGATGCATGCCCTGTGGCTGCAGCACAGGTGGTGGCAGGTTGAGTGAGGCTGGCCGTGAGGGAGATGCACGAGAGGGTGAGTATGGGATAGAGCCATGAGATTGTATGAGGATTGGGTTGCGTGTTAGTGGCGGGGTGAGTACTCGCGAGGTGAGTAGGTGCAGGTAAGATGAGGATGGGGTTTGAGTGGGTATGAGGGGTGATGTGACAGAGTAGTGTTGGCGGTGCCGAAGGAGATGTGGGGTGGGGGCAGTGTTGTGGCAGACGGAGTGTAGGGGAAAGACTACGTGTTCTCACAGTGGCTGACCTATTGCGGTCATTGGAGCACCTCCTGCACTGTATGCAGGTGGGCGATATGTTGGTGGCGCAGGTGTCCGCCTCTGCCACCTCGAGCCAGGCCTTCTTGGTGGCAGAGGCAGGCTGCTTCCTCCCGCCCGCCGGGTGGAAGATCTCTGTTCCCCCCCGACTCCTCCTCACCCCATCTGATAATACCTGGGGTGAGGCATCATTAAACTGGGAGCAGCCTTCCCCCTGGGCTGCTCCATGCTGTAATTTGTTCCATTGGTTGCAGCATCTGTCAGTGGAGGACTGCCCCTTTAACTAGAGAGCTTCCAGCTGACAGATCGTACTGCGCATGCGCAGCCCGCCCGACGCGCAGACCAGCAGCGCGGACCCCGGGGGAGCAGGTAATTGATTCCAATTAGTGGATTGCCTGGCACGATCGCGCGGGAAACCCACTAATTTCACCGGGCGCGGAGACCACGCACCCGAAACCCAACCCGCCGGAAACCCGCAGGCCTGCTAAAATCAGGCCCAACGTCTTAAGGTGGCGCGATTATACATTCTAGATTTTACCACTGGAGATGTTAAGAAATGTTACAGGGCAAGTATGTAGTGAAGTCGTGGTTGAATATGGACATTTCATGTTGGTGCATATGCGGCGCTTTTGCAGGATGTTGCAATGAACAGAGCTAAATTAAATACTTGAACTGCTGCTGTGGAGAGGCGAACTGATGAGCCATGTTCTTTATTTAGATGGGGAAAGTGGTGCGCTCGTATCACTACTAAACAACAAGTTTCAGTACAGCAAAAACAACACGGTCAAAACCTTCGCCATTTGCCTACATTTCATCAGAATACATGATAAGTCGAACATACTGACATTTCATGCTTCTATATCTGGATTGCGTTATATTCCGGGTTATCAAATTAATTCATAGCCCAAATATGTATTCTCCAGTTTGAAACACTATTATTAGATAAGGAAATCGATTGTAAAAAAAAACAGAATTATAGGTGAACAGTTGCTGGACATTTACGATATTTTTTCCGACTGTCTCACAGTGGAACACTTGGTATTGTAAGCATGAGCCCACTTGCTAATGCCGATTGTCATCAGACCCAGATAATTAGGCGATCCACTCTGTTCACCTTATCACCTTTAAATTCAGAGTAATACTGCGTATTCAAACGTTACCAACGGGAATATAAGGCTATCAGTCCCGAGTTCGCTTTCAGCCTGGAGGGCTCATTAATACGTCCAAAATGATATCTGAATTATTTGGTTTATTGACGTCATTGTGCCATCAAACAAGCACACAAAATAGCATTGTCAAATCTGAAGCGATTAAAGTGGGTTTAACCTTATGCTCAGGAACAACAGCCAATTGGGCACAATTTTAGGTGTGATTTCCTCCCTAAACCTTGCCCAATTTACCTTTTGGGACGGGAAATACAGAGGACTGAATTTATACTGTGGTTTACGATCTGCTACTGCAATTAATTTGATCGGACATCGACCATGGGAGTGAAACTCAGCCTTGGCGGGAGCGCAGAATGGGCGATGGTGGATCGGCCACTCGTTGTGCACCCTGTCAGATTTTCCTTGTCGCAGGAAGTCAAAATCGACCCCAGTGTCCTATTGAAGTATAAATTCGTCTTGTGCATGAGCGCAAATCGGGCGCTAGCAAATCGTCATTCCGTTTTGCACTTTGCACGATTATTTTCCATTGAAGTAAATGAACCGGAAAATCGGGCCGAGTACAAAAAGTGGTGCCGATTCGCTATGGTTCATTTGTGCGCTATCGCTCAAAAGGAATTTATACCCAGTAGTGAGTCCTGACTCTGATTTCAGGCTACATTTGTATTATAAGTGCAGCGTTCAAGTCGCTACAAGTGTAATGTGAATGCACCGTAAGAGGTGACTTTTGATAATCTGGGCCACAAGTTTGAGATAGATCTGTAAAGTTATTCCACAGTTCTGACAAGTGCAGTTCGTGTCCCTTTATTCAGAAGTTGTCTTGCGTGAATTTCAAGGAAAACGCAAAGATGTTTTATAAATACATAAATAGCAAGAGGATAACTAATGAAAGAGTAGGGCCTATTCGAGATCAAAAAGGTAACCTGTATGTGAAGGCGGAAGACGTGGGTATGATTCTAAATGAATATTTTGTGTCTGTCTTCACAAAAGAGAGGAAGGATAGAGACATTGTAGGTAAGGAGGAGGAGTATGAAATAGTGGATGGGATAAACATAGTGAGAGAGGAAATATTAGGGTGATTAGCATCTTTGAAAGTAGATAAATTGCTAGGCCCAGATGAAATGAATCTCAGGCTGTTAAGAGAAGCAAGGGGGGAAATAGCCGAGCTCTGACCATCTTTTTCAAATCCACTCTAGCTACTGGCGTGGTGTTGGAGGATTGGCAGACTGCTAATGTACCGTTGTTTAAAAAAGGAGAAAGGGATAGACCAAGTAATTACAGGTCAGTCAGCCTAATCTCGGTGGCAGGCAAATTATTGGAAAAACTTCTGAGGGACAGTATAAATCGTCATTGAGAAAGGCACAGATTAATCAACGACAGTCAGCATGGATTTGTTAAGGGATGGTCGTGTCTGACTAAATTGATTGACTTTTCTGAGGAGGCAACAAGGATGGTCGATGAGGGTAACGCATTTGCTGTAGTGTACATGGATGTTAGCAAGGCTTTTGGCAATGCCCCACATTGCAGACTGGTCAGAAAAGTAAAAGCCCATGAGATCCAAGGGAAAGTGGCAAGTCGGATCCAAAATTGGCATAGTAGCAGGAAGCAAAGAGTAATGGTTGACAGGTGTTTTTGTGACTGGAAGGCTGTTTCCAGTGGGGTTCCACAGGACTCATTACTAGGTCGGTCCCTTGCTTTTCATGGTATATATCATTGATTTAGACTTAAATATAGGGGGCATGATTAAGAAGTTTGCAGATGATACAAAAATATGGCAAAAGATATCAAGGACGGGTCAGGTGGGCAGAAAAGTAGCAAATTAATTTCAATCCAGAGAAGTGTGAGGTAATGCATTTGGGGAGGGCAAACAAGGCAACGGAATACACAATAAATGGGAGGATACTGAGAGGTGTAGAGGACGAGAAGAACCTTGGAGTGCATGTCCATGGATCCCTGAAGGTAGCAGGACAGGTAGATAAGATGGTTAAGAAAGCAAATGGAATACTTCCCTCTTTAGCCAAGAGATTGAATATAAGAGCAGGGAGGTCATGCTAGAACTGTATAAAACACGAGTTAGGCCATAGCTTGAGTACTGCTTACGGTTCTGCTCACCACATTACAGGACAGATGTGACTGCACTAGAAAGGGTACAGAAGCGATTTATGAGGATGTTGTCAGGAAAGGAGAATTTTAGCTATGAGGAAAGATTGGATAGGCCGGGGTTGTTTCTTTGGAACTTAGAAGGCTGAGGGGAGATTTAATTGAGGTGTATAAAATTATATGGGGCCTAGATAGAGTGGACAGGATGGACCTATTTCCCTTAGCAGAGGGGTCAATAACCAGGGGCATAGATTTAAAGTAATTGTTAGAAAGATTAGAGGGGAGATGAGGAGAATTCTTTTCACCCAGAGGGTTGGGGGGTGGGGGGGTGGGTGGGTGTCTGGGTCTCACTGCCTGAAAGGATGGTAGAGGCAGAAACCTTCATCACATTTAAGAAATACTTGGATATGCACATGAAGAGCGATAACCTACGGACCAAGAGCTGGAAAGTGGGATTAGGCTGGATAGCTCTTTTTTTGGCTGGCACAGACACGATAGGCCGAATGGCCTCCTTATGTGCCGTGAATTTCTATGATTCCATGATTCTATGAATTTGATTCTTAACAACTGGAACTTCCGTAACCATCATTTGGATTGGTTGCCTTAAGATAGTAACAGAATATGAAATCAAAACGCAAATGTTAGGTTTTTAATCAATCAAATTATTGCCTCTAGAGCTTTGTGATTTGTTTATTTCAGAGTAATGGTACCACGTCTATTTTATTAATCGCTGGAGGATTCCCATTGGCCCTGCTCACCGAATCGGGGGTTCTCGAAGAACAGGGATCTAAGGAAAAGTAATTTTAGAATGGAAATTGATTCAGCAGCATTCAGGCAGACCAGGAATCTGGGAGTATTCGGAAGATGAGAGTTTTAAAAGTATTGGGATGGGGGTCTAGCAGTACTTTGAGTGTCTCGGGATCTGACTGCTTTGAGAGAGTGCCCAAGTATTCTGGGAACACTCAACAGAGAGAGGTAATGGCAATAAACTGCAAGGCCTTTCTTACGGGATCTCAGTGAGATGGATGCTGGGTTGTGCTCAGCGTCCGGCAGCAATGGCGGCAGTTCTAGGATCACGGAGCTTTCGAAATGTAGTTGAGGGGTTTGGGAACACTGAAAGAGAGGGGTGGGCGGTCTCAGATCTGACAGTTTGGTCAGAAATTCCAAGAAGGGGAGCTGTAGGATCCAGCTAGACTGAGACAGTAGTTTGGGAACACCGGAGGACAGGACCCGGCAGTATTGGGTGCTGTTGAGATCTGGCAACAATGGGAGAGCAAGGTCTTGCAACTTTGCAGGGGATGGGGGCCCAGAAGAATAGGACCTAAACTGCCTTTGGTCCCTTTCAAACCATTAGACCCCAACTTACCACTATCTTCCAGGCTTTCCGCCTGCTCACTCCCAGAGGTCCTTAGGTGCCCTCTATCAATAGACGCGTTGGCAGGCAATCTCTGCTTTAAAGCACCTAAATGTAACTTTTCTGCGTCTTCCAATTAGTGGGCAGCATGGAGCGGAGGTGACATTTTCAAAATATTCTCCCTCAGCCTATGCCAGGCGCACAAGTGTGAAAAGTTTATCCTTTAGTTTATACGCCAGCTTACTAGCCTTTTCATTCCACAGCGGTACTCCCAGTCTTTCAGCCATTTGCACTGTTTCGCCAATGCTTTTGCCCGTCTCCTGCCGACGTTATAGCAGATCAGGATAATGAACACGGAATTTCATGGGACAGTCTTTAATAAGCATAACATTTTGGTTGTGGAAACCACAGTCACAAGGTTGCAAATCACAGGGTCTGTCTCTCACTGGTGTTATCTGAGCAGTTCACAACAGAGAACAGCATCTCTTAATAAATGTTATCACTTTCATGAAATAAATATTTGAGAATTCAATCTTAATTTTATTTCAAAGTCTTTTGGAAAAAGCAAAGAAATTCTGAAATCCTCACTGACTTTTTTTATTTGTTCATGGGATGTGGGCGTCGCTGGCGAGGCCGGCACTTATTGCACATCCCTAATTACCCTTGAGAAGGTGGTGGTGAGCCGCCTTCTTGAACCGCTGTAGTCCGTGTGGTGAAGGTTCTCCCAAAATGCTGTTTGGAAGGGAGTTACAGGATTTTGACCCAGCAACGATGAAGGAACGGCGAGAAATCTCCAAGTCGGGATGGTGTGTGACTTGGAGGGGAACGTGCAGGTGGTGTTGTTCCCATGTGCCTGCTGCTCTTGTCCTTCTAGGTAGTAGAGGTCGCGGGTTTAGGAGGTGCTGTCGAAGAAGCCTTGGCGAGTTGTTGCAGTGCATCCTGTGGATGGTACACACTGCAGCCACTGTGCGCCGGTGGTGAAGGGAGTGAATGTTTAGGGTGGTGAATGGGGTGCCAATCAAGCGGGCTGCTTTGTCCTGGATGGTGTCGAGCTTCTTGAGTGTTGTTGGAGCTGCCCTCATCCAGGCAATTGGAGAGTATTCCATCACACTCCTGACTTGTACCTTGCAGATGGTAGAAAGGCTTTGGGGAGTCAGGAGGTGAGTCACTCGCCGCAGAATACCCAGCCTCTGACCTGCTCTTGTGGCCATAGTATTTACATGGCTGGTCCAGTTAAGTTTCTGGTCAATGGTGACCCCCAGGATGTTGATGGTGGGGGATTTGACAATGGTAATGCCGTTGAATGTCAAGGGGCGGTGGTTCGACTCTCTCTTGTTGGAGATGGTCATTGCCTGGCACACGTCTGGCGCGAATGTTACTTGCCATTTATCAGCCCAAGCCTGGATGTTGTCCAGGTCTTGCTGCATGCGAGCACCTACTGCTTCATTATCTGAGGGGTTGCAAATGGAACTGAACACTGTGCAAACATCAGCAGACATTCCTATTTCTGACCTTATGATGGAGGGAAGGTCATTGATGAAGCAGCCGAAGATGGTTGGGCCCAGGACACTGCCCTGAGGAACTCCTGCAGCAATGTCCTGGGGCTGATATGATTGGCTTCCAACAACCTCCACCATCTTCCTTTGTGCTAGGTATGACTCCAGCCACTGGAGAGTTTTCCCCCGATTCCCATTGACTTCAAAGGGACATACCCTCTACTCTTCAATTCCTGTTGATGCACAGGTAGTATGTTGGGAAATTCTGCAAACTGGGCATATTCAGAACGCAAAAATTACAGGCTGGAAAATGCTGCAAACTACAGAAACTCAGAATGCAGAGATGAGGTGAAAGTTTCCTCCAACTGCTGTGAGATAAAAATATCTAGTTGAAGTCTAAGTTTTTGAGATAGGTGACAAACAAAGACTTTAATGAAGGTTTTAAAGGACACAAGAGTGAATTGAATGGGTAAGTTTAAACAATAGCAAGATTAAGAGATTATCATTTTATTTGTCCTCTGTTAACAGATACAGAGTTAACATGAAAAGATATCAAAAACTTAAATTTTAATATAAAATTGATTTGCTGATTGAATTCTACACTCTAGTGCTAAAATGTGCTCGGTCTCGGATGGGTGGTAATATAATAATTACATAACATGCGGCCATTACGGTGCAGTGCGATCAGTATATACCGATAAATTGGTTTCAGTATCTAAAATTGTACGCACTTGCTTCTGTGTACGTGGCTTCTGTTACCCCTTTTAGGATTTTCGCCTGTAGCTCGGAATACTCCGTACTTCTTTCGTTTTTTTTTAGATATCCCCGTTTTCTTGGAGCAAGTCAATTCTAGAGTCGCCTACGTCGACTTGTCACGGGCTGTTTTTCATCGTGAAGTCACGATTTGGATTGTTAATTGGTTGTTTTACCAGTTTGTGAATTGCTGGTCAAAGCAGTTATCAGCCTGAGATTAAATACACGGTCAAAGTCAGCACAAGACGAAGTACTCCTCCATCGCATAAATCTGGATGCTCCACACGAGTACCCTATTCCTCTCTGAGTGTTTCTCAGTCCTACCTGACCGTACGATGTCCTCTCCTTTTCACATTTACGTCCTGGAGTTTTCTTGTTGCTGCTTCTCGGTTCTACATAACGTGCGCGTTCCTCTCCTCTTCACGTTTAGGTTGGAGCTTGATTTAGTCTGATCAAATTTAATTCTCACCGCTGCTCCCCGCATGGGCTGCAAAGAAAGCATTTTGTTCTGTGGTTATTTTACTGTGCCAGTTTACATACGCCTGGCCAAACATTGATCACCATGACCGGGGCTACAAATAAAGTGCAGAAACCATAGTGGATACATTTAAATAGGTGAGAAAATGAAGACCGATCACTAGTGCGGTCACTGCAACTGATATTTCAACCTGTCAATATTCACACCACAATACACTGTTACAAACGAGTTGAAATGAGCGACAACATCAGAACATGTCTGTGTAAGGTTATACTCCACACACACGATTTGACGAATCATTAAATAGTTTTATCTGGTTACATATTTAACAAACCTAACTTTAATTATGTACTTTTTAACCATCAACAGAAGCAATGTTCCGTTTGCTAAATATTTTTCCTAATTTTTTTTATTCGTTCATGGGTTGTGGGTGTCGCTGGCAAGGCCAGCATTTATTGCCCATCCCTATTTGCTCTTGAGAAGGTGGTGGTGAGCCGCCTTCTTGAACTGCTTCAGTCCGTGCAGTGAAGGTTCTCCCGCAGTGCTGTTAAGAAGGGAGTTCCAGGATTTTGACCCAGTGAGGATGAAGGAATGGTGGTATATTTCCAAGTCGGGATGGTGTGTGTCTAGCGTGAATGTTACTTGCTACTTACCAGCCCAAGACTGGATGTTGTCCAGGTCTTGCTGCATGCAGGCACGGACTGCTTCATTATCTGAGGGGTTGCGAATGGAACTGAACACTGTGCAATCATCAGCGAACATCCCCATTTCTGACCTTATGATGGAGGGAAGGTCATTGATGAAGCAGCTGAAGATGGTTGGGCCTAGGACACTGCCCCGAGGAACTCCTGCAGCAATGTCCTGGGGCTGAGATAATTGGCCTCCAACAACCACTACCATCTTCCTTTGTGCTAGGTATGACTCCAGCCACTGGAGAGTTTCCCCCCTGATTCCCATTGACTTCAATTTTACAAGGGCTCCTTGGTGCCACACTCGGTCAAATGCTGCCTTGATGTCAAGGGCTGTCACTCTCACCTTACCTCTGGAATTCAGCTCTTTTGTCCATGTTTGGTCCAAGGCTGTAATGAGATCTTGAGCCGAGTGGTCCTGGCGGAACCCAAACTGAGCATCGGTGAGCAGGTTATTGGTGAGTAAGTGCCGCTTGATAGCACTGTCAACGACACCTTCCATCACTTTGTTGATGATTGAGAGCAAACTGAAGCGGCGGTAATTGGCCGGATTGGATTTGTCCTGCTTTTTGTGGACAGGACATACCTGGGCAATTTTCCACATTGTCGGGTAGATGCCAGTGTTGTAGCTGTACTGGAACAGCTTGGCCTGGAGCACAAGTCTGCAGCACTACAGCCGGGATGTTGTCGAGGCCCTTAGCCTTTGCTGTATCCAGTGCAATCTGCCGTTTCTTGATATCACGTGGAGTGAATCGAATTGGCTGAAGACTGGCTTCTGTGATGGTGGGGATATCGGGAGGAGGCCGAGATGGATCATCCACTTGGCACTTCTGGCTGAAGAGGTTGCAAACGCTTCAGCCATGTCTTTTGCACTCACGTGCTGGACTCTGCCATCATTGAGGATGGGGATGTTTACAGAGCCTCCTCCTCCCGTTAGCTGTTTAATTGTCCACCACCATTCACGACTGAATGTGGCAGGACTGCAGAGCTTTGATCTGATCCGTTGGTTGTGTAATCGCTTAGCTCTGTCCATAGCATGTTGCTTCCGCTGTTTAGCATGCATGTAGTCCTGAGTTGGAGCTTCACCAGGTTGGCACCTCAGTTTTAGGTACGCCTGGTGCTGTTCCTGGCATGCTCTTCTACACTCCTCATTGAACCAGGGTTGATCCCATGGCTTGTTGACAATTACGATTTGAATCACTCTAGAGGGACAAATGCTTTTGTGAGTAAGAGTTGAAGTGTTCTGACATGTTTGTGATAAAATCCCTTCATTTTATAATCTTTTTTCACATTTGAACCTTCTGCCTGGATGAATTATATAAGCGTGTCAGTTACCTACCGGTCCCATTAGACTTGCCCGGGAATCAATGGAATTTAATTGAGCAAGTAATTGGAATATTTACTCAATATCCATGTTCGTGATTTCAAATACATTTTTCTTGTCAGTGGAAAGCCTTGCATCATTCTCAATATCACATTTATCCGACAGCGTTTGTAATCCCGGCCCGTGTAACGATCTGCAATCATGAGCAGCCACTCCGGGCTTCACTCATACTAGTTACAGCTCGCAATGGACTGATATTAAAAGTGACGACGTACGAAGGCAGATTTCACATATCAACTACTCTAAAATGAATATTTCTGCTCTCACTACCGAGATATTCCGACCCATTTATAATATGATTCTGTGAGGATCGCTACACTTCAAAATGTCTAACGTATTGCTGTTTGCTGCAATCGCCAATCGGTGTGCCTGTGGCCCCGGACAACGCTGCTTTCAGTTTTCAGTGATGCACCAGTTCTTCTCCCTTTGTGTCACCTGGGACCGTCTCGTTCTCCCTCTGAAGTTTTGTAAAAGAAACAACAGTAAACGTAAAACTGTGCGGTATCGCGCCCCGGTGATGATCATAACCATTAGAAATGCGAATCTAGAAAATACACACCCTGAAACCCTGACGTAAGAAAGCATACCGCTACAATCTACAAGACACCAGCATCTAAATCCAGCTCCCGTTGCCTCTTTGTGGGTGAACAGTCCAAAGCTTGGTGAAATCTGCTTGTGATGTTTATCCAAGGATAAAAAGCGATTTCGCAATAAATCCTTGACTGCCAGAACCTAATTTTCCCTGTGGCAGCTTTTCAGAAATTTCCTGCTTAAATGCACCTTATGTGTTTTGTATAACCCATTTTGTAGTCCAGTTCTGATTGAATTGTATGGAATCCATGGATCAACGCGAGAATCACATTGCTCTTGCATCGCATCACATCGGGAAATCTGCAAAACAGGATTTCATCCAAAGTCTTGCAGATAACGGCACTGTGTATGACATGCGTTCTATAAAGCCTGGTTTAACCCCTTGTGGTCAGTTTCTATCTTTACTGCTTTAAATAATACACTTCTAGCGACTTGCCGCGTCTTACTGTTTCTTTATGTCCCCTTACGCCTAAAGGAATGTATTATTGCTTTTAGCCTGAACACATTAGTCTAACGATGTGTCCTTGGAGAAAACGAGAGCATGGATTGGGCATTCTGCATAATCTTCGATGCACCATCCTGCATTTGGCAGGTAATTATTAACCCCTACACCCTTGTGGCACAATGACTATGCAGGTTTCGATTCATAGGGGATTTTCTTCTGCTTATGAAACCATCGTTTCTGCAGTGGCCTAAAGTTACAAGTATTGAAAGTTCAGTCTGTTACAATCTATTTCCTGAATCAGCAGCCATATGCCCAACGTCACTGCGACACAATTCGTATTACACAGTCCGCAACCACCTTTACATTACCAAATCCATGCACAGTGCGGGAGCAATCACCTTACTCCTTTGCTCAGAATGTTGACGAGTTTTGTATTTCTCCTGAAGATCATTTACACAGGTACCTACAATTCTATAACCCAGCTGCCTCGATAAAAAACATGTGAAATGGTTTCCGCTGAATCACCATGAAATTCAAATCTCTCCCAATTTTGCTGATTTCTTTGTTTCATCCTCACGACGTATCTAATAAAATTAACCAAACTTTGAATCTATTGCCTCACAGCCGCTTCTAATATTTCGATCAGTCACTTAACTTATTGGACATGCAATTAGATTCAGAGGGACACACATCACCTTCTACTGGATATTCCACTGAACACAAATTCAGTGAAATTTAGATAATCTTCGCGATTCTTCTTCACCTCTTTCATTTGTAGGTAGAAGTGTGTTCCAAAGTGTTCGGTTTCACGTCCAATACAATTAACCACGTATATTTTCTAACATCTGCGGCGCATACTTCGATCAGAGTGGCTCAAATTCCCGAACATGTGATTGCATTAAGAGGGACAGACATCGTGTCCTACTGTGTAATCTCCCTCTCTCAGGACAACTCTTGAATAGACGTGTGTTGGTGGAAACAGGTTGTGAATGGACCTGCAAAGTGGAACGGATAACAGAAAATCATTTGGTATGAAAATGAAAGAAGGCGGTTTCTTTCAGTTGCTGAACGCGACTTTAAGATAAGAACATAAGAACATAAAAAAATAGAGCAGGAGTAGTCTATAAGGTTCGCTCGAGCCTGCTCCGCCATTCAATAAGATCATGGCTGATATTCTACTTCAACTCGACTTTCCCACCCTATCCCCATATCCCCTGATTCCCTTAGTGTACAAATATCCATCGATCTCAGCCTTAAATGTACTCAACGACACAGCATCCTCAGCCCTCTGGGATAGAGCATTCCAGAGATTCATAACCTTCTGAGTGAAGAGATTTCTCCTCATCTCGGTGCTAAATGGACGACGCCTTATCTTGACACTATGATCTCTAGTTCTAGACTCTCCAGCTAGGGGAAACAGCCTCTCAGCATCTATACGTTTCAATGAGATCACCTCTCATTCTTCTAAACTCCAGAGAATATAGGCCCATTCTACTCAATCTCTCCTCATAGGACAACCCTTTAGTCCCAAGAATCAATCCAGTGAACCTTCTTTGCACCGCCTCTAAGCAAGGTATATCATTACGTAAGGAGACCAAAACTGTACACAATACTACAAATGTGGTCTCACCGGAGCCCGATATAATTGCAAGACTTCCTTACTCTTATAATCCTATCCCCTTCCAATAAAAGCTAACATATTGTTTGCCTTCCTAATTGCTTGCTAAACCAATATGTTAACATTCTGTGATTCATGTACAAGGACAAATTCCCGTGACTATCAACATTTCCTGGTCTGTTTTTCTATTCTTGCTACCAAAGTGGATAATTTCACATTTATCGATGTTATTCTCCATCTGCCACCTTCTTGACATCCACTAACCTGTCCACATCCATTGCAGTCTTTTTACGTCCTCCTCACAGTTTACTTTCCCACCTAGCTTTGTATCATCAGCAAGCATGTATACATTACACTCAGTCCACTCATCTAAGCCATTGATATATATTGTAAACAATTGAGGCCCAAGCAGTGATCCTTGTGGCACCCCACTAGGTACAACCTGCCAACCTGAAAATTAACCGTTCTTTCCTAAACTCTGATTTCTTTCCGTTAGCCAATCCAAAATCCATGCTAATCAGTTGCTCCCAATCTCATGATCCCTAATCTTGTGGTAACAACCTGTTGAGTGGTACCTTATCAAATGCCTTTTGGAAATCCAAATTACTAAATCTACTGATTCCCCCTTTTCTACCCTGCTCGTCACACCCTCAAACAATTCTAATAAATTTGTCAAACACGATTTCCCTTTCACAAAACCGTGTTGACTCTGCCTAATCATATTATCATTTTCTAAGTGCCCTGTTACCACGTCTTTAATAATAGATTCCAGCATTTTCCCCACTACTCATGTCAGGCTAACTGGCCCATAGTTCCCTGTTTTCTCTCTCCCTCCTTTCATGAAAAACGGGGCTACATTTGTCACCTTCCAATCCACAGGGACCATTCCACAATCTTGGGAAATCTGGAAGATCAGAACCAATGTATCGACTATCCTTGTAGTCACCTCTTTTAAAACCCTAGAATGTAGGCCATTAGGTCCAAGGGATTTGTTGGCTTTTAGTCCCAATAATTTATCCAATACTTTTTCTTTACTAATCTTAATTACTTTGTGTTCATCACTCTCATTAGACGCTTGTTTTTCCACTATTTCCGGTATATTTTTTGTGTCTTCTATTGTGAAGACAGATGCAAAATATTTGTTTAATATCTCAGCCATTTCCTTGTTCCCCATTACAATTTCTTCTGTCTCTGCCTCTAAGGGATCCAAGTTTACTTTTGTTAACCTCTTCCTTTTTACATACTTGTAGAATCTCTTATAATCTATTTTTATATTTCTTGCTAGTTTACTCTTATATTCAATTTTCTCCCTCTTATTCCTTGGTCACCCTTTACTGATTTCTAAAACCCTCCCAATCCTCTGGTTTACTACTATTTTTGGCAACATTGTGAGCCTCTTCTTTTAATCTAATTCTATCCTTAAATTTTCTAGTTAGCCACAGTTGGATCACTTTTCCCATGGGATTTTTATTTCTTAAGGGAATGTATACTCATTGAGAATTATGAATTATTTCTTTAAATGTTCGCCATTGCTTATCTACCATCATATCTTTTAATGTAATGTCCCAATCTACCTGAATCAACTTGCCTCTCATACCTATGTAAAAGCCTTTGTTTAAATTTAAGACCCTAGTTTCGGACTTAACCAGATCATTCTTGAACTCAATATGAAGTTCTATCATATTATGACCACTCTCCCCCATAGGATCCTTAACTATATGATTACTAATTAAACTTGTCTTATTACACAATACTAGATCTAAAATAGCCTGTGCCCTAGTTCTCCATTCATCCCTGTGCTCACTGATCGACATTGTCTCCCAGTCCCGGAAGGCCTCGATTTTAAATTTCTCATCCTTGTTTTCAAATACCTCCATGGCCTCGATCCTCTCAATCTCTGTAACCTCCTCCAGCTCTTCGAGATCTCTGCTCTCCTTCAATTCTTGCCTCTTGCGCAGACCCGATTTTAATCGCTCCACCATTGGCTGTCGCGCCTTCAGCGGCCTAGACCCTAAGCTCGGTAATTCCCTCCGTAAACTTCACCGCCTTTCTATCTCTCCTACTTAAGACGCTCCTTAAAACCCAACTCTTTGTCCAAGTTTTCGGTCACCTGTCCTAATACCTCCTTATGTGGCTCCGTGTCAAATTTTGTTTGATGACGCTCCTGTGATGCGCCTTGGGTCATTTTGCTACATTAAAGGCGCTATTTTAATGCAAGTCTTTTTCTCACCAACGTTTTTCAGAAAACATTGCCGGTTATTATCCAAAAGCTAATGATGAACGATCTATGATGGACCCCACTTTGTATTCATTTAGCATTTGGTCACGTTAAAGGAATGGGCAAAGGATGACCAGTGTACACATCAACGTCTTGCGAAATTCATCCCGAGAAGATCGCACTCGCACCTCCATTCCGGCATTTTAACTCATCAGGAAACAACACTGACTGCACGAGTTAGTAAATTCTGCACTTGGAAAGCAAATATTTTCCCTTACTCTTTGCTGTACGTGACACATGTGATTTAACAGTCGAATATGTGCAGAAATTAGCATATCGTACTGAACAAACGAAGCATCTGTTCTAAAGCCGCAGTTACAGGATGTCAAACGACATTGCGACGCATCTCAAGAAAAACAACCGCAAACTATTGTTAACAGTGGCAAACTCGTAATTAGTGCAGTGCGTCAGCTTAATCTGTTGCTCAGAATGTCGGCGAGTATGGTGTTTCTGTGCTTGACGCTCCGGGGGATTATTTACACAGGTACCTCTTTATTCACAGTCCCCACAAGAATAGCTAATTTAATTAATAAAATGATTCTGAAGCAGTTTCTACTTAATTGCAATTAAGATAATTCCTCTATCTAGATTCATGTTTTCTCTCTTCCATCTCCATGTCGTATCTAATACAATTAACCTATACTGAACTATATTTTCTGACAGCTGCGGACCACAGTTCGTTCAGAGTGACTCAAGCGCCCGAACAGGCGACTGTATCCAGAGGGGGAAACGTCACCTTCCACTGCATATTCCCAATCTCTCAAACCCATTCCTGGGTAAGAGTATATTGGTGGAAACAGGGTGAGAATAAATACCTGCCAAGAAGCGGCGATAAGAGAAAACGATTTGGTCTGGAAGGTAAAGCGAGCGGTTTCTTTCAGTTACTGAACGCGAATTTCCAAGACTCTGGAGTCTATCACTGCGCAGTGATCCGAGAGGGAACAGTTGGAGGAAATGGAACCGCATCTCATCTAATTGTGCATGGTAAGTGTGAAACACCACAGAGCGGGACTGTCGTAAACATATCAAACATAACAAACGGGAGTGTTTTGTGATTGTTTTATTGTACAATTTTTGACAGCATAAATATTTTTATGAACACATTTCGCGAGAAAGTTAAGCTGTATGTTCGTGCTCTCTGTATAGAACTGCCAATTAGAGAGTAAAATGTGACCCTCCACACGCAGGGTACTGCAACATGTATTAATATTAAGGAATTGGACTGTAACTCCAAATAAATTTATACACCAGATAACTGATAGCGGAAGTTCGGATAATTTCCAAGCTGAGTGATAATTGTTTATATTAATGCGCTTTCCCCACCATATACACCGGTCTTAGCCAATTTTAGATGCTCTGTCTGCCCCCACCGCTGTCTTGGGGTTTAACATTCATGAAATTAATTCTCACACGATGATTGACTAGTTAGCGTCACAGATTTGAAAGCCAGCGTCCAACTAACTGTTGATTAACGGATTCACTCAACAAACTGGAGCTCGGAATTCACAACGTTATCACCTCACTAACCCCCAATAAATACAATAATACGCAGGAACTGTGTTGCTGAAACCTCCTGAAGTTCAACCGAATATAGTTTCTTTCACCAATCGTTATGCTTCGGCTGTGGGATCAGTCCGATACCTTCTAATGCCCTCGTTTTATCATCGGCAATGTGTAGATTACTCGATTACTCGTCACTTTCTAACTGAGCAAAAAAAAATGGAGGACTGGGCGCGCCAACTTTCCCCCAGGGCTTATTTCTTTAATTCTTTGGACTATGAAACGTGACATTGATTAGCGATTGTTGCGACGTGTCTGCCGTTTAACTCAAAGTTTTGGACTCGATGGTGCATGTAAAATTGAATATATGCTGGTGACGATAAATGATATGGTTGAGGTGTGTGTTGACGATCTGCCTAACATTGACAGGACAGGAGGGTGTGCTTTAGAATGTTGCTGTTAGAACAAAATGGACCAAAGGTGCCCAGTAACTCGATTTTGATCATTGTCTGTTCCGCAGCTCCCCCAACTCCACTGAAGATTGTCTCCAGGACAGCTGAGGGGAATTCATCTGCGTCTCTGACTCTTGTGTGTGAAACGGCTGAGTTTTTTCCGGAGAATTTCACCCTCGCTTGGTATAAAAACGGCGTTGTAATTGCAACAGGAATAAATACCATTAAACGGCAGAACACTGAGGGGCTGTATGAAGTTTCCAGCTCTTTGGAAGAGACGCAGCCTGTCCCGAGCGACGCCAATTATACCTGTTTGGTATCTCACGTCTCGCTCAACATTCCAGCTGTTGCCACCTATAGTGTTACGAAATCTAACCAAGGTACGAGGCCAACAGTCCGAAAAGGATAGTTAAAATCGCAAACAGATATATCGTAGAATTTGTACATATTGATAATCATGAAGATAGTTCACGGGAAACTCATGGGGAATATCAACGAAAACATAAACATCTTCTTTTAATGTATAATATAATTGAACCCGATGTGTTGTAAAATGGGGTTATATCGTCCGGTACACAAATATTCTCAGTCAAACCTTGTTTGCTTTCAACTTCCTCTATTTGAGGTATAACAAATATAAACAGGAGTTTATCTTTTGTATCCCATTATATTTCTCTCCTGCTCATTATTAATACTTATCCGGGTTTTTTCTATATTAAACTGGTTTTATTCTGCCGGCTTTCCCTGCATCAGGACAATTACCAAGAGCTTCATTGGACGTGTTTGCTCTTTGGCTTCTTCCAATGCAGTTCTCAATCCTGAAATCCCCCTCCTCCTTCCGGCTGTGTCTTGTGCAGAGTTCTGAACTTAAACCGCTGTCCAACTTCTGCCCCACATCTCTCCATGCCACAGCGGGTTCAATTGGGACCTGTCTCATAAATCTCATGTAAACTGTACCCGCAAATTGGTTACAGTGCATCCGGTTCACTATATCATTTTATTAACAAATCTTAGCTTTGCCAGACAATAATTAATAAACCGCCGCCCGTTGATCTCCTTTATATTCAATGACATTTTTACTTCAATAAACACAGTGCGGATAATTGAATGAGGATTATTAACCAATTGCTGCAATCCAGAATTTTGTTCGGGCAGCGAGTAAACCCGTGTGAACAAATTCACCCCGATTTCGTCAAACTATATGTTAATAAATAAGAATGGTCAAGGACATAAACAAGTCATTCGGTCCAGGGAAATTTATCCCCCTAATTGTCCTAAAACATTGTTTTGAGATCCCTAAACAGTAGTCACCTTCGCAGATTATTCCAGAACATCTCATCCATTCGATGAAGAAGTTACTTCAAATATATATAAAAAATGAACGTTTTTTTATTTACACTTCCTTATTGTCATTCTATACAGCGGAATTACTGAAAGCATCAATAGTTTAACCAATTAACTATCTTGCGGCCTCTTTTTATCAAACGCCCACCATAACTTAATATTCCTATTAATCTTGCAGCTACTGTCATTGATGTGTCCTTTTACTTCTGGGCTCTTGGGTGTGCGATGGGTGGATTGGCGTTTCTAGTGCTGTTGATCGTCATTGGGAAGCGGTGCCGTCTGCAGAATAAAGAAGGTAAGATCTACTGTAAAAGCTTGATTTTAGCCCGAGACCTCAGGGTGACACAGAGGAAGCAGAACTCGATTATAACTTAAAGTTGAAAGGAATGTTACCTGTTTTCAGGGAGCGCAGATTGTTCCAACTACACATTACAACGCAGAAATCTCTACAGAATTGTATTAAAATTTGCGATAATTATCTGGATGTTTGCAACAGAAATTGACAATTTACAGCAAGTGATAAATGAACTGTGCCCTGGCACACAGTCACTTTCCAACCCATTACTCTGTGGTTGCGTAATGAGTTTGAGTGAAACCGTGTGAGGCCCCGGCCCGGGAATGGTTGTGCACCGTTGTTAATCGCTACAGGGGCTGGGATTCAAACATTGTCAGCACAAACTGAAATTGAAAATTATGTTCGCTTTCTACCGAATCTAGAAATTTCTTTGAAATCACTGAATGGAAACTGAGTAAATGTGTCAATCTTTCAATATCATTAAATTTCATTCGTTTCCAGGTAAACAGGGGCGTGTAATGGGACCGACCCGCCATGAAGAGCTGGTACGTTCATTCATTCATCCTCTGCAGAGAGTTCAAATGTGAAGAAAGGTTGCTATAATGGAGAGATGTTATCACAATCATGTCAGTACGTTAGGTGGCGGACAAGAAAACTGCCAGTTTCGTTTAAAATGTACCGATGTAATAACAGTTTATAGATTAATCCATTCCTTTAATTTGAAAAAATACTTTATGTTCTAAAACTGCCGTTCATTTAAACATTTCTGGAACATAGTATTGTAGAGTGAATATTAACAGGTTTAAATATTAGTTATAGTGACCACAGAACTCATTGGTCTCAATATTCGTATTTATGCCAATATATTAATTATGCTTTGTACACTTGATCTCTAGCCCAGGTCATTCTGTTCAATGTTTGGTCAGCAGTACGTAAAGTGGTGAAGGCAATGAACTAGCCACGTAATCAATCATTTGCTTTGTTGCCCATGCAGGGAACGGAGGCTGAGATCGTGCATTATGCTGCATTAGATTTGAGCAAAGCCAGGAAAACTCCAAGACTTAAAGGTGAAGAGGAGAGAACCGTGTACGCTCAGGTAGGGCTGAGTAACAGATCAGAGAAACATAGATCATGAGTGTAACACCAACATTCATGCGATAGTGGAATATTTCGGGTTGTGCTGACTTTGATCGTGTGATGTATCTAAAACTATTTGTGTATTATTCTGACGACTGCTTTGAGCAGCAGTCCACAAAACTTGCAAAACGACCAATCAACAATATTTCCAAACATTGGCTTTACAGAACAAACAAGGGGCAGCCCGTGACAAGCTGACATACGCAACGCTAGCATTGACTGGCTCAGTGAAAAGGGCGCAATGCAAAAATAACGAAAGAAGCACCGACTATGCCGAGCTACAAACGCAAAACCAAAGAAGAGTAACAGAGGCTGTTTACTCCGAAGCAAGAATCAAATAGCGATAGAATTTTAGATGTGGAATTCATTTTTTGGTGTCCACTTATAGCATTCCGCTGCTGTATTAACTAAATGCCTGTGTGTATCGTGTGATAGCATACCTCTGAGAGGTAATGCATTCCAGTGTAATATTAGAGAATGCAGCCTCTAGTCTTTACTTACTGTTCAACTGTTTCCTGAATTTTCATTTAGTTGATTTCAAGAAAAATATGACTTTCCTGACATACTTGCATGTTAAATCTGTATTATCTAACGGAAGACAAATCTCTACACTTTCAATTAGCTAATACGCCAATAATCTTGGTGAACCTAATTATCATCATACATAAATTCAATAAAATAGATTATTTACGAACTCTTACAAATCAACGATTCGTGCTCCTTTTTTGGAAGAAAAACTGCAAAACCTGAGAGTTGATTTATGTGTAACGTTACTGCGTTCTGACTTCCTGTCCTGGTGACGCTCCTGATATGGAACGCAGGAAGTTCCAGTCTATGGACTCCTCCATAAATCTACTGAATTTAGCTTCCAGTTGTTTTATGTCCTGCAAACATCTGTTTACCCATGTGACCAAGTAGAATCATATAATTTTACAGAACAGAAGGAGTCTATGCGCCTGTTGTGCCGGTGCAGACTCTTTGAAAGAGCTATCCAATTAGTCTCGCTCTCTGCACTTTCCCCAAAGCACTGCAATGTTTTCCTTTTCAAGTATATATCCAATTCCATTTTGAAAGTTCCCATTGAACCTGCTTCCACCACTGTTGCCCTTACTTCCAAGATTCATTATCTTGTGATGTTACCTTGTCAATTTTTTTCAATATCCATGTAAACGACATCTGCTGCATTTTCTATAACTAGTCTCTGCTGTTTCCCCAAAGCATCCTGAACTCGAAGTCAAGCATGATCTGCCTTTTCGAAATACGAGCTGACTTGCCTTGAGCTCAGGTTTCGACAGGAAGACAGCAGTTTTATCCCGAATGACACAGGGCCTAGAAAATGCAAGGAAATGCGCAACTGTTTACCTGCCATCATGTTACAGTTTACTTCACATTCGATGTTTTTATCTAATAACAATTCATTACTTCAAAATGGAGTCGAAGTGCTGCAGATTATTTTCATCGTTAGTTAACCGAAAAAGTGACACATCTATATAAAGGAATCAAAAGGTCAATGTGTGGGCGTTCTATCAGTCCTGTGTTCTGATAAAGTTTAAGCGATTAGCTGGGGTTTTACAGTCTGGTGTTAGCTGCACTGATGTGTTGCTAAATATTGACATGGGCGAATCGCTTTTTCGAACTAAGTAAATGACATGGTTCAGTCGCTCAGCTCGAAGCACCAACACTTCCAGTTCTAAATTTAACCCTGTTAATTGCAAAATACTGAAAACGCATCTAGTGTCAAATAGCGGCAGTTATTGCCCATCGCATGTTTCAGTGTAATTATAACAACACTTGATGTTCACATTCAACTGATATTTTATTTCACATTTGCCATTGAAGCTTCCATAAGAACATAAGAAATAGGAGCAGGAGTCGGCCATACGGCCCCTCGAGCCTGTTCCACCATTCAATAAAATCATTACTGATCTTCGACCTCAACTTCACTTTCCCGTCCGATCCCCATATCCCTTGATTCATTTCGAGTCCAAAAATATATCGATCTCAATCTTGAATATACTCAACGACTGAGGATCCAGCTCTGGGGTAAAGATTTCCAAATATTCAGGCCCTCTGAGTGAATAAAATCCTCATTATCTCTGTCCTAAATGTCCGACTATGTTCTAGACTGTCCAGCCATTGGAAATATCCTCTCAGCATTTAAAATGTCAAGTCCTCTTAGAATTTTATATGATCCAATGAGATTATCACTTATTCTTCTTATCTCCAGAGAGTATAGGATCACTCTACTCAATCCTTCCTTATAGGACAACCCTCTCATCCCAGGAGTCAATCTAGTGAACCTTCGTTGTACTGCCTCCAACACAAATATATCCTTCCTTAGGTAAGGAGACCAAATTTTCACACAGTTCTCTAGGTGTGGTCTCACCAAAGCCCTGTACAAATGCAGCAAGTCTTCCTTACTCTTGTACTCCAACCCCCTTGCAATAAATGCCAACATACCATTTGCCTTCCTTAACCTGCGCCCAATCATTGTGATGCAGGCAGCACATGATATTCGTGCTGCCCGGTTATTTGATTGATTCCTGCCAGCAGCCAGCCCTTGTTGCACTGTTGGGTGGCTGCTCACCAGCAGGGGGACTCAGATATCGCGTGAGTGGCTCGCATCACGTCAAGGCAGCCTGCACCTCTCAAAAGCAGCCTGCAACTCTTGCAAAATATAAGATACAGGTCTGCACGGAGTCTGAACGGAGAACACAGATGCCGGTCCCATACCTGTGTTTACAAACTGTTGAGTTATGTTGAAACATTGAATAAAGGTTGCACAGTATTAAATCCCACATCCTCCAATCTGCATGGCAGACCTCACCAATTTGCCGATCTGAGTTTGTACCAGGTCTGTATGACAGCATGCACCAACATCCTCTGCTGATGCAATGGAGGCCTGGTTCAAGAGGTGGACAGATGAAGGAGCATCATATATCCGCGGTCCTCTGGAGATATGCTCAAGAAGCAGTGGGAGTCAGTAGGAGACACAATCAATGGCAGGCCTATAGCACCATGCACATGGATGCAGTGCAGGACGAAGTTCAATGCTTTGACACGAGTGGTTAAGGTGAGTGAGGTCAAATGTCAAGTAGCATCTCCTAGCAACTGCACCACGAGCAGCATCAACTGCTCCATGTACTTCACCCCCATCACCCACCTACCAACAAACAATTTCAATCAGTACTCAACTCTTCCAATCAGATGCTTCCTCTCACCCTCACACATTACCATTCTTGCAAGCCACACACCCACAACTCACAGGCCACACACAGGCAACTGTTCAACATGACAGGCACATCACCAAACATCATGCAAGACACTCACTGACAAACATCCCACTTTCTTGCAGGAGAAGGTGGCGCATGACAGGTGGTATCAAGTAGCAGTGGCTCCATGGAACACAAACCTGCTGTCATGTCTCAGGATGACGGCATTGCTGCCCGTGCCCTTGCTGTTGCCTGTCATCCAGCCAGCCCACTCCCTGTAGAGTATTGAAACTTTATTATTGGAACATAGGAAGTATGCTATTTAGCCCGGTGAGCCTCGTCCACCATTCAATGAGATCGTGGTTGATCTGTGACCGAACTCCATACATCCGCCTGAGCCCCCAATATCTTTAATACCTTCGGTTAACAAAAATCTATCAATCTCAGATTTAAAATTAACAATAGGGTACGGTAGCATAGTGGTTATGTTACTGGGCTAGTAATCCAAAGGCCTGGACTAAAATCCAGAGATATGAGTTCAAATCCCGCCACGGCAGCTGGCGAGTTTAAATTCAATTAATTAAATAAAATCTGGAATTAAAATACTAGTATCAGTAATGATGGCCATGAAACTACTGGATTGTCGTAAAAACCCATCTGGTTCACTAATGTCCTTTAGAAAAGGAAACCTCCCGCTCTTACCCGGTCTGGCCCATATGTGACTCCAGACCCACAGCAATGTGGTTGATTCTTAATTGCCCTCTGAAATGGCCGAGCAAGCCACTCAGTTGCAAAATCTCACTACGAAAAGTCATAATAAGAATAAAACCGGACGGACCACCAGGCACCGGACACGACAACGGCAAAACACCAAGCCCAGTCGACCCTGCAAGGTCCTCCTTACTAACATCTGGGGACTTGTGCCAAAATTGGGAGAACTGTCCCACAGACTAGTCAAGCAACAGCCTAACATAGCTATACTTCAGAATCATATCTTTCAGCCAACGTCCCAGACTCTTCCATCACCATCCCTGAGTATGTCCTGTCCCACCGGCAGGACAGACACACCAGAGGTGGCGGTACAGTGATATACAGGCAGGAGGGAGTGGCCCTGGGAGTCCTCAACATTGACTCTGGACCCCATGAAATCTCATGGCATCAGGTCAAACATGGGCAAGGAAACCTCCTGCTGATTACCACCTACCGTCCTCCCTTCAGCTGATGAATTCAGTCCTCCTCCATGTTGAGCACCACTTGGAGGAAGCACTGAGGGTAGCAAGGGCACAGAATGTACTCTGAGTGGGGGACTTCAATGTCTATCACCAAGAGTGGCTCAGTAGCACCACTACTGACCGAGCTGGCCAAGTCCTGAAGGACATAGCTGCCAGACTGGGCCTGCGGCAGGTGGGGAGGGAAAAACTTACTTGACCTCGTCCTCACCAATCTACCTGTCGCAAAGGCATCTGTCCATGACAGTATTGGTAGGATTGACCACCGCACAGTCCTCGTGGAGATGAAGTCCCGTCTTTGTACTGAGGACACCATCCAACGTGTTGTGTGGCACTACCACCGTGCCAAATGGGATAGATTCAGAACAGATCTAGCAGCTCAAAACTGGGCATCCATGAGGCGCTGTGGGCCATCAGCAGCAGCAGAATTGTATTCCAGCACAATCTGTAACCTCATGGCCCGGCATATTCCTCACTACCATTACCAACAAGCCAGGGGATCAACCATGGTTCAATAAGGAGTGCAGAAGAGCATGCCAGGAGCAGCACCAGGCGTACCTAAAAATGAGGTGCCAACCTAGTGAAGCTACAGCTCAGGACTACATGCATGCTAAACAGTGGAAGCAACATGCTATAGACAGAGCGAAGCGATTCCACAACCAACGGATCAGATCAAAGCTCTGCAGTCCTGCCACCTCCAGTCGTGAATGGTGGTGGACAATGAAACAACTAACGGGAGGAGGAGGCTCTGCAAACATCCCCATTCTCAATGATGGCGGAGTGCAAAAGACAAGGCTGAAGCGTTTGAAACCATCTTCAGCCAGAAGTGCCGAGTGGATGATCCATCTCAGCCTCCTCCTGATATCCCCACCATCACGGAAGCCAGTCTTCGGCCAATTCGATTCACTCCACGTGATATCAAGAAACGGCTGAGTGCACTGGATACAGCAAAGGCTATGGGCCCCGACAACATCCCAGCTTGTAGTGCTGAAGACTTGTGCTCCAGAACTAGCTGCGCCTCTAGCCAAGCTGTTCCAGTACAGCTACAACACTGGCATCTACCCGACAATGTGGAAAATTGCCCAGGTATGTCCTGTCCACAAAAAGCAGGACAAATCCAATCCGGCCAATTACCGCCCCATCAGTCTACTCTCAATCATCAGCAAAGTGATGGAAGGTGTCGTCGACAGTGCTATCAAGCGGCACTTACTCACCAATAACCTGCTCACCGATGCTCAGTTTGGGTTCCGCCAGGACCACTCAGCTCCAGACCTCATTCCAGCCTTGGTCCAAACATGGACAAAAGAGCTGAATTCCAGAGGTGAGGTGAGAGTGACTGCCCTTGACATCAAGGCAGCATTTGACCGAGTGTGGCACCAAGGAGCCCTCGTAAAATTGAAGTCAATGGGAATCAGGGGGAAAACTCTCCAGTGGCTGGAGTCATAACGACCACAAAGGAAGATGGTAGTGGTTGTTGGAGGCCAATCATCTCAGCCCCAGGACATTGCTGCACGAGTTCCTCAGGGCAGTGTCCTAGGCCCAACCATCTTCAGCTGCTTCATCAATGACCTTCCCTCCATCATAAGGTCAGAAATGGGGATGTTCACTGATGATTGCACAGTGTTCAGTTCCATTCGCAACCCCTCAAATAATGAAGCAGTCCGAGCCCGCATGCAGCAAGACCTGGACAACATCCAGGCTTGGGCTGATAAGTGGCAAGTAACATTCGTGCCAGATAAGTGCCAGGCAATGACCATCTCCAACAAGAGAGAGTCTAACCACCTCCCCTTGACATTCAACGGCATTACCATCGCCCAATCCCCCACCATCAACATCCTGGGGTTCACCATTGACCAGAAACTTAACTGGACCAGCCATATAAATACTGTGGCTACGAGAGCAGGTCAGAGGCTGGGTATTCTGCGGCGAGTGACTCACCTCCTGACTTCCCAAAGCCTTTCCACCATCTACAAGGCACAAGTCAGGAATGTGATGGAATACTCTCCACTTGCATGGATGAGTGCAGCTCCAACAACACTCAAGAAGCTCGACACCATCCAAGATAAAGCAGCCCGCTTGATTAGCACCCCATCCACCACCCTAAACATTCACTCCCTTCACCACCGGCACACAGTGGCTGCACTGTGCACCATCCACAGGATGCACTGCAGCAACTCGCCAAGCTTTCTTCGACAGCACCTCCCAAACCTGCGACCTCTACCACCTAGAAGGACAAGAGCAGCAGGCGCATGGGAACAACACCACCTGCACGTTCCCCTCCAAGTCACACACCATCCCCACTTGGAAATATATCGCCGTTCCTTCATTGCCGCTGGGTCAAAACCCTGGAACTCCCTTCCTAACAGAACTGTGGGAGAACCGTCACCACTCGGACTGCAGCGGTTCAAGAAGGCGGCTCACCACCACCTTCTCGAGGGCAATTAGGGATGTGCAATAAATGCCGGCTTGCCAGTGACGCCCACATCCCGTGAACGAATAAAAAAAAAATTGAACGAGCATCAACTGCCATTTGCAGAAGAGCGTTCCAAACTTCTACCATCCTTCATGTGTAGAAGCATTTACTGACTTCACCCCTGCAAGTCCTGGCTCTAATTTTTAGTCTACGCCCCCTGGTCCAAGTGTTCAAATATAGGAGACCTCCAAAAACAGGTACAAATGCATCAGTAGCCAGAAGCAATAATACTTTACATGCTGCCTGGGTTCAGGCCGCGCAAACGCTTTCACCAAGGTGACGTCAGGTGCACGTCATGCTGGTCGTGTCCACGTGGATTACGGACGCCATTTTGGGTCCTTAGGAGGTCCTGTGGCTGTTGCACAACCAGCGCTAAGTGGTCCAATTGATAGCCCTATATTCGGTTGAACCTTAGGAGGTTGGCAAAACAGTTTCTGCGAACGTTTTACTTATTGGAGATGAGTAAGGTGACAATATTGTGAGTTCCAACATCCAGTTTGTTGGGTGAATCCATTGATCAGCACGCTGGCTTTCCAATCCATGACGCGAATGAGCCAATCATTATATGAGAATTAATTAATCATCAAGGAGTGAAATGGGGCAGACGGAACATCTAAAATGGGCAAAGTGCCGTGTATATAGCGGGGCAGGCGTGTATACATTTCCAGCCTGTTTTTAAATTATATTTGGAATTTGTTGCGAAGCTTTCGCCATCAGACATCACATGCATAAAATTTTAAGTTGAATCCAGGAGCGGGTTGTGTAGCAATGATTATATTTACATTAAGCCACCAGCAAAATACTAATCTACAAGTCTACCGGGACGGAGAGAGCCAAGATGTGCTCCCATTGACATTCCGAGTTGGATATTGTCAATAAGTATCCACAGCCACGATTAATTTGCCATGCGTGTTTTGGTCGGTATCCTTGCTTCTATGCATGTATCTGCTATCTGCGCATTGTCTTTTCAACCGTCTTGTGCATAATCATAGACAGTGTATTCCTTAAGGGGAATGCAAACATGTCGACGCTTCAGCACTGTCTTACCTCCCTTCAGTGTTGTAACCGGAAATACCTCTCCACTTACTACTGTTGCCTAGCTTCCCCTTGTTATAATGCAGAACTGCTGGTTGGAGGCAGTGTGGCAGCAGGAATTCCGAATGTAAGTGCCTCTCCTGTGACATCACGAATGGGGGTGTCTTGCCTCTGCTCAGTGTCCTGATGTGATTAAAGCGAGATGGCAAGATGGCACTTTGGAAGTTCTTTGCAAAATCTTTCCCTTTATCACCTCCAAACTGCAGTTCTATGGTGTAAAACATTATGATAGGAATAACTTAAATGAGTAACATTTCTCACAAAATTATTACAATTATGGGGAAATTGAAAAAAAAAAGTGCTTTATTGGATTGGAAGGTAGCAACTGTAACCCTGATAGTCAAGAAAGGAGGGAGAGAGAAAAGAGGGACCCATAGGCCAGTTAGCCTGACATCAGCAGCAGGGAAAATGCAAGAATCTATTATTAAGGATGTAGTAACAGGACACTTAGAAAATCATTATATGATTCGGCAGAGTCAACACGTTTTAAATTGGAAATCGTGTTTGACAGATCTATTAGAGTTTCTTGAAGGTGTAACTAGCAGGGTAGGTAAGGAGGAACCAGTGGATGTAGTATATTTGAATTTTCAAAAAGCAAGCAATAAGGTGCCACATAAGAGGTTTTTATACAATATGAGAGTACATGGGATTGGATGTAATATATTAGCATGGATTGAGGATTGATTAACGGACAGAAAACAGAGAGTGGGAATAAACGGATCATTTTTAGGTTGGCAGGTTGTAACTAGTGGGGTGCTGCAGGGATAGGTGCTTGGGCCTCAACTATTTACAATCAATATTAATGACTTAGGTGGGGGGACCGAGTGTAATGTACCCAAGTTTGCTGATGATACAAAGATAGGTGGGAAAGTAAGCTGTCAGGAGGATGCAAAGAGTCTACAAAGGGATATGGACAGCTTAAGTGAGTGGGCAGGGAGGTGGCAGTTGGAGTATAACGTTGGAAAATGTGAGGTTATTCACTTTGGTAGGAAAAATAAAAAAAATGAATATTTTTCAACGGTGAGAAAGGATTAAATGTTGGTGTTCAGAGGGATTTGGGTGTCCTTGTACAGGAAGCACAAAAAAGTGAACATGCAGATAGAGCAAGCAATTAGGAAAGGAAGTGGTATGTTTTGCCGATCTTCTCTAAAAGTCAAGTACCCTGGAATATTTAGTTCCCAACCTTGGTCACCCTGCAACCACGTCTCAGTAATGGCTACTCGATCAAACCCATTGATCTCTATTTGTGCCATTAATTCATCTAGCTTGTTATGAATGCTTTATGCATTTCAGATGCAGAACCTTTAAGTTTAACCTTTTACTTTTCCCCCGGATGTCAATAATACCTTTTTATCTTTGTTAAACTCTCTGTACCTTCCTGACACACTCTGCTTGTTTTTACCCAAATCGCTACTCTGCTCTACAGCCTTGACTTTTCTTTCTGGCTTATAAATTTAAAATTACCCTTACGTGACCTCCCCCCCCCCGCCCCGCCACACACACTTTATTATTTTATAGCCCTATCTACCGCCCTAGTTATTCAATTCGGCAGGACACTGGTCCCAGCACAGTTTAAGTGGAGCCCGTTCCAACGGAACAGCTCCCTCCTTCCCCAGCACTGGGGGCAGTGCCCATGATTTGAAACCCCTGCTTCTCACACCACTCTTTCAGCCACGCAATTAACCCTCTAATCTGATTGTCCCTATGCCAATTTACGCATGGATCAGGTAGTAATCCAGAGATTATTATCTTTGAGGTTCTGCGTCCAGATTCCAGGGTTATCGAATTTAACTCCTGTAGTTTCTTATAGCAAATGTTATGCTTACGCTGTGAGATCTGTCCGATACCTACTAATGCCCTCGTTTTATTGTCGATAATGTGTGGATTACTCGTCACTGTCTATCTGTGTGTATCAACCGTGGAAGAACCAGGCGCGCCATCTTTTCCCCAGTGTTCGATCATTTAATTCTTTTTGGAATATGGAGCGCAGGCATTTATGAGAAATCATGTAATGGGTCTGTTTGAAAATTGCGATTAAAGTTGAATAATTTAAAGGCTTGGGCTCAATAATAACACAAGGTGCATCACAGGTGGAATTGAACAGGGGCCGGTGACCATGAGAGATATTGCTGAGGTTTGCGTAGATGACGTGCGTAACATTAAAAAGACAGGATAATGGCTTTCTAATGGTGCTACTACAATACAATAGTTCGAAGATAAATCATAGTGATGTTTGGTATCACCCAATGCTACCCAGTAATCTGATTTTGCTCCATTCTCTGTTCCGCAGCTGCCCCAACTCCGCTGAAGATTCTCTCCAGGACACCCGACAGCAATTGATCTGTATCTCTGACTTGTGTGTGAAAGGGCTGAGATTCATCCGAGAAATTCCACCCTCCCTTGGAATTAAAATGGCATCGTAACTGCGATAGGAATACAAAACATTCAATGGCAGATCACTGAGTGGCTGTATGACGTTTCCGGCTCTTTGGAACAAACGCAGCCTGTGCCGAGCGGCGCCAGTTATACCTGTTTGATATCTCATATGTCGCTCGAGACTCCACCTGTGGTCACCAACACGGTTACTAATTCTAACAAAGGTACAAGGCCAACAGTCCAAGGAGAGCCAGCTACTGTTAAATTCTTAAAGAGATATTTCATAAAGTTCGCTCATATTAATAATAAGACCATAAGACCATAAGAGATAGGAGCAGGAGTAGGCCATTCGGCCCCTCGAGCCTGCTCCGCCATTTAATGAGATCATGGCTGATCTGATTTTTACCTCAACTCCACTTTCCCGCCTTTTCCCCATATCATTTGACTCCCTTGTTGATCAAAAATTTGTCGAACTCAGCCTTGAATGCATTCAATGACTCAGCCTCCACAGCTTTTTGGTGTAAAGAATTTCAAAGATTCACGACCCTCTGGGAGAAGAAATTCCTCCTCATTTCCATCTTAAACGGGCGACCCCTTATTCTGAGACTATGTCCCCTAGTTTTAGATTCCCCATGAGGAGCAACATTCTCTCAGCATCTACCCTATCGAGTCCCCTCAGAATCTTGTATGTTTCAACAAGATCTCCTCTCATTCTTCTAAACTCCAATGAGTATCGACCCAACCTGTTCAATCTTTCCTCATAAGACAACTCTTCCATACCCTGAATTAACCGAGTGAACCTTCTCTGAACTGCCTTCAATGCAAGTATGTCCTTCCTTAAATAAGGGCACCAGAACTGTATGCAGTACTTCAGGTATGGTCTCACCAGCACCCTGTACATTTGTAGCATGATTTCCCTGCTTTTATACTCCATCCCCCGAGAAATAAAGGCCTTCCGGATTACCTGCTGCACCTGTATGTTGACTTTTTGTGTTTCATGTACGAGGACAGCCAGATCCCTCTGTACCACAGCATTTTGTAGTATTTCTCCATTCAAATAATATTTTGCTTTTTTATTTTTCCTCCCAAAGTGGATGACTTCATATTTTCCCACATTATATTCCATCTGCCAAATGTTTGCCCATTCGCTTAACCTGTCAATATCCTTTTGCAGACACTTTGTGTCCTCATCGCAACTTGCTTTTCCACCTATCTTTGTATCATCCGCAAATTTGGCCACAAGACACTCTGTTCCTTCATCCAAGCCATTGATATATATTGTAAATAGTTGAGGCCCCAGCACTGATCCCCGCGGCACCCCATTAGTTACAGATTGCCATTTTAAAAATGACCCTTTTATCCGGACTCTTTGTTTTCTGTTCGTTAGCCAATCCTCTATCCATGCCAGTATATTACCCCAACACCATGAGCTCTTATCTTGTGCACTAATCTTTTATGTGGCACCTTATCGAATGCCTTTAGGAAATCCAAATATACTACATCCATTGGTTCCCCATTATCCACCATGCCCGTTCCTTCCTCAAAGCACATGATTTCCCCTTCATAAAACCATGTTGACTCTCCTTGATTGTATTATGAGTCTCCAAATATCCTGCTACTACTTCCTTAATAATGGATTCTAGCATTTTCCCAATGACAGATGTTAGGCTAACTGGTCTATAGTTACCTGCTTTCTGTCTCAGAATCTAGTGAAGTCTGGAAGATTACAACCAATACACCCACTCTCTCTGTGGCCACTTTCTTTAAGACCCTCGGAAGCAAGCCATTAGATCCAGGGGTCTTGTCAGCCTTTAGACCCATTAGTTTACCTCGTACTTTTTCTCTAGTGATAGTGATAGTGATAATCATGAAGATAGTTCACGGAAAACTCATGGAAAATATCAACAAAAATATAAAATTCATATTTTAATGTAAAATATAATTGACAATCGGTAGTAAAACCTGAAGTTATATCATCCGCTGCACAAATATTCTCAGCCAAACTTTATTAGCTTTCAAATTCCTGTATTTGATGTAAAAGCAAGAGGTTTATCTTTGTTATCTAATTATATTTCATATTCTGCTTATTATTAATCACTTTATTTTTTGTTCCCATCATCAAATGGTTTTATTCGTTATTATTATCTAGCTTTCCTGCCACAGGATTACCAGGAGCTACATTCAAGTTGTCGGCTCTCGAGTTTCTCCCAATGCAGTTCCCGATCCTGACCACCATTTTTGGCCACTCCTCGTGAAGAGTTGTGAAATTAACTCTCTGGCCAACTAGTTCTTTTTTATTCGTTCATGGGATGTGGGCGTCGCTGGCGAGGACAGCATTTATTGCTCATCCCTAATTGCCCTTGAGAAAGTGGTGGTGAGCCGCCTTCTTGAACCGCTGCAGTCCGTGTGGTGAAGGTTCTCCCACAGCGCTGTTCGGAAGGGAGTTCCAGGATTTTGACCCCTCACCCCTCCATGGCACAGCGGTTTGGAGTTGAACCTGTCTCATACATTTCATTTAAACGGTTCCCACAACCTGGCTCCAATTCAGCCGGTTACATCGTTTTCGTAACAATGAATGAATAAAAAATATCAGTCTGGGTGGAGTTAAGAATCACCAAGGGGCAGAAAACACTGGTGGGAGTTGTCTATAGGCTTCCAAACAGTCGTGGCAATGTAGGGGATGGCATCAAACAGGAAATTAGAGATGCATGTAGCAAGGGTACTGCAGTAATCAGCATAGACTGGCTAAACCAAATTAGCAATAATACTGTGGAGGATGAATTCCTGGAGTATGGATGAGATTTCTTTTAGACCAGTACATTGAGGAGCCAACCAGGGAACAGGCTATGTTAGATTGGGTATTGTGCACTGAGAAGGGCTTATTAATAATCTTGTTTTGCAGGGTCCTTTAGGGAAGAGTGACCATAACATGGTAGAATTCTTCATTGAGATGGAAAGTGAAGTAGTCCCATCCGAAACTAGGGTCCTATATCCAAACAAAGGAAACTACGAAGGTATGAGGAGTGAGTTGGCTATGATAGATTTGGAAGCTTCATTAAAAAAATGACAGTGGATAGGCAATGGCTAACATTTAAGGAACAAACGCATGAATTACAATAATTATACATTCTTTTCTAGTGCAAAAACGCAAGAGGACAAGCGGCCCAACCATGGCTAACAAAAGAAATTAAGGATAGTATTAGATCCAAAGAGGAGTCATATGAGCCAGAAAAGTAGCAAGCCTGAGGATTGGGAGCACTTTAGAATTCAGCAAAAAAGGACCAAGAGATTGATTAAGAGAGGAAAAATAGAGTATGACGAAGGAAAATAAAAGTGGACTGTAAAAGCTTCTACAAGTCTGTAAAAAGATAAAGATTAGTGAAGACAAATTTAGGTCCCTTACAGTCAGAGAGATTTTATAATGGGGTACACGGAAATGGTAGAGCAATTAAACAAATACTTTGGTTCTGTCTTCACAGAAGAGGACACAAATAACTTCCCAGAAATGTTAGGGAACCAAAGGTCCAGTGAGAATGAGGAATTAAAGAAAATTAGTATCAGTAAAAAAATAGTGCTGGAGAAATTAATGGGACTGGAAGCCGATAAATCCCCAGGGCCCGATAATCTGCATCCCAGAGCACTAAGAGAGGTAGCCATGGAAATAGTGGATGCATTGTTTGTCATCTTCCAAAATTCTATAGATTATGGAACAGTTCCTGCAGATTGGAGTGTGGCAAATTAACCCCACTATTTAAAAAAGGAGGGAGAGAGAAAACAGGGAACTACAGACCGGTTAGTCTAACATCAGTAGTAGGGGAAATGCTGGAGTTTATTTCCAAAGAATGTGATAACAGGACAAGTAGAAAATATCAACGGGATTGGACAAAGTCAACATTGATTTATGAAGGGGAAGTCATGTTTGGCAAACCTACTGGAGTTTTTTGAGGATGTTTCTGGTAGAATAAATAAGGGAGAACCAGTGGATGTGGTTTATTTGGATTTTCAGAAGGCCTTTGATAAAGTCCCACATAAGAGGTTAGTATGCAAAATTAAAGCACATGGGATTGGTGGTAATATACTGGCATGGATTGAAAATTGGTTAACAGACAGGAAACAGATAGTAGGAATAAATGGATCTTTTTCGCGGTGGCACAGTTCAGTGCTGGGGCCGCAGCTATACACAATATATATCAATGATTTGGATGAGGGAACCAAATGTAATAGTTCCAAGTTTGCTGATGACACAAAACTAGGTGGGATCGTGAGTTGTGAGGAGGATGCAAAGAGGCTTCAAGGCGATTTAGACAAGTTGAGTGAGTGGGCAAATACATGGCAGATGCAGTATAATGTGGATAAATGTGAAGTTATACACTTTGGAGGAAAAACAGAAAGGCAGCGTATTATGTAAATGATGATAGACTGGGAAATGTCATGTACAAAGGGACCTGGGTGTCTTTGTACACCAGTCACTGAAAGCAAACATGCAGGTGCAGGAAGCAGTTAGGAAGGCAAATGGTATGTTGACCTTCATTGCAAGAGGATTTGAGTACAGGAGCAAGGATGCCTTACTACAGTTATTCAGGGCCTTGGTGAGACCACATCTGGTGTATTGTGTGCAGATTTGGTCTCCTTACCTAAGAAAGGATATACTTGCCATAGAGGGAGTACAGCGAAGGTTCACCAGACTGATCCCTGGGATGGCAGGAGAGATTGGGTCGACTCAGCCTGTATTCACTCGAGTTGAGAAGAATGAGGGGGGATCTCATTGAAACATATAATTCTGACAGGTGTAGACAGACTGGATGCAGGGAGGATGTTTCTCCTGGCTAGGGGTTCCAGAGTGAGGGGTCACAGTCTCAGTCTTTAGGACTGAGATGAGGAGAAATTCCTTCACTCAGAGGGTGGTGAACCTGTGGAATTCTCTACCACAGAATGCTGTGGAGGCCAAGTCACTGAATATATTTAAGAAGGATATAGATAGATTTCTAGACACAAAAGCATCAAGGTGTATGGGGGGAGAGCGGGAATATGGTATTGAGATAGAGGATCAGCCATGATCATATTGAATAGCGCAGCAGGCTCGAAGGGCCGAATGGCCTACTCCACCTCTTATTTTCTATGTTTCTATATTACATTCGAACCAGCCTTTGTGTAGAGAGTATTTTACCTCTCCCTTTATTTTTTGAGATTATGTTCAATTTGTGGTCAGTCGTTACAGTCTACTGACCACTGGAAACAATCTATCATTATTACCTTATCATAACGCCTCATGCTCTTGAAAGCCTCTATCAGGTCACTGCCTAAATTTTTCAACTCAAGTGAAAGGTGTCCAAGCTTCTCAAATAATAACAACTCCACATTCCTGGTAATAAAGCCTGCCCCTTTTCAATTGTTTTTATATCCTTCCTTAGCTTTAGAAAAGCTCTTACATCAGTTGAAGATTATCTCCTTGAAATTGTATTCAATGCCACCAAATACAAAACCATGACATTCCCTTGCATCTTTATTGTACAATAAACTTCTGCTGCCATCATTATTTAAGGTCCCTTTGCTGCTCTCCATTTAGAATCCTATAATTTTTGATGGATTTCCTATTCTTTCTTCCAGAAATGTACTATTTTACATTTTTTTACATTCTCCATGGAATATTTATCTGCCCTTCGAACTAACTATCGATGTCGCCTGCAGGATTTCACAAGCTGCATCAGAATATCCGTCTTACCTCCCCATTAGGTGTTATCAGCAAATTTTAATGTTGCTCCCTCAATTCCCCAGTCGAGATAATTAATCTTTATAACAAATATAAGCAGCTCAACACAGACGCCGGGGAACATCTCTCGGCACGCCTTTCAACTCGGAGAAGCGTCCTTTTACCCTTGCACTTTGTTTTCTGTCCTCCAACCATCTCTGTATCCACCTGGCCACCTTGTCCTTACTTCCACGTGCCTTTGTGATATGTGGTATCTTATCAACTACGTTTTCAAAATTCATGCAATCTACATCTGCGGTACTCTCTTTTTCTCTATCCTCTCTGTTATTTCTTCAATTCATTCTTTGAATCTGTTTTTTTCGAAATCCGTACTGCCAGGACTTGATTAGCTTAGGTTTCTACAAGTTTTATGCCGACTGACGTAGGTCCTGCTAAATGCGAGTAAATGTGCAACTGTTTACCTGTCATTTTATGTTTCAGGTTGCTTCACATTCTATTTTCTCATCTATTTACAACTCGTTGGCTTCGAGATGAAGATTAAGTCAACGTGGTGTAGATTATTTTGATAATTAGTTAACCGAAAGTGATACATTCATGGGTAATGGTACAAAATTAAAATTTGGGCGTTTTGTGTTCTGTGTCCTGCGTTGTGATACAATGTAAGCTATCAACGAAGTGTTGATTTTAGCTGCACCAGATGTTTTGCGAAATAGGTACACTAGCGAATCGTTTTATCGAGCTAAATAAACAAACGGTTAAGTAGTTCAGCTCGAAGCACCACCTGCTCAAACTTTAAATTTAGGTCTGTTAATTCCAACATCATCAAAACGTGCCGAAAGTCAAATAATGGTAGTTATTAAACACCATGTTTCAATGTAATTGTGATAACATACGATATTCACATTCAACTGAGATACGATTTCATATTTGCCGTTGTAACATCTGCTATCATCATCAATAGTACAGTCTGAAATATATAATCCCCTTAAGGCGCCTGTTTGTATTCCATTCTTTCCAATTTCTTCTATTATATTAAGTGTAAGGTAAACCGCAAAAGTGTTTCCTAAATACATTTTCTGGCGTTTCATTTATTCATCGGTACACAAATACAGTGAAATTGGTTAAACCCATGACACTTGGCATAATTTCTTCGTGTACTGCAATACTGTAAGATTAATCACACGGGCTTCCAAATTGAAGTTCTTGGTATTGTCCAAAATGTCAACAGAGTTCGGCTAAAATGAAGCGCATGTTATTTAGTCGCCCCATAATTGTAACTATTTATGTGACATGTTATGAAGAACGTTACTCATTCAAGTTGTTCCTATCGCGTGTTTTACGCCTGAGAACTAGAGATTGGAGGCGATAAAGGAGGAGATTTTGCAAATACTTTTGAATGCGGCATCTCACAGCCCCGCTCCAAACACATTAGGGCACTGGGCAAAGGGAAGAAGTCCGCATTCGGGATATCACAGGAGAGGGAATTCCACATGGAATTCCTGCTGCTCGACCGCCCGGCAGCACCAGTTCATAACAAGGGGTGACTGGAAGACAGTAATAAGTGGAGAGTTATTTCCCTTTAAAACATTGTAGGAATATAAGATAAATCTGTTATGAATATCTGTGTTAGAAGAAGCAGAATCGGTGAAATTGACACCTGTTTTGAGAAAGTAAAATGTTGGTAAGCGCAAAGTGATCGTGACACGGGCGACTGCACTGGTTGCTTAGGAACAAAACGGTCAGCAAATCTCACTTCACCAACGAAACCGATCTTCCGAACCTGCAGATACAGGGTGTAGAACGTCATTGTGACGCATTTCAGCTTAAATATTCAGCAGACCCTTCTTCTAATGGCAAACTCATGATCAGTGCAGTCTGTGATCAGAGTAATCTTTTACTCGTAATGTTGTCGAGTGTAATACTTCTGTTCCTGCACCTGTCTCTCGGGGAATTATTTACACAGGTATCTTTTATTCTCTATCCCAGCTGTCTCAGTAAAAAATGCACCTGAAGGTGTTACCACTTAAACTGAATGACATTTAGTTCGTCTGTCTATATTCTTCTTTCTCTAATTTATTTCCATGTACAAATATTTTCTAAAGTGCCTGGTTCCACATAGCATATAAGTAACCAGATCTTTAATATATTTTCTAACAGCTGCCGCGCGTATTTCTCAACCCCCCGAACAAGTGATTGCATTAAGGGGGGCAGATATCACCTTCTACTGTGTAATCCCGCTCTCTCAGGACAACTCAGAAGTGCATTGGTGGAAACACGGCGAGAAAGAATATTTGCAAACAACGGCCGATAACAGAAAGCGATTTGGTGTCAAAAATAAAGAAGCCAGTTTCTTTGAGCTGCGGAACGTGACTTTCCAGGACTCTGGAATCTATCAATGCACAGTGATCCGTCAGGGAAGAGTTCGTGGAAATGGAACGGGCTCAAATCTAATTGTGTGCGGTAAGTGACTGGGGTGAGTGGGAACTTCCAAATGTATCAAATGTAACAGTATAAAACATTTATATTAATACATTTACAGTCAAACTCAATGTCACTCCGATTTCTCTGTACATAGCTGTTAATTACACCGCACAATATGGCGCTTCATTTGCTGAGTTGTGTGAAATTCCATCAATATTAACCAGAGTAAGTAACATGTTACTGGATTCATCTCAACATGTAGTTTCTACATCAGACTTCTGATGAGGGAAGGTGCGGAACAAATTCCAAACATATTGATGACTGATTCATATTAATGCGTCTCCCCCGTCATATACAGGGGTTTAACCCTATTTTAGAAGCTTTATTTGTCCCTGTCGCTGTCAGTGGGGTTTAACGGTCACTCCTGAAATTAATGCTCACATTAATTTCAGGAGTGACCGAATGGCGGTTCGAATGGCGGATTTCAGATAAGCTACAATTAACTGTTAATCATTGGATTTACTCAACACATAGAACCATGAACCAGAACTTTGCCGCCGCTTTCCCCTGCAATAAACGAATCATTCCCCAGAAATTGTGTTGCTGAAGCCTTCTGAGGTTGAGCGGAAAGTAATTTCCCTGAGCCGATCCCATGCTCCTGCTGTGTGGGCTTCCCGATATCCACTAGGGCCCTCCTTTCATTATCAGTAATACACAGATTACTCGTTTCTCTCTTGGGGAGACAGACAGACAGAGCTAGAGATCCTAACAGAGAAGGACAGAGGATGCCATTCTTCTCCCACATCTTCTGTTTCAGATCTCCCCAGAAACCTGATTTTCCCCATTTTCTGTCCGCAGCTGCCCCAACTCCACTGAAGATTGTCTCCAGGACACCCGAGAGCAAATCACCGACTTCTCTGACTCTTGTGTGTGAAACGGCTGAGTTTTACCCGGAGGATTTCACCCTCACTTGGTATAAAAATGGCGTCAAAACCACAACTGGGATAAATATCACGAAACGCAGAACACTGAGGGTCTGTATGAAGTTTCCAGCACTTTGGAAGTGACTCAGCCGAAGCGGAATGGGTCTGTTTACACCTGTTTGGTAACTCATGTCACCCTCCAGGAACCCGCCATTGTAACCTACAATGTCAGCAATTCCAACCCAGGTAAGGGGTCGAAGAAGTGAGGTCAGCTATTGTTAAATACTGAACGGATATTTCATAGGGTTTGTTCATATTAATAATCATGAAGATGATTCACGGATAATTCACGGAAAACTCATGGGAAATTTCTACAAAGCATAAAATGCATATTTTAATGTAAAACATCATTGACAACGGGTAGTAAAAGCTGAAGTTATATCATTCGCCACACATAGGTATTCAGTCAAACCTCAATAGCCTTCAAATTTCTGTATTTGATGTAAAGCAAATATAAGCAGAGGTTGATTTTTGTTATCTGATTATATTTCATATTCTGCTTATTATTTATCACATTTTATTTATTTTTGTTTCCATGTTAAAATGGTTTTATTCGTTACTATTATCTAGCTTTCCTGCAACAGGAAGATTACCAGGAGCTACATTCAAGTTGTCGGCTCTCGGGTTTCGCCGAATGCAATTTGCGATCCTGACCCCCCTTTTCGGCGACTCCCAGTGAAGAGTTCTGAAATTAATTCTCTGACTAACTTGTACCCCTCACCCCTCCATGGCACAACGGATTGGAGTGGACCGGTCTCATAAATTGCATTGAAACGGTGCTCACAACCTGGCTGCAGTTCTGCCGGTTACACCGTTTTATTAAAAGCTATTTGCCTGGTCAGGCGACAGTGAATAAACCATCGCGCGTTGATCTCCTATTTTGCGATATTCTTACCTCAATAAATACAGTGCAGTGTAGATGTGTGAATTGGGCGTTTTAACCGATTTCTGCAATTCGGCATTTTGTGCGGGCAACGGTGAAATGATTGTCACCGAATTGCCTGCGATTTGATCAGACAATAAATAAAGAACATGAGAAAAGTCAAGGGTAAGAACAAACCATTCGGTCCAGGGAAACATCCCTCTCGTATTCTACCTCTTCTAAAACAGTGTTTCAAAAGTCATAAATTCAGTACCCCTCCTCGAAGATAATTCCAGAAATGTCTCATCCATTTCAGACATTTGAGAAATTCCTTCCAACATTATATCCAAAAAAGTAACATTTTTAATTTAGACTTCCTTATTGCCGTTCTATGCAGTTACTGAAAGCATCATTACTTTAACCAATACGCTCTCTTCTGGCACCTTTTTAGGAAACACCCGCCATAACGTACAACTCAATATATATGCTCCTATTGTTCTTACAGATCCTGTCGGTATGTCTCTTTACTACTCGGGTTTTAGATATGCCATGGGCGGTGCGGCGTTTCTAGTGCTCCTGGTCATCACCGGGACGCACTGCCAATTGCAGGTTAATGAAGGTAAGATCTATCGTAAGCGTTCGATTTGCATACAAAACTTCAGGGAGCGGTGGGGAGAGGTAGTGTGAGACTCCGAATAACACAAAGAAGGCAGTGTTATCTGATTTCAGGGAGCGTCCATTGTTCCAACAGTAACAGATTCTGCACTTTATCCTCACAGAATCAGATTAAAAATGGATCCGATTACCTGTATATTTGCAACAACAATTTCCACTTTGCAGTGTGATAAACGAACTGTACCCTGACACATAATCACTTTCCAAACTAGTGGGTTGTGGGTCCCCAACTAGTTTGAATGAAGCGGTGTGAGGCTCCGGCCGATAATGGCCATAGGTCATTGCTGATCTCTACCGGGACTCCGATTCATTAACTATCGGTACAATCTGAAATTGAAAATCATGTTCCGCTTCATACTGGCTCTGGAAAGGTCTTTGAAATCACTTTGAAATCTTGGAAACTCAGTAAATATTTCAATCGTTCCTTATAATGACATTTCATTAATTCACAGGGAAAAAAGGCAAAGACTGGACCGAACGGTCGTGAAAGGCCGGTACGTTCATCCATTCATCACAGCAAAGTGTTCAAATATGCAGAAAGATTGATATCATGGAGATATTTTTATCATAATCATGTCAGAACAGTTTGCCTATTTCCTAAAAGTATTTGTTTTGTTCCGCTTAATAGGTCATTCAAATCGTGTTCAGAAAAATATTTGACGCTGGCGGGGAAAGATTTCACCCCCGAGGGCGAAATTGGTTTTCGGAAAAGAAAGGCGAGTGCAGTGTACAACGGGCGGCCGCTTCCCTATCGCCCGTTTCGCGCTACCGCCGAAGGCCAATTTCACCCAGTCTCCGGTGTGTTGCTATTTTAAATTATTAATTAGTAGAAAATAAAACTGTCAGTTTCGTTGAAAATGTATCTAAGTAATTACTGTTTATAGAGTCAATATTATTTATAATTGGGGAAATTCTTAATATTGTGGAACAACCGCTCATTTAATCATTTATGTGGTGTATAATGAACATTGACGGGTTTACATAATAAGTTATAGCGAGCACAGTACTCAGCGGTCAGTTTGGGTTCCGCCAGGACCACTCGGCTCCAGACCTCATTTCAGCCTTGGTCCAAACATGGACAAATGAGCTGTATTCCAGAGGTGAGGTGAGAGTGACTGCCCTTGACATCAAGGCAGCATTTGACCGAGTGTGGCACCAAGGAGCCCTAGTAAAATTGAAGTCAATGGGAATCAGGGGGAAAACTGTCCAGTGGCTGGAGCCATACCTAGCACAAAGGAAGATGGTAGTGGTTGTTGGAGGCCAATCATCTCAGCCCCAGGACATTGCTGCAGGAGTTCCTCAAGGCAGTGTCCTAGGCCCAACCATCTTCAGCTGCTTCATCAATGACCTTCCCTCCATCATAAGGTCAGAAATGGGGATGTTCGCTGATGATTGCACAGTGTTCAGTTCCATTCGCAACCCCTCAAATAATGAAGCAGTCCGTGCCTGCATGCAGCAAGACCTGGACAACATCCAGGCTTGGGCTCATAAGTGGCAAGCAACATTCGCTCCAGATAAGTGTCAGGCAATGACCATCTCCAACAAGAGAGAGTCTAACCACCTCCCCTTGACATTCAATGGCATTACCATTGCCGAATCCCCCACCATCAACAACCTGGGGGTCACCATTGACCAGAAACGTAACTGGACCAGCCATATAAATACTGTGGCTACGAGAGCAGGTCAGAGGCTGGGTATTCTGCGGCGAGTGACTCACCTCCTGACTCCCCAAAGCCTTTCCACCATCTACAAGGCACAAGTCAGGAGTGTGATGGGATACTCTCGACTTTCTTGGATGAGTGCAGCTCCAACAACACTCAAGAAGCTCGACACCATCCAAGATAAAGCAGCCCGCTTGATTGGCTCCCCATCCACCACCCTAAACATTCATTCCCTTCACCACCAGCGCACAGTGGCTGCAGTGTGTACCATCCACAGGATGCACTGCAGCAACTCGCCAAGGCTTCTTCGACAGCACCTCTCAAACCTGCGACCTCCACCACCTAGAAGGACAAGAACAGCAGGCACATGTGAACAACACCACCTGCACGTTCCCCTCCAAGTCACATACCATCCCCACTTGGAAATATAACGCCGTTCCTTCATCGTCGCTGGGTCAAAATCCTGGAACTCCCTTCCTAACAGCACAGTGGGAGAACCGTCACCACACGGACTGCAGCGGTTCAAGAAGGTGGCTCAGCACCACCTTCTCAAGGACAATTAGGGATGGGCAATAAATTCCGGCCTCACCAGCGACGCCCACATCCCATTAACGAATAAAAAAACATTCCCACTTATGTAACAATATTAATTATGGTTTCTGCAGTTTATCTCTTGTCTACGTTGTTTTGTTCACTGTTTAACTCGTAGTCTGTAAACTATGAACTAGCAAATGAACTAGCAAACATACCAAAACATATACTTGTCCATGGCCCATGTAGGAAGCAAAGGCTGAGATCGTTGATACGCTGCTTTCGGTTTGAACAGAACTCATTAAACTTCAAGACGTAAACTTGAATTGAAGAAGATTGTTTACAATCAGGCGGGGGTGGGAAGCGGATCAGACAGACACAGATCACCAGCGTAGCACCAATATTCATGAGATAACGGAAAATATAAGGCTGGCTGACTCTGGTCGTGCATTGTATCTAAAGCTGTTTGTGTGTTATTCTGTTGATTATTTTCGGCAGCAGTCCACAAACTGGCAAACCCACCAATTAAAAATATTCCCAAACACGGGTTACAGACCAAAAATGGACCCTAGCGACTCTAGGCTCCCAAAAAATGGGGAAATCCCAAAATAACAAATAAACACAGATTAACATATTCCAGTATTATATCATTCAAAGAAGGTGTAATTGTTTGTTATTGCTTATATGTTTGAGGAATTTTCATTGATTTACCTGTACGAAAAACTTACTTTCTTTGTACCTTTTTGATCAATCTGTTATGTTTTGCAGATGAGAAATCTCTGCAATTATATACGAACTGTTTTTTTTGTACCTGGTTATTATCATGCTTAACTTCAATAAAAATAGATGTTCTACGATTTCTCTCTTATCAACCATTAGTGATAATTTTTCTTCTCGAGAAAAACTGCAAAACCTGAATTTTGATCTATGTGTTGGCTTGGTGTATTGTGACTTCCAGTCCAGGCGATTCTCCTGATGTGGAAGGCAGAACGCTCCAATCTATGGACTCGTCCATAAACCCACTGAACCCAGCTTGCATTTGATGGAACATGAGGTGCCTTTCTCTAATTTCTGAATGAATATCCATTTAGCCCAGACAATTCCAAGTGGCTCCCAAAGGAAATGCCCCGATTATTCTCATTATGCTCTCTCTTCAAAAGGACAGAGATTCTAGACAGTTCTGAGACAAGCAACAAGAATGAATCCGGGACCTGGCAGTTAAGTTGTGAGAAAAACCCCACGGAGCCGATTGCATTTTTATTGGAGGTAATAACAAATTACAAAGGATTCAGCCCTTTAAAATGTTGAAAGACGTGGCTGATGTAGATAAGCTCGCTGTGTGACTTCACACGCAACAACAGGTTCTGAATTAACAATTCCCAAAGAAGAGAATAGATTTACAACCATTTTTTACTGTGGCTGTTTGTTCAGCTGGGGGATAACTAGTAGTTTGAATGGTTAAACTGTCATCTATTTGGAAGTAGATCACTTGAATTACAGGGTGAGAACTATCTGGTTGCTGGAAGAATAGCAGCCCAACAGTTCCAGCGACTAAGCCTTCAACTCAGAAATTAAAGATAATACAAGACGTAGTGAATCGGTTGCATTTTATTTGGCCTAACTGTCTTTGTTTGATGACTCTGTGCATTAACAAGCGTTTTAGAGTCCTAGAATGTTACAGCAGAGAAGCAGATCTTTGGGCTTCTAAAGTCTGAACGTTTTTTCTCTCCACATGAACCACTTAATTTGACTTATTTTGCTTTTAGTTTCTCACAATCTTTAATATCCCTCTTTTCAAGCAACTAATTCCATTCTAAAAGAAATCCTGTGCTGGGGTTGTTGCAGAGAACTTTATATCACATTCTAACCAGCCTCCGTGTAGAGAGTATTTTACCTCTCCCTTTATTTTTTGAGATTATGTTAAATTTCTGGTCAGTCGCTACAGTTTACTGACCACTGGAAGCAATATATAATTATTACCTTATCATAACGCGTCTTAGTGTTGAAAACCTCTTAAACATCTCAGCTCAAGTCAAAGATGTCCAAGCTTCTCAAATAATAACAACCCCACGTTCCTGGTAATTATACCTGCCCCTTTTCAATTGTTTTTATATCTTTCCATAGTTTTAGAAAAACTTTTCCACCAGCTGAACATTACCTCCTTGCTTTTGTATTTTATGCCATCAAATACTAAACCAGGACATTCCCTTTGCATTTTTATTGTACAATAAATTTCTGCTGCCATCATTCGTTAAGGTCCCTCTGCTGCCCTCCATTTGAAATCCTATAATTTGAGATGCATTTCCCATTCTTACCTCCAGAAATGTACTATTTCACATTTCTCTCCATTCGCGATGAACTATCTACCTGCCCTTCGAACCAACTATCGATGTCGCCTGCCGGATTTCACAATCTGCATCGGAATGTCCTTCCTGCCTCCCCATTGTTTGTCATCTGCAAATTTTAATGTTGCTCCCTCAATTCCCCAGTCAAGATAGTTAATCTTTATAATAAATAAAAGCAGCCCACCAGAGACCCCGGGGGACACATCTCGGCACATCTTTCCACTCCGAGAAATATTCTTTTACCCTTATACTTTGTTTTCTGCCCTCCAATCATCTCTCAATCCCCATAGCCACTTTGTCCTTACTTTCACGTGCTTTTGTCGTACGTGGTATCTTATCAAATGCGTTTTGAAAATCCATACAAACTACATCTGCGGCATTCTCTTTCTCTATTCTCTTTGTTATTTGTTCAATTCATTCTTTAAATCAAGCGGATTTGCTTTTTGTAAATTCGTGATTGCTGGACTTGATTAGCTCAGGTTTCTACAAGAATTTCGCAATTTTATGGCGAATGTCGCAGGCCCTGCAAATTGCAAGTAAATGTGCAACTGTTTACGTATCATTATGTTGCAGGTTGCTTCACATTGTTTTTTCTCATCTTATAACAATTCGTTGGATTCGAGGAACATTATTGTTGTAGATTATTTTGAAAATTATTTAACCGAAAGTGACACATTTATGTGCAGTGGTACAAAATTAACATTTGGACATTCTATCAATCCTGTGTTCTGAGAAAATGTAAGATATTAACTGAGGTGTTGACGAGTCTGGATTTAGCTACACGAAATGTTTTGCTAAATATCGACACGAGCGAATCGTTTTCTCGAGCTAAAATGAAGCGCGTGTTATTTATTCGCCCCATCAGTGTAAACATCTTTAGAAGAATGTTACACATTCATATTGCTCCTATTACAGTGTTTTGCACCTTGGAGGTGATAAAGGAGAAGATTGTACAAATAATTTCTAATGAGGCATCTTGCAATCCTGCTCCAACCACATCGGAGTCAAGAAATCCACATTCGTGATTTCACAGGCGAGTAATTTCCATTCGGAATTTCTGCTCCTTGACCGCCGGGAATCAGCAGTTCAGGTTCATAACAAGGGGTCACTAAAAGACTCACTAGAGGGGTATTTCGCTTTAAAGCATTGAAGGATTATAAGACAAATCTGTCATGGATATCTGTCATGAATATCTGTATTCGCAAGAACCAGGACCGGTGGAATTGATACACGTTTTGAGAAAGTAAATATTAGTGTGGGATTATAAAAATAAATGACTGGACAGTGACTATTTTTAGCATAAGGGAACTCAACATTAATTATTCCCCATTTACATCCAGTTTCATCACACGATCACAGCTTGCAGTTAATGAACAGATCAGATCATTTACATGCTTTTTTATGAATTATAATGACATTTCATAATGGATATATCCAGTATAATTGTGAATACATAATAGGGACGTTAAAGGGAGATTACGGTGTGTAATACAGTAAAAACTTATATTCATTTTATTTCCATCTTTTTACCCAGAAAGAACATAACAGAAAATAGACAGTTACCTAGTAATGTTACAAAAGCACTTCAATCAGCTGATTTCTAGTTTGTCTCGTGTTTTCCATAACTCTTTTCAACCCTGATGGTGAGCTGAACCATAATCCTTAACAACACCCGTTCACCCATATACTCACGATTTCGACTGAGTGTACTCAGCACTGACAGAAACATGCGAGTTGGTAAATTCAAGAATGTAACGCAGTCCGCAGTCCACAACATCATTTGAGCTACTTGATGCTAAAGTTGAACATTCATTGCCTTAGTGAATGATTCTGCAGTAATGATTAAATTGCAATGTTTGAATTGATTTATGGAAATACAAATTTACAATAAAAGGCTGCACATTGGGATCAGCTTGTGTGAACAGGTAATACCAGAGAGACTCAAATTCCTATGGCAGTGGCCACACTTGATATTTAACAAACTGACGATTTTAATGACCAAAGCAACTTAAAACCCTGACTATTTTCATAGTGGAATGCCAGCACACGCTATCTGTGTCACACTTGTATCTGGTTTGCTTAAATTAGGTTTTCATTAAGAAAGCAATAAACTACAACTGAAAATGTACAGAACGCACAAATCAAACACGAGGAAGGTGGATAGAAACAACACCGATGATGAATTCCTAAGAACATGTTGAAGTAACAAAGCATGACTGGTGAGTACAATCTACAAACAAAATAAAGAGAAACCAACGAAATTGCTCCACTTTTTGAAAATCTTTTGCTTTCTGTTCCATCACTAAGATGAGGGTTTACTGCTGGCAAAATATCGGGGTTACAAAATTTAGAAGAAAATATTCAAACCTATTGACACAATAACATTTTCTGTGTTTTCAACAGATTCTGAGAACATTTTCGGTTGGAAGCTTGCTTCTCTCTGAGAAGCCTGAGTCTACAGTGTAAGGGCTTTCCAGAGATGTCAATCTGTCGGCTGACAAGGCAGGAGAGTACAATTCCGACCATTCACTGCTGTGACTGATTTTAACAGCCTGTGTTGAGAATTGCGAGCAAGCACTTACAGCATCTTCCTTTCTGAATCCAATGAACACGCTCATTGTCAGAACATGTCATGACTTGTGATTCGAAAACACATCCTTTGTCCCTGTGCAACAACGAAAGAGGCAATGGTGCGGAATGATGGAAGCAAAAAGGTAAAGAAGCATCGATTTTTCTCAACGAATACTTTTAAAGATAACAACATTTTTTTGCATGGAACATTAAAGCAATGTAAAACAGGAACTTTTGAAAACTTTCTTAAGCAGCTATATTCAACCGGCTACTGATTTATGTAACTAAAGATATTACATGCCATTCCGTTCAACGGACACGTGCACCTCTTTGACGTAGTATCATAGTAGGTACTGCACAGAAGGAGGCCATTCAGCCCATTGTGCATGTGCCGCCTCTTTAAGAGAGCTATCCAATTGGTCCAATTCCCCTGCTCTTTCTCCATAGCCCTGTAAATATTTCCCCTTCAAGGAATTACCAATTCATTTTTGAAAGTTGCCATTGAATCTGCTTCCATCATCCTTTCAGGTTGTGCACTCCAGATCATTACAACTCGCTGCCTCGCCCAGGCTCTTTTGCCGATCATCTTAAATGGAAACTTAATTGCAGAGGTTACCTTCATCCTAACAGTCTGCGTCCGAAATAGGTGTGACCAGTTCCTTCTGAGAAACTGTCACAGAACCAAATTGCCCAATTTGGAACTCTCACTGAGAGAAACCATGTGATAGTTTGCATGGGGTTGAATTAATATCATATTGGTATAATTGCCAGCGTTCTACTCTGGTTGGGGCTGAGCCATACCCTTAGCACCATGCATGCCTTGCTTCTGGGTGGAGCTGACACCCTAAAATGTCCCCTGTATAATCTGCAACGAAATTGCAAACCTATTCGTTGTAAACGGGTTCGGAATTTTGTTATATATAGCACATAGTGGAGAACGACATAAGTCTACCAGGAAATAGTTCCATTCCCCAGCCCACACATCCTTCGCCTCGATTAGTGCAGAATTCACCCCAAGAGATTTCAAAAAGGAGGAAAATGGAATTTGAAATTCAGTTATACTAAAATCAGAAATATTCAATATCAGATTACACTTCGGTTGTGCACTTCAGCTGTTCAGTAAAAGTGTAAAGAAAACATGTTGATACAAATGAATCGCTTAGTGCCGTGCACATATTGACAGTGGTGTCATATGTTAAGTAGCTCAAAGCAAGGTCGAGGAACAGCACTTCATCTTTCCATTAGGCACTTAACAGCCTTCCGGCCTTAACATTCAGTTCAACAACTTTAGATCATAACACCAGGTTATAGTCCAACAGTTTTATTTGAAAATCACAAAGTTTCGGAGGCTTTCTCCTTCATCAGGTGAGTGTGGGATTCCATGGACCGTACCGCATATATAGTCAGAGAACAATGCCTGGTGATTACAGATAATCTTTCCAACTGCCTGTTGTCAAGGCAATCAAAGTGTTCAGACAGAGAGTCATTACATACAGGGCTACTGAATATACAAACGGTAAGGACCCAAATGCCTATGTCGGAATTTCTAATGGAAATTGGTTCTCTGCGTATGTCAAGCTGTAATTATGCCCTCCCACAATCGGGGCATTGCACTGGCACGTGGGCGTAATTGCAACTCAACGGGTATATCATGGGAAATTTCCATTATAAAAATGAATATCGGAATTGATAGGACAGAATGTACATGACTTAAAATGGATATCGAATTACGTCTGCTTGCAGCGGATCAAACAACACCCATCGTCTAATCTGATGACTGCACACCAGTTTGATTCTCCTTGTGCAACACTATGGGCGATTGAATCCATTTTATAAAATTTACCTTAACATTAAAAAATGGCTGATGCGGACTAACATGATACAAGCAGAGCCAGTGACTTATGATGAGATGAGCTACAGGAAGACAGTTAGCCTTCGTGATTAGGATTACATCTTTTTGTGGAATATTTCAGCACCTCCTGCTGCTGGTCATTATTTATCCTTTTTATAAAAAGGACGTGGGCGGGAGTTCAAGTTAAATTAAAAGAAATAAAAAATGACAAATTTCCTCTTCTTGTAGTTGGGCATAAAGGATTGTTTCTCCTATTGCCATGCAATTTCTCCTGCCCGATATTCCAATGGTCCCATGACCTCTCACAATGTTCCTAGAACCTCCCTCTCCTGTGTATCCGGTACCTTGCGTCTTCCCTCCCACTCCTCCCGACCATTGGGCCCAAGCTTCCCCTTCCCCTCCCTAAATTATACTGCGAAAACCTGAGACACCATCAAATTACTCCAGACCCTGATCCCCTTCCCAATGCGCCGTGGTCCTATGATTGGCCCGAATTGCGATAAGCCAATTGTCCCTCACAATAGAACTTGGCAAAAGAGCGTGTTCTTTCCAACCTCTGACTCATTATGAGCAACGCCACGAGAGATCAGCTCGTTATATATTACAAAATCGAACAGCTTTGCACTGTTCATGTCACCTTCCTCCATTATAAATTGATAACTCCACATGATTAATAGAAACAGCCAAAATAATCTTGTCACGCTATAGGTACACCATTTCAGTCGTGAAGGCCCTACTGCGTCATAACTAGCAGGACGGTGTAATTCGAGCTTGAGAAGTTTACCCTGGCAGTTTACATTATAAGTGTGGCTCTAAGAATTTGTATTGAAAACGCAGAAAAATTGCTAGTGAATGTATGACTTTAAAAAGTGACTGGATTATATCTGCACGTCCTGGCCCAATTAAAATCTGCCCACTAAAATCATTTTAATTGAAGACAACACATAGTCTTGACAGTGTGCAAAACCACGGGCAATTAATTAGTAATATATTAACAATCTTACATATGCACCTGGTTCAATTATAACTTCCCCAGTTCACTTTTATAATGCGAAGTACCTAAATAAACTGGCCACAATGTACTGCCATGCTGCCACTAGCACTGAACTGCCTCAGCGTTATACCTCGTTGCTCCTCGGCCTGTACTTCAGGGAAGCTCCTATGTTCTGACTGCTCTGCTTCCTAGATTGTCATAATTTTGCGATTTAACTATAAATAATTATATAAAACAAAAGTAGATGAGAATAAGGACAGAATTTATGATTTCAATATATAAATTGAATTAATTCTGCGTCCTCCGGGCCAATTATTTCTCAACCCTCAACCGCTCCGTCACGGAAACACCACCCTTGGTCCTGGCTCCCGGCGTGTAACGACACGACGAAGGTGCCGAGTATTGTTGCTGACTCCACTCTCAGCGCGTCCGGACCACCACCGACCTGCTGGCACTACAACGTTTCTTCACTCGTTCAATTCATTTCTTCTGTTGCTATTTTTGATTCTTCTGCTGCGTTGGCCGAATCTGGGTGTGTTTGGTGTGGGTCGTACTTTGAAGTATTGGGCTCTGCGAAGTTTAAATTCTTCATTTGGATTCGACTATAAAGTACAGGACTTCAGGCATTGGGATCAGACTGCAAATGATTCGGGGTATAATTGTCAGTTTACAAAAGTGACCTCCCCAATTAGCACAGCGGCCCACTCATTCGGCCGTCCTTGTTCCCTCCTCAAAAATTTTAGTCAGACTCGACCTTCCCTGAACAAATCCATGCTGACTGTCCTTGATTAATTTGTACTTTTCTAAATGACGATTCATACTGTCCACAGAATTCTTTCCAATAATTTACCCACCTCTGAGATTAGGTTGTACCAGGTGTTTTAGAATCGTAGAATGTTACAGCACAGAAACAGGCCATTCGGCACATAGAGTCTGCACCATTGTTTCTCTCCACGTGAAACATTTGGTTAATTCCACTCTCCTGTTCGGTCTCCACAACCTTCAATATTCCTATTTTTTCATGCAACTACTTCCCTCTGAAAAGGATTTCTGCTTCAGAAAAGGAATGCGGCAGAAAACTCCACATTCTAACCATGATCATTTTAAAGAGTATTTTGCATCTCCCTTTGAATTATTTGAGCTTATTTTACAATTGTGCCCTCTTGTTGCCATGTCCCGGCCAGTGATAACGATTTATCGCTATTACTTTATTACATCCTTCACAATCTACAAAACCTCTACATGCTCATCCCTTAATCTCCTCAGCTCCATCGATGAAAGCCCCAGCTTCTCACATCTCTCCATAACATTATTCCACATTTTTAGTAACATAGTAGCCTATCTATGCTGCACGCCTTCCATTGTTTCCCAATCCGTCTTGTAAAGGGATACTCAAACCTCTGCACAACACTCCAATTGTAGTCTAACTAATTTCAAGTACATTACCTCTTTGGTTTTCTATTTTATGCCTCTAGAGAGGAATTCAAACGAGACTGTTCGGCTTTTTATGACCTAATCTCCGTGTGCTGCCATTGTTAGTGTCTTGTGTATCTGCACACCAAGGTCACTCTGCTCCTCTGCACCATTTCAAATCCAACTATTAAATGAGTGTTTTGTTTCTCTGTTTTTATCTCCAAAAATGTATTACTTCAAATTTCTCTGCTTTCTACATCTGCTATCTAACTATCTATCCAGCGACGTCTATCAATGTGCCCCTTCATGATTTCACACGCTCCATCCTAATTCTCCATCATCCCCTTCCCATTAGGTGTCATCTTTATGTGTTTAGCGAATAAAAGCCGCATCAACCCCATTGTCTGGGAAGTATAAGTCATCAAATATTTCCATTCCAAGAAGCTGCATTTTACTCTTATACTTTGTTCTCTTCCTTCCAATCATCTCTCTAACCTTCTGGCCACATTCCTCTTTCATACTTTGCTGAGGGTTTCTTATCTGACTCCTTATCAAACGTGCTTCTAAAGTCCATATGAAACACATTCACAATCTTTCCTTTGCATTTTCCCTCTGTTATTTCTTCAAAGAATTCTCTAAAGGAAACCAAGCACGATCTGCTATTTAGAAATCGGTGTTGGCTGGCCTTGCTGAGCTCTTGTTTCTACAAGTGCCTGGCAGCTTTCTCTGGAGTGACACAGGGCCCATTAAATATAATTCAATGTTCAGCAACTGTTCATCTACGATTATATTTCAAATTAGTTTCACATTCGATTTTCTCATCTAATAACAACATAATTTCAAGATTCTTTTGATAATTAATCAACCAATTGTGATACATTCGTGTGCAGCAGTGAATAGGTCAAGGAGTGAGCGCTCAGCCAGCCCTGTGTTCTGATAAAATTGAAGCAATTAGCTGAAGTTTTCGCCTTGTGTTTTTTGATATGCTAACAAGTGATGCTAAATAGTGACACGGGTGCGTGGGTTTCTAAAGCTAAATAAAGAACATGGCTCATTTGTTCATCTCCGCTCCAGCAGTACAATCTTAAATTTAGCTGTTAATCGGACTCTGAAAACGTACCGAGTGTTGAACAGCAGCAGGTATTCCGCCTCGTGGCCCAGTGCAATTGCAGCAACTGGCAGTGTTCTCATGAAGCGGAGACTCTTGTAACGTTTCTTTACCCCACTGTCTACTGGAATCGCTTCGTCTTAATGCGGCTGAATCGTTTCTATTCGCTCCATTTCCTATATTATGCTAAGTGTAGAAGTGTTTTCCTAAATACATCTTCGGGCGCTTCATTTATTCATCTACACATAAATTTCAGTACAGTGAAACTGGCTAAATCCACGACACTCTGCTTAATTTAATGTACTGCAATATTGTAATATTGATCACATAAGCTCCCAACTTGGAAGTTTTGGACAACTGTCTAAAATGTCAAAAGTATTTGAATAAAGTGAAACCTATTTGATTCAATCACCTCTTAATTGTAACAATTTTAAGATGAGTGTTACAACTTAAAATTGTCCCTTTTCACGGTGTTTTACACCTTAGGACCGCAGGCTGCATGCGACCAAGGAGGGGATTTTGTAAGGAACTTCTTATGAAATATCTTGCCGTGCAACTTCGTCCGCGTCGCGAGCAGTACGCAACGGAGAGGGCAATTGTTCCCATTCGTGATGTCACAGTAGGGGAACTCCCATGTAAATTTCGTGCTCCCAGGCTGCCTGGAAGCAGCTGTTTCACATCATATAAGAGGTGACTGAAGACAACAGGTACAGCTCCACATAAGTTGCGTGACCTGTTGAATGTATCCAGCATTTTCTGTTTCTATTATAAGTATTACACTTCATAACGCTGGAGGCATAATGGACAGGTTAGCAGAATGCGCTTCTCCTTTAAGAACATGCTGCCTTTGATTATGTTGAAGATGGCTGAAAAGTTTAAGAACACAAATAGAAACAAATATACAGACCAACACGCACGTATGAGTACGTGCGCGCATACACACGCACACACCACATTTATAGTCTCTGTGCATATCCAGTGAAAAAGTATCCAACCCAGAGTATTAAAATGAATATAGAATGTAAATGAAAGTTAATATATCAATGAGAAAGAACAATCCTCTTATCTTACTCAAAGGGGGAAGATCATTTTTTTACGAACTGATCGACGTGAACCTAATTGTAGCAACTCAATTGGATATATTATTGTATATCGGTAGCACATCATTTACACACTGTATATTTGAAAGCAATGGTTGTACTGAGACTGCCGCCTGTCCAGCAGTAAGAAGATTGCACATGCAACCGAGATCCTTTTGCTTTCAGTGGAGAACACAAGAGCTGATACACAAAATAAGTCAGTACAAAATATGGAAATAAGCGATCCCTTGGGACATTTATTTTTTAACGTACTTTCACCTCACACTGCAGTCACACTCAGTGCGGTGTCGAACCGAAGCCCTGTGACACTAACTCCACCAGGTCGGGCTTTAACTTGAATTCAAGCTGCAACTTTAGCTTGGTTGCGAAGCCGAAACGACTTCACGGGAAGCTAAAGTTCGTAACAATGGTTTACAGCCAACAACTGATAAAAAATGTTGGAGCCGAATATCCAGTTTGAAAATCCCAGGAGGACCGAATACGTCTTTTACAAGATGCACAGATTCCCGCTGATCTCTACCTTTTTTATTGTAAAAGTTGCCAATATGTAATAAGGAATTCCACTATAAGACAGAGGAACCGCTCATTGTTGGGGGAGGGGGGCTGTTAGGATTTTTTTAAAAATGAAGTATGTTTAGTAGGAATACATCCGCTTTCTTGTACAGTAGTCTTGTGGGTTACACTGTCCATGACCTAGTGCAATAATAATTCATTCGGGCCGCACTGGTCGTTCTCATTCAGGTTAGTAAGAAAGAATATGTGTCATGGGACTAAACTTTCCAGAATACACCTAGACGCTTCTTGTACTATTCGGTTAACTAAAAGTCAAAAGCTTGTTTGTCAGCCTATCTCAATACTGGGCAAGGCGATACAGATATGCTTATTGCAGCAGGAAATTCGGCACCGCCAGTCAACTAAAGCAGCAAACTAAAGCTGCATGTATATTTAGCTTGCAACCACAGACAGTTAGATACGTGCCGATTCACATGTTCATTCATCTACAGTCAAACAAGCCTGCAGCGGCTCCACTTTTGCAAAGTGAAGTAAGATTAAACTATCTATCACAAATATCTAGGACCACGTAATCTTGGTACACATACATTCTGATAATTATCTGAGCAAGTCTTTTCTCTAGGATCTTCAGACTACTTTACCGTTTGAAATTTTTACCGTAAAGTATGAAGAACTGCACCCGTTAATATTCTGACTAGCTGCGCCAGATTGTCTTTTTAGCCTTGGAGAAACACAAGTCTTACAAACATTCTGTGGAATTCGCTGATGGCGCAGGGGGCAAATGATCCCCGGAGTGCAGTACTGAGTTATGCAGAACAGGAAGGTCATTTTTTCTAATCCCGTTGTCTGTGGAAATAGAGTCTGGGAAGTGGGGTTCTACCACCGATTTCAGCTGTCGTGGCCTCCGCTTGAAGCGCGTGTATACAGAAGATAAAGCCGGGATGTGATAGTTCCTACCATCTGATTATCCACTAATGGACCGGAGAGTGTAAAATGTAATTTGTGTAGCTAAAACTCCTGCTCGCTAGTGTCATTCCTAAGATTAAATAAATCACTGGGGAGTTTGTCTGTCTATGCTGCAAGCAATGGTGTCGATGCAAAACGATTGTTATATTTTGGGTTTTTTATCTTCTTACTCTCTCACAGAAACAAGATGTTAATGGGCCTCCAACACGTCTTGTATTTATAATTCTACCAATGGAACTTTCTCTCTAAGGCACTTCGATTAACATCAGTAAATTATAAGACGTGTGAAAGGTTTACACACTCAAAACAACTTGACACATAAAAAATCAACACTTAGACTTATTCGAAAATATTGTCAGCTGGTGACATACATCCAGCAAGAAACGTGTCAACCCGCAGGAAGTACTAACATGAAGTCCCAGCTACAACCCTCTCCCCCTTCTGATTACAGCTTTACATAGAATGCATTACGCTCATTTTATATCCAGCCTCCAACTAGCAGTTACCTTTGTATCATCTAATGCTACAGGAAGATTATGTAGCGAAATACAACGGAAACTGTCTGTAAGCGAGTGCTGCATGAACCCTTGATCCGTCTCGATTGTGGCTCCTTCGCCTCCTGCTTTTTGTTTCTGTTTTCATTTCCCAGCTGTACCTGGACACACTTTCCCAAAGGCTAAGGATTTGCTGTCGTGGAATTATGAGCAGCAGAGGCAGAGCTTCTCAACAGTTCTTTACCTGACCATTAAAAACAACATTTAGTACCTTATTTTTACATATTGTAAATACTTTGATAACTTTTTCTATTTTTCATCCACACGCGGTGCTCTTTTGTGCATGTTCGCATGAAAATTATTAAACTCGCAGACATAACCACCACTGCACCGGCTCACAGGCGCTCTCACAACTGTATCAATATTATTAGACTCACAGACATTCACCAATGCATCAATATCTTTAGATTCATAGACACACTCACCAATTTATCGTTATAATTAGAGTTACACACAGTCACCACTTTATCAATATTTGGATTAAATTAACGGGACGTTCTTCAATTGCATCTTCTCATTGTGATAAAAATAATCTTACATTAAATCAGTGTTGGACTAAAACAAACTTTCCTCAATTTTAAATAAATATGCCATCATCTCAGGTTGTCACAACGTTCTTTCGGCGGTACTCTTTCACTCATGATTATTGTGTATGTGCAATTGTAATTGAGAACTTTGCATTTTTTATATTAGGAAGCAATTGATTACCTAAACCATAACCGACGTCGCACAGATGGGTTTTCACTGCACTCAATGTTGAATGACATTAAAAGAAAAATACGGCTCTTAGTTTTATGAATAGATGAGTGAAACTCTTCAAACTCTCTGCATTTACTTGACAGCAAATGCTCTCTTGCACACGTTTAACCGTTACATTTACGCACTGAATTAAGACACATCTTAGGTCAAGGAGTGAATCTACTCTGGTAGAGTTAAGAAACAATGGAGGTGCCATTGCACTAGTGGATTTATTCTATAGGCCACCAACTAATGGGAAGGATAGAGAGGAACACATTTGCAGGGGAATTACAGAGAGGTGCAACGGCCATCGAGTAGTGACAATGGGGGACATCAACTATCCCAATATAGTCTGGGATAGTAATGGTGTAAGGGGCAGAGAGAGAGAAGAATTTCTGGTGTGTTTAGGAGAACTTTCTTGATCAGTACGTTTCCTGCACAAAGAGGAAGAAGGCATTGCTGGATCTGGTTCTGGGGAATGAGGTGGGACAAATGGAGCAAGTTTTGGTAGGGGACCATTTAGGGAACAGTTATCACAGTGTCATAAGGTTTAGATTAGCTATGGCAAAGGACAAGGGACAATCTAGAATAAAAATACTTAATTGGCGGAGGGCCAATTTCAATCGGTTGAGAACGGATCTGGCCCGGGTAAGTTGGAATCAAAGATTGGCAGGCAAAACTGTAATCGAAAAATGGGCGGCCTTTAAACGGGAGATGGTTCGGGTACATTCTGGGTACATTCCCACAAGGGGGAACGGTAGAGCAACCAAAGCCAGAGCTCCCTGGATGACGAAAGAGATAGAGAGTAAGATGAAGCAGAAAAGGGGGGTGTATGACAGATGTCAGGTTGATAAAACAAGTGAGGACCAGGCTGAATATAGAAAGTTCAGAGAGGAAGTTAATCAAAAGAATTAAGTGGGACAAAAAGAGAATATGAGAATAGGCTGGCAACTAACATGTAGGGAATCCAAAAGTCTTCTTTTGGCATCTAAATAGTAAAGGGGTAGTAAGAGGGGGGGGGGGGGGGCGATTATGGACCAAAAAGGAGACCTAGGCATGGAGGCAGAGGGAATGGCTGAGGTACTAAGTGAGTACTTTGCATCTCTTTGTACCAAGGAAGAAGATGCTGCCAAAGTCACAGTAAAAGAGGAGGTAGATGAGATAATAGATGGACTAAAATAGATAAAGAGGAGGTATTAGAAAGGCTGGCTGTACTTAAATTAGATAAGTCACCAGGTCCGGATGAGATGCAGCCGATGTTGCTGAGGGAAATAAGGGTGGAAATTGCGGGGGTACTGGCCATAATCTTCCAATCATCCTTAGATACGGTGGTGGTGTCAGAGGACTGGAGAATTGCAAATGTTATACCCTTGTTGAAAAAAGGGTGTAAGGATAAAGTCGGCAACTACAGTCAGTTTAACGTCGGTGGTGGAGAAATTTTTAGATACGATAATCCGGGAAAAAAGTAACAGTCACCTGGACAAGTGTGGCTTTACTAAAGAAAGCCAGCACGGATTTGCAAATCGTGTTTAACTAACTTGATTGAGTTTTTTGATGAGGTAACAGAGAGGGTTGATGAGGGCAGTGCGGTTGATGTGGTGTGTATGGACTTCCAAAAGGCGTTTGATAAAGTGCCACATAACAGGCTTGTCAACAAAGTTGAAGCCCATGGAATAAAAGGGGCAGTGGCAGCATAGAAACGAAATAGGCAAGTGAGAGGAAACAGAGAGTAGCGGTGAACGGTTGTTTTTCGGACTGGAGGAAGTAATACAGTGGTGTTCCCTAAGGATTGGTACAAGGACCACTGGTTTTCTTGATAAATATTAATGACTTGGACTTGGGTGAACAGGGCACAATTTCAAAATTTGCAGATGACACAAAACTTGGAAGCATGGTGAACAGTGAGGAGGATTGTGATAAACTTCAAGAGGACATGGACAGGCTGATGGAATGGGCGGACATGTGACAGATGAAATTTAACGCAGAGAAGTGAGAAGTGATACATTTTGGTGGGAAGAACGAGAAGAGGCAATATAAACTGAAGGGTATAATTCTATAGCGAGTGTAGGAACAGAGAGACCTGGGGGTATATGTGCACACATTTTTGAAGGTGGCAGGGCAGGTTGAGAAAGTGCTTAAAAAAGCGCATCGGATCCTGAGCTTTATAAATCGATGTGGAGATTCCGGTGATGGACTGGGGTTGACAATTGTAAACAATTTTACAACACCAAGTTATAGTCCAACAAATTTATTTTAAATTCCACAAGCTTTCGGAGGCTTCCTCCTTCCTCAGGTGAACGGTGTGGAAATGACATTTTCGAATCCTTCGCATTTGAAAATCACAGAACAATGCCTGGTGATTACTGCCCGTTGCCAAGGCAATCACAGTGAGCAGACAGAAAGGTGTCACCTAAAAGGCCACCGAATATACAAACCCCCCCAAAAAAGAGAGAGAGAGAGAGAGAAGGAAGACAGTCAATGACCCGTTATATTAAAAACAGATAACATTTGTTCGCTGGTGGGGTTACGTGTAGTGTGACATGAACCCAAGATCCCGGTTGAGGCCGGCCTCATGGGTGCGGAACTTGGCTATCAATTTCTGCTCGACGATTTTGCGTTGTCTTGTGTCCCGAAGGCCGCCTTGGAGAACGCTTACCCGAAGGTCGGTGGCTGAATGTCCATGACTGCTGAAGTGTTCCCTGACAGGGAGAGAACCCTTCATGTATGCTGAAGCTGTCAGGAAATGCGTCTATGCCAGATTCATCAGCCGCACTCGGAAGACAGTCCAGAATGTCACCCGAGCACAACGCAACACCATCAAAGCTCTCAAGACCAACCGCAACATCGTCATCAAACCAGCAGACAAAGGAGGAGCCATCGTCATACAGAACAGAACGGACTATTGCAAAGAAGCATACCGACAACTGGACAACCAGGAACACTACAGACGGTTACCCACAGACCCGACCAAAGAACACACCCATCAGCTCAACAAACTGATCAAGACCTTCGATCCAGACCTTCAAAACATCCTACGCACTCTCTTCCCACGTACTCCCCGCGTGGGAGACTTTTACTGCCTCCCAAAGATACACAAAGCCAACACACCCGGACGTTCTATCGTATCAGGCAACGGAACCCTGTGTGAGAACATCTCTGGATACATCGAGGGCATCCTGAAACCCATCGTGCAGGGAAACCCCAGCTTCTGTCGCGACTTTCTACAAAAACTCAGTACCCACGGACCTGTTGAACCAGGAACACTTCTCACCACGATGGACGTCTCGGTACTCTACACCAGTATCCCCCACGATGACGGCATCGCTGCAACAGCATCAATACTCAACACCAACAACAGCCAATCTCCAGACGCCATCCCACAACTCATCCGCTTCATCCTGGATCACAATGTCTTCACCTTCAATAACCAGTTCTTTACCCAAACACACGGAACAGCCATGGGGACCAAATTCGCACCCCAATACGCCAACATTTTCATGCATAAGTTCGAGCAGGACTTCTTCACTGCACAGGACCTCCAACCAACACTATACACCAGATACATCGACGACATTTTCTTTCTATGGACCCACGGCGAGGAATCACTAAAGAGACTACACGATAACATCAACAAGTTCCATCCCACCATCAAGCTCACCATGGACTACTCCTCAGAATCAGTTTCTTTCTTGGACACACGAATCTCCATCAAAGGCGGGCACCTCAGCACCTCACTCTACCGCAAGCCCACGGAAAACCTCACGATGCTCCACTTTTCCAGCTTCCATCCTAACCACGTCAAAGAGGCCATCCCCTATGGACAGGCCCTGCGAATACACAGGGTCTGCTCAGACGAGGAGGAACGTGAAGGACACCTACAGACGCTGAAAGACGCCCTAGTAAGAGCGGGATATGATGCTCGACTCATCGATCGACAGTTCCGACGGGCCACAGCGAAAAATCGCGTAGACCTCCTCAGAAGACTAACACGGGATGCAACCAACAGAGTACCCTTCGTCGTCCAGTACTTCCCCGGAGCGGAGAAACTACGCCATGTTCTCCGCAGCCTTCAACATGTCATCAATGACGACGAACACCTCGCTATGGCCATCCCCACACCTCCACTACTCGCCTTTAAACAGCCACCCAACCTCAAACAGACCATCGTTCGCAGCAAATTACCCAGCTTTCAGGAGAACAGCGTCCACGACACCACACAACCCTGCCACGGTAACCTCTGCAAGACATGCCAGATCATCGACACAGATACCACCATCACACGAGAGGACACCACCCACCAGGTGCACGGTTCATACTCCTGTGACTCGGCCAACGTTGTCTACCTCATACGTTGCAGGAAAGGATTCCCCAGAGCATGGTACATTGGCGAGACCATGCAGACGCTGCGACAACGGATGAACGGACACCGCGCAACAATCGCCAAACAGGAGGGTTCCCTCCCAGTCGGGGAACACTTCAGCAGTCATGGACATTCAGCCACCGACCTTCGGGTAAGCGTTCTCCAAGGCGGCCTTCGGGACACAAGACAACGCAAAATCGTCGAGCAGAAATTGATAGCCAAGTTCCGCACCCATGAGGCCGGCCTCAACCGGGATCTTGGGTTCATGTCACACTACACGTAACCCCACCAGCGAACAAATGTTATCTGTTTTTAATATAACGGGTCATTGACTGTCTTCCTTCTCTCTCTCTCTCTCTCTTTTTTGGGGGGGTTTGTATATTCGGTGGCCTTTTAGGTGACACCTTTCTGTCTGCTCACTGTGATTGCCTTGGCAACGGGCAGTAATCACCAGGCATTGTTCTGTGATTTTCAAATGCGAAGGATTCGAAAATGTCATTTCCACACCGTTCACCTGAGGAAGGAGGAAGCCTCCGAAAGCTTGTGGAATTTAAAATAAATTTGTTGGACTATAACTTGGTGTTGTAAAATTGTTTACAATTTATAAATCGAGGCATAGAGTACAAAAGAAAGGAAGTCATGATGAACCTTTTGAAAACACTGGTTCGGCCACAACTGGAGTATTGTGTCCAATTCCGAGCAATGCACTTTAGGAAGGATGTGAAGGCCTCAGAGAGGGTGCAGAAAAGATTTACTAGAATTGTTCCAGGGATGAGGGACTTCAGTTACGTGGATAGACTGGAGAAGCTGGGCCTGTTCTCCTTATATCAGAGAAGGTTGAGAGGAGATTTGATTGAGGTATTCAAAATCATGAGGGGTCTAGACAGAGTAGATAGAGAGAAACTATCCTCATTGGCAGATGGGTCAAGAACCAAAGGACACAGATTTAAGGTGATTGGCAAAAGAACCAAAGGCGACATGTGGAAAAATGTTTTATGGAGCGAGTGGTTGTGATCTGGACTGCACTGCCTGAGGGGGTGGTGGAGGCGGATTCAATCGTGGCTTTCAAAAGGGAATTGGATAAGTACATGAAAAAATTGCAGGGTTACGGGGATAGGGCAGGTAAGTGGGACTAGCTCGAATGCTCCAACAGAGAGCTGGCACCGGCTCGATGGGCCTCCTTCTGTGCTCTAACTATTCTATGATTCTATGATTTTATGATCTTAAGGAACCCATAGGTATCGCATCGAGCGATACAAATTAGAAGATGCCTGGTTGAATTAACAGTCTCTGTTGTGTTTTAGTTCTGGCAGCAGTTATAACACTAAAACTGGCCTGAGCGCCCAGGGAGAGGAAGAGGGCAATTATCATTAAATCCTGCTGCTGATCGTTATCCAGAGGCCGCTGCTGGAAAATGCCAGTCGGATGAGCAAGGGATGGGGCTCGACCACATGATCCCCGTCCGCACTCGCTCTCTTGACCTATGCGTGAACAGTGGTCACGTGAGCAAAGAGTGGCCGGCTGAGAAGGCGGTGCACATCCCAGCAAGAATCCACGCCTTGAGAAGGGGAGAAACGAGGAGAAACTGGCAAAGTAACCACACGAAAACAGCTCACTCTGAGAGGCATGTATACCATATTAAACAACTGTCCCATAACACCAACACCGCAAATTTTACAGATGTTTTAATGTAATAATTAACAAGATCACTCGGAAAGTGGCGACTGCGATACGAATTCTTCAACCATACATATAAACCTGGGAAAACTGAAGAGGCTGCCTTTTACGACCACTGGACGTTCCAAAGAGATTCACAGCCATTGACGTACGTTTGAAGTTTAGTCATTGTTACATTGTAGGGAAAAGCAGCAGCAAATTTGGCATAGCAAGGTCCCACAAAGAGCAATGAGAAAAATGAGCAAATAATCGGTTTTGGTGAAGTGGATTGAGTGATAAATATTATCCAGGACACCGAGGAGAACTTCCCGCTTTTCTTTTATGTTCACTGGAGAGGCCAGATGGGCCTCGGTTTAAGGTCTTGTTGGAAAGTCGGTTCTTCTGACAGTGCAGTACTGCCATGAAGTATTAGCCTAGATTTGTGCTCAAGTCTCTGGAGTGAGAACTTGAACGCACAACTTCCTGACTCAGAGCGAAGAGCTACCACTGAGCCAAGGCTCAAATTTGCATTCGATGTTCAGATTTTACTATTTGAATTATCCTGTAACAAACTGAATTAAATATGAAAATTGCTGTGTTAAAAGTATCAGTTTTCCATATTGTCTGCAATTTGGTACCAAAACGTTTTGATTAAATTACATAAGAAACAGCTGACGAAACCATATTTCTTATCCCCATTCCGTCAATCTTATCTGTGTATATGCTTTGAAGGTGATTTCCTGAATTAATAAAGCATTTTCTTACCTTCAATGTAAGTTATTTTTATATGGTCCACAATAATATCCGTCAGTGCAAGAATTACCAGAAAACCTATGACAAGCCGACCAATCATGAGGAGCGAATTGATGAAATTGTGATCTGCAGTGTAGGGTTAAAACCAAAATATAAAACTGTTGCATAAAATTTTTTCGAATGGGAGCAACAATAATTGTTTTATACAAAGGAATGGGGTCCATTAAATGTCTCGTTTAAACTGCACTCCATGGGGGTCGATTTTAACTTGCCTACATCGGCGTTGACAGCGTAATTACTGCCTCAAAATGGGTTCGGGAGACGACCACGCCTAGCACGGCGCCTTCCACTTTCACAGAGGGCCTATTGCTGGGGACTAGTACCTGTTTGTTTCAGATAGTAGGACCCTCTTCATATCTGAAACGGATGTGCAAATGACTCCGATTGCCGTTTTAAGAGCGAACTGGTGTACCCTGCACTCTCTGGCCAGTTTTACTAGAGATAGAGATAAAGAGAACTTGAATAGTTAAGTTTTAAATTATTCTTAAATGCCAGGAGGAGTGTCAATATGCGTCCCACAAAAAAAACCTGTGCCGCCGCAACCCGGGCTTCCCAATCCGGGATCGCCAGAGCCCGATTTACGTTGCTGGGCACCCAGCGGTCTCCGGGCCTCCCTGCGCACGGCATGAACGCCGGATCAGCGTTAACATCCCTGATTTTCACTTAAGTTGCCTGGGGTTGACTCCCCACATGGGAGTCTTGTTCTAACTGGCAAAGGGGTCGTGCCAAATTGTCTCCTTCTGAACTGTAATTCCTTAATTTTACTCCAACATCTGCAGTGAGGGAAACTGTTCCGGACATTTCATGAACTGTTATATATTCGTCTGAAGAGTCCAAATCCGTAGTGGTAGCCAGAATGGATATGCTCACCAATCCACAAGAAATTGAGGAGGGACGTGGCTCAGTGGATGAAGGCCATCCAGGCAATAGTTTACTTATATTTTTGGAAGATATTTGCAAAAGTTTTTCCTGTGAGGCTTTGAAGAAAATTCAGGCTCATAAAATTCAGGGGGAGTTGGAAAGTGATAAATGAACAAGTCTCTGTCTGGGAAGCAGTAGAGTTCTACCCGGTCCATTCTATGCTATCTAGTCTATTGATCAATAAATACAGAGGAATCACTTCTAGTAATAGCCCTAGATTTTCTGATGTCTTCAATGTATGGATAGGTAAGAAGTAATTTAATAATACCCAAAACAATCTGGGTCATTTGCGGAAATGTCCTTGAAAGATGCTGGCTGCAGTTCTACACATAACCTGTTCCAATTTTATCTTGATCAGCCGTGTAGCTGACACTGGCGGGCATCAGCAGAGAGACATGAGATACCAAACAGGTATAAACAACCCCTCTCCGGGCAGGCTGCACTTCTTCCAAAAAAATAATGGAACCTCCTATAGTCCCGCCACTCTCCTCTTTTTCACAGTTTCTACTCCAGTCAGAATTTCGACACCACCTCTTCGCCAGGAGATTCCTAAATGTTCCGGGCAAAAGGCAGCCGGTTTACACTCGAGTTTCAGAGAAGTCGGTGAAATCCCTTCAATAGAATCGATTTTCAGGGGGCTTGGGGAAATTTTAACAGAAAACATTGTCAGTATTAGTCTCCGTGTATTTATTACTGTATAATTTGGTAATGTTGCAATCTTACCTTAAACTAGAAATGCATGGGTGCAAGTTTATCATTTCTGAACATCACAGTTTGTGCATGATTATTACAGTCGAATAGCCAAGTTTCACTAGGCGCATTCACGGGAACGAAACGACGGCGAAGTGAATTTTCTATCGCCGGCGGTTATTAGCTTTTAGGTAGAGGCCATATTTGCTGATGTCTCTGGGCAATTTCGTAAATAATGGTGTTGAACATAAATACAGCGCGGTGCATGTAAAGGCCGGGTTGGAATCTCAATGCAGCACAATTACCAGAAACCGCTTTCTCTGCCTGGGTGAGATCCTCCCACACTGACCCAGTGGGATTAGATACTGTACGTAGGATTAGGGAAACTCATGAAAATTATTTTCTCCTACCACGTAATATTTTTTCCCAAAATGAAATCCAGAAGCTTACATTTTTTTAAACGAGGAGAGAAATTAAAGCATTTCGATATTTTTAAACAAATAATTGCTCAGTCTTGATCTTTGAACCCAGCACAAAAGCTGTGTCCTGGACAACTAAACGGAAGGAAATCTATCTCTTAACGTTCTATTCCAAGCGCCCTCCGTAACCATTGCGGAATCTTCCCTATATTACAACACGCAGAACCTATTCGCCCAGTGAAAATATGTAGGTGACTACTTTGACCGCAAGTCAAGACAATTTGGGTTACAAATTTGGGTTGGCAGTTCGAAGCGGGTGATATCGAATTGGCATCTCGTTTTTCATTCCGCTCGATGGACCTCAGTTGAGAAGGAAATCGGGCGGAATGTAAAACGGACTGCCGATTAGTTATCATTTGTATTGCGTTACCGCACAAGACGGATTTATATCCCAATGCCACTTTGCTGTGAACAATGTCAATATAATTATTCTGGGTAAACACCGTGAAGATTTCATCTCGAGCATTAATCCCAACAAACATATCAAAGCTTAGACCCCCGCTCCGGCTATGGCATCAAGCATAGGCCCCCAGAATGGAGAGAACTTTGGGAAACGCCTCAAAATATTAATAAGGGGCGCCATGTTCTGGGTCCGGGCGTAAATAACTGCCGACTGCTGCTTAGTCCAACATAACCATTCAATGCGAGAGCTGATAGAATCTGTGAAGGAACTTCAGCTCAATCAACCTTACATCCACAATGCCGGATATTTGAGACCAATTTTTTGTCCGGTTAATGTCTGTTAATTGAAATCCAAGATCCGTGTTCCAGAAATTTGGGATTCTGTAAATTAGACAGTTTCCCTACTTTATAGAAACAATTTGAATTTTGTCTCCATTGTTTGGTGGAGTTGGAATCATATTTACTAACTCTCTCAGTGTTTACTCTGAAAGGAAAGCTTGTGCCACATTTCCAGTTGGTGAATCTGAGCCCATAGGAAGGACACCTTCACTGGGCTCTCTTTTTTTCTGAAGCACGGCTAATTAATTGCCCTCATATCACTTCCTTGAGCGCTTCATGCAAGGATGACCCAAAGACCACTGAACCATTTTCTACCGTGTGTGTTTATTGATTACTGTGTCTAGCGTTAATATGAAAGTAAAGTCGAACATGAATTCGTGGTTTATTCTTCACTGTTGAAATGTCTTGTTCTGTGAGGGTGATTGGCCTAAGATGGGAGACCACTTTTCCGTCAATACATGTACCCTGTCATGACCTATCTCCTGTGACAATGAAGCAGGGCAAGTAGCTGACCTGAAGGTAGTAGTGTCATCCAGTAGGAGCATATAATGCGAATTCGGTTTGTGCGCTCTCGACGATTTATTTGTCCATCCATTTTAATAGACTAAGAAACATGGGCAGCATATACTCACATTTCCCATATGGTGCAAAAGGGAGGACTTCAGATTTTTGGGGCAATGGGATCAGTTCTGGGGCAGGAGGAACCTGTCCAAGACGGACGGGTTGCAGCTCAACAGAGCTGGGACCAATGTCCTCGCGGGGCGGATCTCTAGTGCTGTGGGGGAGGGTTTAAACTAATTTGGCTGGGGAATAGGCAGGTGGATTGAGCATTAGAAAGGAGAAAGAAGGTACACAAAGGATTGGGAACGATTGATAGCACTAGAATAAAAAATAGTACAGTATTAGGTGGGATCAGACTAAGAGAGAATAAGACAAGGTCGAAGATAGGTTGAGAGTGCATATGTGTGAATGCACGGATCTTGGTAAATAAGATTGGTGAGCTGCTGGCGTAAATAGTCACATGGGAACATGATGTAGTGGCGATAATGGAGACCTGCCTCAAAAAAGACCAGGATAGGGTGCTAAATATTCCTGGATACAAGTTGTTCAGGACAGATAGGGCAGGAATAAAAGGTGTAGGGGGAGGGGTGGCAGTATTGATTAAGGAGAATATTGCAGTGCTGGAAAGAGAGAATGCCCTTGAGGGGTCAAGGACAGAATGTATTTGGTTAGAGTTAAGAAACAATAGAAGCACCATTAAACTACTGGGTGTGTTCAATAGACCACCAACTTTGGCAGCTTCTCTTCCTTGGTAAAGACAGATGCAAAATATTTGTTTAGTACCTCAGCCATGCCCTCTGCCTCCATGCGTAGATCTCTTTTTTCATCCCTAAACGGTCCCACCCATCCTCTTAATTGCCGTTTACTACTTATATGCAGATAGAAGACTTTTGGGTTCACTTTTATGTTAGCCACCAGTCCATTCTCATAATCTCTCTTTGCCTCTCTTACTTCCTTTTTCACTTCTCCTTTCTTTATCTACTCAGCCTCGTTCTCACTTGTATTATCATCCTGACATCTGTCATACGCCCTCTTTTTCTGCTTCATCTTACTCTCTATCTTTCGTCATCAAGGGAGCTGTGACTTTGGTTGCCCTACCTTTCCCCCTTGTGGGAATGTTCTACAGAAAAGAGGAGGTAGTTGTGACACGGGATGGGCTAAAAATTGATAAAGAGGAGCTCATAGAAAGGCTGGCTTTACTTAAAGTAAATATGTCAACCGGTCTGGATGGGATGCAACCTTGGTTGCTGAGGGAATTAAAGGTGGAAATTGCAGGGGTGCTGTAATCTTCAATGCACGTTAGATTTGGGGGTGGCACCAGAGGACTGGAGAATTGCAAATATTACATCCTTGTTCAATAAAGGTTGTAAGGATAAACCCTGCAACTAGAGGCCAGTCAGTTTCACCTCGATGGTGGGGTACTTTTAGAAACGATAGTCCAGGACATAATTAATATATGCTTGGACAAGTGTGGATTAATAAAGGAGAGACAGCACGGATTTGTAAAAAGCAAATCGTGTTTAACTAACTTGATCGAATTTTTTAATGAGTCAACAGAGAGGGTTGATGAAGGCAATGCGGTTGATGTGTATATAGACTTTAACAAGGCGTTTGATGAAGTGCCACGGAATAGGCTTGTCAGCATATCTCATATGCACAAATCTTTGAAGGTGTCAGGGCAGGTTGAGAAAGCGGTTTATAAAAGCCTACGGGATCCTAGGCTTTATAATAGAGGAATTGAGTGCAAAAGCAAGGAAGATATAATAAAAGTGACGACGTACGAAGGTAGATTTCACATATCAACTACTCTAAAATGAATATTTCTGCTCTCACTACCGAGATATTCCGACCCATTTATAACATGATTCCGTGAGGATCTCTGCACTTCAAAATGTCTAACGTATTGCTGTTTGCTGAAATCGGCAATCGCTGTGCCTGTGGCCCCGGACAACGTTGCTTTCCGTTTCAAGTGATGCACCAGTTATCCTCCCTTTGTGTCACGTGGAACCGTCTCGTTCTCCCTCTGAAGTTTTGTAAAAGAAACAACAGTAAATGTAAAACTGTGCTTCATTATTTTTAAAAGCGGCATCGCGCCCCGGTGATGATCATAACCATTAGAAATGCGGATCTAGAAAATACACACCCAGAAACCCAGACCTAAGAAAGCATACCGCCATAATCTACAAGACACCAGCATCTAAATCCAGCTCCGGTTGCCTCTTTGTGGGTGAACAAACCAAAGCTTGGTGAAATCGGCTTGTAATGTTTATCCAAGGGTAAAAAGCGATTTCGCAAGAAATGCTTGGCTGCCACAACCCAATTTTCCCTGTGGTAGCTTTTCGGAAATTCCCTGCTTAAATCCACCTCACATGTTTTGTTTAATTTATTTTTCGTCCAGCTCTGATTGAATTGTATTGAATCCATGTATCAAAACGAGAATCACATTGCTCTTGCTTAGCAATACATCGGGAAATCTATAAAACAGGATTTGATTCAAAGTCTTGCAGATTACGGCACTGTGTAAGACATGCGTTCCATAAAGCATGGTTTAACCCCTTGTGGTCAGTTTCTATCTTTACTACTTTATATAATACATTTCTAGTGTCTTGCCGTGGCTTGCTACTCATTTGCATTCCCTTACGTCTAAGTGAATGTATTATTGCTTTCAGTCGGACGTTGTGTCCTTTGGAGAAAACGAGAGAATGGAGTGGGCATCCTGCATAATCTTTGTTGCACCATACTGCATTTGGCGGGTAATTGTTAACCCCTATGCCCTCGTGGCACAATGACAATGCAGGTTTCTTTTTATATGAGACTTCTTCCTGCTTATGCAACCAACGTTTCTGCAGTGGCTTAAAGTTACAAGTATTGAAAGTCCAGTCTGTTCCAACCTATTTCCTGAATCGGCAGACACATGCCCAACGTCATTGCGTCACAATTCGTAATACGCGGTCCGCAACAACCAAATCCATGCACAGTGCGGGAGCGATCACCTTACTCCTTTGCTCAGAATGTTGACGAGTTTTGTTTTTTCTCCGAGAGATCATTTACACAGGTACCTACAATTCTATAACCCAGCTGCCTCGATAAACAAAAACATGTGAAATGGTTTCCTCTGAAATACAATGAAATTTAAATCTCTCCCAATTTTGCTTCTTTCTTTTTTTCATCTCCACGTCGTGTCTAATACAATTAACCAAACTTTGAATGTATTTCCTGACAGACGCTTCTAGTATTTCGATCAGTCACAACTTCTTGAACAAGCAATTACATTCAGAGGAATACACATCACCTTCGACTGCATATTCTACTGAATATAAATTCAGTGCAATTTATTTCATCTTCGCGATTCTTCTTTATCTCTTTCATTTGCAGGTAGAAATGTGTTTTAAAGAGTCTGGTTCTGCGTCCAATGCAATTATCCAAACTTTGCATGTATTTTCTAACATCTGCGGCGCCTATTTCGATCTGAGTGGCTCAAATTCCCGAACAGGTGATTGCATTCAGAGGGACACACATCATCTTCGACTGTGTAATCTCCCTCTTTCAAGTCAACTCTTGGATAGAAGTGCTTTGGTGGAAAAAGGTTGAGAATGAATACCTGCAAAGTGGAACTTATAGCAGAAAATGACTTGGTTTGAAAATTAAAGGAAGCGGTTTCTTTCAGTTGCTGAACGCGACTTTAAGAACCATAAGAAATAGGAGCAGGAGTAGGATACACGGCCCCTCGAGCCTGCTCCGCCATTCAATAAGATCATGGGTGATCTTCTACCTCAACTCCACTTTCCCACCCTATCCCCATATCCCGTGATTCCCTTAGTGTCCAAAAATCAATCGATCTCAGTCTTAAATATACTCAAGGACTGAGCATCCATAGTCCTCTGGAGTGCCAAAAATTCACAACTCTCTGAGTGAAGACATTTTCCCTCATCTCGGTCCTCAATGGCCGTCCCCTTATCATGAGGCTATGGCTACAAGTTCTAGACTTTCCAGCCAGGGGAAACAGCGTCTCAGCATCTACCCTGTCAAGCCCTTTAAGAATGTTATAAGTTGCAATGAGATCACCTCTCATTCTTCGAAACTCCTGAAATTATAGGCCCATTTTATGACGCAGAAAAACTGCCAGATTTTCTGTTTTTATTTTACATTTCAGTATTCTCTGTTATCTCTCTTGTCTACTGGTATTGCTTCAGAGATGCTGCATATATCATACTGTAACTAAAGGAGCCAGCCTTTGGCTTAGTGGTAGCACACCCACCTCTGAGTCAACAGGTGCACAGTTGAACCCCTACTACAGACCGCCCTGACCAGTGGATACGAGAGCTCCAGCTCTGGGTTCACATCCAACGCGATACAGACTCCCAGTGGGTGAGGGTGGCCAGCGTATAAGTTGTGCCAGCAAATTTCTTGCCGTACAGGGCGAACAATTTTATTGGCTAGTATAACGATGGGTATAACCATGAAAGGAGCGTCCTGTGAACCTACGACTCCTTCCCTTAATTCACACTAAGGCAAGATACAAAAACAACGACCGGAACTAACGTCACGGCAGAAGCATAATCAGTGGCTCCACTTGATTGGAATATTCGAATTTGAACTACAACTGAGCTAAAGAATTATCAATGGAAATAAAAATGGGGAGAGATGTAAAACCGGTTGCCGAATCGAGATCAACCGTTTTACATTATCGCACAAAATCAAAATCTACCGCAATGAGTTAGGAAACCGCCCCTTCATGTCTGAGAACCAGTTTTAAATCGCCAGTACATACTAATTGGAATCTCATTGTTTTCGATGTGTTAAATGAGATTTAACAATCGTAAGCCTGAATCCAGTGAACTTGAGCCCACAGCAGAAAATTGTCCCTAAATTATGAATCTCGCTTAGAGAGATAAGACGGGAGGCTATTTTGGAAACTGTTATCCTGCTCCAGTCCTCCTCGCAATTTCTTATTAAACGATACTATTCGAACAGCGTAGAGGGAGCCGCAACTAACTTGTACTGCACGACCTATTTTTTCGAAAGCCGTTTTGTGAATTTCTAATGGCCCCTTCCCTTTCCCAGTGATTATAAAGGTTATCTCTTACAATCCCTTCTAGTATCTCCCCAAAATGGATGTCAAGCTCTGATTTGTCCCCTTTTTGGAAACTAGGATTGGGTTTGGAACAGCGCGGTAAATAGCTCTTCAGAACAAACGGAATTACTGGAAATGATACACGGCCTAGCACGGTAATTTAAAATATATCACTTTCAGAAAAGCGTGTGTTACAAAGAGATTGTACAATTATATTATTGGCCAGTGAGAATTTCGCTCTGGAAGTGAACCCAATTTTAATGTTCACAGCTTACAGGGTTATAGGGTCGATTTACTTCTTTTTATTAAGAATTGTAAAATGTTTCGTCATTTCATCTTGCATCATTGTGAGTAGGCAACATGGGTGTCTAGAAGATGTTAAGGCTTCATATATAGTAACAAACTATACGCATTGTATTTACGTCGCTGTATCCCCAGCCAGCCCAATACAGAGTGTTGTCAGTTATTTAAGTTATCTAATCGACTCAGTCGTTTGCATTCATATAATTTTTAAACGAGATCATAACGATTTACAACTGAGAACTTTTCAACGTCAAATGGCGATAAAGACTAAGAGCTCCAAACCAGTCAATAAGGCTTTCCATGTACGTCTCAACAGAAACTGAAATTGATATAACTTATCACTCGGGGGCGATTGCACCATGTCATTAACAAGTCAGCTTCCATTCATCGAACGAACTGTTTCTCACACGAAACCGGTGAATACATTTCTTGAATTAACTTGTGTTATCCATGTAAATGATACAATAAAACGTATGTATAACGACAATTGAAATAGAAAAAAATGCAGCTACGCCCATCCCAAGTCCTAGTTTTCTCCCCATCTCAACTTGACCAGCCGGTGGCTGGTGGCCAACACTCTGCGCGCACAATCTACGCTCCAAATCAAAATTCCAATTGTAAAAGCCAGTTGAAACTGGCATTTCTACCGCCCCAAAATAAATAAGCGGTTCCAACTGATTCCATCCCCCCACTTTTGCTGTAAAATTAGCCTATAATCTGTTAATTAGGTATTCCGCGATTAAAGAGAGAAATAAAGGGGGTTATTCTATTCGTTTCAAATGCAACTTTTGGTAATAGAATAGCATATTGGTGTCCTTTAGGTTACACTCTCCCTCAAGCTAATGGAAAAAAAAATCGGGAGAGATGCAAAACGGGCTGCCGATTCGCTAATGCCCATTTTACTTTCTCGCATGAAGTCAAAATTACCCTCCTTGTGTTTTACATGGAAGAAAGAATGATCTGAGACGGCATTTTTGGACAGTGCAGCGCTCACACAGAGTACCGAAGTCGCAGTCTATATTATGTGCTGAAGTCTCTCGAGTGGGATTTGAAGCCACAATCTTCCAACATTCGATAGATTCTGGAACTATTCCTGCAGATTGGAGGGTAGCAAATGTAACCCCACTATTTAAGAAAGGAGGGAGAGAGAAAACAGGGAACTACAGGCCTGTTAGCCTGACATCAGTATTAGGGAAAATGAATCTGTTATAAAGCATGTGATAATAGGACACTTAGAAAATAATAATAGGATTTGGCAAAGTCATCATGGATTTATGAAAGGGAAATCATGTTTGAAAAACCTATTGGAGTTCTTTGAGGATGTAGCTAGTAGAATAGATATGGGGAACCGGTGGATGTGATGTATTTGGATTTTCAGAAGGCTATCGATAAGATCCCACACAGGAGGTTGGAGAACACAGTTAGAGTGCATGGAATTGGGGGTAATATGGGGGTATATATTGGGGGTAATTGGGGGAGCACATGGATTGAGAACTGGTTAACAGACAGAAACAGAGAGTAGGAATAAACGGGCCTTTTTTAGGTTGGCAGACTGTGACTAGTGGGGTGCCGCAAGGATTGATGCTTGGGCCCCAGCTATTCGCAATATATATCAATGATTTGGATGAGGGGAACAAATGTAATATTTCCAAGTTTGCTGATGACACAAAACTGGGTGGGAATGTGAGTTGTGAGGAGGATGTAAAGAGGCTTCAAGGGGATATAGACAGGCTAAGTGAGTGGGCAAGAACATGGCAGATGGAATAGAATGTGGAAAAATGTGAAGTTATCCACTTTGGTAGGGAAAAGAGAAATGCAGAGTAGTTTTTAAATGGTAAGATATTGGGAAATGTTGATGTTCAAAGGTACCTGGGTGTCCTTGTACATGAGTCACTGAAAGCTAACATGCAGGTGCAGCAAGCAATTATGAAGGCAAATGGTATGTTGGCCTTTATTACACAAGTATTTGAGTAGAGAAGTAAAGGTTTCTTACTGCAATTATATAGGGCCTTGGTGAGACTGCACCTGGCGTATTGTGCACAATTTTGGTCTCCTTACCTAAGAAAGGATATAAGTGCAATAGAGGGAGTGCAACAAAGGTTCACCAGACAGATTCCTAGGATGGTGGGATTATTGTATGAGGAGAAATTGAGTGGACTAGGCCTGTATTCTCTAGAGTTTAGAAGAATGAGAGGTGATCTCATTGAAATATACAAAATTCTTACAGAGCTCGACAGGGTAGATGCAAGGAGGATGTTTCTGCTGACTGGGGAATCTAGAACCAGGGGTCACAGTCTCAGAATAAAGGGTAGGCAATTTAGGACTGAGATGAGGAGACATTTCTTCACTCAGAGGGTGGTGAATCTTTGGAATTCTCTATCCGAGAGGGCTGTGGAAGCTCGGTCATTGAGTACATTCAAAACAGAGATCGATAGATTTCTAGATATTAAAGGCATCAAGTGATATGGGGATGGTGCAGAAAAATGGCGTTGACGTAGAAGATCAGCCACGATTAAACAACTAACCATGTTGTTTGGTGGTGGACAATTAAACCATTTGGTGGTGGACAATTAAACAACTAACGGGAGGAGGAGGCTCTGCAAACACCCCCATCCTCAATGATGGCGGAGTCCAGCACGTGAGTGCAAAAGATAAGGCTGAAGCATTTGCAACCATCTTCAGCCAGAAGTGACGAGTGGATGATCCATCTCGGTCTCCTCCCGATATCCCCACCATCACAGAAAACAGTCTTCAGCCAATTCGATTCACTCCACGTGATATCAAGAAACAGCTGAGTGGACTGGATACATCAAAGGCTATGGGCCCCGACAACATCCCGGCTGTAGTGCTGAAGTCTTGTGCTCCAGAAATAGCTGCGCCTCTAGCCAAGCTGTTCCAGTACAGCGATAACACTGGCATCTACCCGACAATGTGGAAAATTGCCCAGGTATGTCCTGTCCACAAAAAGCAGGACAAATCCAATCCGGCCAATTACTGCCCCATCAGTCTACTCTCAATCATCAGCAAAGTGATGGAAGGTGTCGTCGACAGTGCTGACAAGCGGCACTTACTCACCAATAAACTGCTCACTGATGCTCAGTTTGGGTTCCGCCAGGACTACTCGGCTCCAGATCTCATTACAGCCTTGGTCCAAACATGGACAAAAGAGCTGAATTCCAGAGGTGAGGTGAGAGGGACTACCCTTGACATCAAGGCAGCATTTGACCGAGTGTGGCACCAAGGAGCCCTAGTAAAATTGAAGTCAATGGGAATGAGGGGGAAAACTCTCCAGTGGCTGGAGTCACACATAGCACAAAGAAAGATGGTAGTGGTTGTCGGAGTCCAACCATCTCAGCCCCAGGACATTGCTGCAGGAGTTCCTCAGGGCAGTGTCCTAGGCCCAACCATCTTCAGCTGCTTCATCAATGACCTTCCCTCCATCATAAGGTCAGAAATGGGGATGTTCGCTGATGATTGCACAGTGTTCAGTTTCATTCTCTACCCCTCAAATAATGAAGCAGTCCGAGCGCGCATGCAGCAAGACCTGGGCAACATCCAGGCTTGGGCTCATAAGTGGCAAGTTCCATTCGCTCCAGATAAGTGCCAGGCAATGACCATGTCCAACAAGAGAGAGTCTAACCACCTCCCCTTGACATTCAACGGCGTTAGCATCGCCGAATCCCCCACCATCAACATCCTGGGAGTCACCATTGACCAGAAACGTAACTGGACCAGCCATATAAATACTGTGGCTACGAGAGCAGGTCAGAGGCTGGGTATTCTGCGGCGAGTGACTCACCTCCTGACTCCCCAAAGCTTTTCCACCATCTACAAGGCACAAGTCAGGAGTGTGATGGAATATTCTCCACTTGCTTGGATGAGTGCAGCTCCAACAACACTCAAGAAGCTCGACACCATCCAGGACAAAGCAGCCCGCTTGATTGCCACCCCATCCACCACACTAAACATTCACTCCCTTCACCACTGGCACACAGTGGCTGCAGTGTGTACCATCCACAGGATGTACTGCAGCAACTCGCCAAGGCTTCTTCAACAGCACCTCCCAAACCCGCGACCGCTGCCACCTAGAAGGACAAGAGCAGCAGGCACATGGGAACAACACCATCTGCACGTTCCCCTCCAAGTCACACACCATCCCCACTTGGAAATATATCGCCGTTCCTTCATCGTTGCTGGGTCAAAATCCTGGAACTCTCTTCCTAACAGCACTGTGGGAGAACCTTCACCATACGGACTGCAGTGGTTCAAGAAGGCGGCTCACCGCCACCTTCTCAAGGGCAATTAGGGATGGGCAATAAATGCTGGCCTCGCCAGCGACGCCCACATCCCATGAACGAATAAAAAAAATGATCTTGTTGAATGGGGGAGCAGGCTCGAGGGGCCGGATGGCCTGCTCCTGCTCCTATTTCTTAAGTTCTTATGTTCTGACTCGGATGCAAGAATGCTACCAATGAGCCACGATGGAGACTTAACATCACTCTTGTTGAATATTGTTTCCTCAAGCTTACTTTAAGCACCACCATGGGGGATCCACATATTCGCAAATTTGCCATGGGGAGTAAGAGGTTCTACAGCCTTATCAATGGCTTCTCTTCCCACCCCAAACTGACACTTTGTCAGTCCCGCAACCGTATATCCTTGGCACTTTCCGCTTGCACATCAATATTTTACCCCTTGGCAAAATTATCCACAGCCACAGGACCAGTTTCCATTTGCACAATTCCTCCCTCCCCCGCCCTATCCAGCAACCTTAACCCTTCTGCTGGTTCAATATTGTGAGACTGCTTCTCGGACTCCAGTCTTGGATGAACTTCAATTTCCTCTAACTAGCCAATGGAAAGACTGAAGCCATCGCCTTTGCCCCGAAAACAAAATCTATCCACTTGCCAATCACTTCGCCCCCGTCCTAGCAACTATCTCAAGCTGAATCAGATTGTTTGCAATCTTGTCGCCTGAATAAACCTTGAGATGGGCTTCTGACCCGATATACTCTCCATCATAAAGACAACGTACGCCTCCCTCCGTGACATTGCCCAACTCTGCCCTGGCCTCAGTGCATCTGTTGCTCAAACCCTCATTCTTGCCTTTGTCATCTTCAGACTTGACTATTCCAATGCTCTCTTGCCCAGCCTCCCATTTCCACCTTCTTTAAACTTCATATTATCCAGCCTCATGCCGTCCATATCCTATCCCACACCAAGTCCATTCACCCATCACAGCTGAACGCAGAGCTGCATAAAACTACAACTTTCCCCGATGCTTCAAATTTAAAATTCTCTTCCTTGTTTTGAATCTCTCCGTGGCTTCTCCTTTCTCTCAATGCCAGAACCTCCTCCCCAAGCTTTCCATTCTACTGACTCGGTCCTCCTGGGTATTTGCTTTCCGTTCAAGCTATCATTGGCTGGCGTGGCTATCGGCCATCCAGGACCCATGCACTGGAATGCCCTCCTTAATCCCCTCCATCTCTTCAGCTGTCATTTCTCCTTTACAAACCTCCTTCAAATCTGCTTCTTTCAGAAAGCTTTAGGTGCTAATATCTCCTTTATTGGCTCTAACTCTTATTGTACTTACTGCTCTATGAATCACCTTGGGACGTATTTCCACGTTCAAGGCATAATGTAGGTCCAAATTGTTGCTTTTATTTTTGCTGGGTTTTGTGGTTGGAGGATGCGGGGCTGTTTTCTATTATTGCATTCGCTATTGTCCATATCTGAGAAATTCCATCAGGGAACTTCAACGGAGATTGGATATCTGAACCAATCAGAGAAGCATGACGTGTTAATTTGTGGAGTGTTGCTCTAATGCGAAGCTTTATCTACATTGTTCAAGTGTGGTCCGCGTGGATAGGGGCAATACGTGAGACTTTTAATTCCATAGATTTTTTAAAATTCTGCTCTAGATCTTCTCTGAAGCGGATACTCTTCAAACGGTGATAAAGCCTGCAATGGGCAGGAACTTGAATGGGAAGAATGTTACCGTTCACTGTTGTTAACTCGTTCTTCCGTAATGAGTGTTTTACTTGCAACTTATTGGCGGCCAATTCAAGCTTAGCTAAGTAACATAAACACTATAAAGCCAATTTGCACTATTTTAACGTGGCAACCACTAATGCGCTGCATTCATTTTGGACAGAACCCGAGCGCTGATAACAAGACAATAACATTGCAGGTAAAGCCAGACTTCAAGGACACATCTGCAGCTGTATAATGGAATCCTACGCTGTGTGTTTTTTCAATGTGGGAAAGTTACAGAAATATAAAGATGAACAATTGATAACAAAGAAACATCATCCAGCTGCCCAGAGAACGACATTAGTACAGCTCAGTACGTCACAATGAACGGTTTCCTACATCAGCATCAACACCCAATCGCATGACAAGGCACACGATCACGTGATCACTGATCGTTCAGCTTGTATATTACTCATTTCGGATTGGTGTCAAGTCTTCTGAGGTATAAGACATTACAAAGCACAGCATCAGTCTAAAATCACCTGGATGTTAAAGGAAGTGTGAACTTTTAGTTAACAGTCTGCATACAGACAACTGCCGTATTAATCAGTCCTTTTCTAACCATCGTTTTTCAGTAAATATTGCTTCTTATTGTTCACAGGCTGATTATGAACGACATATGATAGTCCGTACTTTGTATTGATTTGGCATGTCAATTATATTTTAGGTCACGTTAAAGTAGTGGGCAGAGGATGGCCCGTGTACGCATCAACGGCTGCCGAAATTCACCCGAGAAGATCGCACTCGCACCTCCATTCCGGTATCTTAAAGCATCAGGAAACAACACTGACTGCACGAGTTTCAGTAAATTCTGCACTTGGAAAGCAAATAGTTTCCCTTACTCTTTGCTGCCCGTGACGCATGTGAGTCCAAAAAGTGCAGAAATTAGCATATCGCACTGAACAAACGAGGCATCTGTTGTAAAGCCGCAGTTACAGGATGTCAAACGACATTGCGACGCATCTCATTAAAAACAACCGCAAACCATTCTTAACAGTGGCAAGCTCGTAATTAGTGCAGTGCGTCAGTTTAATCTGTTGCTCAGAATGTCGGCGAGTATGGTGTTTCTGTGCTTGACGCTCCGGGGGATTATTTACACAGGTACCTCTTTATTCACAAGAACAGCTACTTTAATTTATAAAACATTTTCCGAAGTCGTTTCCACATAAATGCAATGAACGTAATTCCTCTATCTAGATTCATTTTTCTCTCTTCCATCTCCATGTCGTATCTAATACAATTATCCCGGATTTGACTATTTTCTCTGACAGCTGCGGACCACAGTTCGTTCAGAGTGACTCAAGCGCCCGAACAGGCGATTGTATCCAAAGGGGGAGACATCACCTTCTACTGCATATTCCCAATCTCTCAAACCCATTCCTGGGTAAGAGTGTATTGGTGGAAACAGGGTGAGGATGAATACCTGCCAAGAAGCGCCGATAAGAGAAAACGATTTGGTCTGGAAGGTAAAGCGAGAGGTTTCTTTCAGTTAATGCGCGCGACTTTCCAAGACTCTGGAGTCTATCACTGCGCAGTGATCCGAGAGGGAATAGTTGGAGGAAATGGAACCGGATCACATCTCATTGTGCATGGTAAGTGTGAAACACCACAGAGCGGGACTGTCGCAAACATATCAAACATAACAAAGGGGAATGTTTTGTGATTGTTTTATTGTAGTTTTTGACAGTATAAACATTTCTGCGATCACATTTCGCGAGAATGTTAAGTTGCATTTTCGTGTTCTCTATATAGAACTACCAATTTGAGAGTAAAATATAACCCTCCACACTGAGAGTACAGCAAAATGTTTAAATGATAAGCAATTGGCCTGTAACTCCAAATAAATTTATACACCAGATATCTGACAGCGGAAGTTCAGAACAAATTCCAAGCTTATAACTGAGTGAAAATGGTTTATATTAACACGCTTCCCCCACCATATACACGGCTCTTAGCCCATTTTGAATGGTCTGTCTGCTCCCATCTCCGTCTCTAGGGTTTAACACTCTTGAAATTAATTCTCACATCATGTTTGGCTCGTTAGCGTCACGGATTTGAAAGCCAGCGTGCAACTAACTGTTGATTAACGGATTCACTTAACAAACTGGAGCTTGGAATTCACAACGTTGTCGCCTCACTAACCCCCAATAAATACAATACGCCGGAACTGTGTTGCTGAAACCTCCTGAGGTTCAACCGAATATAGTTCGTTTCACCAATCTTCATGCTTCGGCTGTGAGATCAGTCCGATACCTGCTAATGCCCTCCTTTTATCATCGCAATGTGCAGATCACTCGTCACTTTCTAACTGAGTAAAAAAAATGGAGGACTGGGCGCGCCAACTTTCCCCCAGGGTTTATTTGTTTAATTCTTTGGACGATGAAACGTGACATTGATTAGCAATCGTTGCGAGGCGTCTGCTGAGTAACTCAAAGTGCATGTAACGCAGTGCATGTAAACAAATGCCGGTGACGATGAGTGATATGGATGAGGTGTGTGTTGACGATCTGCCTAACATTAACAGGACAGGAGACTGTGCTTTAGAATGTTGCTGTTAGAATAAAATGGACCGATGGTAAATAAGAATCATATTTAATTTCTCCCAATGGTGCCCAGTAACTCGATTTTGTTCATTCTCTGTTCCGCAGCTCCCCCAACTCCACTGAAGATTGTCTCCAGGACAGCTGAGGGGAATTCATCTGCGACTCTGACTCTTGTGTGTGAAACGGCTGAGTTTTATCCGGAGAATTTCACCCTCGCTTGGTATAAAAACGGCGTTGTAATTGCAACAGGAATAAATACCATTAAACGGCAGAACACTGAGGGGCTGTATGAAGTTTCCAGCTCTTTGGAAGAGACGCAGTATGTCCCGAGCGGCACGAATTATACCTGTGTGATATCTCACGTCTCGCTCAAGACTCCAGCTATTGTCACCTATAGTGTTACGAAATCTAACCAAGGTACGAGGCCAACAGTCCAAGAGGATAGTTAAAATCGCAAACAGATATATCGTATAGTTTGCAAACAAATATATTGTAGAGCTTGTATTGATAATCATGAAGATATTTCGCTGGAAACGCATGGGAAATAATCACAAAAACATAAAATTCTTGTTTTAATGTATAATATAATTGAACCCAATGTGTTGTAAAACGGGGTTATATCGTCCATAGCACAAATTTTGTGTCAAACCTTATTTGCCTTCAACTTCCTCTATTTTACGTATAACGAATGGAAACAGGAGTTTATCTTTTGTATCCCATTATATTTCTCTCCTGCTTAGTATTAATACATCTTCGGGTTTTTTTCCGTTTTAAATGGTTTCATTCTTTACCACTGCCGGCTTTCCCTGCATCAGGATAATTACCATGAGCTGCAGTGAACTTTTTTTTATTCGTTCATGTGATGTGGGCGTCGCTGGTAAGGACAGCATTTATTACCCATCCCTAATTGCCCTTGAGAAGGTGGTGGTGAGCCGCCTTCTAGAAAGGCTGCATTCCGTGTGGTGAAGGTTCTCCCACAGTGCTATTAGGTAGGGATTTCCAGGATTTTGACCCAGCAGCGATGAAGCAACCGCGATATATTTCCAAATCGGGATAATGTGTGACTTGGAGGGGAACGTGCAGGTGGTGTTGTTCCCATGTGCCTGCTGCTCTTGTCCTTCTAGGTCGCGGGTTTGGGAGGTGCTGTCCAATGAGTCTTGGCGAATTACTGCAGTGCATCCTGTGGATAGTACACAATGCAGACACGGTGCGCCGATGGTGAAGGGAGTGAATGTTTAGGGTGGTGGATGGGGCGCCAATCATGCGGGCTGCTTTGTCCTGGATGGTGTCAAGCTTCTTGAGTGTTGTTGGAGCTGCACTCATCCAAGCAAGTGGAGAGTATTCTATCACACTCCTGACTTGTGCCTTGTAGATGGTGGAAAGGCTTTGGGGAGTCAGGAGGTGAGTCACTCGCCGCAGAATACTCACCCTCTGACCTGCTCTTGTAGCCACAGTATTATGTGGCTGGTCCAGTTAAGTTTCTGGTCAATGGTGGCCCCCAGGATGTTGATGGTGGGGCATTCGGCGATAGTAATGCCGTTGACTGTCAAGGGGAGGCGGTTAGACTCTCTCTTGTTGGAGATGGTCGCTGCTTGACACTTGACAGGTGCGAATGTTACTTGCTACTTATCAGCCCAAGCCTGGATGTTGCCCAGGTCTTGCTGCACGGACCGCTTCATTTTCTGAGGGGTTGCAAATGGAATGGAACACTGTTCAATCATCAGCGAACATTCCCATTTCTGACCTTATGATGGAGGGAAGTTCATTGATGAAGCTGTTGAAGATGGTTGGGCCTAGGACACTGCCCTAAGGAACTGCTGCAGCAATGTCCTGGGACTGAGATGATTCACCTCCAACAACCACTGCCATCTTCCTTTGTGCTGGTATGACTCCAGCCACTGGAGAGATTTCCCCCTGATTCCCATTGACTTTAATTTTACTAGGGCTCCTTGATGCCACACTCATTTAAATGCTGCCCTGATGTCAAGAGCAGTCCCTCCCATCTCACCTCTGGAATTCAGCTCTTTTGTCCATGTTTGGACCAAGGCTGTAATGAGGTCTGGAGCCGAGTGATCCTGGCGGAACCCAAACTGAGCATCGGTGAGCAGGTTATTGGTGAGTAAGTGCTGCTTGATAGCACTGTCGACGACACCTTCCATCTCCTTTCTGATGATTGAGAGTAGACTGATGGGGCGGTAATTGGCCGGCTTGGATTTGTCCTGCTTTTTGTGGACTGGCCATACCCAGGCAATTTCCCACATTGTCGGGTTCATTCCACTGTTGTTGCTGTACTGGAACAGTTTGGCTAGAGGCGCGGCTATTTCTGGAGCACAAGTCTTCAGCATTACAGCCGGGATGTTGTCGGGGCCCATAGCCTTTGCTGTATCCAGTGCACTCAGCCGTTTCTTGTTACCACGTGGAGTGAATCGAATTTGCTGAAGACTGGCTCCTGTGATGGTGGAGATATCGGGAGGAGGCCGAGATGGATCATCCACTCGGCACTTCTGGCTGAAAATGATTACTTGCTTAATTGCTCTCGGACTTCTCTCCTTTTTTATATTCGTTCACGGGACGTGGGCGTCGCTGGCGGGCCAGCATTTTATTGCCCATCCCTAATTGCCCTCGAGAAGGTGGTGGTGAGCCGCCTTCTTGAACCGCTGCAGTCCGTGTGGTGACGGTTCTCCCACAGTGCTGTTAGGAAGGGAGTTCCAGGATTTTGACCCAGCGACAATGAAGGAACGGCGATATATTTCCAAGTCGGGATGGTGTGTAACTTGGAGGGGAACATGCAGGTGGTGTTGTTCCCATGTGCCTGCTGCTCTTGTCCTTCTAGGTGGTAGAGGTCGCGGGTTTGGGAGGTGCTGTCGAAGAAGCCTTGGCGAGTTGCTGCAGTGCATCCTGTGGATGGTGCACACTGCAGCCACAGTGCACCGGTGGTTAAGGGAGGGAATGTTTAGGGTGGTGGATGGGGTGCTAATCAAGCGGGCTGCTTTGTGTTGGATGGTGTGGAGCTTCTTGAGTGTTGTTGGAGCTGCACTCATCCAGGCAAGTGGAGAGTATTCCATCACACTCTTGACTTGTGCCTTGTAGATGGAGGAAAGGCTTTGGGGAGTCAGGAGGTGAGTCACTCGCCGCAGAATACCCAGCCTCTGACCTGCTCTCGTAGCCACCGTATTTATATGGCTGGTCCAGTTAAGTTTCTGGTCAATGGTGACCCCTAGGATGTTGATGGTGGGGGATTCGGCGATGGTAATGCCGTTGAATGTCAATGGGAGGTGGTTAGACTCTCTCTTGTTGGACATAGCCATTGCCTGGCACTTATCTGGCGCAAATGTTACTTGCCACTTATGAGCCCAAGCCTGGATGTTGTCCAGGTCTTGCTGCATGCGGGCTTGGACTGCTTCATTATTTGAGGGGTTGCGAATGGAACTGAACACTGTGCAGTCATCAGCGAACATCCCCATTTCTGACCTTATGATGGAGGGAAGGTCATTGATGAAGCAGCTGAAGATGGTTGGGCCTAGGACACTGCCCTGAGGAACTCCTGCAGCAATGTCCTGGGGCTGAGATGGTTGGACTCCGACAACCACTACCATCTTTCTTTGTGCTATGTGTGACTCCAACCACTGGAGAGTTTTCCCCCTGATTCCCGTTGACTTCAATTTTACTCGGGCTCCTTGGTGCCACACTCGGTCAAATGCTGCCTTGATTTCAAGGGCTGTCACTCTCACCTCACCTCAGGAATTCAGCTCTTTTGTCCATGTTTGGACCAAGGCTTTAATGAGGTCTGGAGCCGAGTGGTCCTGGCGGAACTCAAACTGAGCATCGGTGAGCAGTTTATTGGTGAGTAAGTGCCGCTTGATAGCACTGCGGACGACACCTTCCATCACTTTGCTGATGATTGAGAGTAGACTGATCGGGCGGTAATTCCCTGTTGACAGTTCTCAACCCTGACAGCAACCCCCTAACCACCCCTGCCCCCACCCAATTCGGCTACCACTAGTGCAGAGTTCTGAAATTAAATCTCTGTCCAACTTGTAGGCCACATCTCTCCATGCCACCGCGGGTTCGATTGGGACGATTGTCACAAATCTCATGTAAACTGTACCCGCAAATTGGCGACATTGCAGCCGGTTCAATATATAATTGTATTAAAAACTCTTAGCTTTGCCAGACAATAATTAATAAACCATCGCCCGTTGATTTCCTTCACTATTCAGTGACATTCTTACTTCAATAAACACAGTGCGGATCATTGAATGAGGGTTATTAACCAATTGCTGCAATCCAGAATTTTGTGCGGGCAGCGAGTAAACCCGTGTGAACAAATTCCCCCCGATTTCCTCAAACTATATGTTAATGAATAAGAATGGTCAAGGACATAAAGAAGTCATTCTGTCCAGGGAAATTTCTCCCCCTCATATTCGAACTCTGCGAAAACAATGTGTTGAGATCCCTAAACGGTCGTCACCTTCGCAGATTATTCCAGAATATCTCATCCACTCGATGAAGAAGTCACTTCAAATAAGATATCTAAAAAAAATAAGTATTTTTTATTTAGACTGCCTTATTATCGTTCTATACAGCGGAATTACTGAAAGCATCAATAGTTTAAACAATTAACGATCTTTCGGCCTCTTTTTAGCAAACGCCCGCCATAACATAATGTTCCTATTAATCTTGCAGCTGGTGTCATTGATGTGTCCTTTTACTTCTGGGTGCCTATTTGTGCGGTGGCTGGATTGGTGTTTCTAGTGCTCATGGTCTTCATTGGGAGGCGGTGCGGATTGCAGAATAATGAAGGTAAGTTGATTTTAGTCCGAAACCTCAAGGTTAGTGAGAGTCTCTGGGTAATACACGGGAAGGAGAATTCGATTAGGACTTAAAGTTGAAGGCAATGTTATGTGTTTTCAAGGATTGTTCCAACTGCACATTAAAACGCAGAAATCCTCACAGAATCATATTAAAATTGGAGATAATTATCTGGATATTTGTAACAGAAAGTTATAATTTGCAGCAAGTGATAAATCAACTGTGCTCTGACACACAGTCACTTTCCAACCCATTACGTTGTGGATGCGTAATGACTTTGAATGAAAACATGTGAGGCCCCGGCCCGGCAATGGTTTTACACCGTTGTTAATCGCTGCAGGGGCTGGGATTCAAACACTGTCAGCATAATCTGAAATTGAAAATTATGTTCGGCTTTGTACCGACTCTAGAAATGTCTTTGAAATCACTGAATGGAAACTGAATAACTGTCAATCTTTCAATATCATTAAATTTCATTCGTTTCCAGGTAAACAGGAACGTGTAATGGGACCGACCCGCCGTGAAGAGCTGGTACGTTCATTCATTCATTCTCTGCAGACGGTTCAAATGCGAAGAAAGATTGCTATAATGGAGAGATATTATCACAATACTGCCAGAACAGTTCAAGTATATTTACCAAAAGCGTTTGTCCGGCTTAGTGAATCATTCAAATCGTGGTTAGAAAAGTATTTGGCAACCGGTGCGTTGCTGCCAAAAACGTTAGATAGCCGACAAGAAAACTGCTAGTTTCGTTTAAAATGTACCTCGTTAATAACTGTTTATAGAGTCATCTATTGTCTGTATTTGAACAAATACTTTATGTTCTAAAACTGCCGCTTATTTAAACATTCCTGTAACACAGTGTTGTAGAGTGAATATTGACAGGTTTAAATATTAGTTATAGTGACCACAGCACACATCAGCTTTAATATTCGTACTTATGCCAATATATTAATTATGCTTTGTGCACTTGATCTCTTGCCCAGCTCATTTTGTTTAATGTTTCGTCAGCAGTACGTAAATTGGTGAAGGCAACGACTAGCCAAGTAACCGAATATTTGCTTTCTGGCCCGTGCAGGGAGCAGAAGCTGAGATCGTGCATTATGTTGCATTAGATTTGAGCAAAGACATGAAAATTCCAAGACGTAAAGGTGAAGAGCAGAGGACCGTGTACGCTCAGGTAAGGCAGAGTAACAGATCAGAGAAACATAGATCATCAGCTGAACAGCAACATTCATGCGATGGTGGGATATTTAAGGTTGTGCTTTGATCTTGTATTGTATCTAAAGCTATTTGTGTATTATTCTGATGGCTGCTTGGAGCAGCAGTCCACAAAACTTGCAATACGTCCAATCAACAATATTTCCAAACATTGGCTTTACAGAAACACAAGGGACAGCCCGTGACAAGCTGACGGACGCAATTCTAGCATTGACTGGCTCAGTGAAAAGTGCGCAATGCAAAAATGACGAAAGAAGCACCGACTATGCCCAGCTACAAACGCAAAGCCAAAATAGAGTAACAGAGGCTGTTTACTCCGAAGCAAGAATCAAATAGCGATAGAATTTTAGATGTAGAAGTCATTGTTTTGATGTCCACTGATCGCTTTCCGCTGCTGTATCAATTAAACGCGTATGTATACCGTGTGATACTATACCTCCGAGAGGTAAGGCATTCCAGTGTAATGTTAGAGAATGCAGTCTCTAGTCTTTACTTACTGTTCAATTGCTTCCTGAATTTTCATTTAAGAGAAAACTAACTTTCCTGACATACTTTCATGTTAAATCTGTATTATCTAACTGAAGACAAACCTCTATTTCAATTAAAATGATACGCTAATAGTCTTGCTGTACCTAATTATCATCATTAAAAAACTCAATAAAAACAGATTGTATAGGATCTCTTATAAATCAACGATTCGCGCGCCTTTTTTGGGAGTAAAACTGCAAAACCTGTGTGTTGATTTATGTGTCGCGTTACTGCGTTCTGACTTCCTGTCCAGGTAACGCTCCTGATATAGAAAGCCGGTATTTCCAGTGTATGGATTCGTCCATAAACCTGCTGAACGTAGTTTTCAGTTGTTTTATGTCCTCCAACCATCTGTTTACCCATGTAGCCACGTAGAATCATATAATCTAACAGAACAGAAGGAGTCCATGTTGTGCCCGTGCCTGCTCTTTGAAAGAGCTATCCAGTTAGTCTCGACCCCTGCACTTTCCCCAAAGTTTTGCAATGTTTTCCTCTTCAAGTATATATCCAATTCCGTTTTGGAAGTTCCCATTGGACCTGCCTCCACCACTGTTGCCCTTACTTCCAAGAGTCATTATCCTATGGTGTTTTGAATATCCATGTAAACAACATCTGGTGCATTTCCTATATCTAGTCTCTCTGCTGTTTCTCCAAATCATCCTAAACTTGAAGTCAAACATGATCTGCCTTTTCGAAATCTGTGCTGACTTGCCTTGATGAGCTCAGGTTTCTACAGGAAGACAGCAGTTTTATCCCGAATGACACAAGGCCTGGAAAATGCAAGGAAATGCGCAACTGTTTACCTGCCGTCATGTTTCAGTTTACTTCACATTCGATGTTCTTATCTAATAACAATTCATTACTTCAAAATGGAGTCGAAGTGCTGTAGATTATTTTGATAATTAGTTAACCGAAAAAGTGACACATCTATGTACAGGAATGAAAAGGTCAATGTGTGGGCGTTGTATCAGTCCTGTGTTCTGATAAAGTTTAAGCGATTAGCTGGGGATTACCGTCTAGTGTTAGCTGCATTGATGTGTTGCTAAATATTGACACGGGCGAATCGCTTTTTCGAGCGACGTAAATAACATGGTTCAGTCACTCAGCTCGAAGCACCAACACTTCTACTTCTAAATTTAACTCTGTTAATTACGATATACTGAAAACGTATCTAGTGTCGAATAGCGGCAGTTATTGCTCATCGCATGTTTCAGTATAATTATAACAACACTTGATGTTCACACTCAATTGAGATTTTATTTCACATTTGATTTTTCATTGCAGCTTCCATAAGAACATAAGAAATAGGAGCAGGAGTATGCCATCCGGCCCCTCGAGACTGCTCCACCATTCAATTATACCATGACAGATCTTCTACCTCAACTCCAATTTCCCGCCCGATCCCCACATCCGTTGATTCCCTTAGAATCCAACCATCTATCGATCTCAATCTTGAATATACTCAACGACTGAGTGTCCACCGCCCCCTGGGGTAGAGAATTCCAAATATTCACCACGCTCTGAGTTAAGAAATTCCTCCTCATCTCAGCCCTAAATGTCCAATACCTTATCCTGAGTCTATGGCTCTAATTCTAGACTCTCCAGCCATGAGAAACATCATTTGAGCATCTACCCTGGCAATTCGTCTTAGAACCTTATATGTTTCAATGAGATTCCCTCTCATTTTTCTAAACTCCTGAGTATACAGGCCCATTCTACTCAATCTTTCTGCATAGGACAACCCTCTCATCCCAGGAATCAATCTAGTAAACCTTCGTTGTACTGCCTCTAAGCCAAGTATATCCCTCCTTAGGTAAGGAGACCAAAGTTGCACACAGTATTCCAGGTGTGGTCTCACCAAAGCCCTGTACAATTGCAACAAGACTTCCTTACTCTTGAATTCCAACCCCCTTGCAATAAAGGCCAACATACCACTTGCCTTCCTAATTGCTTGATGTAACTGCATGTAAACTTTCTGTGTTTCGTATACAAGGACACACAAATCCCTCTGAACACCAACATTAAATAGTTTCTCACCATTTAAAAATATTCAGTTTTTCTATTCTTTCTACCAAAGTGAATAACCTCACATTTCTCCACATTGTGCTCCTTCTGCCATCTTCTTGCTCACTCACTTAACCTGTCCATATCACTTTGCAGACATTTCACGTCCTCCTGACAGCTTACTTTACCGCCTAGCTTTGTATCATCAGCAAACTAGGATACATTACACTCGGTCCCTTCATCTACTACTTTCTTCCACTTTTGCCTTCACAGCTAAACAAAATTACGTTTGGCAAAACATTTTCAAACCTTTTTATCTACAAACGTTGCAGATCAAATTTCAATTGTTGTTAAAGCATTTGGCATTGATTCAAGATAATACTCATTCAAGCTGTCATCGGACCAAGCCCTCTCCCCTCTAATGTCTGCTGGATGCATGCGTTCATCGGACAATCGCTTTTCTGACTTCTGTGAGGATGATCATTTGGTTCTGATAATGTACCAATTTATCTATCAAATGTGTATTTACGTTTGCAATAACTACCAAATATGTTCGATTTCAGGACGGCTCCAATGTTTTTTGTAAGAATTCAGCGGTCGGCAATGGCTTTGGATCTGCTGAGGTGAACTGTGGTTTCTCTCAGATGGGTAAATAATCAGTCAGTGCTAATTGAGTAAATTGGCTGCTGGAGAAAGTGGTCAGGGCTCCCTTACATCCTTCTGGATGGCATAGGCCACTGTGACTTATTCAGCTTGCTGTGCTGAACGGCCTCCAGTTAAATCTTTTAATGCATCTGACAGTAATAACTTGGTGGGGGTGTGGCCGGTTATAAGTACGAATTTATCTAATCCAGTGACATAGGCAAATTTGTTAGTGGCCCAGTAGACAGTTAAAAGGGTTTCTCACAAACAATCAACGTCTGTTCCACTGATGACAGTGTTTGAGAGGCATATGCCACAGGCGCCTGAACACCACGTCGTTCTTGGAGCAAAGCAGCCGACACCAAAATGTTGCTGTTCGCTACTTATTGCGGATATGGTTCGCCAGCCTTTGGGATTCAATTTTAATCCACTCGCTGCAATAATTTCTTACAGTTCTTTCAACAGATTGTAATGAAAATGGAGGGGAAATTGTGAAATTCGATTCTGCCACACTCATTCTTGTGTTGTGCCCAACAGGGGGCGATATTTAGCAGTTGATCAAATTCTCTCAGTTTGAGCCGGGGGCACACTGGTCGGCCATTGACCTTGTATCCCTATCAGCAGCCCTCTTTGCGGAGAGTCTGCACGCATTTGCCACCAACACACATTTACCATGTCCACTACCATATTGTTCTTTCCCATCCAATCTATTCATAAGATACCATCCTTCGCTTCCTGTCATTTTTGAGTCCACATTACCGTGTGGCGAGTGTTTGCATCCCCTACCGTGATTTCCATCTCTACCATCTTTCCCGTATCTCCTCCTCCTCCAAAGCCTCCTAGCTCTATTGTGTCTTGAAGTTCAAACTGATGGTCAAGTGCACCCATAACATTGTATGCGACACGCCTGTATCAACAAGCAATATCTGTCCCTGACTTTCATGGGTGGTGCTGCGCTGTTTATTCTTCCACGCTGGTGTAGCGGTGGGGGGAGGTGGGGGCGAGAGAGAAAAGTGCTGGGGAAGGGTAGGGTCCAAATGATCTAAGTGCTTCTTTAAGAATTCTACCTCCTATCTCAGAGTGTTTATCTCTGATTTTAATCTTTCCTCCAGCTCCCATATTTGCTTTTGACAGTGGGTGTGATCGCCCACTCCTGATTCACTACACTGGTCGTCCAGGTTTTGACGTGGGACTTCTCCTAGGGCACTACTTAACTCATCTACCTTCTTTATCATATCTTATCCTGACTTTCCTGTCATTGTAGTTCGACATTACATGTTACTAATTTTCTGGCCCTATTTGCACTTTCGGTTTAAAGGTAATCTACTGATGCAGTCAATATCGTGTTGCAAGCAGTTATACGAGCTAATTGATTTTTCAGCGATAATTTTTGTTCCATCAACTATTTGATGAGGTCTCCTTCAGTTTCTAATTGTTCCTTAAGTTTTATAATTTGCTGTCGCTGACATAACACAACTATAGCTTTCCAACTTCCCTTTTCACATGCTGTTCGTGGGTTTGATCTTAACACCAACTCTCTTAGCTGTTCTAGGTTTCCTGCTTTTTCTATCAAGGAGATACGAGTTATCATTGACAGAACGTCAGCAGGAGCAGAGCTTACCAGGAGACCCAGAGCGGCAGATTTAAATAGAGTGCGAGGGCAGCAGCAGCAGAGCCTATCAGGTGACCTAAAGCCGCAGAGGGGAAACAAACGGACTGCAGCGGTTCAAGAAGGCAGCTCACCACTACCTTCTCAAGGGTAATTAGGGATGGGCAATAAATGCCGGCCTCGCCAGCGACGCCCACATCCCATGAACGAATAAAAAAAAACAGAGGGGAAGACTCAAAACGTGATTTTATGGTGAGCACAGAGTGAGGCATGGAGGAGCCAAGGAATTACAGCTAATTGTTTAATTTATCATTTATCTTAACTATTAGGAGCATAATATCCTTTAGCGCAGAGTGTAAGTCAGTGTAAGTAGTTAATTTATTGATAAGTGTTTTTTCTGGATATTTTGTTCAGAGGTTATTGTTTTTTGGTGCTTGGTTGGTGCTTTTTAGTGGTTAGTGTTTTAGTGTCAGATAAACAATAAAGTGCCTTAAAGCTAAACAAACAGTTTAAATAACTGTTAGCTAACATGGCAGGACAATTGGGGCCAGTCGCACGCACATCCTGTGCCATGTGGGAACTCCAGAACACTTTGCGTGTCCTGGAAAGTCACATGTGTAGGAAGTGCCACCAACTGCTCAGGCTTGAACTAAGAGTTTCTGCGCTAGAGGGGCGGCTGGCATCGCTACAGTGCATACGGGAATCTGAGAGTTTCATACATAGCACGTTTCAGGAGGTGGTCACTCCCACAGCTACAGATAGATCAGGCAGAGATGGAGTGGGTGACGAGCAAACAGACTAGGAGGAACAGGCAGGCAGTGAAGGAGCTCCCTGGGAGTGTGGCACTCTCAAACCCGTATTCAGTGTTGAATTCCAGTGAAGGTTTTGACATCTCGGGGGAGTGCAGTCAGTAGTAAATCCACGTGCCATGAAAGACTCGGCTGCACAGGGGGGGGGGGGGGGCAAAGAAATGCAGTATTTCCTCGGTGGTGCGCAAGCCAATAGAATCAATACTGAGAGATAGGATAAACTGTCACTTGGAAAGCATGGTTTAATCAGGGATAGTCAGCATTGTTTTGCTCAGGAAGGTCATGCCTTACAAATCTGATTGAATCCTTTGAGGAAGTGACAAGGAGGATTGATGAGGGTAGTGCAGTGGTTGTTTTCTACATGGATTTTAATAAGGCATTTGACAAGGTCCCAAATGGCAGACTGGTCAGAAAGGTAAAAGCCCATGGGATACAGGGAAATGTGGCGAATTAGATCCAATATTGGCTCAGGAACAGGAAACAAAGGGTAAAAGTCGATGGATGTCTTTGCGAATGGAAATCCCTTTCCAGTGGTGTGACACAGGGCTCACTGCTGGGTCCCTTGCTGTTTGTGGAATATATTAATGATTTGGATTTGAATGTAAGGGATATGATTGGCAAATTTGCGGACGACATCGGCCGTGTAGTTGAAAGTGAAGAGTATAGCTGCAGACTCCAAGAAGATATCAATGGTTTGGTGGAGTGGGCGGAAAAGTGGCAAATGGAGTTTAACCCAGAGAAGTGTGAGGTCATGCACTTAGGGAGTGCAAACAGTAAAAGGGAATACTCAGTAAACGGGAATATATTGAGAGGGGTAGAGGAAGTGAGAGACCTTGGAGTGCATGTGCACAGGTCCCCGAAGGTGGCAGTACAGGTCGACAAAGTTGTGAAGAAGGCATTCGGAATGCTCTCCGTTATTAGCCAAGGTGTAGAATACAAAAGCCAGAGCTGGAGTATTGTACACTGTTCTGGTCACCACATTACAGGAAGGACATAATTGCTCTGGAGAGAGTGCAGAGAAGATTTACAAGAATGTTGTCAGGGCTTGAAAATTGCAGCTACGAGGAGAGATTGGATAGGCTGGGGTTGTTTTCCTTGGAGCAGAGGAGGCTGAGGGGAGACTTGATTGAGGTGTACAAAATTATGCGGGGCCCAGATAGATTAGACAGGAAGTACCTGTTTCCCCTAGTGGAGAGTTCAAGAACTAGATGACATAGATATAAGCTGATTGGGGGAAGGATTAGTGGGGACATGAGGAAAAACTTTTTTTACCCAGAGGGTGGTGGGTGTATGGAAACAGAATGGCCTCCTCTTGCTCCTATTCGCCCTACCATTCGCTGTGGTCCATCAGGCCATCGAGGTCCGACACTCTGGAATTCTCTCTCTAAATCAATCTGCCTCGCCACCTCTCTCTGCTTTAAGGCCCTGCTTAAACCCCATCTATTTGAGCAAGCTTTCAGTCATCCTTACTGATACCTCCTTCATTGGCTCGGCCTATAGATTTGTCTGATCAGGCGTTTAATGAGCGCCTGGGGACATTTTAAAGTCGCTATCTAGAAGCAAATCGTTGCGAGAGTGGAAATAAAACCCGAGTAAAGGTACTTCATAACAGTTTAAATGTATTGCTTAAAACAGCTCAATCTTTCCAGCCTGGCTGGTACTAAGTGTTTCTGCAGGCGTCACATATGCGTGACATCTCACCTCTTATTTAGAAAGCCACCTCATTTTCTGATGTATTTAAGTACATTGGAACTCTTGATCAGGTTGCGTTAATGTCAGATTTAAACCATGGAATGGATCAGCAAAATAGAGTGGCTGTGCTGGTTTAGCCGATAGCAACCCAGCAGCATCCCTATGCACAGTTGGGGTCCCTATCCCTTGTCGCTGGTTAAGTAATGGCCAGGGGATGCATTAAGCTGGGGAAGGGAGTTCCACAGGCTCACGACCCTCTGAGAGAAAAAAGTTCTCCTCATCTCTGTTTTACAATGGAGACCTCTTATTTTTAAACTGTTGTCCCTAGTTCTAGTATCTCCCACAAGGGGAAACCTCCTCTCAGCATCTACCCTCTCTAGTCCCCTCTGAATCTTAAACGTTTCAATAAGATCATCTCTCATTCTTCTAAACTCCAGTGTATACCGGCCCAACTTGTCCAACCTGTCCTCATAAAATAACCCCCTCATCCCAAGAATCAATCGAGTGAACCTTCTCTGAACCGCTACAAAACAATTATTTCCTTTCTTAAATAAGGAGATCAAAATTGCACACAGTATTGTAGATGTGGTCTCACCAATGCCCTGTACAACTGTAGCAAAACATCTCCACTTTTATATTCCATTCCCCTTGCAATAAATGACAACATTCCATTTGAATTTCTAATCACTTGCTGTACCTGCATGCTAACATTTTGTGATTCATGTACTAGGACACCCAGATCCCCCTGTACCTCAGAGTTCTGCAATCTCTCTCCATTTAAATAATATACTGCTTTTCTATTCCTCCTGCCAAAGTGGACAAGTTCACATTTTCCCACATTACACTCTATCTGCCAAATTTTTGCCCACTCATGAAACCTATCTCTATCCCTTTGCAGACTCCTTTGGGGATAAAAATCGAAAGGGTCCGTTTTTGGGTGCAGGTCGCGTGATGCGCTATTACCCTGCACCCAATGGCACCTGCGCAGGCAGGACGCACGTTTGGACCCACCCGAGGACTTACCAGCTGTCAGCGTTCCTTTCCAGTCCTTGCACGTGGAATTAATGCAATTCGCACTTTCCACCAACAGAGGGCGGTCAATCTCTTAAAAGGAGGACGTTTCTTCGAAATCTCTTAAAGGTAGCTGCTCCCTGTTATTTGGAAAATAACAGTCGACTGTCTGAACGGAGATCAGACTTTGGACACGTAAAACATAGATGTAGGTCCCCTCTCCTATGTTTACACAATGATGAGCTATGTTAAAACATTGAATAAAGGTTGCACACTACTAAATCCCACATCTTCCAATCTGCACGAGAGACCGCACCAATCCGCCATGCTGAGTTGTTACCAGGCCTGCGAGTGTGCATGCACCAAGGTTCTCTGTTGATGCACTGGAGACCTTGTGTGCAAGAGGTGGACAGAAGCAGGGACATCCTAATTTCGCAGGCAGGGGGTGGGGGTGGTGGTGGGTGGGGTTGCGGGGCAAGAGGCCCTCCGGCCATATGCTCATAAGGCAGTGGCAGGATGCGGGGGACAGTGAGCGGTGAAGTCAATGCCAAGCGCACAGCATCATGAATATGGAGGCAGTGCAGGAAGAAGTTCAATGGTTTGACATGAGTGGTCAAGGTGAGTGAGGTCAAATATCAAGTGGCGTCTCCTAACAACTGCACCACACACCACACCCTCCATTCCCCACATACCAATAAACTTTTTCCATCACTACTCAACTCTTTCAATCAGAAGCTTCCTCTCACCCTTACACATTTTCACTGTTTCAAGCCACCCACCCACAACTCACAGGCCACACACACTGGCAGCTATTCAACCATGACAGGCACATCACCGAGACACATGTCCCACTTTCTTGCAGGAGAAGGTGGCACATATCAAGGCACAACAAGTGGCAGTGGAATTTAGCTCGTCGAGCCAGTCCCGCCATTCATTGAGATCATGGTGGCACTGTGACCCAACTCCATATACCCACCTTAGCCCCATATCCATTAATACCTTTGCTTCACAGAAACCTATCAATCTCAGGTTTAACATTCACAAGTGAGCTCGCATCAACCACCTTTTGCAGAAGAGCATTCCAAATCTCCCCCACCCTTTGTGTTTAGAAACATTTCCTAACTTCACTCCTGCACATCCTGGTTCTAAATGTTAGGCTATGTCCCCGCGTCCGAGTATTGAAGTCTAGGAGACCTCCAAAAGCAGTAACAAATGTCTCAGCAGCCAGAAGCAATAATCCAGCAACTAACCTGTAAATCCTGCATGACCCCTTTAAAAAGCGCTGGTGGGTGGTTCTCCAGGCACTCGAAGACACGTTCAGATGGTCGGGGTTAAGACCGTGCATTGATTTGGGCGTGAAGTCCCAAAATGGTGTCTATCATTTTAAATCATCGTTGCACACTAATTTTCCCTACTTTACCTGATTCCAGCGTTCCTTATCAGTGTCTGCGCTAACTCCTATACCAAGATGTCATTTGGTGCACGTCATGATGGAAACGTGTGTGCGCATCGAAGACACCATCTTGGATGTCAGAGAATCCGTGGAGCGCTGAAGCAACGGGCGCTACACCGCCCATTTTAACACCCAGCGAGCCCCCCACCCCTTTCTTTATCTGCGCATGCGTAATACTCTTTAATAAGATGGCGTCCCGCGCACGTCACGCTGGACGGGCGTGCGCGCATTCCACACGCCATTCTGGGACTTCGGGAGGCTGCGTAGTGATTAAACAACCGGCGCTATACGGCCGAATTTATAGCCCTGTGTATCTTGAATTCTTTAAAATAAACGTCCACGTCCAGGGATCCAAGGATTAAAAGGAAAGTTTGAATCACTTTTGCTTCCTGTATGCTTTATTTTTACAAGACATTGCAATTGAATCATCTGCTGAAATGGAGGTATTCCTGGAAAGAGAAGGGAATTTGGATTTGCCAATGAAGAGAGAAATAAATCGATATACATCCACAGTCTGACGTGGGTTGAACTGAGCATCTCCAACCATTTGAATTAAAGACTGGATTCCAAAGATAGCCTGTTGTAAACGGTGTGGGTATTCTTTTGTAACCAGTGTCGAATGTCTACTTTCTCTCTTGAACAAGTTATAAACATGAGAACTGTGGTAGGGATTCCATGATTGTTTATGTGAAGGGAGAGGCGTGCAGCACAGAAGGTAGAAGACTGCCAAAGTAAGGATTGACGCTATTCGGTTAATTATGTTTTCTTGCTGTGACTGTCCAAATGTAAGGAGGACAAAACAATTTAAAGTTATGGATGGAGCAACTGTGTGGGGGAATATTGTTGAGAATTACAATGAGTTTTATAAAGGCATGGACTGTTTAGGTACTAAAGGAAATGAAGCAAGTGCTTTAAAACCCGCATTGAACTTATGAGAAATATTTGGCAAAGACGTAAATTATATAATCAGCGGGGAAAAAGTAGATGAATCAATATATTTTAAGCAAGCAAATCATAGAATGCTAGAAAGATTACGGCACGTAAGGAGGCCATTCAGCCCATTAAGCCTGCAAGTACCACTCCCCCCACCTTTCCCCTTAGCCCTACAATTTTTTCACCTTCAGGTACCTATCTAAATCCTTTTTGGAAGCTACAATTGAACCTGCTTCCACTACCCTTTCAGGAGTGACTTCCAGATCCTAACCACTAGCTGCGTAAAAAGGTTATTCCTCATGTCACCTTTGGTTCTTTTGCCAATCACCTTAAACCTATGTCCTCTGGTTCGCAACCCTTCCACCAATGGGAACAGTTTCTCTTTATTTACTTTGTCTCTACCCTTCATGATTTTGACCACCTCTATCAAATCTCCTCTCAACCTTCTCTGCTCTAAGGAGAACAATCCCTGCTTTTCCAGTCTAAACACATAACTGAGGTCCCTCATCCCTGGAACCATTCCAGTAAATCTTTTCTGCACCCTCTCAAAGGCCGTCACATCCTTCCTAATCTACGGTGCCCAGAATGCGACAAAATACTCCAATTGTGGCCGAACCAGTGTTTTATAAAGGTTCAACATAACATCCTCGCTTTTGTACACTTTGCCTCTATTTATAAAGCCCAGGATCCCGTATGCTTTTGCAACCACTGTCTCAACCTGCCGTGCCTCCTTCAACGACCTGTGTATATTACCACCCAGGTCTCTCTGCATCTGCACCGCCTTTAGAGTTTTACGCTTTATTTTGTAGGCCTCTCCTCGTTCTTCCTAACAAAATGTAAATACTGCAGATGCTGGAAATATGATATAAAAAAAGAAACGGCTGGAGGAGGCAACATCTGTGGAGAAGAAAAAAAATAAGCATTACGTTTTTCGTCAGAACCGCCAAAAAATTAAAGCGTTGGTGTTCATAACTAAAAAAAGGACAAAATAATCACTTAAGAAACAGTCGGGTGCTTTTCTGGGAAGCAATGGACTTTTCTAGATCAATGAGGTCGCAAGTAAATGGATGAGTCCTGGGTTATGATGCAAAGAAGAGCGTTCTATCTGTAACATAACGCAAAGAAATAAAAATTAATCCGATTGAGTTCATAAAGCGAATTATCAATCGTTATTATTATGTCCATTTATGTTAGTAAATTTGGCGCGTGCACGAGTTGGTGTGCATACTTGATTTTCCTTGTGAGGGCCATACACGAACATAATCACAAGCAGTTACAACGCTTTCGGTTGTCTCCCATTCACCTCTTGTTATGACGTTCAACTATTGCAAACATGCAGCCTATGAGAAGATAGTGTCTGGTATTACCTCCTGTTGTGTTCCAGATGAAGCACACTTGTCTGCATCGTAACCCAGGATTCATCCAGTGTACTACCTCAACTTTCCCCCACAAACCAGAATATTTTCCAATTCATCACCCCTCATGCGCTTTTTAACCGTAATTACAATGGGAGTCCAGCCCTCCCGGAACAGGAGTGGGCCGTTTAGCCTCTCAAGCCAGTTCCATCCTTCATTTAGATCACAGGTGATTTGTACCTTAACTCCATTCACCCATCTTGGTTCTGTAACCCTTGAGTCCCTTACCTAACAAAAATCTATCAACATTAGTTTTGAAATTTTCATTGACCCCCAGCTTCAACAGCTTTTTGGGCTTGAGAGTTCCAGATTTCCACGGCCCTTTGTGCGAAGAAGTGCTTCCTGGCTCCACCCCTGAACGGCCTAGCTCTAATTTTAAAGTTGTGTTCCCTTGTTCTAGACTCCCCACTGTCGGATACAGTTTCACCCTATATACCCTGTCAACTTCTTTAATCATCTTAAACACGAAAATTAACACACCCTTAACCTTCTACACTTAAGCGGATACAAGCCTAGTGCATGGAACCAGTCATTAGAATTTAACCCTTTTAGCCCAGGTATCATTCTGGTGAATCTTGGCTGCACCCTCTCCAAGGTCAAATATCCCATCTGAGATGCAGGGCCCAAAACTGAACGCAGCACTCTAAATGGAGTCTAACCAGAGCTTTGTATAACTGTGATATAACTTCCACTCCTTTGTATTCTAGCCGCCCTGAGATAAAGGCCAACATTCCATTAACCTTTTAAATTATTTCCTGTACCTGTCTATTAGCTTTTAGTGATTTCTGTACTTGGACCCCTAAATCTCTCTGCTCCTCCACAGGTCCTAGTTTCCCACCATTTGATGACTTCATACTTCCCCGCATTAAAATCCATCTGACACAGTTTTACCCATTCACTTTATCAATTTCTCATTGCAACTTTCTTCTCCCATCTATTATATTTAATGTGCCACCTAACTTGGTGTTGTCAGCAAACTTGTTACTGTCAGCAAACATACGGCTGTCAATTTCTTCATCTAAGTCATTTATAAATATAGTGAAAAGCTGAGGTCCCAAGTACAGATCCCTGGGGAACACCACTCGTCACATTCTGACAATTTGAATATATATCCATTGTTGCTACTCTCTGTCTCCTACCTTGTAACCAATTCCCTATGCATATCCATAGGTTGCCTCTAATTCCATTTGCTCTCACTGTTGCTAACAGTCTCTTATGTGGAACCTTGTCGAATACCTTCTGGAAGTCCATATAAATAACATCCATGGTCACTCCCTCATCTACCACCTTAGTTACCTCCTCAAAAAAATCAACTTGGTGCATTAGACATGACGTAACCTTTTCAAATGCATGCTGGCTCTCTCTGATCAGTTCATATTTGTCCAAGTGCTCAGTCACTCTGACCCTAATAACAGATTCTAGTAACTTCCCCACAACGGACGTTAGACTATTAGGCCCATAATTTACTTGTTTATCTCTTCTACTCTAATAAATGATGGAATGACTTTGGCAATTTGCCAATCGAAGAGGACAATTCCTGAACCAAGAAAGTTTTGGAAGATCATCTACAATTTCCTCACCTACTTTTGCCCAGTGTCCTGTCCCTGTGGTGGTTAGAGTCGGAAGTCATGATGTCACATCAGGAGAAGAACTACGCAAAATCTTCTCCATGATCGCCTCCATCCTACAGTTCGAAGGTATAAAACACTGTAATAAGGGACAACTTTAATTAGCAGCATTCCTCTTAAAATAGTTATAATTATGGGGAAATTTTATGTAAAAATCCATCACTGTTGCTAAATTCTATTTACGTTTTAACTAACTGGCCAGAAATTACATTTCGGGATCCCGTATGATCAGCGGAACAGTATTGCGTACATGAAGAAATTTCATGGGAGGGATTTAACCAATTCACTGCAGCAGAAATGCAGGAGAAAAAAAATAAAACGCTAGTTAATGTATTTCGAAAAACACACCTGCTGTTTGTTCCACATTTAGTATAATGTCGGAAAATGTGAAGAATGGAACAGGTTTTGCGTCTTAAGGCGGCGCGATTATACATTCTAGATTTCACCACTGGAGATATTAAGAAATGTTACAGGGCAAGTATGTAGTAAAGTCGTGGTTGAATATGGACATTTCATGTTGTTGCATATGCGGCGTTTTTGCAGAATGTTGATATGAACAGAACCAAATTTAATACTTGAACTGCTGCTCTGGAGAGGCGAACTGATGAGCCATGTTCTTTATTTAGATGGGGAAAGTGGTGCGCTTGTATCACTACTAAACAACAAGTTTCAGTACTGCAAAAACCACATGGCCAAAACCTTCGCTATTTGCCTACATTTCATCAGAATACATGATAAGTCGAACATACTGACATTTCACGCTTCTATATCTGGATTGCGTTATATTGCGAGTTATCTAATTAATTCATAGCCCGAATATGCATTCTCCAATTTGAAACACTATTATTAGATAAGGAAATCGATTCTAAAAAAAACAGAATTATAGGTAAACAGTTGCTGAACATTTACGATATTTTTTCCGACTGTCTCATAGTGGAACATTTGGTATTGTAAGCATGAGCCTGCTTGCTAATGCCTATTGTCACCCGACCCAGGTATTTAGGCGATCCACTCTGTTCACGTCATCACATTTAAATTCAGAATAAAAACTGCTTATTCAAACGTTGCCAACGGGAACATAAGGCTATCAATCCTGAGTTCGCTTTCAGCCTGATACGTCCAAAATGATATCTGAATTATTTAGTTTATTGACGTCATTTTGCCACCAAACAAGCACACAAAATAGCATTGTCAAATCTGAAGCGATTAAAGTGGGTTTGACCTTATGCCCAGGAACAACAGCCAATTGGACTCAATTTTAGGTGTGATTTCCTCCCTAAACCTTGCCCAATTTACCTTTTGGGACGGGAAATACAGAGGACTGAATTTATACTGTGGTCTACGATCTGCTACTGCAATTAATTTGATCGGACAGCGACCATGGGAGTGAAATTCAGCCTTGGCGGGGGCGCAGAATGGGCGATGGTGTGCACCCTGTCAGATTTTCCTACTCGCAGAAAGTCAAAATCGACCCCAGTGTCCTATTGGAGTATAAATTCGCCTTGTGCATTAGCGCAAATCGGGCGCTAGCGAATCGTCATTCCGTTTTGCACTTTGCACGATTATTTTCCATTGAAGTAAATGGACAGGAAAATCAGGCCGAGTGCAAAACCGGCTGCCGATTCGCTTCGGCCCGTTTTTGCGCTACCGCTCAAAAAGAATTTATAGCCAGTAGTGAGACCGAACTCCAATTTCAGGCGACATTTGTATGAAAAGTGCAGCTTTCAAGTCGCTACAAGTGTAATGTAAATGCACCGTAAGAGATGACTTTTGATAATCTGGGCTACAAGTTTGAGATAGATCTGTAAACTTATTCCACAGTTCTGACAAGTGCAGTTCGTGTCCCATTATTCAGAAATTGTCTTGCGTGAGTTTTAAGGAAAACGCAAAGATGTTTGATAAATACAAAAAGAGCAAGAAGTTAACTAATGAAAGAGTAAGGCCTATTAGGGACCAAAGAGGTAACCTCTGTGTGGAGGCGAAAAACGTGGGTATGGTTCTTAATGAATATTTTGTGTCTGTCTTCACAAAAGAGAAGAAGGATGGAGACATTGTAGGTAAGGAGGAGTATGAAATATTGGATGGGATAAAAATAGAGAGAGAGGAAATATTAGGGGGATTAGCATCTTTGAAACCTTGGATTTGTTAAGGGATGGTCGTATCTGACTAACTTGATTGAATTTTCTGAGGAGGCAACAAGGAAGGTCGATGAGGGTAACGCATTTGTTGTAGTGTACATGGATGTTAGCAAGGCTTTTGTCCAGGCCTCACATTGCAGACTGGTCAGAAAAGTAAAAGCCCATGAGATCCAAGGGAAAGTGGGAAGTCGGATCCAAAATTGGCTTAGTAGCAGGAAGCAAAGAGTAATGGTCCACAGGTGTTTTTGTGACTGGAAGGCTGTTTCCAGTTGGGTTCCACAGGGCTCATTACTAGGCCCCTTGCTTTTCGTGGTATATATCATTGATTTAGACTTAAATAGAGGGGGCATGATTAAGAAGTTTGCAGATGATACAAAAATATGGCAAAAGATATCAAGGACTGGTCAGGTGGGCAGAAAAGGAGCAAGTTAATTTCAATCCAGAGAAATGTGGGGTAATGCATTTGGGGAGGGCAAACAAGGTTAGGGAATACACAATAAATGGTAGGATACTGAGAAGTGTAAAGGACGAGAGGAACCTGGGAGTGCATGTCCACAAATCCCTGAAGGTAGCAGGACAGGTCGATCAGATGGTTAAGAAGGCAAATGGAATACTTTCCTTTATTAGCCAAAAAATCGAATGGAAGAGCAGGGAGGTCATACTAGAACTGTATAAAACACGATTTAGGCCAAAGTTCGAGTACTGCTTACGGTTCTGCTCACCATATTACAGGAAATATGTGATTACACTGGAGAGGGTACAGAGGCGATTTATGAGCATGTTGTCAGGAAAGGAGAATTTTAGCTATGAGGAAAGATTGGATAGGCTTGTTTTTTTTCCTTGGAACCGAGGAGGCTGAGGGGAGATTTAATTGAGGTGTATAAAATTATATGGGGCAGAGATAGAGTTGAAAGGAAGGATCTATTTCCCTTAGCAGAGGGGTCAATAACCAGGGGGCAAAGATTTAAAAGTAATTGGTAGAAAGATTAGAGGGGAGATGAGGATAATTCTTTTCACCCGAAGGGTAGGGGGCGGGAGGGTTCTGGATCTCACTGTCTGAAAGGATGGTAGAGGCAGAAACCTTCATCACATTTAAAAAATACTTGGATATGCACATGAAATGCGATATCCTACGGACCAAGAGCTGGGAAGTGGGATTAGGCTGGGTAGCTCTTTTTTGGCTGGCACAGAATACCCTCCTTATGTGCCGTACATTTCTATGATTTTATGAATTTGATTCTTCACAACTGGAACTTCCGTAACCATAATTTGGATTGGTTGCTGCAAGATAGTAACAGAATATTAAATCAAAATGCAAATGTTCGGTTTTTAATCAATCAAATTATTGCCTCTGGAGCATTGTGATTTGTTTATTTCAGAGTTTATTTTGTTAATCGCTGGAGGACTCCCATTGGCCCTGCTCGCCGAATCGGGGGTTCTCTAAGAACAGGGATATAATGCAAAGTAATTTTAGAATGGAAATTGATTAAGCAGCATTCAGGCAGACCAGGAATCTGGGAGCATTCGGAAGATTAGAGTTTTAAAAGTATTGGGATTGTGGTCTAGCTGTTCATTGAGGATCTCGGGTCTGTCTGCATTGAGAGAGTGCCCAAGTATTCTGGCAACACTCAAGAGAGAGATAATGGCAATAAACTGCAAGGCCTGACTTACGGGATGTCAGTGAGATGGATGTTGGGTTGTGCTCAGCGTCCGGCAGCAATGGCGGCAATTCTAGAATCACGGAGCTTTCGAAATGTAGTTGAATGGTTTGGGAGCACTGGAAGGTGTGGGGGTTGGGGGGGGGGTGTCTCAGATCTGACAGTGCGGTCAGCAAGTCCGAGAAGGGGAGCCGCAGGACCCAGCATGACTGAGACAGTGGTTTGGGAACACCGGAGGACAGGACCCCGGCAGTATTCTTTTATTCGTTCATGGGATGTGGGCGTCGCTGGCGAGGCCGGCATTTATTGCCCATCCTTAATTGCCTTTCAGAAGGTGGTGGTGAGCCGCCTTCTTGAACCGCTGCAGTCCGTGTGGTGACAGTTCTCCCACAGTGCTGTTAGGAATGGAGTTCCAGGATTTTGACCCAGCGACGATGAAGGAACGGCGATATATTTCCAAGTCGGGATGGTGTGTGACTTGGGTGCTGTTGAGATCTGGCAACAATGGGGAAGCAAGATCTTGCAACTTTGCAGTGAATTGGGGGCCCAGAAGAATAGGACCTAAACTGCCTTTGGTCCCTTTTATACCATCAGACCCCAACTTAACACTATCTTCCAGGCTCGCTCCCAAAGGTCCTCTACCATTCGTCCCGTTGGCAGCCAATCTCTGCCTTAAAGCACCTAACTATAACTTTTCTGCTTCTTGCAATTAATGGGCAGCATGGAGCGGAGGTGACATTTTCACAATATTCTCTTTCAGCCTATGCCAGGCGCACAAGTGTGAAGAGTTTATCCTTTAGTTCATACGCCAGCTTACTAGCCTTGACATTCCACAGCGATACTCCCAGTCTTTCAGCCATTTGTACCGTTTCTCTAATGTTTTTGCCCGTCTCCTGCCGAAGTTATAGCAGACCAGGATAACGCACACGGAATTTCATGGTACAGTCTTTCATAAGCATAACATTTTGATTGTGGAAACCACAGTCACAAGGTTGCAAATCACAGAGTCTGTCTCTCACTGGTGTTATCTAAGCAGTTCAAAACAGAGAACAGCATCTCTTAATAAATGTTACCACTTTCATGAAATAAATATTTGAGAATTCAATCTTAATTTTATTTCAAAGTCCTTTGGAAAAAGCAAAGACATTCTGAAATCCTCACGGACTTTCTCGGGAATCAATGGAATATAATTAAGCAAATAATTGGAATGTTTACTCAATATCCATGTCCGTGATTTCAAATATTTTTTTCTTGTAAGTGGAAAGCCTTGCATCATTCGCAATGTCACATTTATCCGACAGCGTTTGGAATCCCGGCCCCTCTAACGATCTGCAATCATATGCAGCCACTCCGGGCTTCACTCAGACGAGTTACAGCTCGCAATGGACTGATATTAAAAGTGACGACGTACGAAGGCAGATTTCACATATCAACTCCTCTAAAATGAATATTTCTGCTCTCACTACCGAGATATTCCGACCCATTTATGAGATGATTCTGTGACGATCGCTGCACTTCAAAATGCCTAACGTATTGCTGTTTGCTGAAATCGCCAATCACTGATTCTGAGGCACCGGACAACGCTGCTTTCAGTTTTCAGTGATGCACCAGTTCTTCTCCCTTTGTGTCACCTGGGAACGTCTCGTTCTCCCTCTGAAGTTTTGTAAAAGAAACAACAGAAAATGTAAAGGTGTGTTTCATTATTTTTAAAAGTGGCATCGCGTCCCAGTGATGATCATAACCATTAGAAATGCGAATCTAGAAAATACACACCCAGAAACCCTGATGTAAGAAAGCATACCGCTACAATCTACAAGACGTCAGCATCTAAATCCCGCTCCCGTTGCTTCTTTGTGAGTGAACAGTCCAAAGCTTGGTGAAATCTGCTTGTGATGTTTATCCAAGGATAAAAAGCGATTTCGCAATAAATCCTTGACTGCCAGAACCTAATTTTCCCTGTGGCAGCTTTTCAGAAATTTCCTGCGTAAATGCACCTTATGTGTTTTGTTTAACCCATTTTGTAGTCCAGTTCTGATTGAATTGTATGGAATCCATGGATCAACGCGAGAATCACATTGCTCTTGCATCGCATCACATCGGGAAATATGCAAAACAGGATTTCATCCAATGTCTTGCAGATAACGGCACTGTGTATGACATGCGTTCGATAAAGCCTGGTTTAACCCCTTGTGGTCAGTTTCTATCTTTACTGCTTTAAATAATACACTTCCAGTGTCTTGCCGCGTCTTCCTGCTTCTTTATATTCCCTTACGCCTAAAGGAATGTATTATTGCTTTTAGCCTGAACACATTAGTCTAACGATGTGTCCTTGGAGAAAACGAGAGCATGGATTGGGCATTCTGCATAATCTTCGATGCACCATCCTGCATTTGCAGGTAATTGCTAACCCCTACACCCTTGTGGCACAATGACTATGCAGGTTTCGATTCATAGGGGATTTTCTTCTGCTTATGAAACCATCGTTTCTGCAGTGGGCTAAAGTTACAAGTATTGAAAGTTCAGTCTGTTACAATCTATTTCCTGAATCGGCAGCCATATGCCCAACGTCACTGCGACACAATTCGTATTACACAGTCCGCAACCACCTTTACATTACCAAATCCATGCACAGTGCGGGAGCAATCACCTTACTCCTTTGCTCAGAATGTTGACGAGTTTTGTATTTCTCCTGAAGATCATTTACACAGGTACCTACAATTCTATAACCCAGCTGCCTCGATAAACAAAAACATGTGAAATGGTTTCCGCTGAATCACCATGAAATTCAAATCTCTCCCAATTTTGCTGATTTCTTTGTTTCATCCTCACGACGTATCTAATAAAATTAACCAAACTTTGAATCTATTGCCTCACAGCCGCTTCTAATATTTCGATCAGTCACAACTTCTTGGACACGCGATTAGATTCCGAGGGACACACATCACCTACTGTATATTCCACTCAACACAAATTCAGTGAAATTTAGTTAATCTTCGCGATGCTTCTTCACCTCTTACATTTGTAGCTAGAAGTGTCTTCCAAAGTGTTTGGTTTTGCGTCCAATGCAATTAACCACGGATATTTTCTAACATCTGCGGCGCGTACTTCGATCAGAGTGGCTCAAATTCCCGAACATGTGATTGCATTAAGAGGGACAGACATCGTGTCCTACTGTGTAATCTCCCTCTCTCAGGACAACTCTTGAATAGACGTGTGTTGGTGGAAACAGGTTGAGAATGGACCTGCAAAGTGTAACGGATAACAGAAAATGATTTGGTCTGAAAGTTAAAGAAGGCGGTTTCTTTCATTTGCTGAACGCGACTTTAAGATAAGAACATAAGAAATTGGAGCAGGAGTAGTCTATAAGGTTCGCTCGAGCCTGGTCCGCCATTCAATAAGATCATGGTTGATATTCTACCTCAACTCGACTTTCCCACCCTATCCCCATTTCCCCTGATCCCCTTAGTTTACAAATATCCATCGATCTCAGCCTTAAATATACTCAAAGACACAGCATCCACAGTCCTCTGGCAAAGAGCATTCCAGAGATTCACAATATTCTAAGTGAAGAAATTTCTCCTCATCTCGGTCCTAAATGGACGACCCCTTATCTTGACACTATGATCTCTAGTTCTAGACTCTCCAGCCAGGTGAAACAGCCGCTCAGCATCTATCCTGTCAAGCCCTCTAAGAATTTTATACGTTTCAATGAGATCACCTCTCATTCTTCCAAACTCCAGAGAATATAGGCCCATTCTACTCAATCTATCCTCATAGGACAACCCTTTTGTCCCAGGAATCAATCTGGTGAACCTTCCTTGCACCGTTTCTAAGCAAGGTACATCCTTACGTAAGGAGACCAAAACTGTACACAATTCTTCAAATGTGGTCTCACTGGAGCCCGATATAATTGCAAGACTTCCTTACTCTTATACTCCTACCCCCTTCCAATAACATATTGTTTGCCTTCCTAATTGCTTGATTATCCTACATGTTGACTTTCTGTGATTCATGTACATGGACAGACAAATTCCCATGATTATCAATATTTCTGGGTCTGTTTTTCTATTCTTCCTACCAAAGTGGATAATTTCACATTTATCGGCGTCATCCTCCATCTGCCACCTTCTTACGTCCTCCTTGCAGTTTACTTTCCAACCTAACCTATACATTAGACTCGGTCCCCTCATCTGAGTCATTAATATATATTGTAAACAATTGAGGCCCAAGCACTGATCCTTGTGGCACCCCACTAGGTACAACCTGCCAACCTGAAAATTAGCCGTTCATTACTACTCTCTGATTTCTTTCCGTTAGCCAATCCTCAATCCATGCTAATCTGTTGCTCCCAATCTCATGATCCCTAATCTTGTGGTAACAACCTGTTGAGTGGTATCTTATCAAATGCCTTTTGGAAATCCAATTATTACATCCACTGATTCTCCCTTATCTACCCTGCTAGTCACACCCTCAACAGATTCTAACAAATTTGTCAAACACGATTTCCCTTTCACACAACCGTGTTGACTCTGCCGAATCATATTATCATTTTCTAAGTACCCTGTTACCACGTCTTTAATAATAGATTCCAGCATATTTCCGACTACTGATATCAGGCTAACTGGCCTATAGTTCCCTATTTTCTCTCTCCCTCCTTTCATGAAAAGCGGGGCTACATTTGCCACCTTCCAATCCACGGGGACCATTCCACAATCTTGGGAAATCTGGAAGATCAAAACCAATGTATCAACTATCTCTGTAGTTACCTTTTTTAAAACCCTAGGATGTAGGCCATCAGGTCCAGGGGATTTGTTGGCTTTTAGTCCCAATAATTTATCCAATACTTTTTCTTTACTAATCTTAATTATTTTGTGTTCATCACTCTCATTGGACCCTTGTTTTTCCATTATTTCCGGTATGTTTTTTGTGTCTTCTATTGTGAAGACCGATGCAAAATATTTGTTTAATGTCTCTGCCATTTCCTTGTTCCCCATTACAATTTCTTCTGTCTCTGCCTCAAAGGGATCCAAGTTTACTTTTGTTAACCTCTCCCTTTTTACATACTTGTAGAATCTCTTACAATCTATTTTCATATTCCTTGCTAGTTTGCTCTTATATTCAATTTTCTCCCTCTTTATCAATTCCTTGGTCACCCTTTACTGATTTCCAAAACCCTCCCAATCCTCAGGTTTACTACTATTTTTTGGCAACATTGTGAGCCTCTTCTTTTAATCTAATACTATCCTTAAATTTTCTAGTTAGCGACGGTTGGATCACTTTTCCCATGGGATTTTTATTTCTTAAGGGAATGTATACTTATTGAGAATTATGAATTATTGCTTTAAATGTTCGTCATTGCTTATATACCATCATATCTTTTAATGTCATGTCACAATCTACCTTATTCAACTTGCCCCTCATACCGATGTAAAAGGCTTTGTTTAAATTTAAGACCCGAGTTTCAGACTTAACCAGATCATTCTCGAACTCAATATGAAGTTCTGTTATATCATGACCACGCTCCCCCAGAGGATCCTTAACTATATGATTGCTAATTAAACTTGTCTTATTACACAATACTAGATCTAAAATAGCCTGTGCCCTAATTCTCCAACCATCCCTGTGCTCGCTGATCTACATTGTCTCCCAGTCCCGGAAGGCCTCGTTTTTAATTTTCTCATCCTTGTTTTCAAATACCTCCATGGCCTCGATCCTCCCTATCTCTGTAACCTCCTCCAGCTCTTCGACATCTCTGCTCTCCTTCAATTCTTGCCTCTTGCGCAGACCCGATTTTAATCGCTCCGCAATTGGCTGTCGAGTCTTCAGCTGCCTAGACCCTAAGCTCGGTAATTCCCTCCCTAAACCTCTCCGCCTTTCTATCTCTCCTCCTTAAGACGCTCCTTAAAACCCAACTCTTTGTCCAAGCTTTAGATCACCTGCCCTAATACCTCCTTATGTGGCTGCTGTGATGCGCCTTGGGATGTTTAGCTACATTAAAGGCGGTGTATAAATGCAAGTCTTTTTCTCACCAACGTTTTTCAGAAAACATTGCCGCTTATTATCCAAAACCTGATTATGAACGATCTCTGATGGACCCCACTTTGTATTGATTTAGCATTAGGTCACGTTAAAGTAGTGGGCAGAGGATGGCCAGTGTACACATCAACGTCCTGCGAAATTCATCTCGAGATGATCGCACTCGCACCTCCATTCCGGCATCTTAACTCATCACGAAACAACACTGACTGCACGAGTTTTAGTAAATTCTGCACTTGGAAAGAAAATATTTTCCCTTACTCTTTGCTGTACGTGACACATTCAACAGTCGAATAAGTGCAGAAATTAGCATATTGCTCTGAACAAACGAAGCATCTGTTCTAAAGCCGCAGTTACAGGATGTCAAACGACGTTGCGACGCATCTCAAGAAAAACAACCACAAACTATTCTTAACAGTGGCAAACTCGTAATTAGTGCAATGCGTCAGTTTAATCTGTTGCTCAGAATGTCGGCGAGTATGGTGTTTCTGTGCTTGACGCTCCGGGGGATTATTTACACAGGTACCTCTTTATTCACAAGAACAGCTACTTTAATTTATAAAATGTTTCCGAAGTAATTTCCACATAAACGAAGTGAAAGTAATTCCTCTCTCTCGATTCATTTTCTCTCTCTTCCATCTCCATGTCGTATCCAATAAAACTAACCCGTACTTGACTAAATTTTCTGACAGCTGCGGACCACAGTTCGTTCAGAGTGACTCAAACGCCCAAACAGGCGACTGTATCCATAGGGGGAAATATCACCTTCTACTGCATATTCCCCATCTCTCAAACCCATTCCTGGGTAAGAGTGTATTGGTCGAAACAGGGTGAGGATGAATACCTGCACAGAAGGGGCGATAAGAGAAAACGATTTGGTCTGGAAGGTAAAGCGAGCGGTTTCTTTCAGTTACGGAACGCGACTTTCCAAGACTCTGGAGTCTATCACTGCGCAGTGATCCGACAGGGAACAGTTGGAGAAGATGGAAACGGATCGCATCTAATTGTGCATGGCAAGTGTGAAACACCGGAGAGCGGGACTGTCGTAAACATATCAAACATAACAAACGGGAATTTTTTTGTGATTTGCTTTATTGTACAGTTTCTGACAGTATAAACATTTCTATGAACACTTTTTGCGAGATAGATAAGTTTTATGTTCGTGTTCTCTGCATAGAACTGCCAATTAGGTAGTACAATATAACCCTCCACACGCAGGGTACTGTAAAATGTATCAATGTTAAGCAATTGGACTGTAACTCCAAATAAATTTATACACCAGAGGTTTGATAGCGGAATTTCGGAAAAAAAATTCAAGCTGAATGAAAATTGTTTATATTAATGCGCTTTCCCCACTATAGACACGGTTGTTAGCCCATTTTGGCTGCTCTGTCTGCCCCCATCGCTGCCTCTGGGGTTTGACATTCTTGAAATTAATTCTCACATGATGATTGGCTCGTTAGCGTCACGGATTTGAAAGCCAGCGTCCAACTAACTGTTGATCAACGGATTCACTCAACAAAGTGGAGCTCGGAATTCACAACGTTGTCACCTCACTAACCTCCAATAATTACAATAATACGCAGGAACTGTGTTGCTGAAATCTCCTGATATAGTTTCTTTCACCAATCGTCATGCTTCGGCTGTGAGATCTGTCCGATACCGACTAATGCCCTGGTTTTATCATCGGCAATGTGTAGATTACTCGATTACTCGTCACTGTCTAACTGAGTAAAAAAATGGAGGACTGGGCGCGCCAACTTTACCCAGGGTTTATTTCTTTAATTCTTTGGACTATGAAACGCGACATTGATTAGCGATTGTTGCGACGTGTCTGCCGTGTAACTCAAAGTTTTGGACTCGATGGTGCATGTAAAATTGAACAGATACCGGTGACGATGAATGATATGGATGAGGTGTGTGTTGACGATGTGCCGAACTTTAACAGGACAGGCGGCCGTGTTTTGGAATGGTGCTGTTTTAATAAAATGGACCGAAGGTAAAGAATCATATTTAATTTCTCCCAATGGTGCCAAGTAACTCGACTTTGTTCATTGTCTGTTCCGCAGCTCCCCCAACTCCACTGAAGATTGCCTCCAGGACAGCTGAGGGGAATCCATCTGCGTCTCTGACTCTTGTGTGTGAAACGGCAAAGTTTTTTCCGGAGAATTTCACCCTCGCTTGGTGTAAAAACGGCGTTGTAATTGCAACAGGAATAAATACCATTAAACGGCAGAACACTGAGGGGCTGTATGAAGTTTCCAGCTCTTTGGAAGAGACGCAGCCTGTCCCGATCGGCGCCAATTATACCTGTTTGGTATCTCATATCTCCCTCCAGACTCCTGCTGTTGTGACCTATACTGTTACGAAATCTGAACAAGGTACGAGGCCAACAGTCCAAAAGAGCAGTTAAAATCGCAAACAGCTATTTCGTAGAATTTGTACATATTGACAATCATGAAGATAGTTCACGGGAAACTCATGGGAAATATCAACGAATACATAAAATTCTTGTTTTATTGTATAATATAATTGAACTCGATGTGTTGTAAAACACGGTTATATCGTCCGGTACACAAATATTCTCAGTCAAATCTTATTTGCCTTCAACTTCCTCTATTTCAGGAATAACAAATATAAACAGGAGTTTATCTTTTGTATCCCATTATATTTCCTCTCCTGCTTATTATTAATACTTTTACGGGTTTTTTTTCTATGTTAAACTGGTTTTATTCTTTACCACTGCCGGCTTTCCCTGTATCAGGACAATTACCAGGAGCTGCAGTGGACGTGTTTGCTCTTTGGCTTCTTCCAATGCAGTTCTCAATCCTGTGAACCCCCCTTCCCCTTCCGGCTACGTCTGGTGCACAGTTCTGAACTGAAATCTCTGTCCAACTTCTACCCCACATCTCTTCATGCCACAGCGGGTTCGATTGGGACCTCTCTCATAAATCTCATGTAAACTGTACCCTCAACTTGGTTACAGTGCAGCCGGTTCACTATATCATTTGATTAACAATTCTTAGCTTTGCCAGACAATAATTAATAAACCGTCGCCCGTTGATCTCCTTTACTCGTCAATGACATTTTTACTTTAATAAATACAGTGCGGATAATTGAATGAGGGTTATTAACCAATTGCTGCAATCCCGAATTTTGTTCGGGCAGCGAGTAAACCCGTGAGAACAAATTCCCCCCACCGATTTTCTCAAACTATATGTTAATGAATAAGAATGGTCAAGGACATGGACAAGTCATTCGGTCCAGGGAAATTTATCCCCTTCATTTTCTAATTTTCCTAAAACATTGTTTTGTGATCCCTAAACGGTAGTCACCTTCGCAGATTAATCCAGAACGTCTCATCTATTCGATGAAGGAGTTACTTCAAATGTTATATCTAAAAAAATAACGTTTTTTTATTTACACTTTCTTATTTTTGTTCTGTACAGCGGAATGACTGAAAGCATCAATAGTTTAACCAATACACTATCGTGCGGCCTCTTTTTAGCAAACGCCCGTCACAACTTAATGTTCCTATTAATCTTACAGCTAGTGTCATTTACTTCTGGGCTCTTGGGTGTGCGATGGGTGGATTGGCGTTTCTCGTGCTGATGATCGTCATTGGGAAGCGGTGCCGTCTGCAGAATAAAGAAGGTAAGATCTACTGTAAAAGCTTGATTTTAGACGAAACCTCAGGGTGAGAGTCTCCGGGTAACAGAGAGGAAGCAGAACTCGATTTTAACTTAAAGTTGAAGGCAATGGTTTCTGTTTTCAGGGAGCGCAGATTGTTCCAACTACACGTTAAAACGCAGAAATCCTCACATAATTGTATTAAAATTTGCGATCATTATCTGGATGTTTGCAACAGAAATTGACAATATACAGCAAGTGATAAATGAACTGTGCCCTGGCACACAGTCACTTTCCAACCCATTACTTTGTAGGTGCGTAATGAGTTTGAGTGAAACCGTGTGAGGCCCCGGTCCTGGAATGGTTGTGCACCGTTGTTAATCGCTACAGGGGTTGGGATTCAAACATTGTCAGCACAAACTGAAATTGAAAATTATGTTCGCTTTCTACCGAATCTAGAAATTTCTTTGATATCGCTGAATGGAAACTGAGTAAATTTGTCAATCTTTCAATTTAATTTAATTGGTTTGCAGGTGAAGAGGGGCGTGTAATGGGACCGACCCGCCATGAAGAGCTGGTACGTTCATTCATTCATGCTCTGCAGAGGGTTCAAATGTGAAGAAAGATTGCTTTCATGGAGAGATGTTATCACAATCATGTCAGTACGTTAGGTGGCGGACAAGAAAACTGCCAGTTTCGTTTAAAATGTACCTATGTTTTAACGGTTTATAGATTAATCTATTCCTTTAATTTGAAAAAATTACTTTTATGTTCTAAAGCGGCCTTTCATTCAAACATTTCTGTAACACAGTGTTGTAGAGCGTATACTGACAGGTTTAAATATTAGTTATAGTGACCACAGCACTCATTGGTCTCAATATTCTTACTTATGCCAATATATTAATTATGCTTTGTGCACTTGATCTCTAGCCCAGGTCATTCTGCTCAATGTTTGGTAAGCAGTTCTTAACCTGGTGAAGGCAATGAACTAGGTACGTAATCAATCATTTGCTTTGTGGCCCATGCAGGGAACAGAGGCTGAGATCGTGCATTATGCTGCATTAGATTTGAGCAAAGCCAGGAAAACTCCAAGACGTAAAGATGAAGAGGAGAGGACCGTGTACGCTCAGGTAGGGATGAGTAACAGATCAGAGAAACATAGATCATGAGTGTAACACCAACATTCATGCGATAGTGGAGTATTTCGGGTTGTGCTGACTTTGATCGTGTGATGTATCTAAAGCTATTTGTGTATTATGCTGATGACTGTTTAGAGCAGCAGTCCACAAAACTTGCAAAACGACCAATCAACAATATTTCCAAACATTGGCTTTACAGAACAAACAAGGGGCAGCCCGTGACAAGCTGACATACGCAACGCTAGCATTGACTGGCTCAGGGAAAAGGGCGCAATACAAAAATGACGAAAGAAGCACCGACTATGCCGAGCTACAAACGCAAAACCAAAGAAGAGTAACAGAGGCTGTTTACTCCGAAGCAAGAATCAAATAGCGATAGAATTTTAGATGTAGAATTCATTTTTTTTGGTGTCCACTGATCGGCTTCCGCTGCGGTATCAACTAAATGCCTGTGTGTACACCGTGTGATACCATACCACCGAGAGGTAACCCATTTCAGCGTGATATTAGAGAATGCAGCCTCTAGTCTTTACTTACTGTTCAACTGTTTCCTGAAATTTCATTTTATTGATTTTAAGAAAAAACGAACTTTCCTGACATACTTTCATATTAAATCTTTATTGTTTAACTAAAGACAAATCTCTACACTTTCAATTACAATGATTCGCTAATAGTCTTGGTGTACCTAATTATCTTCACACCTAAATTCAATAAAAATAGATTATTTACGATCTCTTACAAATCAACGATTCGCGCTCCTTTTTTGGGAGATAAACTACTAAACCTGTGTGTTGATTTATGTGTAACGTTACTGCGTTCTGACTTCCTGTCCTGGTGGCGCTCCTGATATGGAATGCAGGAATTTCCAGGCTATGGACTCGTCCACAAACCGACCGAACGTAGCTTTCAGTTGTTTTATGTCCTCCAAACATCTATTAACCCATGTGGCCAGGTAGAATCATATATTCGTACAGAACAGAAGGAGTCCATGCGCCTGTTGTGCCTGTGCCTGCTCTTTGAAAGAGCTATCCAATTAGTCTCAACCCCTGCACTTTCCCCAAAGCCCTGCAATGTTTTCCTTTTCAAGTATATATCCAATTCCGTTTTGAAAGTTCCCATTGGACCTGCTTCCACCACTGTTGCCCTTACTTCCAAGATTCATTATCTTGTGATGTTACCTTGTCATTTTTTTGAATATCCATGTAAACGACATCTGCTGCATTTTCTATAACTAGTCTCTCTGCTGTTTTTCCAAAGCATCCTGAACTCGAATTCAAGCATGATCTGCCTTTTCGAAATCCGTGCTGACTTGCCTTGATCAGCTCAGGTTTCGACAGGAAGACAGCAGTTTTATCCCGAAAGACACAGGGCCTGGAAAATGCAAGGAAATGTGCAACTGTTTACCTGCCATCATGTTTCAGTTTACTTCACATTTGATGTTCTTATCTAATAACAATTCATTACTTCAAAATGGAGTCGAAGTGCTGCAGATTATTTTGATAATTAATTAACCGAAAAAAGTGACACATCTATGTGCAGGAATGAAAAGGTCAATGCGTGGGCGTCCTGTGTTCTGATAAAGTTTAAGCGATTAGCTGGGAGTTTTACCGTCTGATGTTAGCTACACTGATGTGTTGCTAAATATTGACACGGGCGAATCGCTTTGTCGACCTAAGTAAATGACATGGATCAGTCGCTCAGCTCGAAGCACCAACACTTCTTGTTCTAAATTTAACTCTGTTAATTGCAACATACTGAAAACGTATCTAGTGTCAAATAGCGGCAGTTATTGCTCATCGCATGTTTCAGTGTAATTATAACCACACTTGATGTTCACATTCAACTGATATTTTATTTCACGTTTGCCATTGACGCTTCCATAAGAACATAAGAAATGGGAGCAGGAGTAGGCCATACGGCCCCTCGAGACTGTTCCGCCATTCAATAAGATCATTACTGATCTTCGACCTCAACTCCACTTTCCCGTCCGATCCCCATATCCCTTGATTCATTTAGAGTCCAAAAATATATCGATCTCAATCTTGAATATACTCAACGACTGAGGATCCAGCTCTGGGGTAAAGAATTCCAAATATTCAGGCCCTCTGAGTGAACAAAATCCTCCTTATCTCTGTCCTAAATGTCCGACCCCTTATCTTGAGACTATGTCCCCTAGTTCTAGATTCTCCAGCCATTGGAAACATCCTCTCAGCATTTAAGCTGTCAAGTCCTCTTAGAATTTTATATGATCCAATGAGATTATTTCACATTCTTCTTAACTCCAGAGAGTATATGATCACTCTACTCAATCCTTCCTTATAGGACAACCCTCTCATCCCAGGAGTCAATCCAGTGAACCTTCGTTGTACTGCCTCGAACACAAGTATATCCTTCCTTAGGTAAGGAGACAAAATTTGCACACAGTTCTCTGGGGGCAGTCTCACCAAAGCCCCGTACAATTGCAGCAAGTCTTCTTTACTCTTGTACTCCAACCCGCTTGCAATAAATGCCAAAATACCATTTGCCTTCATTAACCTGCGCCCAATCATTGCGATGCAGGCAGCACATGATATTTGTGCTGCCCAGTTATTTAATTGATTCTTGCCAACAGCCAGCCCTAGTTGCTCTGTTGAGTGGCTGCTCACCAACAGGGGGACCCAGATATCGCGTGAGTGGCTCGCATCACGTCAAGGCAGCCTGCACCTCTTAAAGGCAGCCTGCACCTCTTGCAAAATATATGATACAGGTCTGCACGGTGTCTGAACGGAGAACGCAGATACCGGTCCCATACCTATGTTTACAAGCTGTTGAGTTATGTTGAAACATTGAATAAAGGTTGCATAGTACTAAATCCCACATCCTCCAATCTACATGGCAGACCTCACCAATTTGCCGATCTGAGTTTGTATCAGGTCTGTATGAGAACATGCCCCTACGTCCTCTGCTGATGCACTAGAAGCCTGGTTCAAGAGGTGGACAGATGAAGGGGCATCATATATCCGCGTTTCGGGGGGGGGGGGGGGGGGGGGGTGGGGGTGGTGCGTGGCAAGAGGCCCTCTGGAGATATGCTCAAAAAGCAGTGGGAGTCAGTCGGAGACAAAATCAATGGCAGACCTATAGCACCATGCACATGGATGCAGTGCAGGACGAAGTTCAATCCTTTGACACGAATGGTCAAGGCGATTGAGGTCAAATGTCAAGTAGCATCTCCTACCAATTGCACCACTAGCCGCATCAACTGCTCCATGCACTTCACCCCCCCCCCCCCATCACCCACCTACCAACAAACACTTTCAATCAGTACTCAACTCTTCCAATCAGGTGCTTCCTCTCACCCTCACACATTACCACTATTGCAAGCCACACACTCACAACTCACAGGCCACAGGCAGGCAGCTGTTGAACCATGAAAGGCACATCACCCATATATCATGCAAGACACTCACTGACAAGCATCCCACTTTCTTGCAGGAGAAGGTGGTGCATGACAGGTGGCAGCAAGTGGCAGTGGCTCCAGGGAACACAAACCTGCTGTCCTGTCTCAGGATGCCAGCATTTCTGCCCGTGCCCTTGCTGTTGCCTGTCAGCTAGCCAGCCCACTCTCTGTAGAGTATTGTAACTTTATTATCGGAACATAGGAAGTATGCTATTTAGCCCCTCGAGCCTCTTCCAATATTCAATGCGATAGAGGTTGATCTGTGACCTAACTCCATACATCCTCCTTAGCCCCATATTCTTTAATACCTTCAGTTAACAAAAATCTATCAATCTTAGCTTTAAAATTAACAATTGAATGAGCATCAACTGCCATTTGCAGAAGAGCGTTCCAAACTTCTACCACCCTTCCTGTGTAGAAGCATTTACTAACTTCACCCCTGCAAGTCTTGGCTCTAATTTTTAGTCTACGCCCCATGTTCCAAGTGTTCAAGTATAGGAGACCACCAAAAAAAGTACACATGCATCAGCAGCCAGAAGCAATAATACTTTACATGCTGCCTGGGTTCAGGCCGCGCAAACGCTTTCACCAAGGTAACGTCAAGTGCACGTCATGCTAGCACGTGGATTCCGGAAGACATTTTGGGTCCTTCAGAGTCCCTGTCGCTCCTGCACAACCAGTACTATGTGGTCCGTTTTATAGCCCTATATTCGGTTGATCCTTAGGAGGTTGGCAAAACTGTTTCTGCGAACATTTAACTTATTGGAGATTAGTAAGGTGACAATATTGTGAGTTCCAAGATCCAGTTTGTTGGGTGAATCCATTGATCAGCACGCTGGCTTTCCAGTCTGTGAGAGGAATGGGGGCAGACGGAGCATCTAAAATGGGCAATGTGCCGTGAATATGGCGGGGCAGGCGTGTACAGATTTACAGCATGTTTTAAAATTATATTTGGAATTTGTTGCGAAGCTTTCGCCATCAGACATCAATTTTAAGTTGAATCCAGGAGCGGGTTGTATAGCAATGATTATATTTACATTAAGCCACCAGCAAAATACTAATCTACAAGTCTACCGGGACGGAGAGAGCCAAGATGTGCTCCCATTGACATTCCGAGTTGGATACTTTATCAATAAGTATTCACAGCCACGATTAATTTGCCATGCATGTTTTGGTCTGTATCCTTGCATCTATGTATATATCTGCGCATTTTCTTTTCAACCGTCTTGTGCATAATCATAGACAGTGTATTCCTTAAGGGGAATGCAAACATGTCGACGCTTCAGCACTGTCTTATCTCCCTTCAGTGTTGTAACCGGAAATACCTCTCCACTTACTATTGTTGCCTAGCTTCCCCTTGTTATAATGCAGAACTGCTGGTTGGAGGCAGTGTGGTAGCAGGAATTCCGAATGCAAGTGCCTCTCCTGTGACTTCACGAATGGGGGTGGCTTGCCTCTGCTCAGTGTCCCGATGTGGTTGAAGCGAGATTGCAAGGAGGCACATTGGAAATTCTTTGCAAAATCTGTCCCTTAATCACCTCCAAACTGCAGTTCTATTGTGTAAAACATTATGATTGGAATAACCTGAATGAGTAATATTCCTCACAAAATTTTTACAATTATGGAGAAATTGAAAAAAGATAGGTGAGAAAGTAAACTGTCAGGAGGATGCAAAGAGTCTACAAAGGAACATGGACACCTAAGGTGAGTGGGCAAGTAAGTGGCAGTTGGAGTATAATTTGGGAAAATGTGAGGTTATTCACTTTGATAGGAAAAATAGAAAAATTGAATATTTTTCAACGGTGAGAAAGGATTAAATGTTGGTGCTCAGAGAGATTTGGGTGTCCTTGTACACGAAACACAAAAAAAGTTAACATGCAGGCACAGCAAGCAATTTGGAAAGGAAGTGGTATGTTTTGCCTATCTTTTCTAAAAGTCAAGTACCCTGGAATATTTAGTTCCCAACCTTGGTCACCCTGCAACCACGTCTCAGTAATGGCTACTCGATCAAACCCATTGATCTCTATTTGTGCCATTAATTCATCTAGCTTGTTATGAATGCTTTATGCATTCAGATGCGGCACCTTTAAGTTAAACATTTTAATTTTCCCGCTGATGTCAATAATATCTTATTATCTTTGTTAAACTCTCTGTCCCTTCCTGACGCACTCTGCTTGTTTGTACTCAAATCGCTACTCTGCTCGACAGCCTTGACTTTTCTTTCTGGACTTATAACATTAAAATTACCCTTACCTGACCCCCACCACCCTTTATACGTTTATAGCCCTATCTACCACCCTATTTATTCAATTCGCTCGGGCACTGGTCCCAGCACAGTTTAAGTGGAACCTGTTCCAACGGAACAGCTCCCTTCTTCCCCAGTACTGGGGGTAGTGCCCAATGAATTGAAAACCCTACTTCACACACCACTCTTTCAGCCACGTATTTAACCCTCTAATCTGTGTATCCCTATGCCAATTTACTGATGGCTCAGGTAGTAATCCTGAGATTATTATCTTTGAGGTTCTGCGCCCAGATTCGGGGGTTATCGAATATAACTCCCGTAGTTTCTTACAGCAGATGTCATGTTTAAGCTGTGAGATCTGTCCGATACCTACTAATGCCCTATTTTTATTGTCGATAATGTGTAGATTACTCGTCACTGTCTATCTGTATGTATCAACCGTGGAAAAACTAGGCGCGTCATCTTTCCCCAGTGTTCAATCATTGAATTCTTATTGGAATATGTAGCGCAGATATTTATCAGAAATGATGTAATGGGTCTGTTTGAAAATTGCGATTAAAGTTGAATAATTTAAAGGATTGGGCTCAATAATAACACAAGGTATACCACAGGTGTAATTGAACAGAGGCCTTAGCCATGAGTGATATTGGTGAGGTTTGCGTAGATGACGTGTGTAACATTAAAAAGACAGGTTAATGGCTTTCTAATGGTGCTGCTACAATAAAATAGTTCGAAGATAAATCTAAATGATGTTTGGTATCTCCCAATGCTACTCAGTAATCAGATTTTGTTCCATTCTCTGTTCCGCAACTGCACCAACCGCGCTGAAGATTCTCTCCAGGACATCTGTATCTCTGACTTGTGTGTGAAACGGCTGAGGTCTATCCGAGAAATTCCACCCTCCCTCGGTATGAAAATGGCGTAGTAACTGCGATAGGAATACAAAACATTCAATGGCAGATAACTGAAGTGCTGTATGACGTTTCCTGCTCTTTGGAAGAGACGCAGCCTGTGCCGAGCGGTGCCAGTTACACCTGTTTGGTATCTCACATGCCGCTCGAGACTCCACCTGTGGTCATCTACACGGTTACCAATTCTAACACAGGTACGAGGCCAACAGTCCAAGAAGGAGAGCCAGCTACTGTTAAATTCTTAAACAGATATTTCATAAAGTTCGCTCATATTAATAATAAGACCATAAGGCCACAAGAGATTGGAGCAGGAGTAGGCCATTCGGTTCCTCAAGCCTGCTCCGCCATTTAATGATATCATGGCTGATCTGATTTTTACCTCAACTCCACTTTCCCGCCCTTTCCCCATATCCTTCGACTGCCTTGCTAATCAAAAATTTGTCTAACTCAGCATTGAATACATTCAATGACTCAGCCTCCACAACTTTTTGGGGTAAAGAATTTCAAAAATTCACGATCCTCTGGGAGAAGAAATTCCCCCTCATTTCCGTCTTAAACAGGCGACTCCTTATTCTGAGACTATTCCCCCTAGTTTTAGATTCCCCCAAGAGGGGTAACATCCTTTCAGTATCTACCTATCGAGTCCCCTCAGAATCTTATATGTTTCAATAAGATCTCCTCTCATTCTTCTAAACTCCAAAGAGTACAGACCCAGCCTGTTCAATCTTTCCTCATCAGACAACCCTTCCATACCCAGAATCAACCTAGTGTACCTTCTCTGAATTGCCTCCAATGCAAGTATGTCCTTCCTAAAATAAGGGCACCAGGACTGTATGCAGTACTGCAGGTATGGTCTCACCAGCACCCTGTATAGTTGTAGCATGACATCCCTGCTTTTATGCTCCATCCCCCTAGAAATAAAGACCAATATTCCGTTTGCCTTCCAGATAACCTGCTGTACCTGTATGTTGACTTTTTGTTTTCATGTACGAGGACACCCAGATCCCTCTGTACCAAAGCATTTTGTGGTATTTCTGCATTCAAATAATATTTTGTTTTTTTAAATTTTCCTCCCATAGTGGATGACTTCACATTTTCGCACATTATATTCCATCTGCCAAATTTTCGACCATTCGCTTCACCTGTCAATATCCCTTTGCAAACAGTTTGTGTCCTCACCACAACTTGCTTTTCAACCTATCCTTGTATCATCAGCAAATTTGGCTACAAGGCACTCTGTTACTTCATCCAATCCATTGATATATATCGTAAATAGTTAAGGCCCCAGCACTGATCCCTGCGGCACTCCAATAGTTACAGATTGTCATTTGAAAATGAACCTTTTATCCCGACTGTTGGCCGGAGGTCACCGGTTACGGTTACTGGCTTAGTACACAGAGGAGAAGAGTCAATTTTCTCTTAATTCTCAATTCGCTTTATTAACGTTGTTAGATCATGTACATACCACTTATACATCTGGTTAGATACAGGCATGCAGTTTACAGCAGGTTATACAGTTTTAAACTCAAACTAGGATTTAAACGCACACCCACTAGGTTTCTCTGACTAACATTCCCTGAGAGGTCACAGAATAGAAAGGATATTTTATTACCCGGAAAGGAGAGCTGACGCTGGCCAGGCATTCCGTTCTCTTTCTCTTGACGTAGTCTCTATGTACCTGGCGTAGTCTCTACATCCCTGACGTAGGTTCTCCCACTTTCGCGATGGTTAGTCTCCGGAGTCTCGCACACAAACTGGCACCAAGCCTGCAATTCTTCAGTCTTATTCCTAAGTCTGTCTTTTCGAATGATGCTGTCTTCTCCTGTTGGCTCAGATTTGCTGGAGTGGTCGGTGTCATCCCCTGATTGGCTCTGTTCCAAGAGATTAGGTAGCATCACCTCATTACTCCTTTTCTAAACAAGGACTGGTGTCTCATCACAGCTCCTTTGTGCTTAGAATCGTAACTAATTCAAACCGGTTCCGGCCAGCTCAGACCAGTGACTGAACTTCAGGTCACTTCAGTTCAAAAGTTAGTCTCTTTGCCTGGGTGTCAGCAATTCGAAATAAACTCAGTAGTTTTCTGCAGCCCCTGGCCAACATCTCCCCCCTTTTGATCCAAATATGCTTATCTTAGGATCATTACTCTCCCTTTCTGTGTACCACTCCTGAGGTTGTCATTGTCTCCCAATGGGCACGTTACATCTGCGATAGTATATGTTCATAGAAAAAATATAAAAGGTTATTGGAAAAATATAAATGGTTATAGAAAAAATATTTTAAAAACATATAAAATACACTTCACACAGTGTCCTTATATTGATAATCGCTTCATCTGTTTCATTATAGCACCAACACTCAATTATTGCAAAATTTCATTTTTCCACGTTCTAAGCTGATATACATTGAATATTTTATTTATTCGTTCACGGGATGTGGGCGTCGCCGGCGAGGCCAGCATTTATTGCCCATCCCTAATTGCCCTTGAGAAGCTGGTGGTGAGCCGCCTTCTTGAACCGCTGCAGTCCGTGTGGTGACGGTTCTCCCCCAGTGCTGTTAGGAAGGGAGTTCCAGAATTTTGACCCAGCGACAATGAAGGAACAGCGATATATTTCCAAGTCGGGATGGTGTGTGACTTGGAGGGGAACGTGCAGGTGGTGTTGTTCCCATGTGCCTGCTGCTCTTTTCCTTCTAGATGATAGAGGTCGCGGGTTTGGCAGGTGCTGTCGAAGAAGCCTTGGCGAGTTGCTGCAGTGCATCCTGTGGATGGTACACACTGTAGCCACAGTTCGCCGGTGGTGAAAGGAGTGAATGTTTAGGGTGGTGGATGGGGTGCCAATCAAGCGGGCTGCTTTATCTTGGATGGTGTCGAGCTTCTTGAGTGTTGTTGGAGCTACACTCATCCAAGCAAGTGGAGAGTGTTCCATCACACTCCTGACTTGTGCCTTGGAGATGGTTGAAAGGCTTTGGGGAGTCAGGAGGTGAGTCACTCGCCGCAGAATACCCAGCCTCTGACCTGCTGTCGTTGCCACAGTATTTATATGGCTGGTCCAGTTAAGTTTCTGGTCAATGGTGACCCCCAGGATGTTGATGGTGCGGGATTCGGCGATGGTAATGCCGTTGAATGTCAAGGGGAGGTGGTTAGACTCTCTCTTGTTGGAGATAGTCATTGCCTGGCACTTATCTGGCGCGAATGTTACTTGCCACTTATTAGCCCAAGCCTGGATGTTGTCCAGGTCTTGCTGCATGCGGGCTCGGACTGCTTCATTATTTGAGGGGTTGCGAATGGAACTGAACAATGTGCAGTCATCAGCGAACATTTCCATTTCTGACCTTGTGATGGAGGGAAGGTCATTGATGAAGCAGCTGAAGATGGTTGGGCCTCGGACACTGCCCTGACGAACTCAATGTCCTCAATGTCCCAGCAGTGTCCTGGGGCTGAGATGATTGGCCTCCAACAACCACTACCATCTTCCTTTGTGCTAGGTATGACTCCAGCCATTGGAGAGTTTTCCCCCTGATTCCCATTGACTTCAATTTTACTTGGGCTCCTTGGTGCCACACACAGTCAAATGCTGCCTTGATGTCAAGGGCAGTCACTCTCACCTCACCTCTGGAATTCAGCTCTTTCGTCCATGTTTGGACCATGTTTGGACCATTGAATATGACAAGTGTTAACGCACATAAAATCGCAACTGCAGCAGCATGTGATAAAATCCTGACCCATGGATGTTTTTGAACATTAGATTCCCAATGCCAAAACTTATCCCAGAACCCGGGGTCCCGTAGCAGTTCATCTGCTTTATCAGCATGAGTTTTAATTATTTTAGTTTGTTTCGTCCATTGATGAATTATCTCTTTGGCTTCCTCCGCTATTTGCGTCCAATCTGCAGTCAGGTGTGGAATGGGTGGTAGTTCGGGAGGAACATATTTCCGCAGATCTTGGTCTATATCTTTACGTTGGACTGTGAGGTTTTCGTTTATTACCATCCTCTTTATTGGCTGAGGCAGAACTTGTCCACCGACAACCAGGTCTGCGGTCACATTGTTAATGGCCACATTGTGTCCTTCCAGAGGGCACTGTTTCCATCCTTTATTATAGTTCATAGCCGCTGTGGCTATGTAATACGTTTGTCCCACAAGGGAGTATTGTCACTACCCCAGTCAATATTTACATCGGTGTGGTCCCAGTGGACCACAATTTTACCTCGACCGTCGCTCCCCGATTGTCGCTCCTTAAATGGACCCACAAATTGATTGATGAATTTTCCCTCTGGGATTACCGACTATGTCACCTCTAGAACTATGTTACATGAAAACTGTACTGCCACTCCCTCCGGTATACCCAAAGTCTTTCCCACGCACGCTAACCCATCCACTCCCGTATAATACAAATTTAAATCCTCTCTTTTCCCTTTGTTGTTTCGGACTGTCTTATTCTGCAGAGTAAAGTTGTCCCTGGTCTCGGGATATCCCTCCTTCATCGACACTGCTTCAGGCACGTTCATTCGGCGTGACGGCTCTGAGGCAGTTTCAACCGCAGTTCTGATGATGGTCAATCCGATAGCAACAAAATGCATTATCCCCTTCATTCTAGGCTGGACCTGTAATAAACAAGTGTAATTTCTGCTCTTATTTACTGTTTCTTTTAAGTACTATCATAAGTCCAGTCTCTCCATATACTGAGCCAGACCGTCCATATCCTGTTCCCAATTTGTTTCAGATTCTTACCGTCCATTTCTTCTAATCCACTTATTCCCTCTTTTTGTTTTATGTTCCTTTCGTTTTTTTCCTGGATTCGCTTCTGCATGGGAACGGACAGTATCAAATTTGTTTTCAATCACCTCCTCATCGGCCTGTAGCTGGTCCTGTTCTTGATCTCCCTGACCTTCAGAATTAGGTTTTTTAATTCTCCGTCTTTCTTTTGCTCCTCCGTTAAATCCATTTCTTTGACCTGCTTCTCTTTCTGGCCCCCGATTTCCCCAACCGGTGGCTGCCATTCCTGTCCACGTACAGCACCTCGTTTGGCTAGTTCATCAGCTTTACTGTTCCCTTTGGGGGAGAGTTTTGAATGAGCTTTCACTTTTGTGACCCCATATCCTTACCCCTGTGCTTCTTCAAAGATGTACCGTAATAGCGGGGCTGATGGAAGGGGCCTTCCATCCACTGAGACAAATCCCCTCACTTCCCATCGGGGCAAATGTTCTGTGAGGCTATTACAAACATACATGCTATCAGAATATATGACTGATCTGGGCGGAAAATTTCCGGGTGACCAACCACATATGCGACGGCTGCTAGTTCTGCTATCTGCGCACTCATCGTGTTAGGTAATTTCAGAGCCGCACTAAAGCTTTCCTGTCCGTGGTCATACTCCATGTGTTTCCCACAGCCAGTTCTCCTTTCCCCATCCTGTACTGATGAAGAGCCATCCTCAAAAATGTAAAAATAGGGTTCTTCCTTTCCTGTTTCCTTTGTCTTTCTGCTTTCAGGCCCCGTCTTACCCCCACCCTTTTGTTTTGATACAAATGGGCCCTTGGGCTCATTTGCTATCATTAATTGACACTCATGTTTTTCTCCCTGATAAACTAAGTTGTCTGCTGACATAGTAGTGGTTTTTACCCCCTTTACAGTTATATTTCTCCCTTGCAGCAACAATGTCCATCTAGCGATTCTATTTTGGCTAACTGAACCATCCTTAATCCTTCCATCTAACAGTAGCTGTACTGGGGTGTGTTCTGTTAATACTGTAAGTGGGTTTAGTCCCACTATATAGGTAAAATGCTGCACTGCCCAAAAGACAGCTAGCAAGTGCCTTTCGCATACTGTATACCCCTGCTCTACTGGTGAGAGCATACGTGAGGCGTACGCTACTGGTCGTAATTTTCCGTGTGTCTCCTGTAATAGAACTGCCGAGAGGGTGGTGTCTGTGGTAGCCACCTCCAATGAAAATGGCTCCGTTGGATTTGGGGGTTTTAGAGCAGGCGCAGCAGCTTGTACTTGCTTTAGATCAGTCATGGCCTGGGTGTGTTTTGTTTTCCACTCCCAGGCCACATTCTTTTTTAATAATTCCATCAGCGGGCCGCCTTTGTGGCAAATCCATCAATATGGTCCCTGCAATATCCCACCAACCCCAAGAAGGGCCTTAACCCTTTAACATCCCGCGGCACAGGGATTCTGCCAACCGTCTCTACCCTTCGCTTTTCAATGTCCCTTTGTTCCGGCGTCCGAATCATTCCCATGTAAGTAACTTTTTGTTTCATGGTCTTCGCTTCTTTAGGGTTAATCTTTAATCCCAAGTCATGTAACTACTGCAGTAATTGACTTAGCAGTTGATAATGTTTCTTCTTGGTTTCAGTTTGTAGGAGGCCTCGAGAATCCTTTTAACCCTTCCCTCAGCCATTGGTGAAATATGGACGGGGAATTGTGAAACCCCTGCGGCAGGGCCGTCCATGTACATTGCTGTCCTTGGAAAGTAAATGAGAATTTATATTGACATTCCTTCTCCAGTGGAATAGTCCAAAAACCGTTACTTATGTCCAAAACCGTAAACCACTGTGCATCCTCATTTTGTCGAACTACTGTCTCTGGGCTAGTTGCTACAGTAGGAGCTGTTAGCAGGTGACTTTATTTAATTCTCTGTAGTCTATCGTTAGTCGCCAGCTACCGTCGGGTTTCCTCACTGGCAAAATAGGTGAGTTATTAGTAGAAGCTATTGGTCTTAATATCCCTTGCTGCAGCAGACTCTGTATCACCTTCTCTATCTCTTCTTCTGCTTGCTTTGGGAAACCATACTGCTTCTGTGGTTTGGGGTCTGGACCTTGTACACACACTCCCGGTCATTTTCCCACAATCATGTTTATGTCGGGCAATTACTATTGAGTTTTGTACAATAATTTGTTGTACTTCACGATAGTTACTCATTTCTCCTGGTTCTATCCACATTTCCCCGATCGCGCATATCCTATCCTGATATTCCCCCATCGGGACGAATGTGTGATTCATACTGCCCATGCCCAAAGGCATTTGCCAAATCATACAATTAACAGGGTCGAAGCAAAATCCCGCTTTGGCCAAAAAGCCACTCCCTAATATATGTTCTTGTTCTCTAGGTAATTTAATAAGGACCACTGAATGGTCTATTACTATGTCTCCCACTCACTTGTGAATGCCCTGTGAATCCGCTTCGAATAATTTTGTTTTGAATTTTCCAATCTTTGTCATTGATCTGAGTGGTGTTAACGGTGGTTCGGGATCCCCCTGTGTCCCAAAGGAATGTAAGAGGGCGGCCTCCGACCCTACCATTCACTAGGGGTCTCCCCGTGTCATCCAACTGCAGGTCACACACCCATAACGGAGAGGGCTGAGACCGTCACTGCAGTTCGGGGTACAACCCGGAACTTGGTGATATTGCTATCGTATCACACTGAGGACTTGGTCTATTCAGCCCTTCCACGGGTAGGCTCTGATTTCTTCCCCGACCTGCATTCTCTCGTCTCGGGTTTGGGCAGTCTCTTGCGAAGTGTCCCTCTTGGCCACAGTTATAGCATTTGGACACCTCGCCTTGAGTTCTCCCCGTTCCCGAGGAGTTTCCTCTTCCTCTGCCTCTACCTCTTCCCACTGTCTGATAAGCTGGAGGGGGTCCCCCTGAGTAGGTCCCCTCCCTTCATTTCTCCAGGTTATCGTCTGATCTTTAACAGGCATTGCTCTGTCCCCGGATGCCTTGGATCGTTTTGGTATTTCCCTTTCCCATACTCTAACCATCTTCCTACTTATCCAGGGTTCCGTATGTGTGTCATCAGCGGATTCAAACTGATCTAGTGCCCTCCTCGACTCCTCAGTGCCATGCGACACTAGTGTTCTCAGCCATCGGTTCCTAACCTCCTGCTGTAAATTGTTCCTGTCTAAGTATGTGCCATAGACCACCTGAAACACCGCCCAAATGCGGGCTGAAAATACAGTGGGGTGTTCACCTTTTCTTTGATAGCATTTCATTAGCGCCTCCACTGGATCCCCTCTGTTATCGCCCATGACAGATAATACCTGGTCCTTTAAGGCCTCATTCGTGCTTCTACCAAGTTTTTGTTCCTCCGGGATGGCGGAGTGTATATGTGGGTGTAGGCACATTAGGATTAATTTTCTTTCCTCAGCATCGTCTAAGCCGTGTATCGCTCTCTGTTGCCTGACTGCTAGGAATAACTCCCTAGGATCATCCCCAGGCGCACACATTCCAATATCTTTTGCAATAACCCTCAGTTCTTGTACCCCAAGTGGGGTGGAATATGTCATATCCTGGCCATCTTCCCCCATCTGTGCTCTAGTGGTTACAAGGGGGGCCATTGGGGCAGACGGTTTTTTTGGCTCTGGAATATGCTGGCGGTGGGTCCCCTCGTGGAGGTTCCCCATCAGTGCTGCTGTATCTATCCGCCTCGTCTGCTAAATCGTCCCAATCTACATCCCCTTGACCACTTTCTTCACCTCTTCCGGGTGTGAAAGCGCACAATATGCTCCTCTGTGCGGCTAGCTGATCTTGCAGCCTCCCTATCAGTTTCTGAAACTTTGTGTGATCGCCGGTACTACTCCTCTTCTCCTGAGCTGATCTGTGAATCACATTCATGCAGTTTTTAAATCACTACATTGTTGTTTCCATCTCTCCACCTCAGCTTTAGCTGCTTGGGCTTCTCCCTCTCTCTTACTCTTTTCATTCGTCAATTTTTCGCACTGTAACTGATATTGGTTCATGTGCATCAAATCTGCACTTCTCTGTCCATGTAGATCAGTTACCTTCTTACTAAGGCGGTCTATCTCCTAACGGAATTTTTTATTCTCTTCCCCTAATCCGTCTCGGATTTTCTGTTGTTCCTCCCTCTCTCTCCTAGCCTGTTGTCGGCATTCTATCCATTCGTCAAGTAAACATCCGATTGCTACGGACTTCTGTATCTTTTAAAATTTCCTATCTGACATCTTTGTTTGCGCAATTCTCCAAAGGACCTCCCCAACAGGCGTTCCCTTGTCTCCAATGTGACCCGCATACTCCCCGTATTGCAGCCACTTCCCTATTACGTATTTTTGGAGGAGTCCCTTCCAGTCAAAACAGTCCAAGACCCCAGGGCTTGGAGATTTCCCTTTATTCGTCATCTTATGTTATTAGCTATGAATTAACCCAAACTCCTGTCCTCTGTGTACTTTGCCAATTCGGTTCGGCTCGAGTCTCCCGCTGACTCAACTGAGAGATTTATCCTCAGAGCCCCCTTGCCAAATTCGGTTCAACTCGAGTCTCCCGCTGACTCCACGGAGAGATTTATCCTCAGAGCCGACCCAAATTCGGTTCGACTCGAGTCTCCCGCTGACTCAATGGAGAGATTTATGCTCATAGCCCACCCAAATTCGGTTTGACTCGAGTCTCCCGCTGACGCAACCGAGGGATTTATATCGAGTCTACCCAAATCTGTTGACCGGAGGTCACTGGTTACGGTTACTGGCTTAGTACACAGAGGAGAAGATTCAATTCTCTCTTTATTCTCAATTCACTTTATTAACGTTATTAGATCATGTACATACAGCTTATATGTCTGGTTAGATCTAGGCATGCAGTTTACAGCAGGTTATACAGTTTTATACTCATACTAGGATTTAAACGCACACCCACTACGTTTCTCTGACGAACAGTCCCTGAGTGGTCACAGAGTAGAAAGGATATTATATTACCCGGAAAGGAGAGCTGACGCTGGCCAGGCGTTCCGTTCTCTCTCTCTCGACGTGGTCTCTACGTCCCTGACATAGTCTCTACGTCCCAGACGTCGGGTCTCCCACTTTCGCGATGGTTAGTCAACGGAGTTTCGCGCACAAACTGGCACCAAGCCTGCAATTCTTCAATCTTATTTCCAAGTCTCTCTTTTCAAATGATGCTGTCTTCTCCTGTTGGCTCAGATTTGCTGGAGTGGTCGGTGTCATCCCCTGATTGGCTCTGTTCCAAGGGGTTAGGTAGTATTAACTCATTACTCCTTTTCTAAATAAGGACTGGTGTCTCATCACAGCTCTTTTGTCCCTTAGAAGCGCAAATAATTCAAACCGGTTCTGGCCAGCTCAGACCAGTGACTGAACTCCCTGTCATTTCAGTTCAAAAGTTAGTCTCTTTGCCTGGGTGTCAGCAATTCGAAATAAACTCAGTAGTTTTCTGCAGCACCTGGCCAACACCGACTCTTTATTTTCTGTTAGTTAGCCAATCCTCTATCCTTGCCAGTAAATTACACCCAACACCATGAGCTCTTATCTTTTGCAGTAATCATTATGTGGCACCTTATCGAATGCCTTTTGGAAATCCAAATATACTGCATCCATTGGTTCCCCTTCCTCAAAGAACTCTAATAAATTTGTCAGACATGATTTCCCCTTCATAAAACCATGTGGACTCTCTTGATTGTTTACGAGTCTCCAAATGTCCTGCTACTACTTCCTTAATAATGGATTCTAGCATTTTCCCAATGACAGATGTTAGGCGAACTGGTCTATAGTTACTTGCTTTCTGTCTCACTCCCTTCTTGAATAGGGCTGTTACGTTTGCGGTTTTCCAATCCGCTGGGACGTTTCCAGAATCAATGAATTTTGGAAGATTACAACCAATGCATCCACTATCTCTGTAGCCACTTCCTTTAAGACCCTCGGATGCAAGCCATCAGGTCCAGGAGAATTGTTAGCCTTTAGACCCATTAGTTTACCTGGTTTTTTTTCTCTAGTGATAATGACAGTGATAGTGACAATCATTAAGATAGTTCACGGAAAACTCCTGGAAAATATCAACAAAAACATAAAATTCATATTTTAATGTGAAATATAATTGAGAACCGATAGTAAAACCTGAAGTTATATCATCCGCTGCACAAATATTCTCAGCCAAACCTTATTTGCCTTCAAATTCCTGTATTTGATGTAAAAGCAAGAGGTTTATCTTTGTTATCTGATTATATTCCATATTGTGCTTAATATTAATCACTTTATTTTTTGTTCCCATCATCAAATGGTTTTATTCGTTATTATTATCTAGCTTTCCTACAACACAACGATTACCAAGAGCTACGTTCAAATTATCGGCTCTCGCCTTTCTCCCAATGCAGTTACCGATCCTGACCACCATTTTCGGCGATTCCCCGTGAAGAGTTCTGAAATTAAGTCTCTGGCCAACTTGTGTCCCTCACCCCTCCATGGCACAGCGGTTTGGAGTTGAAACTGTCTCTTGCATTTCAACTAAGCGGTGCCCACAACCTGGCTGCAGTTCAGCCGGTTACACCGTTTTTGTAACAAACTGATTGTCGAGTCAGACAATAGTGAATAAATCACCGCACGTCGATCTCCTATACTATTCAGTGACATTCAGTAATACAAAGGCGAACTTAATTATGACTTAACCATGAAGGCAGTGTTATCTGATTTCAAGGAGCGCCGATTGTTCCAGGCAGTAATATTCTCTGCACTTCAAAACCAGAAATCCTCACGGAATCGGATTAAAATAGTTTTGATTGCCCGTATTTGCAACAAAAGTTTCCACTTTGCAACATGATAAATGGAATGTCCGGCGACACAAAATCACTTTCCAAACCATTTGGTTGTGGGTGCACAACTAGTTTGAGTGAAGTGCTCTGAGTCTCCGGCCACTAATGGCTATAGATCATTGCTGATCGCTACAGTCAAACACTCTCGGTACGATCTAAAATTGAAAATCATGTTCGGCACCATACCGACTGTAGAAATCTCTTTGAAACCACTGATATGGAAACTCAGTGAATATTTTAATTATTCATTATGATAAAATTTCATTAATTCAAAGCTGAAAAAGAAGGCGTAACGGGACCGAACCGTTGTGAAAAGCCGGTACGTTCATTCATTCATTCCCGCAAAGGGTTCAATTATGCAGAAAGATTGATATCATGGAGATATTTAATCATAATCATGTCAGAACAATTTGCCTATTTCCTAAAAGTATTTGTTCCGCTTACCCGCTTAATGGGTCATACAAATCGTGTTCAGAAAAAAATATTTGACGCCAGCGGGGAAGGATTTCACCCTCGGGGAGGAAATAGTTTTTCGGAAAAGAAAAGCGAGCGCGGTGTAAAACGGGCGGCCGATTCGCTATCGCTCGTTTCGCGGTATCGCCGAAGGCCAATTTCACTCCCGCCCGGCGGCGCGTGGCTGTTGCAAATTATTAAATAGGAGGAAAGAAAACTGTCCGTTTAGTTAAAAATGCATCTAAGTAATAACTGTTTATAGATTCAATATTATTTGTAATGGGGGAAAATAACTTAATGAATCAGTGTGCTGGAAGTAACGCTCATTTAAGCATTTCTTTATTATAAAATGAAGATTGACAGCTTTAAATATTAGGTACAGTGATCACAGTAGTCACCGGTCTTAACATTCGCACGTATGTAGCTATATTAACTATGGTTTCTGCACTTTATTTCTAGCGTATGTTGCTCTGTTCAATGTTTAACCAGTAGTCTGTAAACTGGTGAAGGCAATGAACTAGCCACATAACAAAACATATACTTGGTTCACATCCAGGAAACAAAGGCTGAGACAGTTGATACGCTGCAATAGGTTTGAGCAAAGCTCAGTAAACTCCAAGACGTAAATTTGCAGAGGAAAGGACTGTGTACCATCAGCCGGAGCTTGTAAGCGGAACAGGCGGTCACAGATCACCAGTGTAGCATCAACGTTGTGGTCATAACGGAAAATATAAGGTTGGTTGACCCTTGTGTATTGTAACTAACGCTGTTTGCGTGTTATTCTGATGATTGTTTTCGGCAGCAATCCACAAACGGGCAAAACGACCAATTAACAATATTTCCAAAGATGGGTTCACAGACCAAACAAGGGACCGACACGACTCTGGAAGTGTCAAGCTCCAAACAAACGGAGAAACCCAAAATAAATACAGAATAACATATTCCAATATTATATCATTGATCGTGGGTGTAATTATTTGTTATTGCTTAATCGTTTGAGGAATTTTCATTTATTTTCTTGTAATAAAAATGAACTTTCCTTGCATATTTTTAATCAATATGCACTATTTAACAGATGCGAAATCTTTGCAACGATACGCTAATTGTTTTGCTGTACCTCGATATTATCATGCATAATTTCAATAAAAATATATGATCTACGATTTCTCTCTGTTCACCATTAATGATGATTCTTCTTCGCGAGTAAAACCGTGAAACCTGGGTTTTGACCGATGTGTTTCCTTACTGTATTCTGCCTTCCAGTCCAGGCGATTCTCCTGATGTGGAAGGCAGGACGCTCCAGTCTATTGACTCGTCCATAAACCCACTGAACCCAGTTTGCAGTTGATGGAGCATGAGATGCCTTTCTCTGAACTCTGAATGAATATTCATTCCTATCCGAAACGATGCGCCCGGACAGTACCAGTTCACTTCTAAAGGTCCTAAGTAGTGAGAAAAGCCCGACGGAGCTGAATGCATTTTTATTGGAGAAAAGACTAAATTTATAGGGATTCAGGTCTTTCAAGTGTCGAAAGACTTGGATAATGTGGCAAAAAGCGGGTTTTATGGTTTTAATACGCAACTGGAGGCTCTGACTTACCAAGCCTCAAGAAAGAGAATAGAGTTAAAATCATTTGCCTCTTTTACTGTGGATGTCTGATCAACTGAGGGATAACAACAGTTTGAAAGGTTAAACTATCAGATATTTCACAAGTAGATCACTTGAATTACAGGACGAGAACGAGCTGGTTACTGGAAGAACAGCAGCCCAACAGTTCCAGTGACTAAGCCCTTTACTCAGAATTTAAAGATAATACAAGACGAAGTGAATCAGTTGCATTTTATTTACCTTAACTGTCCTGGTTTGATGACTGTGTCCATCAACATGCATTTCAGAGTCCTAGAATGTTACAGCGCGGGAAAAGTTCATTGGGCTTCTTAAGTCTGTACATTTTTTCTATCCATATGAAACATTTAACTTGTCCTACTTTTCTTTTGGATTCGCACTATCTTTGATATCCGTATTTCAAGCAGCTAATTCCATTCTAAAAGAAATCCTGGACTGTGTTTGTGGCAGAGAACTCCATATTGGCATAGGGTAAATAAGATCAGAGAGATGAATGCGTGGCTCAAGGGTTGGAGTGGGAGAAGTGGGTTTCGATTCATGGGGTACTGGCACCAGTACTGGGGAAAGAGAGAGTCGTTCCGTTGGGATGCACCACACCTGAACCATGCTGGGACCAGAGTTCTAGCGAATCGAATGACTAGAGAGGTAGATCGGGCTTTAAATTAAATAAGGCGGGGTGGGGGTAGGGTCCAGGTGGAGATAAATCTACAATGCTAAAGAGAAAAGACAAAGAAGCAGTGCAGGAAAGTGATTGCGGTAAGGGTAACCAGATTGTGTCAGGAAGGGACAGAGTGTACAAACAAAAGAGTGCATTAACAAATAGGTCCGGCTAAGAAAAAATGGTAATAAGACAAGTAGGGCCATAGTGCAAAACAATGTTAAGATGTCTAAAAACGATAAAACGACAAATGTAAAGGCACTGTATCTGAATGCACGAAGCATTCGTAATAGGGTAGACGAATTAACAGCGCAAATAGTTGTAAACGGATATGATATAATTGCAATTTCACAGATATGGCTGCATGGTGACCAAGGCTGGCAGCTGAATATCCAAGGGTATTCGATGTTTAGGAAGGACAGGCAAAAAGGAAAAGGAGGTGGGGTGGCGTTGTTAGTAAAGGATGAAATCAGAGCCATAGTGAGAAAGGATATTGGCTCAGAAAAGCAAGATGTAGAATCCGTCTGGCTGGAGTTAAGAAGCACCAAGGGGCAGAAAACACTGGTGGGAGTTGTCTATAGGCCTCCAAACAGTACTGGTAATGTAGAGGATGGCATCAAACAGGAAATTAGAGATGCATGTAACAAGGGTACTACAGTAATCATGGGTGACTTTAATCTACATATAGACTGGCCAAATCAAATTAGCAATAATACTGTGGAGGATGAATTCCTCGAGTATGGACGAGATGGTTTTTTAGACCAGTACCTTGAGGAGCCAACCAGGGAACAGGCTATCCTAGATTGGGTATTGTGCAATGAGAAGGGGTTAATTAATAATCTTGTTTTGCAGGGTCCTTTAGGGAAGAGTGACAATAACATGATAGAATTCTTCATTAAGATGGAAAGTGAAGTAGTCCAATCCGAAACTAGGGTCCTATATCTAAATAAAGGAAACTACGAAGGTATGAGGAATGAGTTGGCCATGATAGATTTGGAAGCTTCATTAAAAGGCATGACAGTGGATAGGCAATCGCTAACATTTATGGAACAAATGCATGAATTGCAATAATTATACATTCATTTCGGGTGCAAAAACACAAAAGGAAAATCGGCCCAAACATGGCTAACAAAATAAATTAAGGATAGTATTCGATCCAAAGAGGAGTCATATAAAGTTGCAAGAAAAGTATCAAGCCTGAGGATCAGGAGCAGTTTAGAATTCAGCAAAAACGGACCAAGAGATTGATTAAGACCGGAAAAATAGAGTATGAGGAAGCAAAATAAAAGTGGACTGTAAAAGCTTCTACAAGTATGTAAAAAGAAAAAGATTAGTGAAGACAAACGTAGGCCCCAAACAATCAAAAACGGGAGATTTTATAATGGGTTACAAGGAAATGGCAGAACAATTAAACAGAATCTTTGGTTCTGTCTTCATGGAAGAGTATACAAATAACTTCCCAGAAATATTAGGGAACTAAAGGTCTAGTGAGAAGGAGGAATTAAAGAAAATTAGTATTCGTAAAAAATAGTGCTGGAGAAATAAATGGGACTGAAAACCAATAAATCCCCAGGGCCTGATAATCTGCATCCCAGAGTACTAAAAGAGGTAGCCATGGAAATAGTGGATGCATTGGTTGTCATCTTCCAAAATTCTATAGATTATGGAACAGTTCCTGCAGATTGGTAGGTGGCAAATTAACACCACTATTTAAAAAGGAGGGAGAGAGAAAACAGGGAACTACAGACTGGTTAGTGTAACATCAGTAGTAGGGAAAATGCTAGATTCTATTTCCAAAGAATGTGATAACAGGACACTTGGAAAATATCAACGGGATTAGACAAAGTCAACATTGATTTATGAAAGGGAAATCATGTTTGACAAAACTACTGGAGTTTTTTGAGTACGTAAGTGGTAGAATAGATAAGGGAGAACCAGTGGATGTGGTTTATTTGGATTTTCAGAAGGCCTTTGATAAAGTCCCACGTAACAGGTTAGTGTGCAAAATTAAAGCACATGGGATTGGTGGTAATATACTGGCATGGATTGAAAATTGGTTAACAGACAGGAAACAGAGAGTAGGAATAAATGGGTCTCTTTTGGGTTGGCAGAATTCAGTGCTTGGGCCCCAGCTATTCACAATATATATCAATGATTTGGAAGAGGGAACTAAATGTAATATTTCCAAGTTTGCTGATGACACAAAACTAGGTGGGATCGTGAGTTGTGAGTGTGATGCAAAGAGGGTTCAAGGCGTTTTAGACAAGTTGAGTGAGTGGGCAAATATATGGCAGATGCAGTATAATGTGGATAAATGTGAAGTTATCCACTTCGGAAGGAAAAACAGAAAGCAGCGTATTATTTAAATGTAGATAGATTGGGAAATGTGATGTACAAAGGGACCTGGGTGTCCTTGTACACCAGTCACTGAAAGCAAACATGCAGGTGCAGCAAGCAGTTAGGAAGGCAAATGGTATGTTGGCCTTCATTGCAAGAGGATTTGATTAGAGTATCAAGGATGTCTTACTACAGTTATACAGGGCCTTGGTGAGACTAAACCTGGATTATTGTGTGTAGTTTTGGTCTCCTTACCTAAGAAAGGATATACTTGCCATAGAGGGAGTGCAGCGAAGGTTCACCAGACTGATTCTTGGGATCGCAGGACTGTCGTATGAGGAGAGATTGGGTTGACTCAGCCTGTATTCACTCGAGTGCAGAAGAATGAGAGGGGATCTCATTGAAAGATATGAAATTCTGACAGGTCTAGACAGACTGGATGCAGGGAGGATGTTTCTCATGGCTGGGGGGTCCAGAACGAGGGGTCACAGTCTCAGTCTTTAGGACTGAGATGAGGAGAGATTTCTTCACTCAGAGGGTGGTGAACCTATGGAATTATTTACCACAGAAGGCTGTGGAGGCCAAGCCACTGAATATATTTAAGGAGATAGATACATTTCTGGACGCAAAAGGCATCAAGGGGTTTGGGGGGAGAGCAGGAATATGGTATTGAGATAGAGGATCAGCCATGATCATATTGAATGGCGGAGCTGTTTTGAAGGGCCGAATGGCCTACTCCTGCTCCTATATTTCTACATTGCATTCTAACCAGCCTCTGTGTAGAGAGTATTTTACCTCTCCCTTTATTTTTTGAGATTATGTTCAATTTGTGGTCAGTCGTTACAGTCTCCTGACCACTGGAAACAATCTATCATTATTACCTTATCATCACGCCTCATGCTCTTGAAGACCTCTGTCAGGTCACTACTTAAATTTTTCAACTCAAGTGAAAGGTGTCCAAGCTTCTCAAATAATAACAACTCCACATTCCTAGTAATAAAGCCTGCCCCTTTTTCAATTGTTTTTATATCCTTCCTTAGCTTTAGAAAAGCTCTTACATCAGTTGAAGATTGTCTCCTTGAAATTGTATTCAATGCCACCAAATACAAAACCATGACATTCCCTTGCATCTTTATTGGACAATAAACTTCTGCTGCCATCAATCATTAAGGTAGCTTTGCTGCTCTCCATTTAAAATCCTATAATTTTAGTTGTATTTCCTATTCTTACTTCCAGAAATGTACTATTACACATTTCTCTGCATTCTCCATGGAACATCTATCTGCCCTTCCAATTAACTATCGACGTCGCCTGCAGGATTTCACAATCTGCATTAGGTGCTATCAGCAAATTTTAATGTTGCTCCCTCAATTCCCCAGTCGAGATAATTAATCTTTATAATAAATATAAACAGCTCAACACAGACCCCGTGGAACATCTCTCGGCACACCTTTCAACTCGGAGAAGGGTCCTTTTACCTTTGCACTTTGTTTTCTGTCCTCCAACCATCTCTGTATCCACGTGGCCACCTTGTCCTTACGTCCACGTGCGTTTGTGGTATGTGGTATCTTATCAAATACGTTTTGAAAATTCATACAATCTACATCTGCGACACTCTCTTTTTCTCTATTCTCTCTGTTATTTCTTCAATTCATTCTTTGAATCAAGCGCAATCTGTTTTTTTTTTCGAAACCTTACTGATTAGCTCAGGTTTCTGCAAGAACTTAACAGTTTTATGCGGACTGACGCAGGTCCTGCTAAATGCGAGTAGATGTGCAACTGTTTACCTGTCATTATGTTTCAGGTTGCTTCACATTCTATATTCTCATTTTGTAAAAATTCGTTGGCTTCGAGATGGAGATTAAGTCACCGTGGTGCAGATTATTTTGATAATTAGTTAACCGAAAGTGACACTTTCATGGGCAGTGATACAAAATTAACATTTGGGCGTTTTGTGTTCTGTGTCTTGCGTTCTGATGAAATGTAAGCTATCAACCGAAGTGTTCACCAGTCTGATTTTAGCTGCACCAGATGTTTTGCGATAAAGTGACACGAGCGAATCGTTTTCTCGAGCTAAATAAACAAACGGTTCAGTAGTTCAGCTCGAAGCACCAAATGCTCAAACTTTAAATTTAGCTCTGTTAATTCTAACATCATCAAAACGCGCCGAGTGTCGAATAACGGTAGTTATTAAGCAACATGTTTCAATGTATTTGTGATACGATATTCACATTTATCAGAGATACGATTTCATATTTGCCTTTGTGACATCTGCTACCCTCATCAATAGTACAGTCTGAAATATATAGCCTCTTTAAGGCGCCATTCTTTCCGATTTCTTACATTATATTAAGTGTAAGGTAAGCCGCAAAAGTATTTCCTAAATAAATTTCTGGCGCTTTATTTATTCATCGGTACACAAATACAGTGAAATTGGTTAAACCCATGACACTCGGCATAATAACTTCGTGCATTGCAATACTGTAAGATTAATCACACGGGCTTCCAAATTGAAGTTCTAGATATTTTCGAAAATGTCAACAGAGTTCGGCTAAAATGAAGCGCATGTTATTTAGTTGCCCCATAATTGTAACTATTTATGTGACATGTTATGAAGAACGTTACTCATTCAAGTTGTTCCTATCACAGTGTTTTACGCCTTACGCCCCATCCACCACGCCAAACATTCACTCCCTTCACCACCGGCGCACTGTGGCTGCAGTGTGTACCATCAACAGGATGCACTGCAGCAATTCGCCAAGGCTTCTTCGACAGCACCTCCCAAACCCGCGACCTCTACCACCTAGAAGGACAAGGCTAGCAGGCACATAGGAACAAGACCACCTGCACGTTTCCCTCCAAGTCACACACCATCCCGACTTGGAAATATATCACCGTTCCTTCATCGTCGCTGGTTCAAAATCCTGGAACTCACTACCGAATAGCACTGTGGGAGAACCTTCACTAATGAACTGCAGCGGTTCAAAAAGGCGGCTCACCACCACCTTCTCAAGGGCAATTAGGGATGGGCAATAAATACTGGCCTTGCCAGCGACGCCCACATCCCATGAACAAATGAAAAAAAGAGCTCGAGATTAGAGGCGATAAAGGAGCAGATTTTGCTAATACTTTCTAATGCGGCATCTTGCAGCCCTGCTCCAAAAACATTAGGGCACTGGGCAAAGGGAAGAAGTCCGCATTCGGGATATCACATTAGAGGCAATTCCATATGGAATTCCTGCTGCTCGACCGCCCGGCAGCAGCAGTTCAGGAAGGGTAACTGGAAGACAGTAGTAACTGGAGAGTTATTTCCCTTTAAAATATTGAAGGAATATAAGATAAATCTGTTATGAATTTCTGTGTTAGAAGAAGCAGAATCGGTGGAATTGACACCTGTTTAGAGAAAGTAAAATGTTGGTAAGTGCAAAGTGATTGTGACACAGGCGACTGCACTGGTTGCTTAGGAACAAAACGGTCAGCAAATCTCACTTCACCAACGAAACCTATTTTCCGAACCTGCAGCTACAGGGGGTCGAACGTCATTGTGACGCATTTCAGATTAAATAATCAGCAGACCCTTCTTCTCATGGCAAACTCATGATCAGTGCAGTCTGTGATCAGAGTAATCTTTTACTCGTAATGTTGTCGAGTGTGGTGCTTATGTTCCTGCTCCTGTCTCTCCGGGGAATTATTTACACAGGTATCTTTTATTCTCCATCCCAGCTGTCGCAATGAAGAAATGCACCTGAAGGTGTTACCACTTAAACTGAATGACATTTAGTTCGTCTGCTCTATATTCTTCTTTCTCTAATTTATTTCCATGTACAAATATTTTCGAAAGTGCCTGGTTCCACATAGCATATAAGTAACCAAATTTTTAATCTATTTTCTAACAGCTGCTGCACGTATTTCTCAAACCCCCGAACAAGTGATTGCATTAAGGGGGGAAAACATCACCTTCTACTGTGTAATCCCGCTCTCTCAGGACAACTCAGAAGTGCATTGGTGGAAACAGGGCGAGAAAGCATATTTGCAAACAACGGTCGATAACAGAAAACGATTTGGTGTCAAAAATAAAGGAGCCAGTTTCTTTGAGCTACGGAACGTGACCTTCCAAGACTCTGGAATCTATCAATGCACAGTGATCCGTCAGGGAAGCGTTAGTGGAAATGGAACGGGCTCAAATCTAATTGTGTGCGGTAAGTGACTGGGGTGAGTGGGAACTTCCAAATGTATCCAATGTAACAGTATAAAACATTTATATTAATACATTTACAGTCAAACTCAATGTTACTCCAATATCTCTGTACACAGCTGTTAATTACACGGCACGATATGGCGCTTCATTTGCTGAGTTGTGTGAAATTCCATCAATATTAACCAGAGTAAGTAACATGTTACTGGATTCATCTCAACATGTAGTTTCCACATCAGACTTCTGATGAGGGAAGGTGCGGAACAAATTCGAAACATATAGATGACTGACTGAAGATCTTTCATATTAATGCGCCTCCCCCGCCATATACAGGGCTCTTAACCTATTTTAGAAGCTTTGTTTGTCCCTGTCGCTGTCAGTGGGGTTTAACGGTCACTCCTGAAATTAATGCTCACATACTGACAGGCTGGTTCGAATGGCGGATTTCAGATAAGCTACAATTAACTGTTAATTATTGGATTTACTCAACACATAGAACCATGAACCAGAACTTTGCCGCCGCTTTCCCCTGCAATAAACGAATCATTCCCCAGAGATTGTGTTGCTGAAGCCTTCTGAGGTTGAGCGGAATGTAATTTCCCTGAGCCGATCCCATGCTCCTGCTGTGTGGGCTTCCCGATATCCACTCGGGCCCTCCTTTCAGTATCAGTAATACACAGATTACTCGTTTCTCTCTTGGGGAGACAGACAGACAGAGCTAGAGATCCTAACAGAGAAGGACAGAGGATGCCATTCTTCTCCCACATCTTCTGTTACCTATCTCCCCAGAAACCTGATTTTCCACATTTTCTGTCCACAGCTGCTCCAACTCCACTGAAGATTGTCTCCAGGACACCCGAGAGCAAACCATCTGCTTCTCTGACTCTTGTGTGTGAAACGGCTGAGTTTTACCCGGAGGATTTCACCCTCACTTGGTATAAAAATGGCGTCAAAACCACAACTGGGATAAATATGACTAAACGGCGGAACACTGAGGGTCTGTATGAAGTTTCCAGCACTTTGGAAGTGACGAAGCCGAAGCGGAATGGGTCTGTTTACACCTGTTTGGTAACTCATGTCGCCCTCCAGACTCCCGCCATTGCAACCTACACTGTCAGCAATTCCGACTCAGGTAAGGAGCCAACAGTCGAAGAAGCGAGGTCAGCTACTGTTAAACACTGAAAGGATATTTGATAGGGTTTGTTCATATTAATAATCAGGAAGGTGATTCACGGATAATTCACGGAAAAGTCATGAGAAATTTCAACAAAACATAAAATGCATATTTTAATGTAAAACATCATTGACAACGGGTAGTAAAAGCTGAAGTTATATCATCCGCCACACAAACGTATTCAGTCAAACCTTATTAGCCTTCAAATTCCTTTATTTGATGTAAAGCAAATATAAGCAGAAGTTGAGTTTTGTTATCCGATTATATTTCATATTCTGCTTATTATTTATCACATTTTATTTATTTTTGTTTCGATGTTAAAATGGTTTTATTCGTTATTATTATCTAGCTTTCCTGCAACAGGGTGATTCCCAGGAGCTACATTTAAGTTGTCTGCTCTCGGGTTTCTCCCAATGCAGTTCCCGATCCTGACCCCCCTTTTCAGCTACTCCCAGTGAAGAGTTCTGAAATTAATTATCTGACCAAATGAATCCCTCACCCTTCCATGGCACAACGGATTGGAATGGATCTGCCTCATACATTTCATTTAAACGGTGCTCACAACCTGGCTGCAGTTCTGCCGGTTACACCGTTTTATTAAAAGCTATTTGCCTGGTCAGGCGACAGTGAATAAACCATCGCGCGTTGATCTCCTACTTTGCGATATTCTTACCTCAATAAATACAGTGCAGTGTAGATATGTGAATTGGGAGTTTTAACCGATTTCTGCAATTCGGCATTTTGTCCGGCAACGGTGAAACGATTGTCATCGAATTGCCCGCGATTTCATCCAACAATAAATAAAGAACATGAGAAAAGTCAAGGGTAACAACAAACCATTCGGTCTAGGGAAACATCCCTCTCGTATTCTACCTCTTCTAAAATAGTGTTTCAAAAGTCATAAATTCAGTACCCCTCCTCGAAGATAATTCCAAAAAGGTCTCATCCATTTCAGACATTTGAGAAATTCCTTCCAACATTATATCTAAAAAAAGTAACATTTTTAATTTATTGCCGTTCTACACTGTGCAGTTGCTGAAAGCATCATTACTTTAACCAAAAAACGCTCTTGCGGCACCTTTTTAGGAAACGCCCGCCATAATGTACAACTCAATATATATGCTCCTATTATTCTTGCAGTTCGTGATGGCATGTCTCCTTACTACTCGGGTTTTAGATATGCGATGTGCGGTGTGGCGTTACTAGTGCTTCTGGTCATCATCCGGTCGCACTGCCAATTGCAGGTTAATAAAGGTAAGTTCTACTGTAAGCGTTTGATTTTCATTCAAAACTTCAGGAAGCGGTGGGGAGAAGTAGTGAGAGTCTCCGAATAAAACAAAGAAGGCAGTGTTATCTGATTTCAGGCAGCGTCCATTGTTCCAACAGTAACAGATTCTGCACTTTATAACGCAGAAATCCTCACAGAATCAGCTTAAAAATTGATCCGATTACCTCTAAATTTGCAACAACAATTTCCACTTTGCAGTGTGATAAATGAATTGTACCCTGACACATAATCACTTTCCAAACCAGTGGGTTGTGGGTCCCCAACAATGGAGCGGTGTGAGGCTCCGGCCGGCAATGGCCGTAGGTCATTGCTGATCGCTACCGGGACTCCGATTCAAATACTGTCGGTACAATCTGAAATTGAAAGTCATGTTCCGCTTCATACTGACTCTGGAAAGGTCTATAAAATCACTAATATGGAAACTCAGCAAATATTTCAATCGCTCCTTATAATTAAATTTCATTAATTCACAGGTAAAAACTGCACCGAACGGTCGTGAAAGGCTGGTACGTTCATCCATTCATCCCCGAAAAGTGTTCAAATATGCAGAAAGATTGCTATCATGGAGATATTTTTATCATAATCATGTCAGAACAGTTTGCGTAATTCCTAAAAGTATTTGGTTTGTTTCGCTTAATGGGTCACTCAAATCGTGTTCAGAAAAACATTTGATGCTGGCGGGGAGGGGTTTAACCCCTCGGGGCGAAATTGTTTTTCGGAAAAGAAAAGCGAGTGCAGTGTACAACGGGCGGCCGCTTCGCTATCGCCCGTTTCGCGCTACCGCCGAAGGCCAATTTCACCCTGTCTCCGGTGTGTTGCTCTTTTAAATTATTAATTGGCAGAAAAGAAAACTGTCAGTTTCGTTGAAAATGTGTCTAAGTAATTACAGTTTATAGAGTCAATATTATTTATAATTGTGGAAATTCTTAATATTGTGGAACAACCGCTCATTTAATCATTTATGTGGTGTATAATGAATATTGACGGGTTTAAATAATAAGTTATAGCGAGCACAGTACTCACCGGTCTTAACATTTGCACTTATGTGACAATATTAATTATGGTTTCTGCAGTTTATCTCTCGTCTACATTGTTCTGTTCACTGTTTAACTAGTAGTCTGTAAATTGGTGAAAGCAGTGAACTAGCCACATAACAAATCATATACTTGTCCCTGGCCTATTTGGGAAGCAGAGGCTGGGATCCTTGATACGCTGCATTAGGGTTGAACAGAACTCATTAAACTCCAACACGTAAACTTGAATTGAAGAGGAATGTGTAAAATTAGGCGGGACTCGAAAGCGGATCAGACAGAGACAGATTACCAGCGTAACAACAATATTCATCGGATATCGGAAAATATAAGGCTGGCTGACTCTGGTCGTGTATCGAATCGAAAGCTGTTTCTCTGTTATTCTGTTGATTGTTTTCGGCAGCAGTCCACAAACTGGCAAAACGACCAATTAACAATATTTCCAAACACGGATTACAGACCAAAAAAAGGGACCCACGTGACTCTAGGCTCCAAAAAAAAGGGAAAATCTCAAAATAACAAATAAAACACAGATTAACATATTCCAGTATTATATCATTCAAAAAGGTGTCATTGTTTGTTATTGCTTAAATGTTTGAGGAATTTTAATTGATTTACTTGTACTAAAAATGAACTTTCCTTCCAACTTTTGATCAATCTGTCATGTTTTACAGATAAGAAAACTTTGCAATTATATACTTTTTTGTACCTAGTTATTATCATGCATAACTTCAATAAAAATAGATGTTCTACGATTTCTCTCTTATCAACCATTAGTGATCATTTTTCTTCACTAGTAAAACTGCAAAACCTGAGTTTTGATCTATGCGTTGCCTTGGTGTATTGTGACTTCCAGTACAGGCGATTCTCCTGATGTGGAAGGCAGGACGCTCCAGTCTATGGACTCGTCCGTAAACCCACTGCACCCAGCTTGCAGCTGATGGAACATGAGTTACCTTTCTCTAATCTCTGAATGACTATCCACTTCGCCCAGACAATTCCAAGCGGCTCCCAAAGGAAATGCCCAGATTATTCTCATTATGCTCTATCTTCAAAAGGACAGAGATTCGAGAGAGTTCTGAGACAAGCAACAAGAATGAATCCGGGACCTGGCAGTTAAGTTGTGAGAAAAGCCCCACGGAGCCGGTCGCATTTTTATTGGAGGTAATACCAAATTAAAAAGGATTCTGGCCTTTTAGAAATGTTGAAAGACGTGGCTGATGTAGATAAGCTCGCTGTATGACTTAACACGCAACAACAGGTTCTGAATTATCAATTCCCAAAGAAGAGAATAGAATTACAACCATTTTTTGTGTGGTTGTTTGTTCAGCTGGAAGATAACTAATAGTTTGAATGGTTAAACTGTCATCTATTTGGAAGTAGATCACTTGAATTACAGGGTGAGAACTATCTGGTTACTGGAAGAATAGCAGCCCAACAGTTCCAGCGACTAAGCCTTCAACTCAGAATTTAAAGATAATACAAGACGTAGTGAATCGGTTGCATTTTATTTGGCCTAACTCTCTTTGTTTGATGACTCTGTGCATTAACAAGCGTTTTAGAGACCTAGAATGTTACAGCAGAGAAACAGTTCATTGGGCTTCTAAAGTCTGAACGTTTTTTCTCTCCACATGAACCAGTTAATTTGTCCTATTTTGCTTTTAAATTCTCACAATCTTTCATATCCCTCTTTTCAAGCAACTAATTCCATTCTAAAAGAAATCCTGCACTGGGCTTGTGGCAGAGAACTATATATCGCATTCTAACCAGCCTCCGTTTAGAGAGTATGTTACCTCTCCCTTTATTTTTTGAGATTATGTTAAATTTCTGGTCAGTCGCTACAGTTTACTGACCACTGGAAACAATATAACATTATTACCTTATCATAACGCGTCTTAGTGTTGAAAACCTCTTAAACATCTCAGCTCAAGTGAAAGATGTCCAAGCTTCTCAAATAATAACAACCCCACATTCCTGGTAATTAAATTTTCAATTGTTTTTATACCTTTAGTTTTAGAAAAACTCTTCCACCAGCTGAACATTACCTCCTTGCTTTTGTATTTTATGCCACCAAATACTAAACCAGGACATTCCCTTTGCATTTTTATTTTGCAATAAACTTCTGCTGCCATCATTCGTTAAATTCGCTCTGCTGCTCTCCATTTAAGATCCTATAATTTAAGATGTATTTCCCATTCCTACCTCCAGAAATGTAATATTTCACGTTTCTCTCCATTCGCCATGGCCATCTACCTGCTCTTCGAACTAACTATCGATGTCGCCTGCAGGATTTCACAAGCTGCATCGGAATGTCCTTCCCTCCTCCCCATTGTTTGTCATCTGCAAATTTTAATGTTGCTCCCTCAATTCCCCAGTCAAGATAATTAATCTTTATAATAAATAAAAGCAGCCCAACACAGACCCCGGGGAACACCTCTCGGCACATCTTTCCACTCCGAGAAATATTCTTTTACCCTTATACTTTGTTTTCTGTCCTCCAATCATCACTCTATTCCCATTAGCCACTTTGTCCTTACTTTCACGTGCCATTGTCGTATGTGGTACCTTTTCAAATACGTTCGGAAAATCCATGCAAATTACATCTGCGGCATTCTCCTTCTCTTATTCTCTTTGTTATTTGTTCAATTAATTCTTTAAATCAAGCGGGATCTGCTTTTTCTAAACTCGTGATTCCTGGACCTGATTAGTTCAGGTTTCTACCAGAATTTCGCCGTTTTATAACGTTTGTCATAGGTCCTGCAAATTGCAAGTAAATGTGCAACTGTTTACCTGTCATTATGTTGCAGGTTGCTTCGCATTGTTTTTTTCTCATCCAATAACAATTCGTTGGCTTCGAGGAAGAGATTAAGTCAACGTGCTGTAGATTATTTTGAAAACTAGTTAAGCGAAAGTGACACATTTATGTGCAGTGGTACAAAATTAACATTTGGACATTCTATCAATCATTTGTTCTGTGAAAATGTAAGATATTAACGGAAGTGTTGACTAGTCTGGATTTAGCTACACGAAATGTTTTGCTAAATATCGACACTAGCGAATCGTTTTCTCGAGCTAACATGAAGCGCGTGTTATTTAATCGCCCCATCAGTGTAACCATAAGACCATAAGAGATAAGAACAGGAGTAGGCTATTCGGCCCCACGAGCCTACTCCGCCATTTAATGAGATCATGGCTGATCTGATTTTTACCTCAACTCCACTTTCCCGCCCTTTCCCCATATCATTTGACTCCCTTGCTGATCAAAAAATAGTCTAACTCAGCCTTGAATGTATTCCAATTACTCAGCCTCCACAGCATTTTGGGATAAAGAATTCCAAAAATTCACGACCCTCTGAGAGAAGAAATTCCTCCTCCTTTCCATCTTAAACGGGCGACCCCTTATTCTGAGACTATGCCCCGTAGTTTTAGATTCCCCCATGAAGGATAATATCCTCTCAGCATCTAACCTATCGAGTCCCCTCAGAATCTTGTCTGCTTCAATAAGATCTCCTCTCATTCTTCTAAACTCCAATGAGTATAGTCCCAACCTGTTCAATCTTTCCTCATAAGAAAATGCTTCCATACCCGGAATCTACCTAGTGAACCTTCTCTGAACTGCCTCCAATGCAAGTATGTCCTTCCTTAAATAAGGGCACCAGAACTGTACGCAGTACTCCAGGTGTGGTCTCACCAGTACCCTGTAGAGTTGTAGCATGACTTCCCTGCTTTTATACTCCATCCCCCCAGGAATAAAGGCCAATATTCCGGATTACCTGCTGCACCTGTATGTTGACTTTTTGTGTTTCATGTACGAGGACACCAAGATCCCTCTGTACCGCAGCATTTTGTAGTATTTCTCCATTCTAATATTATTTTGCGTTTTTATTTTTCCTCCCAAAGTGGATGACTTCACATTTTCCCACATTATATTCCATCTGCCAAATTTTTGCCTATTTGCTAAACCTGTCAATATCCCTTTGCAGACACTTGTATCCTCATCGCAACTTGCTTTTCCATCTATCTTTGTATCATCAGCAAATTTGGCCACAAGACTCTCTGTTCCTTCATCCAAGTCATTGATATATATTGTAAATAGTTGAGGCCCCAGCATTGATCCCTGCGGCACCCCATTAGCTAGAGATTGCCATTTTGAAAATGACCCTTTTATCCCGCCTCTTTGTTTTCTGTTAGTTCGCCAATCCTCTATCCATGCCAGTAAATTACCCACAACATCATGAGCTCTTATCTTGTGCAGTATTTTTTTTACGTGGCACCCAATCGAACGCCTTTAGGAAATCCAAATATACTGCATCCATTGGTTCCCATTTATCCATCCTGCACTTTACTTCCTCAAAGAACTCTATTAAATGTGTCAGACATGATTTCCCCTTCATAAAACCATGTTGACTCTCCTTGATTGTATTATGAGTCTCCAAATGTCCTGCTACTACTTCCTTAATAATGGATTCTAGCATTTTCCCAATGACAGATGTTAGGATAACTGGTCTCTAGTTTCCTGCTTTCTGTCTCACTCCCTTCTTGAATAGTGGTCTTACGTTTGCGGTTTTCCAATCCATTTTTAGAAGAAAGTTACACATTCACATTGCTCCTATCACAGTGTTTTGCGCCTTAAGACTGGTGGTTGGAGGTGACAAAGTACCAGATTGTACAAATAATTTCTAATGCGGCATCTTGCACTCCCGCTCCAACCACATCAGAGGCAAGAAATCCGCATTCGGGATATCAAAGGAGAGGCAAATCCATACAGAATTTCTGCTCCAAGACCGCCGGGAATCAGCAGTTCAGGGTCATAACAAGGGGTGACTGGAAGATTGTATAGTATGTGGAGGGGTATTTCGCTTTAAAGCATTGAAGGATTATAAGACAAATCTAGCATGAATACCTGTCATGAATATTTGTGTTAGAAGAATCAGGACCGGTGGAATTGATACACGTTTTGTGAAAGGAAATATTAGTGTGGGATTATAAAAATAAATGATTGGACAGTGACTATTTTTAGCATAAGGGAACTCAATATTAATTATTCCCCATTTACATTCAGTTTCATCACATGGTCACAGCTTGAAGTTAATGAACAGTTCAGATCATTTAAATGTTTTTTTATGAATTATAATGACATTTCATAATGGATATATCTAGTATAATTGTGAATACATAATAGAGGTGTTAAAGGGAGATTACGGTGTGTAATGCAGTAAAAACCTGTTCTCGTTTTATTTCCATCTTTTTATCTAGAAAGAACATAACAGAAAATAGATAGTTACCTAGTAATGTTACAAATGCACTTCAGTCATCTGATTTCTGGTTTGTCTCGTGTTTTCCATAACTCTTTTCAACCTTGATGGTGAGCTGCACCATGATCCTTGGAACTTCGTTTGACGTATGTGACAACACCCGTTCATCCATATACTCACGATTGCGACTGAGTTTACTCAGCACTGACAGAAACATGAGAGTTGGTAAATTCAAGAATGTAACGCAGTCCACAGTCCACAACATCATTTGAACTACTTGATGCGAAAGTTGAACCTTCATTGCCTTGGTGAATGATTCTGCAGTAATGATTAAATTGTATGGTTTGAATTTATTTATGGAAATTCAAATTTACAATTAAAGGCTGCATATTGGAGCAACGTGAAGCATATACTATAGAAATAAGCTTGTGTGAACAGGTCATACCAGGGAGAGTCAAATACCTTTGACAGTGGCCACACTTGATATTTAACAAACTGACGATTTTAATGACCAACGCAACTTAAAACCATGACCATTTTCTTAGGGGGATGCCAGCACACGCTATCGCTGTGTCACACTTGTATCTGCTTTGCTTAAATTAGGTTTTCATTAAAAAAGCAACAAATTACAACTGAAAATGTACAGAACGCCCAAATCAAACACGAGGAAGATGGATAGAAACAACACTGATCATGAATTCCGAAGAACATATTGAAGTAACAAAGCATGACTGGTGAGTACAATCTACAAACAAAATAAAGAGAAACCAACGAAATTGCTCCACTTTTTGAAAATATTTTGCTTTTTGTTCCATCACTAAGATAAGGGCTTACTGCTGGCAAAATATCGGGGTTACAACATTTAGAAGAAAATATCCAAACCTATTGACACAATAACATTTTCTGTGTTTTCAACAGATTCAGAGGACATTTTCGGTTGGAAGCTTGCTTCTCTCTGAGAAGCCTGAGTCAACATTATAAGGGCTTTCCAGAGAAGTCAATCTGTTGGCTAACAAGGCAGGAGAGTACAATTCCGACCATGCACCGCTGTGACTGATTTTAACAGCCTGTGTAGAGAATTGCGAGCATGCACTTACTGCTTCTCCCTTTCTGAATCCAATGAACACGATCATTGTCAGAACACGCCATGACTTGTGATTCGTAAACACATCCTTTTTCCCTGTGCAGCAACGAAAGCGGCATTGCTGCGGAATGATGGAAGCAAAAAGGAAAAGAAGCATTGGTTTTCCTCATCGAATACTTTAAAGATAACAGCATTTTTTGCATGGAACATTAAAGCAATGTAAAACAGGTACTTTTGAAAACATTCTTAAGGAGATATATTCAACCGGCTGTTGATTTATGTAACTAAAGATATTACATGATATTCCGTTCAATGGACATGTGCACCCCTTTGACATAGTATCATAGTCGGTACAGCACAGAAGGAGGCATGTACTGCCTCTTTGAGAGAGCTATCCAATTGGTGCCATTCCCTTGCTCTTTCCCCATAGCCATTTTCCCCTTCAAGTAATTACCAATTCATTTTTGAAAGTTACTATTGAATCTGCTTCCATCACTCTTTCAGGTTGTGCATTCCAGATCATTACACCTAGCTGCCTCTCCCCTGGCTCTTTTGCTGATCATCTTTATTGGAAACTTAATTGCGGAGGTTACTTTCATCCTAACAGTCTGCGTCCGAAATAGGTGTGACCAGTCCATTCTGAGAAAGTGTCACAGAACCAAATTGCCCAATTTGGAACTCTCACTGAGAGAAACCATAGTTTCGTTAGCATGCGGGTGAAAATATGATATTGGTATAATTGCCAGCGTTCTACTCAGGTTGGGGCTGAGCCATACCCTTAGCACCATTCATGCCTTGCTTCTGGATGGAGCTGACACCAGAAAATGTCCCCTGTATAATCTGCAACGAATTTGCACACCTATTCGTTGTAAACGGGTTCGGAATGTTGTTATACATAGCACATAGTGTAGAACGACATAAATCTATCAGGTAATAGTTCCATTCCCCAGCTCGATTAATGCGGAATTCACCCCAAGTGATTTGAAAAAGGAGGAAAATGGAATTTGAAATTCAGTTATACTAAAATCAGAAATATTCAAAATCAGATTACACTTCGGTTGTGCACTTCAGCTGTTCAGTAAAAGTAGACACAGAAAAAAATGTTGATACAAATGACTCGCTTAGTGCCGTGCAGATATTGACAGTGGTGTCATATGTTAAAGAGCTCAACGCAAGCTCGAGGAACAGCATTTCATCTTTCCATTAGGCACTTAACAGCCTTCAGGCTTTAACATTCAGTTCAACAACTTTAGATCATAACCACCGCTCCCATTTGATCGGACGACATGTCCTGGTTACGGTTCTGTTGTTAGCATTTACACTTCCTCTCGACAAATCGTTGTTTCTTCAGCTTTGTTTCTTTACTTGTCGCATTACAACCAGCTTTTTCCTTTCACCATCACTCTTTTTGTCATTTAATCACTCCTGCCCTACACTCCATCACAGACCTTGTTAGCGTGGATTTTGGACTGTTGAATTAAAGGCAACGATGAAGTGACTATTGGGTACATGGCGGTGGTCTTTACCCTAAAACCACACTGAAATGTGCTTTGTGTAGATTAGACTAACCTTAATTAAAGGCTTAAATATAACGCTTGACTACTAATAAAATGGACACTATTAAACAAAATGGATTCTATTAAACAAAGGGACACTATTAAATAAAATGGATTCTGTGACTGTGGGAAAGACAGTTAAAAGTGTTGAGTTTGTACATTCCAGAACTGGCTTACAGTCTGGGAATACAAAGGACATTTCACAACGAACTGATAAAACTATAGAACCAGACTGCATGAAACAAAGGCATGCTGTCTTAAGGTGATAATAGTTGTTCGGACTTAATTGGTTAATGCGTAAGCAGTCCGTTGTTGCTATGCGGACTTAATTGGTTAATGTGTGTAATCAAGATTTATGATGTAAAAGCTACTGAAAATCTGTATTTCAAAGGTATAAAAAAGCATGACAACCATTTTAAAGTTGAGAAGGTAGCTGCGTTCACTACGGAGTGTCCAGTCCTTCTCCCAAAGCTTTGTCCAATAAACTGCATGTTGAATCTTTAAGTCTGACTCCGAGTGGTGATTTTTTCCCACAACAATTGGCGTAGTCGGCAGGATCTCACTACTGGTGAGCTGATCGGTTGGCCTCGATCAGCGAACTGGAGTCGAGATCATTGAACTGTGGGAGTCAGACTAAGCCAACAGTGCAGTTAACACAGGGGGGTAAGTTAAGAGAATTTATGGGACTGTTGGGTATAACTAAGAGCTGGTTGCTTGTGCTGATCGACTAAGGACAAGGAAGTGTCTCTCTTGTATCCTGCCTTAGACTGGCTGTTCAGAGGGGAGATCCCCCACGCGAAGGTCAGGATCTTGAAGTGGATGCAAAAACAGGGGCACTTGCGATTGTGAAGCACGAGTAACCAGAACCATCCGGTACCAAACTCTGTAGTGGCGAACAAACGCAGAGATTAGAGCATAAGTTAAAGCATAAGTTAATTTACGATGTGTATTGTCTGATCATACAACCTAGAACCGAACCCCATGGGAGGAAACACATTATCAAACTGATAATTGTGGCCGTGAGTATATAGTTGCAACTGAAAGTAAAATCTGGAGTGGAGTTCGGGCTGGGATTTCAGAAAGTTTAGAAAGTTTGGGAGGGAAAAGTAAATCTGGTGTGACCGGCAGTGACCGGTGATTACGGCTGGCTGTACACCAGCACATACCGACAGTGATCGGTGATTAAGTACCGGCAAGTCCCGGGGCCAGGACCCGAAAGTTGAAAGAAAAGAAAATCCGGCGAGAAGCCGGGACCCGAAGGAAAGATATAGCGAGAGGCTGAGATATCAGAAAAGAAAATCCGGTGGTTAGACCGGGACACGAAAGGTTTGAGTGAAAAGAAAACCCGGTGGATAGACCTTGACCCGAAGGATATAGCGAGAACAGAGCACGATAATAAAGTTAACAAGTGAACAACCTAGATGGGGACCTGCAGGTTCCCTTATCGAGAAGTATATGACAGACAGACACTCATTGATTAAGCAGATGCAAAAGGATGGCTGGGATATTTCTCAGACCTTAGAACAACAGAGAAAGTGGATAGATGGGGAAAAGAAGGATAAAACAAAAAAGGCAGGAGTATTACTAGTCCACCAACAAGCTGGAACCTTAGGGAATTAGAAGGCACCTCCACTAGAAAGTGGAGCGAAGATAAGGATAAAATTAGGGAATTAGAAACTAGGATAAGGGAATTAGAAAAAAGAATCAATTAAAATGTTTAAAAGACAGAGACCCGGAAAAGAAAGGGTGTACTGTCTCTTTAAAAAGCCTGTCCTGATTGTGAGTGTTTTTTCGGTGTTGTGGGCCACGCCCCTTCTTACTGCGTCTTACGTGTTTATGTATTTGTTTTGTCTTGTGTTTAATTCTGAGATTGCTGAATTAAAATTGGAGTTATTGAGGTTAAGTGACCGATTAAATTCTGATTCTTATAAAATGTGAGCATGTCAAATGACTGGCTGTTCAGAGGGGAGATCCCCCACGCGAAGGTCAGGATCTTGAAGTGGATGCAAAAACAGGGGCACTTGTTATTGTGAAGCACGAGTAACCAGAACCATCCGGTACCAAACTCATGCTTTTTTATACCTTTGAAATACAGATTTTCAGTAGCTTTTACATCATAAATCTTGATTACACACATTAACCAATTAAGTCCGCATAGCAACAACGGAAATGTCCTTTGTATTCCCAGACTGTAAGCCAGTTCTGGAATGTACAAACTCAACACTTTTAACTGTCTTTCCCACAGTCACAGAATCCATTTTATTTAATAGTGTCCCTTTGTTTAATAGAATCCATTTTGTTTAATAGTGTCCATTTTATTAGTAGTCAAGCGTTATATTTAAGCCTTTAATTAAGGTTAGTCTAATCTACACAAAGCACATTTCAGTGTGGTTTTAGGGTAAAGACCACCGCCATGTACCCAATAGTCACTTCATCGTTGCCTTTAATTCAACAGTCCAAAATCCACGCTAACAGACCTTCTTCTTTGTTCTTATCTCACTCCGCCCCCTTTTTTCCTGGCAATACATTAACGTGTAAACTGTTAAATCTCTAACTTCTTCCATTTCTGATGAAAGTTCATCATCCTGAAACCAATGTGCACGCAACACGGTCTCACAAACAGAAAATTAATTGAATGATCAGCGTATTCACTGATAAATTCGGATGAATTGCTGACGAGGACACTTGGAGAACTGTGCGCTGTTCTTCAAAAATGCCGTGGGATCTTCTTCATCTACCTAAGCAGGCAGATGGATCCTTAGTTGGGTCATTAGATAATCTTGAAAGCAATGCACATAATCTTAAAGACAATAATCTCAAATCACGCTGAATTCCTTATATTATATCGGTGCGAACTTCCTATTAACTTCTTCCATTAGAAATGCCTATGTCGGAATTTCTAATGGAAATTGGTTCTATGCGTTTGTCAAGCTGTAATTATGCCCTCCCGCAATAGGGGCATTGCACTGGCACGAGGGCGTAATTGCAGCCCAACGGGTATAACATGGGACATTTCCATTATAAAAATGAATATCAGAATTGATAGGACAGAATGTATATAACTTAAAATGGATATCAAGTTACGTCTGTATGCATTGGACCAAATAACACCCATCGTCTAACCTGATGACTGCACGCCTGTTTGATTTTCCTTGTGCAACACGATGGGCGATTGAATCTATTTTATAAAATTTACCTTGACATTAAAAAATGGCTGATGCGGACTAACATGAATACAAGCAGAGACAGTGCTTTATAATGAGATGAGCTACAGGAAGGCAGTTAGCCTTCATGATCAGGATTACATCTTTATGTGGAATATTTCAGCACCTCCTGTTGCTGGTCATTATTTATCCTTTTTATAAAAAGGACGAGGGCGGAGTTCAAGTGACATTAGAAGAAATAAAAAATGACAAATTTCCTCTTCTTGTACTTGGGCATGAAGGATTGTTTCTCCTATTGGCATGCAATTTCTCCTGCCCGATATTCCAAAGGTCCCAGGATAACCCACAATGCTCCTAGAACCTCCGTCCCCAGTGAATCCAGAACTTTGCGTCTTTCCTCCCACTCCTCCCGACCATTGGGCCCAACGTTCCCCTCCCCCACCCCAAAATATAAAAAACCTGAGACACCATCAAATTACTCCTGACCCTGATCCCCTTCCCAGTGCGCCGTGGTCCTATGATTGGCCCGAATACTGATAAGCCAATTGTCCCTAACAATAGGACTTGGCATAATAGCGTGTCCTTTCCAGCTCTGACTCATTGTGAGCAACGCCACGAGAGATCAACTCGTTATATATTAAAAAACTAACAGCTTTGCACTGTTCATGTCACCTTCATCCATTATAAATTGAAAGCTCCACATGATTAATATAAACAGCCAAAATAATCTTGTCACACTATCGGTACACCATGTCACTACTGAAGGCCCGACTGCATCATAACTAGCAGGACGGTGTAATTAGAGCTTGAGAAGTTTACCGTGGCAGTTTACATTATAAGTGTGGCTATAAGAATTTGTATTGAAAACGCAGAAAAATTGCTACTGAATGTATGACTTTAAAAAGTGACTGGATTATATCTGCACGTCCTGGCCCAATTAAAATCTGCCCATTGAAATAATTTTAATTGAAGACAAGACATGGTCTTGACAGTCTGCAAAAACACGGACAATTAATTAGTAATATATTAACAATCTTACATATGCAAGTACTTCAATTATAACTTCCCCAGTTCACTTTTATAATGCGAAGTATTTAAATAAACTTGTCACACTGTACTGCCATGCTGCCACTAGCACTGAACTGCCTCAGCATTATACTTCGCTGCTCCTCAGCCTGTACTTCAGGGAAGCTCCTATGGTCTGACTGCTCTGCTTCCCAGATGGTCATAATTTTGCTATTTAACTATAAATAACTATATAAAACAAAAATAGATGAAAATAAGGACATAATTTATGATTTCAATATGTGGATTGAATTAATTCTGCGTCCTCCGGGCCAATTATTTCTCAACCCTCAACCGCTCCTTCACGGAAACACCACCTTTGGTCCCGGCTCCCGGCGTGTAACGACACGACCGAGGTGCCGAGTATTGTTACTGATTCCACTCTCAGCGCGCCCGCACCACCACCGACCTACTAGCACTACAGCGTTTCTTCACTCGTTCAGTTCATTTCCTCTGTTGCCATTTTTGATTCTTCTGCTGCGTTGACCCAATTTGGGTGTGTTTGATATGCGTTGTACTTTAAAGGATTGGGCTCTGCGAAGTTTAAATTCTTCATTTGGATTCGACTATAAAGTAGAGGACTTCAGGCATTGGGATCAGGCTGCAAATGATTCGAGGTATAATTGGCAGTTTGCAAAAGTGACCTCCCCACTTAGCCCAGCGGTCCACTCATTCGGCCCTCATTGTTCCCTTCTCAAAAAATTTCGTCAAACTCAACCTTCCCATAACAAATCCATGCGGACTGTCCTTGGTTAATCTGTACCTTTCTAAATGACAATAAATATTGTCCACAGAATTCCTTCCAATAATTTACCCACCTCTGAGGTTAGGTTGTACTATGTGTTTTAGAATCGTAGAATGTTACAGCATAGAAACAGACCATTCGGCACGTAGGGTCTGCACGATTGTTTGTCTCCACATGAAACACTTGGTTAATTCCACTCTTCTGTTCGATCTCCACAACCTTCAACATTCCTCTTTTTTCATGCAACTACTTCCCTTTGAAAAGGATTTCTGCGTCAGAAAAGGAATGCGGCAGAAAACTCCACATTCTAACCATGATCATTGTAAAGAGTATTTTGCATTTCCCTTTAAATTATTTGCGGTTATATTACATTTGTGCCCTCTTGTTGCCGTGACCCCGCCAGGGATAACGATTTATCGCTATTACTTTCTTACATCCTTCACAATCTACAAAACCTCTACATGTTCACCCCTTAATCTTCTCAGCTCCATCGATGAAAGCCCGAGCTTCTCGTCCCTCCATAACATTATTCCACATTTTTTAGCAAAATAGTAGCCTATCTATGCTGCACGCCTTCCATTGTTTCCCAATCCGTCTTGTAAAGGGAAACTCAAACCTCTGCACAACACTCCAATTGTAGTGTAACTAAATTCACGTACATTACCTTTTTGCTTTTCTATTTTATGCCTCTGGAGAGGAATTCAAAAGAGACTGTTCGGACTTTTAGGTCCTAATCTCCGTGCGCTGCCACTGTTGGTGTCTTGTGTATCTGCACACCAAGGTCACTCTGCTCCTCTGCACCATTTCAAATCCAACTATTAAATGAGAATTTTGTTTCTCTGTTTTTATCTCCAAAAATGTATTGCTTCAAATTTCTCTGCTTTCTACATCTCTATCTAACTGTCTATTCAGCGATGTCATGATTTCACACGCTCCATCCCAATTCTCCATCATCACCTTCCCATTAGGTGTCACCTTTATGTGTTCAGCGAATAAAGGCAGCATTAACTCCGTTGGCTGGGAAGTATCATTCATCAAATATTTCCATTCCAAGAAGCTGCATTTTACTCTTATACCTTGTTCGCTACCTTCCAATCATCTCTCTAACCTTCTGGCCACATTCCTCTTACTTACGTTGCTGAGGGTTTCTTATCTGACTCCTTATCAAACGTGCTTCTAAAGTCCATATGAAATACATTCACAATCTGTCCTTTGCATTTTCCTTCTGTTATTTCTTCAAAGAATTCTCTAAAGGAAACCAAACACTATCTGCTATTTAGAAATTGGTGCTGGCTGGCCTTGCTGAGCTCTTGGTTCTACAAGTGCCTGGCAGCTTTTTCTGGAGTGATACAGGGCCCATTAAATATAATTCAATGTTCAGCAACTGTTCAACCACGATTATGTTTCAAATTAGTTTCACATTCGATTTTCTCATCTAATAACAAAATAATTTCAAGATTCCTTTGATAACTAGTCAACCAATTGTGATACATTCGTGTGCAGCAGTGAAAAGGTCAAGGAGTGGGCGCTCAGGCAGCCCCGTGTTCTGATAAAATTGAAGCAATTAGCTGAAGTTTTCGCCTTGTGTTTTTTGATTTGCGAAGAAGTGTTGCTAAATAGTGACACGGGCGCGTGGGTTTCTCAAGCTAAATAAAGAACAAGGCTCACTTGCTCATCTCCGCTCCAGCAGTGCAATATTAAATTTAGCTTTTAATTGCAACACTCTGAAAACGTACCGAGTGTTGAACATCAGCAGGTATAACGCCTCGTGGCCCAGTGTAATTGCAGAAACAGGCAGTGTTCTCATTAAACGGAGACTCTTGTAACGTTTCTTTACCCCACTATCGACTGGAATCGTTTCATCTTAAGGCGGCTGAATCGTTTCTATTCGCTCCATTTCCTATATTATGCTAAGTGTAGAAGTGTTTTCCGAAATACATCTTCGGGCGCTTCATTTATTCATCTACACATAAATTTCAGGACAGTGAAACTGGCTAAATCCACGACACTCTGCTTAATTGAATGAACTGCAATATTGTAATATTGATCACATGAGCTCCAAACTTGTAAGTTGTGGACAACTGTCTAAAATGTCAAAAGTATTTGATTAAAGTGAAGCCGATTTGATTCAATCACCTGTTAATTGTAACAATTTTAAGATGAGTGTTACAACTTAAAATTGCCCCTTTTCACGGTGGTCTACACCTTAGGACCACAGGCTGCATGCGACCAAGGAGGGGATTTTGTAAGGAACTTCTTATGAAATATCTTGCCGTGCAACTTCGTCCGCGTCGCGAGCAGTACGCAACGGAGAGGGCAATTGTTCCCATTCGTGATATCACAGTAGGGGAACTCCCATGTAAATTTCGTGCTCCCAGGCTGCCTGTAAGCAGCTGTTTCACATCATGTAAGAGGTGACTGAACACAACAGGTACAGCTCCACATAAGTTGCGTGACCTGTTGAGTGTATCCAGCATTTTATGTTTCTATTATAGGTATTCCACTTCATAACGCTGGAGGCATAAGGGACAGGTTAGCAGAATGCGCTTCTCATTTAAGAACACGCTGCATTTGGTTATGTTGAAGATGGATTAAAATTTTAAGAACACAAATAGAAACAAGTATACAGACCAACACGCATGTGTGAGTACGTGCGCGCAAGCACACGCACACACCAAATTTATAGTCTCTGTGCATATCCAGTGAAAAATATCCAACCAGAGTATTCAAATGGATATATAATAAAAATGAAAGTTAATATATCAATGAGAAAGAACAATCTTCTTATCTTACTCAAAGGGGGAAGATCATTTTTTGCGAACTAATCGACGTGAACTTATTTGCTGCAATTCAATTGGATATATTCCATATCGATAACACATCATTTGCACACTGCATACTTTGAAAGCAATGGTGGTACTGAGACTGTCGCCTGTCCAGCAGTATGAAGATTGCACATGCAACCGAGATCCCTTTTCTTTCAATGGAGAACACAAGAGCTGATACACAAAATGAAATAAGGGATCCCTTGGGAAATGTATTTTTAACGTACTTTCGCCTCACACTGCAGTCACACTCAGTGCGGTGTCGAACCGAAGCCCTTTGAGACTAACTCCTCCAGGTCGGGCTTTAACTTGAATTCCAGCTGCAACTTTAGCTTGGCTGCGAAGCCGAAACGACTTCACGAGAAGCTAAAGTTCGTAACAATGGTTTACAGCCAACAACTGATAAATAATGGTGGAGCCGAATATCCAGCTTGAAAATCCTAGGAGAACCGAATATGTCTTTTACAAGATGCACAGCTTCCCGCTGATCTCTACCTTTTCCATTGTTAAAGTTGCCAATATGTAATAAACAGAGGAACCGCTCATTGTTGGGGGAGGGGGGCTGTTCCGATTTTTAAAAAATGAAGTATATTTGGTAGGAATACATCCGCTTTCTTGTACAGTAGCCTTGTGGGTTACACTCTCCGTGGCCTAGTGTAATAATCAATCATTCGGACCGCACTAGTCCTTCTAATTCAGGTTAGTAAGAAAGAATGTGCGTCATGGGACCAAAGTTTCCAGAATGCAAACACCTGGACGCTTCTTGGATTATCCGGTTAACTAAGAGTCAAAAACTTGTTAATCAGCCTGTTTCATCACTGGGCAAGGCGATACAGATATGCTTATCATAGCAGGAAATTCGGCCCCGCCAGTCAACTAAAGCAGCAAACTAAAACTGCATGTATATTTAGCTTGCAACCACAGACAGTTAGATACGTGCCGATTAACATGTTCATTCATCTACAGTCAAACAAGCCTGCAGCGGCTCCACTTTTGCAAAGTGAAGTAAGATTAAACTTTCTATCACAAATATCTAGGAACACGTAATCTTGGTACACATACATCCTGATAATTACCTGAGTAAGACTTTAAGTCTTTTCTCTCGGATCTTCAGACTATTTTACCGTTTGAATTTTTTTTACCGTAAAGTATGGAGAACTGCACCCGTTAATATTGTGACCAACTGCACCAGATTGTCTTTTTAGCCTTTCAAACACAAGTCTTTCAAACATTCTGTGCAATTCGCTGATGACTCAGGGGGCAATAGATCCCCGGAGTGCAGTACTGAGTTATGCAGAACAGGAAGGTCATTTTTTCTAATCCCGTTGTCTGTGGAAATAGAGTCTGGGAAGTGGGGTTCCACCACCGATCTCAGCTGTCGTGGCCTCTGCTTGAAGCTCGTGCATAGAGAAGATAAAGCCGGGATGTGATAGTTCCTCCCATCCGATTATCCACTAATGGACCGGAGAGTGTAAAATGTAATTTGTGTAGCTAAAACTCCAGATCGCTAATGTCATTCCCAAGATTAAATAAGTCACTGGGAGTTTGACTATCTACACTGCAAGCAATGCTGTCGATACAAAACGATTGTTATATTTTGGGTTTTTTATTTTCTTACTCTCTCACAGAAACAAGATGTTAATGGGCCTCCAACACATCTTGTATTTATAATTCTACCAATGGAACATTCTCTCTAAGGCACTTCGATTAACATCAGTAAATTATTAGACAAGTGAAAGGTTTACACACTCAAAGCAACTTGACACATAAAAAATCAACACTCAGACTTATTCGAAAATATCGTCAGCTGGTGACATACATCCAGCAAGAAACGTGTCAACCCGCAGGAAGTACTAACATGAAGTCCCAGCTACAACCCTCTCCCCCTTCTGATTACAGCTTTACATAGAATGCATTAAGCTCATTTTATATCCATCCACCAACTTTGTATCATCTAATGCTACAGGAAGAGTATGTAGCGAACTACAACGGAAAGTGTCTGTAAGCGAATGTTGCATGAACCCTTGATCCGTCTCGGTTGTGGCTCCTTCGCTTCCTGCTTTTTGTTTCTGTTTTTCTTTCCCAGCTGTACCTGGACACACTTTCCCAAAGGCTAAGGATTTGCTGTCGTTGAATTATGAGCAGCAGAGGCAGATCTTCTCAACAGTTCTTTACTTGACCATTAAAAACAGAATTCCGCACTTTATTTTTACATATTGTAAATGCTTTGATAATTCTTTCTATTTTTCATCCACACGCGGTGCTCTTTTCTGCATGTTCGCATCAAAGTCATTTGACTCGCAGACATCATCACCACTGCACCGGCTCACAGGCGCTCTCACAACTGTATCAATATTATTAGACTCACAGGCATTCACCAATGCATCAATATCTTTAGGCTCATAGTCACACTCACCAATTCATCAATATCATTAGACTTACACACACTCACCACTGCATCAATATTTAGATTGAATTATTAAATTAAAGGGACGTTCTTCAATTGCATCTTCTCATTGCAATAAAAATAATCTAACATTAAATCAGTGTTGGACTAGAACAAACGTTCCTCAATTTTCAATAAAGATGCCATCATCTCAGGATGTCACAACGTTCATTCGGCGGTACTCTTTCGCTCATGATTATTGTGTAAGTGCAATTGTAATTGTGAATTTTGCCTCTTTTATATTTGGAGGCAACCGATTACCTAAACCATAACCGACGTCGCACTGATAGGTTTTCACTGCACTCAATGTTGAATGACTTTAAACAAAAATACAGCTCTTAGTTTTATGAATAGCTGAGTGAAACTCTTCAAACTCTCTGCATTCACTTGACAGCAAATGCCCTCATGCACACGTATAACAATTACATTTCCGCACTGAAATAAGACACATCTTAGGTCAAGGACAGAACCTATTTTGGCAGAGTTAAGAAACAATGTAGATGCCATTATACTAGTGGGTGTATTCTGCAGGCCACCAACTAATGGGAAGGATATAGAGGAACAAATTTGCTGGGAAATTACAGAGAGGTGCAAGAGCCATCGAGTAGTGACAATGGGGACATCAATCACCCCAATATAGTCTGAGATAGTAATGGTGCAAGCAGCAGAGAGCGAGAAGAATTTCTGCAGTGTGTTCAGGAGAACTTTCTTGATCAGTACGTTTCCTGCCCAAAGAGGAAGAAGGCATTGCTGGTTCTGGTTCAGGGGAATGAGGTGGGACAAATTGAGCAAGTTTTGGTCGCGGAACATTTAGGGAACAATGTTCACAGTATCATAAGTTTTAGATTAGCTATGGCAAAGGACAAGGGGCAATATAGAATAAAAATACATAATTGTTGGAGGGCCAATTTCAGGGGGTTGAGAACGGATCTGGCCCGGGGAAATTGAAATCAAAGATTGGCAGGCAAAACTGTAAAGCAAAAATGGGCGGCCTTTAAACGGGAGATGGTTCGGGTACAGTCTACATACATTCCCACGAGGGGGAACGGTAGAGAAACTAAAGCCAGAGCTCCCTGGATGACGAAAGAGATAGAGAGTAAGATGACGCAGAAAAGGGGGGTGTATGACAGATGTCACGTTGATAAAACAAGTGAGGACCAGGCTGAATATAGAAAGTTCAGAGAGGAAGTTAAAAAAAAGAAATGAGGGGCAAAAAGAAAGTATGAGAATAGACTGGCAACTAATATAAAAGGGAATCCAAAAGTCTTCCACAGGCATATAAATAGTAAAGGGGTAGCAAGAGGAGGGGTGGGGCCGATTCGGGAAATAAAAGGAGACATATGCAGGGTGGCAGAGGGATTGGCTGAGGTACCAAGTGAGTACTTTGCATTTGTCTGTACCAAGGGAGAAGATGCTGCCAAAGTCATAGTACAAGTGGAGGTAGATGAGATAATAAATAGAATAAATATGATAAAGAGGAGGTATTAGAAAGGCTGGCTGTATTTAAATTAGATAAGTCACCAGGTCCGGATAAGATGCAACCTACATTGCTGAGGGAAATACGGGTAGAAATTGCCGGGGTACTAGCCATAATCTTCCAATCATCATAGAGTCATAGAGTCATAGAGTTATACGGCACGGATAGAGGCCCTTCGGCCCATCGTGTCCACGCCGGCCATCAAGCCCTGTCTACTCTAATCCCATATTCCAGCATTTGGTCCGTAGCCTTGTATGCTTTGGCATTTCAAGTGCTCATCCAAATGCTTCTTGAATGTTGTGAGGGTTCCTGCCTCCACAACCCTTTCAGGCAGTGAGTTCCAGACTCCAACCACTCTCTGGGTGAAAAAGTTCTTTCTCAAATCCCCTCTAAACCTCCCGCCTTTTACCTTGAATCTATGTCCCCTTGTTATAGAACCCTCAACGAAGGGAAAAAGCTCCTTAGTATCCATCCTATCTGTGCCCCTCATAATTTTGTACACCTCGATCATGTCCCCCCTCAGCCTCCTCTGCTCCAAGGAAAACAAACCCAATCTTCCCAGTCTCTCTTCATAGCTGAAGCGCTCCAGCCCTGGTAACATCCTGGTGAATCTCCTCTGCACCCTCTCCAAAGCGATCACATTCTTCCTGTAGTGTGGCGACCAGAACTGCACACAGTACTCCAGCTGTGGCCTAACCAGTGTTTTATACAGCTCCATCATAACCTCCTTGCTCTTATATTCTATGCCTCGGCTAATAAAGGCAAGTATCCCATATGCCTTCTTTACCACCTTATCTACCTGTTCCGCCGCCTTCAGGGATCTGTGAACTTGCACACCAAGATCCCTCTGACCCTCTGTCGTGCCTAGGGTCCTCCCATTCATTGTGTATTCCCTTGCCTTGTTAGTCCCTCCAAAGTGCATCACCTCGCACTTTTCCGGGTTAAATTCCATTTGCCACTGTTCCGCCCATCTGACCAACCCATCTATATCGTCCTGCAGACTGAGGCTATCCTCCTCGCTATTTACCACCCTACCAATTATTTTTTGATCCTTAGATATGGTGGTAGTATCAGAGGACTGGAGAATTGCAAATGTTACACCCTTGTTCAAAAAAGGGTGTAAGGATAAAGCCGGCAACTACAGGCCAGTCAATTTAACGTCGGTGGTGGGGAAATTTTTAGAAACAATAATCCTGCGCAAAATTAACAGTCACGTGGTCACGTGTGGCTTTACTAAAGAAAGCCAGCACAGATTGTTTCAAGGCAAATCGTGCTTAACTAACTTGATTGAATTATTTGATGAGGTAACAGAGACGGTTGATGAGGGCAATGTGGTTGATGTGGTGTATATGACTTCCAAAAGGCGTTTGTTAAAGTACCACATAATAGGCTTGTCAACAAAGTTGAAGCCCATTGAATAAAAGGGGCAGTGGCAGCATGGAAACGAAATAGGCAAGTGACAGGAAACAGAGAGTAGCGGTGAACGGTTGTTTTTCGGACTGGAGGGAGTAATACAGTATTGTTCCCCAAGTATTGACACTTGGACCACCGCTTTTCTTGATAAATATTAATGACTTGGACTTGGGTGTAAAGGGCACAATTTCAAAATTTGAAAATGGAACAAAGCTTGGTGGTGTAGTGAAAGTGAGGAGGATAGTGATAGACATCAAAAGGACCGAGACAGGTTGATGGAATGGGCGGACACGTGACAGATTAAATTTAACGCAGAGAAGTACGAAGTGACACATTTTTTGGGAAAAACGAGAAGTGGCAATATAAACTAAAGGGTGCAATTCTAAAGCGAGTGCAGGGACAGAGAGACCTGGCGATATTTGTGCACAAATTGCCGAAGGTGGCAGGGCAGGTTGAGAAAGTGGCTAAAAAAGCGCATGGGATCCTGAGCTTTATAAATTGAGGCATGGAGTACAAAAGAAAGGAAGTTACGATGAATCTTTAGAAAACACTGGTTCGGTCACAACTGGAGTGTTGTGTCCAATTCTGAGCACTGCACTTTAGGAAGGATATGAAGGCCTTAGAGAGGGTGCAGAAAAGATTTACTTGAATTGTTCCAGGGATGAAGGACTTCAGTTACGTGGATAGACTGGAGAAGCTGGGGTTGTTCTCCTTGGAGCAGAGAAGGTTGAGAGGAGATTTGAGAGAGATGTTCAAAATCATGAGGAGTCTAGACAGAGTAGATGGAGAGAAACTGTGCTGATTGACAGATGGGTCCAGAAACAGAGGACACAGATTTAAGGTGATTGGCAAAAGAACCAAAGGCGACATGAGGAACAACATTTTAAGCAGCGAGTGGTTATAATCTGGAATGCACTGCCTGAGGGGGTGGTGGAGGCGGATTCAATCGTGGCTTTCAAAAGGGAATTGAATAAGTACTTGAAGGGAAAAAAATTGCAGAGCTACGGGGATAGGGTGGATAAGTGGGACTAGCTGGATTGCTCTAACAGAGAGCTGGCACGGGCTCGACGGGCCTCCTTCTGTGCTCTAACCATTCTATGTTTCGATGATTCTATGATCTTAAGGAACCCCTGGGTGTCACATCGAACCATATAAATTAGAAGATGCCTGTTTGGATTAACAGTCTCTGTTGTGTTTTAGTTCTGGCAGCAGTTATGACACTAAAACTGGTCTGAACGCCCAGGGAGAGGAAGAGGGCAATTAGCATTAAATCTTGCTGATGATCGTTATTTTTTTCTATATTCGTTCATGGGATGTGGGCGTCGCTGGCGAGGCCGGCATTTATTGCCCATCCCTAATTGCCCTTGAGAAGGTGGTGGTGAGCCGCATTCTTGAACCGCTGCAGTCCGTGTGGTGAAGGTTCTCCCACTGTGCTGTTAGGAAGGGAGTTCCAGGATTTTGACCCAGCGACGATGAAGGAACGGCGATATATTTCCAAGTCAGGATTGTGTGTGACTTGGAGGGGAACGTGCAGGTGGTGGTTTTTCGCATGTGCCTGCTGCTCTTGTCCTTCTAGGTGGCAGAGGTCGTGGGTTTGGGAGGCGCTGTCGAATAAGCCTTGGCAAGTTGCTGCAGTGCATCCTGTGGATGGTACACAATGCAGCCACTGTGCGCCAGTGGTGAAGGGAGTGAATGTTTAGGGTGGTGGATGGGGTGCCAATCAAGTGGGCTGCTTTATCTTGGATGGTGTCGAGCTTCTTGAGTGTTGTTGGAGCTGCACTCATCCAAACAAGTGGAGAGTGTTCCATCACACTCCTGACTTGTGCCTTGTAGATGGTGGAAAGGCTTTGGGAAGTCAGGAGGTGAGTCACTCGCCACAGAATACCCAGCCTCTGACCTGCTCTCATAGCCACAGTATTTATATGGCTGGTCCAGTTAAGTTTCTGGTCAATGGTGACGCCCAGGATGTTGATGGTGGGGGATTCGGCGATGGTAATGCCATTGAATGTCATGGGGAGGTGGTTAGACTCTCTCTTGTTGGAGATGGTCATTGCCTGGCACTTAAGAGGCATCCAGAGGCCGCTGCTAGAAAATGCCGGTCGGATGAGCACAGGGGAGCGCTCGACAACGTGATCCCCGTCCGCACTCGCTCTCTTGACCTATGCGTGAACAGTGGTCACGTGAGCAAAGAACGGCGGGCTGAGAAGGCGGTGCACATCCCAGCAAGAATCCACGCCTTGAGAAGGGGAGAAACGAGGAGAAACTGGCAAAGTAACCAGACGAAAACAGTTCACTCTGAGAGGCATGTATACCATATTAAATAACTGTCCCATAAAACCAACCCGGCAAATTTTACAGATGTTAATGCAATAATTAACAAGATCACTCGGAAAGTGGCGACTGCGATACGAATTCTTCAACCATACATATAAACCTTGGAAAATTGAAGAAACATGCTGCATTTTACGACCACTGCACGTTCCAAAGAGATTCACGGCCATTGAAGTTCGTTTGAAGTGTAGTCATTGTTATATTGTAGCAGCAGCAGCAAATTTGGCATAGCAAGTTCCCACAAAGAGCAATGAGAAAAATGATCAAATAATTGGTTTTGGTGAAGTGGATTGAGCAATCAATATTATCCAGGGCACCGGGGAGAACTTTCCGCTTTTCTTCGAAATAGTGCTATGGGATCTTTTATGTTTACTGGAGATGGCAGATGGGCCTCGGTTTAAGGTTTTGTTGGAAATTCGGTTCTTCTGACAGTGCAGTACTGCCATGAAGTGTTCGCCTAGACTTGTGCTCAAGTCTCTGGAGTGAGAACTTGAACGCACAACTTCCTGACTCAGAGCGAGGAGCTACCATGGAACCAAGGCTCAAATTTCCTTTCGATGTTCAGATTTTACTATTTGAATTATCCTGTAACAAACTGAATTAAATATGAAAATTGTTGTGTTAAAAGTATCAGTTTTCCATATTGTCTGCAATTTGGTACCAAAACGTTTTTATCGGCATATTTAAGTTACATAAGAAACAGCTGACGAAACCTCAATTCTCATCTCCATACCGTCAATCTTATCTGTGTATATGCTTTGAAGGTGATTTCCTGAATTAATAAAGCATTTTCTTACCTTCAATGGAAGTTACTTTTAAATGGTCCACAATAATATCCGTCAGTCCAAGAATTACCAGAAAACCCATGACAAGCCAACCAATCATGAGGAGCCAAATGATGAAATTGTGATCTGAGGTGTCGTTTTAAAACCAAAATATAAAACCGTTGCATATAGAATTATCGAATGGAAGCAACAATAATTTGTTGATACAAAGTAATGGGGTCCATTAAATGGCTGGTTTAAACTGCACTCCATGGGGGTCGATTTTAACTTGCCGACATCGGGGTTGACAGCGAAATTAGTGGCTCAAAATGGGCTCGGTAAACTACCACACCGACCACGGCGTCTTCCACTTTCACAGAGAGCCTATTGCTGGGGGCTAGTGCCTGTTTGTTTCAGGTAGCAGGACCTTCTTCATATCTGAAACGGATGTGCAAAGGAATCCGATTGCCGTTTTAAGATCGAACTGGTGTGCCCTGCACTCTCTGGCCAGTTTTACTAGAGATAGATATAAAGAGGACTTGAATAGTTAAGTTTTAAATTATTTTTAAATGCCAGGACGAGTGTCAATATAAGTCCCACAAAAAATAACCTGTGCCGCTGCAACCCGGGCTTCCCAATCCGGGATCGCCAGAGCCCGATTTACGTTGCTGGGCACCCGACGGTCTCCGGGCCTCCCTGCGCCCGGCATCGGAACGCCGGATCTGCGTTAACATTCCTGATTTTCACTTAAGTTGCCTGGGGTCGACTCCCCACATGGGAGTCTGGTTCTAACTGGCACAGGGGTCCTGCAAATTGTCCCCTTCTGAACTGTAATTTCGACGATTCCTTAATTTTACTCCAAAATCTGCAGTGAGGGAAACTGTTATATATTCGTCAAAAGAGTCCAAAGCCGTAGTGGTAGCCAGAATAGATATGCTCACCAATCCACAAGAACCTGAGGAGGGCCGTGTCTCAGTGGATGAAGGCCATCCAGGTAATAGTTTACTTACATTTTTGGAGAATACTTGCGAAAGTTTTTTTTCCCGTGAGGCTTTGAAGGAAATTCAGGCTCATGAAATTCAGGGGAAGTTGGAAAGTGATAAATGGACAAGGCTCTGTCTGGGGAGCAGTAGAGTTCTACCCGTTCCATTCTATGCTATCTGGTCTATTGATCAATAAATACAGAGGAATCACTTCTAGTAATAGCCCTAGATTTTCTGATGTCTTCAATGTATGGATAGGTAAGAAGTAATTTAATAATACCCAAAGCAATCTGGGTCATTTGAGGAAATGCCCCTGAAAGATGCTGGGTGCAGTTCTACACATAACCTGTCCCAATTTTATCTTGATCAGCGGTGTAGATGATACTGGCGTGCACCAGCAGAGAGACATGAGATACGAGACAAGTATAAACAACCCCTCTCCGGGCAGGCTGCGCTTCTTCCATAAAAAAACTGGAAACCTCGTATAGCCCCTCCACTCTCCTGTTTTTCACAGTTTCTCTTCCAGTCAGAATTTCGACGCCACCTCTTCGCCAGGAGATTCCTAAGTGTTCCGGGCAAAAGGCAGCCTTTTTATGCTCGAGTTTCAGAGAAGTCGGTGAAATCCCTTCAATAGGATCGATTTTCAGGGGGCTTGGGGAAATTTTGTCAGAAAACATTGTTAGTATTAGTCTCCGTGTATTTATTACTGAAAAATTTGGTAATATCGCAATCTTACCTTAAACTAGAAATGCTTGGGTGCAAATTTATCATTTCTGAACATCAAAGTTTGTACATGATCACTACAGTCGAATAGCCAAGTTTCGCGAGACGCATTCACGGGAACGAAACGACGGGAAAGTGAATTTTCTATCGCCGGCGGTTATCAGATTTTAGGTGGTGTACAAATTTGATGATGTCTCTGGGCAATTTCGTAAATACTGGTGTTGTACATAAATATAGTGCGGTGCCTGAAAAAGGCCGGGTTGGAATCTCAATGCAGCACAATTACCAGAAACCGCTTTCTCTGCCTGGGTGAAATCCTCCGACACTGACCCAGTTGGATAAACACTGCACGTAGGATTTGGGGAATTCATGAAAATTAGTTTTCCTACCACGCAATATTCTTCCCCGAAATGAAATCCACAAGCTTACATTTTTTTTAAACCTGGAGAGAAATTAAAGCATTTCGATATTTTTAAACAAATATGAGTCGACATTCAGCCCAGCAATTACAATAACGCCACAAAATATGGCATAAGTATTACGATTGACTACCCTTGATCCAACATAATTGCTCACTCTTGATCTTTGAACCCAGCACAAAAGCTGTGTCTTGGACAACTAAACGGAACGAAATCTATCTCTTCACTTTCTATTCCAATACCCTCCCTAACCCTTGCGGAATCTGTGGCAATGTTCTATCTTCCCTATATTACAACACGCAGAACCTATTCGCCCAGTGAAAATATGTAGGTGACTACTTTGACCGCAAGTCAAGACAATTTGGGACACAAATTTGGGTTGGCAGTTCGAAGCGGGTGATATCGAATTGGCATCTCGTTTTTCATTCCGCTCGATGGACCTCAGTGGAGAAGGAAACCGGGCGGCTTGTAAAACGGACTGCCGATTAATTATTAGTTCCCGCACAAGACGGATTTATATCCCAATGCCACTTTGCTGTGAACAATGTCAACAGAATTATTCTGGGGAAACACCGTGAAGATTTCACCTCGAGCATTAATCCCAACAAACATATCAATACTTAGACCCCCGCTCCGGCTATGGCATCAAGCATCGGCCCCCAAAATGTAGAGACCTTTGGAAAACGCCTCAAAATATTAATAAGGGGCGCCATGTTCTGGGTCCGGGCGTAAATAACTGCCGACTGATGCTTAGTCCAACATAACCATTCAATGCTAGAGCTGATTGAATCTGTGAAGGAACTTCAGCTAAATCAACCTTACATCCACAATGCTGGATATTTGAGGCCAATTTTTTGGCCAGTTAACGTCTGTTAATTGAAGTCCAAGATCTATGTTCCAGAAATTTGGGATTCTGTAAATTAGACAGTTTCCCTACTTTATAGAAACAATCTGAATTTTGTCTCCATCGTTCGGTGGAGTTGGAATTATATTTATCAACTCTCTCAGTGTTTACTCTGAAAGGAAAGCTTATGCCACATTTCCAGTTGGTGAATCTGAGCCCATAGGAAGGACATCTTCACTGTGCTCTCTATTTTTTTCTGAAGCATGGCTAATTAAATGCCCTCATATCACTTCCTTGAGCGCTTTATGCATGGATGCCCCAAAAACCAAGGAACCATCTTCTACCGTGTGTGTTTATTGATTACTGTCTCCAGCATTAATATGAAAGTCAAGTCGAACATGAATTCGTGGTTTTTTCTTCACTGTTGAAATGTCTTGTTCTGTGAGGGTGATTGGAGTGTGATGGGAGGCCACTTTTCCGTCAATACTTGTACCGTGCCATGACCTATTTCCTGTGACAATGAAGCAGGACTAGTAGCTGACCTGAACGTAGTAGTCTCATCCAGTCGGTGACCTGATAAAAGTCTTTAACATGATGATAGAGATTGAGAGGGTAGACTCGAGAAAATGTTTTCACCTGTGGATGAGTCCAAAACTAGAGGTCATCAATATAAAATAGTCGCTAATAAATCCAATAGGTAATTCAGGAGGAACTTATTTACCCGAAGAGTGGTAAGAATGTGGAACGCGCTAATACAAGGAATAGTTGAGGCAAATAGCACAGATGCATTTAAGGGGAAACTAGACAAGCACGTGATGGAGAAAGGAATAGAACGGTATCCTGATAGGTTTAGTTGAAGTAAGGAGGGAAGAGGCTCGTGTGGAGCATAAACGCTGGCATTGACCATTTGGGCCCAATGGTCTGTTTCTGCGCTGTAGTTTCGTTGTATTTAGATGTAATTTTTAACAAACCTAATTTTCATTTTGTAGTTTTTTACCATCAACAGCAGCAATGTTCCGCGTGCTAAATATGTTTCCTAATGACGATTTTAGGCACTGAAGATGGACAAATGCTTTTATAAGTTAGATTTAAAGTGTTCTGACATATTTATGATACAATCTCTTCATTGTAACATATTTTCACATTTGAACCTTCTGCCTGGATCAATGATATAAGCGTGTCAGTTACCTACCGGTCCCATTGGACTTCCCCGGGATTCATGGAATTTAGTTCAGCAAATAATTGGAATGTTTACTCAGTTTCCGTGTCCGTGATTTCAAAGACATTTCTAGTGTCAGTGGAAACCCTTGCATCATTCTCAATATCACAATTATCCGATAGCGTTCGGAAGCCCAGCCCCTGTAACTACCTGCAATCGAGTGCAGCCATTCCGGACTTCACTCAAACTAGTTCCAGCTCGCAATAGACTGATATTAAATGTGACGACCTACAAATGCAAATTTCAGATACCAACTACTCTAAAATGGGCATTTCTGCTTTCAATACACAGATATTCTGACCCATTTATTATATGATTCTGTGAGGATTGCTGCACTTCAAAATGTCTTACTTATTGCTGTTTGCTGCAATCAGCAATCGCTGTGCCTGTGGCCCCGGACAACGCTGTTTTCAGTTTTCAGTGATACGCCCGTTCTTCTCTCTGTGTTTCACCCTGGACCCTTTCGTTTTCACTCTGAAGTGTTGTAAAAGAAGCAACACCAAAGGTAAAATTATGCTTCATCACATATTAAAGCGGAATCGCGTACCGGTGATGATCCTAATCACTGGAAATGCCGATCTAGAAAATGCACACTCACAAACGCTGATGTAAGAAATCATACCGCCACAATCTGCAAGACATTTTCCGTTATTTCGCGAGCTATTTCTGGCCCAATAATCTGTCTCACCAGCGTCCAAATCCAGCTCCCGTTGCCTATTCGTGGGTGAACAATCCAAAGTTTGGTGAAATCTGCTTGTGAATTTTGGGAATAATCCATATCCAAAGATAAAAAGCGATTTCGCAATAAATGCTTGGCTGCCACTCAATTTTCACCATAGTAGCTTTTCGGGAATTTCCTGCTTAAATCCACCGCACATATTTTGTTTAACTTATTTTGTAGTCCAGTTCTGATTGAATTGTATGGAATCCATGGATCAACACGAGAATCACATTGCTCTTGCATAGCATCACATCGGGAAATCTATAATTCATAATTCCATCCAGTCTTGCAGATTACGGCACTGTGTAAGACACGCGTTCCATAAAGCATGGTTTAATCCTTTGTGGTCAGTTTCTATATTTACTACTTTAAATAATACATTTCCAGTGTCTTGCCGTGGCTTGCTGCCTCTTTATATTCCCTTACGTTTAAGTGAAAGTATTATTGCTTTTAGTCTGACGATGTGCCCTTTGGAGAAAACGAGACAATGGAGTGGGTATCCTGCATAATCTTCATTGCACCATACTGCATTTGGCGGGTAATTGTTAACCCCTACGCCCTTGTGGCACAATGACAATGCAGGTTTCTTTTCATATGAGACTTCTTCCTGCTTATGCAACCAACGTTTCTGTAGTGCCCTAAAGTTACAAGTCTTGAAAGTTCAGTCTGTTACAATCTATTTCCTGAATTGGCAGCCACATGCCCAACGTCACTGCGTCACAATTCGTATTACACAGTTCGCAACCACCTTTTCATTACCAAAATCATGCACATTGCGGCGAGCTCAGAATGTTGACGAGTTTTGTTTTTTCTCCGAGAGATCATTTACACAGGTACCTACAATTCGATAACCCAGCTGCCTCGATAAACAAAAACACGTGAAATGATTTCCTCTGAAATACAATGAAATTTAAATCTCTGCCAATTTTGCTTCTTTCTTTTTTTCATCTCTACGTCGTGTCTATTACAATTAACCAAACTTTGAATGTATTTCCTGATAAACGCTTCTAGTATTTCGATCAGTCAATTAACTTCTTGAACAACCAATTATTTTCAGAGTGACACACATCACCTTCGATTGCATATTCTACTCAATATAAATCCAGTGCGATTTAGTTCATCTTTGCGATTCTTCTTTATCTCTTTCATTTGCAGGTAGAACTGTGCTCTCAAGTGTCTGGTTCTGCGTCCAATGCAATTAGCCAAACTTTGCATGTATTTTCTAACATCTGCGGCGCAGATTTTTCGATCTGAGTGGCTCGAATTCCCGAACAGGTGATGGCATTCAGAGGGACACACATTATCTTCGACTGTGTAATCTCCTTCTTTCAGGTCAACTCTTGGACAGAAGTGCTTTGGTGGAAACAGGTTGAGAATGATTACCTGCAAAGTGAAACGAATAGCAGAAAATGATTTGGTTTGAAAATTAAAGGAAGCGGTTTCCTTCAGTTGCTGAACGCGACTTTAAGATAAGAACCATAAGAAATAAGAGCAAGAGTGGGATATGCGGCCCCTCGAGCCTCCTCTTCCATTCAATAAGATCAGGGCTGATCTTCTACCTCAACTCCACTTTCCCACCCGGTACCCATATCCCTCGATTCCATTAGTGTCCAAAAATCAATCGATCTCAGTCTTGAATATACTCAAGGACTGAGCATCCACAGCTCTCTGGGGTACCAAATATTCACAACTCTCTGATTGAAGACATTTTCCCTCATCTCGGTCCGAAATGGCCGACCCTTTATCTTGAGGCTATGACTACAAGTTCTAGACTCTCCAGCCAGGGGAAACAGCGTCTCAGTATCTACCCTGTCAAGCCCTTTAAGAATGTTATAAGTTTCAATGAGATCACCTCTCATTCTTCGAAACTCCAGAGATTATAGGCCCATTTTAAGACGCAGCCAAACTGCCAGATTTTCAGTTTTTATGTTACATTTCAGTATTCCCTGTTATCTCTCTTGTCTACTGATATCGCTTCAGAGATGCTATATATATCATAGCGGAACTAAAGGAGCCTGCCTTTGGCTTAGTGGTAGCATACCTACTTGTGAGTCATCAGGTGCACGGTTCAACCTCTACTGCAGACCGCCGTGGCCAGTGGAGACTAGAACTCCAGCTCTGAGTTCACATCCAACGCGATACAGACTCCCAGTGGGTGAGGGTGGCCAGTGTATAGCTTGTGCCAGCAAATTTCCTGCCGTATAGGGCGAACCATTCTATTGGCTGGTATAACGATTGTTATAACCATGAAAGGAACGCCCTGTGAACTTGCAAATCCTTCCCTTATTTCACACTATTCACCAAGGAAAAATATAAAAACAACGACCGGAACTAACGTCACGGCAGAAGCATAATCAGTGGCTCCACTTGATTGGAATATTCTAATTTGAACTATAACTGAGCTAAAGTATTGTCAATGGAAATAAAATTGGGGAGAGATGTAAAACCGGTTGCCGATTCGCAATCACCCGTTTTACATTATCGCACAAAATCAAAATCTACCCCAATGAGTTAGGAAACCGTCCTTTCATGTCTGAGAACCAGTTTTCAATCCCCAATCGATAAAAAATTGGAATCTCATTGTTCTTGCGATTGTTAAATACGTTTTAACAGTTGTAAGCCTGAATCCAGTGAACTTGAGCCCACAGCAGAAAATTTTCCCTAAATTCTGAATCTCGCTTTGTGAGATAAGACCGGAGGCTATTGTGGAAACTTTTATCCTGCTCCAGTCCTCCTCGCAGTTCATTATTAAACGATACTATTCGAACAGCGTAGAGGGATCCCGCAACTAACTTGTACGGCACGACCTATTTTTTCGAAAGCCGTTTTGTGAATTTCTCATGACCCCTTCCCTTTTCCAGTGATTATAAAGGTCATCTCTTAAAATCCCTTCTAGTGTCTCCCCAAAATGGATGTAAGGCTTCGATTTGTCCCATTTTTTGAAATTAGGATTGGGTTTGGAACAGCGCGGTAAATAACTCTTCACAACAAACGGAATTACTGGAAATGGTACACGGCAATGAGTAATTTAAAATATATAACTTTCAGAAAAACATGTGTTACTGAGAGATTACACAATTATATTATTGGACAGTGAGAGTTTCTCTTTGGATGTGAACCCAATTTTAAAGTTCACAGCTTACAGGGTTATAAGGTCGATTTAATTTTTTTATTATGAATTGTAAAATGTTTCGTCATTTCATCTTGCATCATTGTGAGTAGGCAACATGGGTGTCAAGAGGACGTTAGGGCTTCAATTATATTACAAACTATACGCATTGTATTTACGTCGCTGTAGCCCCAGCCAGCCCAATACAGCGTGTTGTCAGGTATTTAAGTTATCTAATCGACGCATTTATATAATTTTTAAACGAGATCAGCACCATTTACAACTCAGAACTTCTCAACGTCAAATGGCGATAAAGATGAAGAGCTCCAAACCAGTCAATAAGAATGTCCATGTACATTTCAACAGAAACTGAAATTGAGACAACTTATCACTCGGGGACGATTACATCATGTCATTAACAAGTCAGCTTCCATTCATCGAACGAACTGTTTCTCACACGAAACCGGTGAATAAATTCCTTGAAGTAACTTGTGTTATTCATGTTAATGAGACAATAAAACTTATGTATAACGACAATTGAAATAGAACAAAATGCAGCTACGCCCATCAAAAGTCCTAGTTTTCTCCCTTCCTCAACTTGATCAGCCGGTGGCGAGTGGTCCACACTCGGCGCGCACAATCTACGCTCCAAATCAGTATTCCATTTGTAAAAGCCAGTTGAAACTAGCATTTCTATCGCCCCAAAATGCATAAGCAATTCCAACTGATTCTATCCCCCACTTTTGTTGTAAAATTAGCCTATAATCTGTTAATTAAATATTCCACGATTAAGGAGAGAAATTAAGGGGGTTATTCAATTCGTCTCAAATGCAACTTTTGGGAATAGAATAGCATATTGGTGTCCTTTAGCTTACACTCTCGCTAAAGCCAATGGAAACAAAAATCGGGAGAGATGTAAGACGGGCTGCCGATTCGCTACCGCCCGTTTTACGTTCTCGCATGAAGTCAAAATTACCCTCCTGGTGCGTTACATGCAAGAAAGAAAGGGCTGAGAAGGCATTTTTGGACAGTGCAGCGCTCACACAGAGCACCGAAGTCGTAGTCTATATTATGTGCTGAAGTCTCTAGACTGGAACTTGAACCCACAATCTTCCAAAATTCTATAAATTCTGGAACGGTTCTGCAGATTGGAGGTTAGCAAATGTAACCCCACTATTTAAAAAAGGAGAGAGAAAACAGGAAACTACAGACGTGTCAGCCTGACATCAATAGTCGGGAAAATGCTAGAATCTGTTATGAAGGATGTGATAACAGGACACTGAGAAAATAATAATAGCATTTGGCAGAGTCAACATGGATTTATACAAGGGAAATCATGTTTGATAAATCTATTGGAGTTCTTTGAGGATGTAACTTTTAGAATAGATAAGGAGGAACCAATGGATGTGGTGTATTTGGACTTTCAGAAGGCTTTCGATACGTTCCTGCACAGGAGGTTGGTGAACACAGTTCGAGCACATGGAATTGGGCGTAATATACTGGCATGGATTGAGACTGGGTTAGCAGACAGAAAACAGAGAGTAGGAATAAACTGGTCTTTTTCAGGTTGGCAGACTGTGTCTAGTGGGGTACCGCAGGGATCGGTGCTTGGGCCCCAGCTATTTGCAATCTGTATCAATGATTTGGATGAGGGGAACAAATGTAATATTACCAAGTTTGCTGATGACACAAAACTGGTTGGGAATGTGAGTTGTGAGGAGGATGTAAAGAGGCTTCAAGGGGATATAGACAGGCTAAGTGAGTGGGCAAGAACATGGCAGATGGAATATAATGTGGAAAATGTGAAGTTATCCACTTTGGTAGGAGAAACAAAAATGCAGAGTATTTTTTAAATGGTAAGATATTGGAAAATGTTGATGTTCAAAGGGACCTGGGTGTCCCTGGACATGAGTCACTGAAAGCTAACATGCAGGTTCAGCGAGCAATTCGGAAGGCAAATGGTATGTTGGTCATCATTACAAGAGGATTTGAGTACAGGAATAAAGATGTCGTACTGCAATTATATAGGGCCTTAGTCAGACCGCACCTGGAGTATTGTGTCCAATTTTGGTCTCCTTACCTAAGAAAGGATATACTTGCCATGCAGGGACCGCAACGAAGGTTCACCAGACTGATTCCTGGGATGGCGGTTTTGTTGTATGAGGAGAGATTGAGTAGACAGGCCTGTATTCTCTAGGGTTTAGAAGAATGAGAGGTGATCTCATTGAAACATACAAAATTCTTACAGGGCTCAACATGGTCGAAGCAAGGAGAATGTATCCCCTGGCTGGGGAATCTAGAACCAGTAGTCACAGTCTCAGAATAAAGGGAAGGCCATTTAGGACTGAGATGAGGAGATATTTCTTCACTCAGAGGGTGGTGAACCTTTGGAATTCTCTACTCCAGAGGGCTGTGGAGGCTCAATCATTGAGTACATTCAAAACAGAGATCAAATGCATCAAGGGATATGGTGATGGTGCCGGAAAATTGCTTTGAGGTAGAAGATCAGCCACGATCTTGTTGAATGGCGGAGCAGGATCGAGGGGCTGAACGGCCTACTCCTGCTCCTATTTCGTATGTTCTTATGTTCTGACTCGGATGCAAGAGTGCTACCAATGAGCCTCCATGGAGACCTAACATCACTCTTGTTGAATATTGTATCCTCAAACTTACTTTAATCACCACCATGGGAGATCCAAATATTAGCAAATTTGCAATGGCGAGAAAGAGGTTCTACAGCTGTGTACCAAGGTGGGTTTCTAGGATTTGTAAGTGGAAGCAGTGCACAACTCGACTGAAATAATTTGGAAACCTGTTTAGAAGGAACAGAATTTAAGAATATGGGTACTCGTTCCCAGCAGAACCTTAACTCTCATCCTGGTTATATCGATGGTGTGATCTTAATCTTCAGCTCCTCAAGTCCAAGAGGCGCACACTTGATTGCATCTTGCAAACAAGTGGCGCAGCCATTTAATGCCAAATCTCGCTGGACCAAATGAAGCTTTGCAGAGTATAACTGCCCACTGCCACAACTGCCCACTACACTTGAATCGTCCTGGAGAGCAAAAGTCACCTATTGTTTCTTTCCTCTTCTACCAACGACCGGCTGAAACCCTACTCCCGTAACGACAAGTTCAAAGAAATCATGGATGCATTTGATATCAAATAGAGACCATCCACTCTACTGCATCTCCATTCCACTTTCGTGCCAAACCAAACCTATCCTCCACGCCATTCCATATCTATGAGTCCTGTTTCTCTGGAGCTTCTCTCCTTTCTTCCCTCATGCACTCTCTATGCTCATCTCATTCACACGAAACAATTCCTGCTCCATAGAACCTATTCGCACCATACCGTTGCCCACCTAACTTCCCTGTCAGGCGGTCATGAGAGCTAACATTGTAACTGTCTCACTCTCCAAAGGGATTGTCCATCTTCGTTTGGAAACCGCTGTCATCAACCCCTCTCAAAAAATTTACCCTCGACCCCGCTCTCCTTGCAAACTACCACCCCTTCTCCAACCTCCCTGTCCTCCCTTAAAATCTCTTAGATATGTGCCCATCACCCCGTCTTAAACCTTCCATATCTCCAGCTGTCACTTCTCCTTTACAAACCTCCTTCGAATCTGGTCTTTCAGAAAGCTTTAGGTGCTAATATCTCCTTTATTGGCTTTAACTCCTCCATTGTACTTGCCGCTCTGTGAACCACCTTTTTTCGTATTTCCACGTTAAAGGCACAATGTAAGTGCAAATTGAAGTTTTTATTGTTGCTGGGTTTTGTGGTTGAGGTGAGGTGGTGTGGGGGGTGTGGGGGTGCTGTTTTCTATTATTGCTTTCTCTATTGCCCATATCTGAGAAATGCCATCAGGGAACTTCAACGGAGATTGGCAATCTGAACCAATCTGAGAAGCATGACGTGTTAATTTGTGGAGTGCTGGTATAATGCGAAGCTTTATCTACATTGTTTAAGTCTGGTGCGCCTGGATAGGGGCAATACGTGAGACTTTTAATTCCATAGATTTTTTAATGTTCTTCTCTAGATCTTCTTTGAAGCGGATGCTCTTCAAACGGTGATAAAGCCTGCATTGGGCAGGAAGTCGAATGGGAAGAATGTTACCTTTTACTGTTCTTAACTCGTTCTTCCGTCATGAGTGTTTTACTTGCAACTCATTCGGCGGCCAATTTATGTTTAACTAAGTAACATAACCACTATAAAGCCAATTTGCACGATTTTAATGTGGCAACCATTAATGCACTGAATTAATTTTGGACAGAATCCGAGCGCTGATAACAGGACAATAAAATTGCAGGTAAAGCCAGATTTCAAGGACACATCTGCAGCTTTATAATAGGATCCTACGCTGTGTGTTTTTTCAACATCGGAAAGTTAAAGAAATATAAAAATGAACAGTTGATAACAAGGAAGCTCACGGTTTGCCACGTCTACTCTCTGCCCATGGAACGACGTTATAATGAAGGGTTTCCGACACCAGCATCAACACCCAGTCGCATGACAACGCACAAAATCACGTGATCACTGATCTTTCAGCTTGTATATTTCTCATTTCGGATTGGTGTCAAGTCTTCTGAGGTATAAGACATTACAAAGCACAGCATCAGTCTAAAATCACCTGACATGTTCAAGGAATTGTGAACTTTTAGTTAACAGTCTGCATACAGGAAACTGCCGTATTAATCAGTCCTTTTCTAACCAACGTTTTTCAGTAAATATTGCTGCTTATTATTCACAGGCTGATTATGAACGACCTATGATAGTCCCTATTTTGTATTGATTTGGCATGTCAAGTATATTTTAGGTCACGTTAAAGTAGTGGGCAGAAAATGGCCAGTGTCCGCATCAACGTCTTGCGAAATTCACCTGAGAAGATCGCACTCGCACCTCCATTCCTGCATCTTAATCATCAGGAAACAACACTGACTGCACGAATTTTAGTAAATTCTGCACTTGGAAAGCAAATATTTAACCTTACTCTTTGCTGCCCGTGAGACATGTGAGTCCAATAGCCGAATAAGTGCAGAAATTTGCATATCGCACTGAACAAACGAATCATCTGTTCTAAAGCCGCAGTTTCAGGAGGTCAAACGACAATGCGATGCATCTCATGAAAAACAAAGCACAAACCATTCTAAACAATGGCAAGCTCGTAATTAGTGCAGTGCGTCAGTTTAATCTGTTGCTCAGAATGTCGGCCAGTATGGTGTTTCTGTCCTTGACGCTCCGGGGGATTATTTGCACAGGTACCTCTTTATTCACAAGAACAGCTACTTCAATTTATAAAAAGATTCCGAAGTCGTTTCCACATAAATGCAATGATCGTAATTCCTCTATCTAGATTCATTTTCTCTCTCTTCCAACTCCATGTCGTATCTAATGCAATTAACACGGACTTGACTATATTTTCTGACAGCTGCGGAACACAATTCGTTCAGAGTGACTCAAGCGCCCAAACGGGCAATTGTATCCAAAGGGGGAGACATCACCTTCTACTGCACATTCTCCATCTCTCAAGCCCAGTCCCAAGACTCTGGAGTCTATCACTGCGCAGTGATCCGAGAGGGAACAGTTGGAGCAAATGGAACCGGATCATATCTAATTGTGCATGGTAAGTGTGAAACACCGGAGAGCGGGACTGTCGCAAACCTATCAAACATAACAAACGGGAATGTTTTGTGATTGCTTTATTGTACGGTTTGTGGCAGTATAAACATTTCTGCGAACACATTTCGCGAGAAATTTAAGTTGCAGGTTCGTGTTCTCTATATACAACTGCCAATTAGAGAGTAAAATATTACCCTTCACATGCAGAGTACAGCAAAATGTATCAATATTAAGCAGTTGGAAAAAAACTCCAAATAAATTTATACACCAGATATCTGATAGCGGAGGTTCAGAACAAATTCCAAGCTTATAACTGAGTGAAAATTGTTTCTATTAACACGCTTGCCCCACCATATACACGGCTCTTAGCCCATTTTGGATGCTCTGACTGCCCCCAGCGCTGTCTCTGGGGGGTTTAACATTCAATAAATTTTTTCTCACATCATGTTTGGCTCGTTAGCGTCACGGATTTGAAAGCCAGCGTGCAACTAACTATTGATTAACGGATTCACTCAACAAACTGGAGCTTGGAATTCACAACGTTGTCACCTCACTAACCCCCAATAAATACAATACGCCGGAACTGTATTGCTGCAACCTCCTGAGGTTCAACCGTATAGTTTATTTCACCAATTGTTATGCTTCAGCTGTGAGATCAGTCCAATACCGAGTAATGCCCTCCTTTTTTCATCGGCAATGTGGAGATTACTCGAATACTCGTCACTGTCTAACTGAGTAAAGAAAATGGAGGGAATGGGCGCGCCAACTTTCTCCCAGGGTTCATTTGTTTAATTCTTTGGACTCTGAAAATCGCAAACAGATATATTGTAGAATTTGCAAACAGATATATTGTAGAACTTGCAAACAGATATATTGTAGAATTTGTATTGATAGTCATGAAGATAGTTCACCGGAAACGCATGGGAAATATCAACGAAAACATAAAATTCTTGTTTTAATGTATAATATTATTGAATCCGATATGTTGTAAAATGGGGTTATATCGTCCGTAGCACAAATATTCTCAGTCAAACCTTATTTGCCTTCAACTTCCTCTATTTGACATATAACAAATATAAACAGGAGTTTATCTTTTGTATCCCATTATATTTGCTCTCCTGCTTAGTATTAATACTTCTTCGGAATATTTTCCAATTTAAAATGGTATTATTCTTTACCACTGCCGGCTTTCCCTGCATCAGGACCATTACCTGGCACTGCAGTGAACTTTTTTTTAATTCGATCATGGGATGTGGGCGTTGCTGATAAGGACAGCCTTTATTGCCCATCCCTAATTACCCTTAAGAAGGCGATGATGAGCCGCCGACTTGAACCGTTGCATTCCATGTGGTGAAGGTTCTCCCACAGTGCTGTTAGGTAGGGAGTTCCAGGATTTTGACCCAGCGGCGATGAAGGAATGGCGAGATATTTCCCAGTTGGGATGGTGTGTGACTTGGAGGGGAATGTGCAGGTGTTGTGTCCATGTGTCTGCTGCCCTTGTCCTTCTAGCTGGTAGAGGTCGCGGGTTTTGGAGGTGCTGACCAAGGTGACTTGGCGAGTTGCTGCAGTGCATCCTGTGGATAGTACACACTGCAGCCACGGTGCGCCGATGGTGAACGGAGCGAATTTTTAGGGTGGTGGATGGGGTGCCAATCAAGCGGGCTGCTTTGTCCAGGATGGTGTCGAGCTTCTTGAGTGTTGTTGGAGCTGCACTCATCCAGGCAAGTGGAGAGTATTCCATCACACTCCTGACTTGTGCCTTGTAGATGGTGGAAAGACTTTGGGGAGTCAGGAGGTGAGTCACTCGCCGCAGAATACTCAGCCTCTGACCTGCTCTTGTAGCCACAGTATTTATATGGCTGGTCCAGTTAAATTTCTAGTCAATGGTGACCCCCAGTATGTTGATGGTGGGGGATTCGGCGATGGAAATGCCATTGAATGTCAAGGGGAGGTGGTGATGGTCATTGCCTGGCACTTGTCTGGCACGAATGTTATGTGCCATTATCAGTCCAAGCCTGGATGTTGTCCAGTTCTTGCTGCATGCGGACACGGACTGCTTCATTATCTGAGCGGTTGTGAATGGAACTGAACACGGTGCAATCATCAGCGAACATCCCCATTTCTGACCTTATGATGGAGGGAAGGTCATTGATGAAGCAGCTGAAGATGGTTGGGGCTAGGACACTGCCCTGAGGATCTCCTGTCGCAATGTCCTGGGACTGAGATGATTGTCCTCCAACAACCACTACGATATTCCTTTGTGCTAGGTATGACTCGAGGCACTGGAGAGTTTTCCCCCTGATTCACATTGACTTCAATTTTACTAGGGCTCCTTGGTGGCACACTCGAGCAAATGCTGCCTTGATGTCAACAGCCGTCACTCTCATTTCACCTCTGGAATTCAGCTCTTTTTTCCATGTTTGGACCAAGGCCATAATGAGTGTGGAGCCGAGTGATCCTGGCAGATCCCAAAACAAGCATCGGTGAGCAGGTTATTGCTGAATAAGTGCCACTTGATAGCACTCTCCATGGCACTTTCCAGCACTTTGCTGGTGATTGAGAGTAGACTGATGGGGCGGTAATTGGCCGGATGTGATTTATTCTGCTTTTTGTGGACAGGACACACCTGGGCAATTTTCCACGTTGTCGGGTTCATTCCCCCGTTGTAGCTGTGCTGGAACAGCTTGGCTGGAGGCGCGGCTGGTTCTGGAGCACAAGACTTCAGCACTACAACCGGGATGTTGTGGGGCCCATAGCCTTTTATGTATCCAGTGTACTCAGCGATTTCTTGATATCACGTGCAGTGAATCGAATTGGCAGAAGACTGGCTTCTGTGATGGATATGTCGGGAGGAGGCTGAGATGGTTCATCCTCTCGGCACTTCTGGTTGAAGATGATTAGTTGCTTAATTGCTCTCGGACTTCTCTCCTGTTGACAATTCTCAATCCGGACAGCACCCTCCACCTTGCAATAAAAAGTTATAATTTGCAGCAAGTGATAAATCAACTGTGCTCTGACACACAGTCACTTTCCAACCCGTTACGTTGTGGATGCGTTATGACTTGGAATGAAAACGTGTGTGGCCCCGGCCCGGCAATGTTTTACACCGTTGTTAATCGCTGCAGGGGCAGGGATTCAAACACTGTCAGCATAATCTGAAATTGAATATTATGTTCGGCTTTGTACTGACTCTGGAAATTTCTTTGAAATCACTGAATGGAAACTGAGTAACTGTGTCAATCTTTCAATATCATTAAATTTCATTCGTTCCAGGTAAACAGGAACGTGTAATGGGACCGACCCGCCATGAAGAGCTGGTACGTTCATTCATTCATCTTCTACAGAGGGTTCAAATGCGAAGAAAGATTGCTATAATGGAGAGATATTATCACAATACTGCCAGAACATTTTAAGTCTATTTACTAAAAGCATTTGCCCGGCCTTGGTGAATCATTCAAATCGTGGTTAGAAGCGTATTTAGCAACCGGTGCGTTGCTGGCAAAAAAGTTAGATAGCGGACAAGAAAACTGCTAGTTTCGTTTAAAATGTACTGAGTTAATAACCGTTTATCGAGTCATCTATTGTCTGTATTGGAAAAAAATCCTTTATATTCAAAACTGCCGCTTATTTAAACATTTCTGTAACATATTGTTGTGGAGTGAATATTGACAGGTTTACATATTAGTTATCGTGACCACAGCACTCATCAGGTTTAATATTAGTACTTATGCCAATATATTATGCTTTGTGCACTTGATCTCTAGCCCAGCTCGTTTTGTTCAATGTTTTGTCAGCTGTACGTAAATTGGTGAAGGCAATGAACTAGCGACGTAACCAAATATTTGCTTTCTGGCCCATGCAGGGAGCAGAGGCTGATATCGTGCATTGTGCTGCATTAGATTTCAGCAAAGACATGAACATTCCAAGACGTAAAGATGAAGAGGAGCGGACCGTGTACGCTCAGGTAAGGCTGAGTAACAGATCAGAGAAACATGGATCATTACTGTAACACAAACATTCATGCGATAGTGGAATATTTAAGGTTGTGCTGACTTTGACCTTGTATTGTATCAAAAGCTATTTGTGTATTATTCTGATGACTGCTTTGAGCAGCAGTCCACAAAACTTGCAATACGTCCAATCAACAATATTTCCAAACATTGGCTTTACAGAAATAAAGGGACAACTCGAGACAAGTTGGCGTAGGCAGCTCTAGCAGTGACTGGCTCAGTGAAAAGGGCGCAATGCAAAAATGACGAAAGAAGCACCGACTATGCCCAGCTACCATCGCAAAACCAAAGAAGAATAACAAAGGTTGTTTACTCCGAAGCAAGAACCAAATAGCGATAGAATTTTAGATGTCGAAGTCTATGTTTGATGTCTACTGATCGCTTTCCGCTGCGGTATCAACTAAGCGCGTTTGTATACCGTGAAATACCGTACCTCCGAGAGGTAACGCATTCGAGTGCAATATCAGAGAATGCAGTCTCTCGTCTTTACTTACTGTTCAATTGCTTCCTGAATTTTAAATTAGCTGCTTTTAAGAGAAAACTAACTTTCCTGACATACTTTCATGTTAAATCTGTATTATCTAACTAAACACAGATCTCTATTTCAATTACAATGACACGCTAATAGTCTTGGTGTACCTAATTATCATCATAGAAAAATTCAATAAAACCAGATTATACACGATCTCTTATAAATCAACGATTCGTGCGGCTTTTTTGGGAGTAAAACTGCAAAACTTGTGCGTTAATTTATGTGTCATGTTACCGCGTTCTGACTTCCTGTCCAGGTGACGCTCCTGATATGGAAAGCAGGAATTTCCAGTGTATGGACTCGTCCATAAACCCACTGAACGTAGTTTCCAGTTGTTTTATGTCCTCCAAACATCTGTTTACCCATGTGGCCACGTAGAATCATATAATCTTACAGAACAGAAGGAGTCCATGCGCCTGTTGTGGTCGTGCCTGCTCTTTGAAAGAGCTATCCAATTAGTCTCAAACCCTGCACTTCCCCAAAGCCCTGCAATGTTTTCCTTTTCAAGCATTTATCCAATTCCGTTTTGAAAGTTCCCATTGGACCTGCTTCCCCCACTGTTGCCCTTACTTCTAAGATTCATTATCCTATGGTGTTACTTTGTCATTTTTGTCAATATCCATGCAAACGACATTTGCTGTATTTCCTATATTTAATCTCTCTGCTGTTTCTCCAAAGCATCCTAAACTGAAAGTCAAGCATGATCTGCGTTTTCGAAATCCGTGCTGACTTGCCTTGATGAGCTCAGGTTTCTACAGGAACACAACAGTTTTATCCCGAATGACACAAGGCCTGGAAAATTCAAGGAAATATGCAACTGTTTACCTGCCATCATGTTTCAGTTTACTTCACATTCGATGTTCTTATCTAATAACAATTCATTACTTCAAAATTGAGTCGAAGTGCTGCAGATTATTTTGATAATTAGTTAACCGAACAAGTGTCACATCTGTATAAAGGAATCAAAAGGTCAATTTGTGGGCGTTCTATCAGTACTGATAAAGTTCTGATAAAGTTTAAGCGATTAGCTGGGGGGTGGGGGGGGGGCGGCGGGGTATTAGACGGAAATGACATGGTTCAGTCACTCAGCTCGAAGCACCAACACTGATACTTCTAAATTTAACTCTGTTAATTGCAATATACTGAAAATGTATCTAGTGTCGAATAGCGGCAGTTATTGCTCATCGCATGTTTCAGTATAATTATAACAACACTTGATGTTCACATTCAATTAAGATTTTATTTAACATTCGATTTTTCATTGCAGCTTCCATAAGAACATGAGAAATAGGAGCAGGAGTGGGCCACCCGGCCCCTCGAGACTTCTCCACCATTCAATTAAATCATGACACATATTCCACCTCAACTCCAATTTCCCGCCCGATCCCCACACCTCTTGATTCCCTTAGAATCCAAACATCTATCGATCTCAATCTTGAATATACTAAACGACTGAGTGTCCACCGTCCCATGGGGAAGGGAATTCCAAATATTTACCACCCTCTGAGTGAAGAAACTCCTCCTCAACTCAGTCCTAAATATCCAACACCTTATCCTGATACTATGCACCCTAGTTCTGGACTCTCCAGCCAGGAGAAACATCTTTTCAGCCTCTACCCTGGCAATTCCTCTTAGAACCTTATATGCTTCAATGAGATTCCCTCTTATTCTCCTAAACTCCTGAGTATACAGGCCCATTCTACTCAATCTTTCCACATAGGACAACCCTGTTGTTGACCGGAGGTCACCGGTTACGGTTACTGGCTTAGTACAAAGAGGAGAAGTGTCAATTCTCTCTTAACTCTCAATTCGCTTTATTCACGCGGTTAGATCATATACATACAGCTTATACATCTGGTTAGATATAGACATGCAGTTTGCACCAGGTTATAAAGTTTAATACCCAAACTAGGATCTAAACGCACACCCATTCGGTTTTCCTGACACACCCTGAGTGGTCACAGAATATAAAGGATAATACCCGAAAAGGAGAGCTGACGCTGGCCAGGCGTTCCGTTCTATCTCTCTCTCAATGTCGTCTCTACGTCCCTGACGTAGGTTCTTCCACTTCCACGATGGTTGGTCTCCGGAGCCTTCGCTCTCTCGCTTTCGAGGTTTCTCTGACACTCCCTGAGTGGTCACAGAATATACGTCATCTCTACATCCCTGACGTAGGTTCTTTCGCTTCCTCGATGGTTGGTCTCTGGAGTCTTCGCTCTCTCTCTTTCGAGGTTTCTATGACACTCCCTAAGTGGTCACATAATATACGTTGTCTCTATGTCCCTGACGTAGGTTCTTGCACTTCCGTGATGGTTGGTCTCCGGAGTCTTCGCTCTCTCTCTTTTGAGGTTGCTCTGACACTCCCTGAGTGGACACAGAATATATGTCGTCTCTATGTCCCTGACGTAGGTACTTCCACTTCCGCGATGGTTGGTCTCCGGAGTCTTCGCTCTGGCTCCATGCCCCAGATTCTTCATTATTATTCCGAATCTTATCTCTTCAAGCTGTGCTGTCTCTCTCTTTTGTTGGTTTAGGCTTGCTCTCCTCATTGGCTCTGTCCCAAGGACTTAGGTAGCAATACCTCATTACCCCTTTTCTAAATAAGGACTTGTGTCTTATCACATCTCCTTTGTCTTTCACACAACTTAGTTAATTCAAACCGGTTCCAGCCAACACAGGCCAGCGACTGAACTCAGGTTACTTCAGTTCCAAATTTGCTCTTGCCTGTATGTCAGCAGCTGATGTCTCAGGTTACTGCAGCCCCTGGCCAACACTGCCATCCCAGGAATCAATCTAGTGAACCTTCGTTGTACTGCCTCTAAGCCAAGTATATCCCTCCTCAGGGAAGGAGGCCAAAGCTACAAACTGTATTCCAGGTGTGGTCTCGCCAAAGCCATGTACAATTGCAACATGACTTCCTTACTCTTGTATTCCAATCCCCTTACAATTAAGGCCAACATACCACTTGCCTTCCTAATTGTTGACTAACTGCATGTTAACCTTCTGTGTTTCGTATACAAGGACACCCAAATCCCACTGAACACCAACATTAAATAGTTTCTCACCATTTAAAAATATTCAGTTTTTCTATTCTTTCTACCAAAGTGAATAACCTCACATTTCCCCACATCGTGCTCCTTCTGCCACCTGCTTGCCCACTCACTTAACCTGTCCATATCACATTGCCGACTCTTCACGTCCTCCTGACAGTTTACTTTACCACCTAGCTTTGCATCATCAGCAAACTTGGATACATTACACTCGGTTCCTTCATCTACTACTTTCTTCCACTTTAGCCTTCACAGCTAAACAAAATTGCTTTTGGCAAAACGTTTCCAAACCTTTTTATCTACTAACGTTGTAGATCAAATTTCAATTGTTGTTAAAGCATTTGGCATTTATTTAAGATAATACTCATTCAAGTTGTCATTTGACCAAGCTCTCTACCCTCTGATGTCTGCTGGATGTATGCGTCCATCGGACAATCACTTTTCTGACTTCTGTGGGGATGATATTGGGTTCTGATAATGAACAAATTGATCTATCAAGTGTGTGTTTACGTTTGCAATAACTACCAAATGTGTTCGATTTCAGGACAGCTCCAAAGATTTTTGTAAGAGTTCAGCGGTGGGCAATGGCTTTGGATCTGCTGAGGTGAACTGTCGTTTCTCCCAGATAGGTATATAATCAGTCAGTACCAAATGAGCAAACTGGCTGCTAGAGAAAATGGTCAGTGCTCCCCGACATCCATCCGGATGGCATAGGCCACTTTGACTAATTCAGCTTACTGTGCTGAATGGCCTCCAGTTAAATCTTTTAACGCATCTGACAGTAATAACTTCATGGGGGTTTGGGCGGTCATAAGTACGAATTTATCTAATCCAGTGACATAGGCAAATTTGTTAGTGGCCCAGTAGACAGTTAAAAGGTGTTTCTCACAAGCGATCAACACCAGTGTTTGAGAGGCATATACCACAGGCACCTGAACACCATGTCGTTCTTGGCCAAAGCTGACAACACCAAAATGTTGCTGATCGCTACTTATTGCGGGTATGGTTCGCCAGCCTTTGGTGTTTAATTTTAATTCACTCGCTGTAATCACTGCTAACAGTTCTTTCAACAAATTGTATTGAAAAATGGAGGGGAAATTGTGAAATTCCTGTCGTAAACATGTCCAGGTATACTCTTGCTCCTGTTGGATCAAAGGAAATGTATACTAGCACTGACTGGTCAATCTGTACTGCTCGGTCTATCCTCCCACGCTCATTCTTGTGTTCTGCCCAACAGAGGGCGATCTTTAGCAATAGATCAAATTCTCTCAGTTTGAGTTGGGGCCGCACTGCCAGGCCATTGACCTTTTATCCCTATCAGCAGCCCTCCTTGCGGAGAGCCTGCACCCACTTGCCACCAACACAAATTTCCATGTCCACTACCATATTGTTCCTTCCCTTCCAATCTGCTCATAAGATACCAACCTTCGCTTCCTGTCAAATTTGAGTTCACATTACTATGTGGCGAGTGTTTACATCCCCGACGTGATTTCCTTCTCTACCATCATTCCCGTATCTCCTCCTCCTCCAAAGCCGCCTAGCTCTATTGTGTCTTGAAGTTCAAACTGATCGTCAAGTGCACCCATATCATGGTATGCGACACGCCTGTATCAACAAGCAATATCTGTCCCTGACTTTCATGGGTGGTGCTGCGCTATTTATTCTTCCACACTGGGGTAGCGGTGGGGGGAGGTGTGGGGGAGAGAGAAAAAGTGCTGGGGAAGGGTAGGATCCAAATGATCTAAGCGTTTCTTCAAGAATTCTACCTCCAGTCTCAGAGTGTTTATCTCAGATTTCAATCTTTCCTCCAGCTCCTATATTTTCATTTGACAGTGGGTGTGATCGCCCACTCCTGATACACTGCACTGGTGGTCCAGGTTTTGATTTGGAATTCCTCGTGGGGAACTACTTAACTCATCTACCTTTTTTTTATCACATTTTATCCTGATTTTCCTGTAATTGTAGTTCGACATTCAATGCTACTAATTTTCTGGATCTACTTGCAATTTCGGTTTGAAGGTAATCTACCGATGCAGTCAATATCGTGTTGCAAGCAGTTGTATGAGCTAATTGATTTTTGAGCTCTAAATTTCGATCCATCAAATTTTTGTTGGGGTCTCCTTCGGTTTCTACTTGTTTCTTAAGTTTTATAATTTGCTGTCGCTGACATAGGGATCAAGGGACATGGGGAAAAAGTGTGAACAGGTTACTGAGTTAGGCGATCAGCCATGATCATTTTGAATGATCATGGCTGAAGGGCTGAATGGACTACTTTTGCTCCTATTTTCTATGTTTCTATAACACAACTCTAGCTTTCCAACTTCGCTTTTCACATGCTGTTCGTGGGTATGATCTTAACCAAATCTCTTACCTGTTCTAGGTTTCCTGCTTTTTCTATCACGAAAATCATTGACAGAGCGTCAGCAGCAGCAGAGCTTATCAGGAGACCCAGAGCGGCAGATTCAAACAGAGTGCGAGGGCAGCAGCAGCAGAGCCTATCAGGTGACCCAAAGCGGCAGAGGGGGAAAAACAGAGGGGAAGATTCAAAAAGTGATTTTATGGTGAGCATAGAGTGAGGCATGGTGGAGCCAAGGAATTAGAGCTAATTGTTTAAGTTATAATTTATCTTAAGTATTACGAGCATAATATCCTATAGCGCAGAGTGTAAGTCAGTGTAAGTATTTATTTTATTGATAAATGTTTTTTGTGGATATTGTGTTTAGCGGTTAGTGGTTTTTTGCTGATTGCTTGGTGCCTACTAGTGGTTAGTGTTTTAGTGTCAGATAAACGGTAAATTGCCTTAAAGCTAAACAAACAGTTCAAATAACTGTTAGCTAACATGGTAGGACAGCTGGGGCCAGTCGCATACACATCCTGTGCCATGTGGGAACTCCAGGACACTGTGTGTGTCCTGGAAAGCCACATGTGTAGGAAGGGCCACCAACTGCTCAGGCTCGAGCTCAGAGTGTTTGCGCTTGAGGGGCGCTGGCATCACTACAGTGTATACGGGAATCTGAGAGTTTCATGCATAGCACGTTTCAGGAGGTGGTCACTCCCACAGCTACAGAGAGATCAGGCAGAGACGGAGTGGGTGACGAGCAGACAGACTAGGAGGAACAGGCAATCAGTGCAGGAGTTCCCTGGGAGTGTCGTATTCAGTGTTGAATAACAGTGAGGCTGTTGACATCTCGGGGGAGTGCAGTCAGTAGTAAATCCACGCGCCATGAGAGACTCAGCTGCACAGTGGGGGCAAAGAAATGCAGTCTTACCTCGGTGGTGGGCAAACTATTAGAATCAATACTGAGAGATAGGATAAACTGTCATTTGGAAAGGCATGGTTTAATCAGGGATAGTCAGCATGGATTTGTTCAGGGAAGGTCATGCCTTACAAATCTGATTGAATTCTTTGAGGAAGTGACAAGGAGGATTGATGAGGGTTTTAGTAAGGCCTTTGACAAGGTCCCACATGGCAGACTGGCCAGAAAGGTAAAACCCCATGGGATAAAGGGAAATGTGGCGAATTGGATCCAAAATTGGCTCAGTAACAGGAAAAAAAAGTTAAAAGTCGATGGATGTCTTTGTGAATGGAAATCCGTTTCCAGTGGTGTGCCACAGGGCTCACTGTTGGGTCCCTTGCTGTTCGTGGTATCGATTAATGATTTCGACTTGAACGAAGGGGGCACGATTGGCAAATTTGCAGACGACACAAAAATTGGCCGTGTGGTTGAAAGTGAAGAGGATAGCTGTAGACTGCAAGAAGATATCAATAGTATGGTGGAGTGGGCGGAAAAGTGGCAAATGGAGTTGAACCCAGAGAAGTGTGAGGTCATGCACTTCGGGAGGGCAAACAGTAAAAGGAAATACGCAGTAAACGGGAATATATTGAGAGGGGTGGAGGAAGTGAGAGGCCTCGAGTGCATGTGCACAGGTCCCCGAAGGTGGCAGTACAGGTAGATAAGGTTGTGAAGAAGGCATACGGAATGCTCTCCATTATTAGCTGAGGAATAGAATATAAAAGCAAGGATGTAATGATGGAACTGTATAAAACAGTGGTAAGGCCACAACTGGAGTACTGTGCGCAGTTCTGTTCATCACATTCCAGGAAGGACGTAATTGCTCTGGAGAGAGTGCAGAGAAGATTTACAAGAATGTTGGCAGGGCTTGAAAATTGCAGCTACGAGGAGAGATTGGATTGGCTGGGGTAGTTTTCCTTGGAGCAGAGGAGGCTGAGGGGTGACTTGATTGAGGTGTACAAAATTATGAGGGGCCCAGCCCAGATAGAATAGACAGGAAGTACCTGTTTCCCCTAGTGGAGAGTTCAAGAACTAGAGGACGTAGATATAAGGTGGTTGGCGGAAGGATTAGTGGGGATATGAGAAAAACTTTTTTACCCAGAGGGTGGTCGGTGTATGGAAACATAGAAACATAGAAGCATAGTAACTAGGAGCAAGTATAGGCCATTCGGCCCTTTGGTCCTTCTCCACCATTCAAAATGATCATGGCTGATCGTCTAACTCAGTACCCTGTTCCCGCTTTTTCCCCATATCCCTTGATCCCATTAGCATTAAGAAATATATCTATCTCCTTTCTGAATACATCTAATAACTTGGCCTCCACTGCCTTCTGTGGTAGAGAATTCCACAGGTTCACCACCCTCTGAGTGAAGAAATTTCTCCTCATCTCGGTTCTAAATGGCATACCCCGTATCTTGAGACAGTGACCCCTGATTCTGGACTCCCCAGCCATCGGGAACATCCTCCCTGCATCTAGTCTATTTAGTCCTGTTTGAATTTTATATGTTTCGATAAGATCACCTCTCATACCCAATCTCTTCTCATACGTCAGTCCTGCCATCCCAGGAATCAGTCTGGTAAACCTTCGTTGCATTCCCTCCATGGCAAGGACATCCTTCCTCAGATAAGGAGGCCAAAACTGCACACAATACTCCAGATGTGGTCTCACCAAGGCCCTGTATAACTGCAGTAAGGCATCTCTGCTCCTGTACTCAAACCCTCTTGCAATAAAGGCCAACATACCAATCCCATTTCCTAAATGCTTGCTGAACCTGAATGCTCGCTTTCAGCGACTAGTGCACAATAACACCCAGGTCTCGTTACACCACCCCTTTTCCCAATCTATCACCATTCAGATAACAATCTGCCTTTCTGTTTTTGCAACCAAAGTGGATAACCTCACATTTATCCACGTTAGGCAGCATCTGCCATGTTCTTGCCCACTCACCCAACTTGTGTAAATCATATTGGAGCCTCTTTGCATCCTCCTCACAGCTCACATTCCGCCCCAGCTTTGTGTCGTCTGCAAACTTGGGAATGTTACATTTAGTTCCCTCATCCAAATCATTGAAATATTTTGTGAATAGCAGGGGCCCAGGCACTGATCCCTGCGGTACCCAACTGGTCACTGCCTGCCAGCCGGAAGAAGACCCGTTTATTCCTATTCTCTGTTTCCTGTCTGTCAACCAATTCTCAATCCGTGCCAGTATATTCCCCCCAATCCCATTTGCTTTCATTTTGCACACTAAACTCTTGTTTGTGACATTATCAAAAGCCTTCTGAAAATCCAATACATCACATCCTCTGCCCGAATTGGTGGTAGAGGCAGGGACCCTCAACGCTTTTAAAAAGTACCTGGACCTGCATCTAAAGTGCTGTAAACTGCAGGGCTATGGACCGGATGCTGGAATGTTGGATTAGAATGGGCACCTGGTTGTTCTTCGAGCCGGCGCGGACAGGTTGGGCCGAATGGCCCGCTTCTCTGCTGTATGGTTCTATTCGTTGGTTCTATTAAACGGGATTCGATAATCGGGGGATAGACAGGCATTTCTGCAACCGCCGACGTGAGTCCTGCATGGTGTGTTGCGTCCCTGGTGCCAGGGTAAAGGACGCCACTGAGAGGGTGCAGAACATTTTGAGGGGGAAAGGGAACAGTCAGAAGTTGTGGTCCATGTGGGAACCAATGATATAGGAAGGAAAAGGGTTGAGGTCCTGCAGTCACAGTTTCTGAGTTAAGGGGCGGGTGGCATCATTACAGTGCATACGGAAAGCTGAGAGTTTCATGGATAGCACGTTTCAGGAGGTGGTCACTCAGCAGCGACAGACACTTCAGGCTGATAGGGAGTGCGCGACTCATGTCGGCACGTGCAAGGGAGCAAGTTGAAAAGTAGGACCTCAAACGTACTAATCTCTGGATTACTCCCAGTGCCACTCGCTAGTGATTATAGCAATAGTAGGATAAGACAGGTTAATCTGTGGCTGGAGCATTGGTGCAGGGGGGACGACTTCAGATTCCTGTGACATTGGGGCCATTTATGGGGCAGGAGGGATCTGTTCAAGACGGACGGGTTGCACCTCAATAGAGTTGTGACCAATGTCCTCGCGGGGAGGTTAACCAGTGATACGGGAAGGGTTTACACTAATTTGGATGGGTATGGGCAGCAGAAGGAAATATTAGAGGTGATAAACAAGGTACACAGAGGACTGGGAGCGACTAATAGCACTAGAGTAAAGAGTAGTTCAGAAATTGGAGAGACCAGACAGGGGGCAAATGCAAGGCAGTCCAAGATGAGATTGGAGTGCTTGTGCGTGAATGCACTTACTGTGGTAAATAAGTTTGGTGAGCTACATCAAGTTGGAACATTCAAATGGAACTATGATACAGTGGCATAACAGTCCTGGCTCAAAGAAGGGGACGATTGGGTATTTAATATTCCTGGCAACAAGGTATTCGGGAAATATAGGGAAGGAAAGAAAGGAGGAGGCGTCAGTATTAATCAATGTAAGTATTATAGCACTGGAAAAGGATGATGCAGCTTTGGTGTCAAAGACAGAATCTGTTTGGTTATTAGTAAGGAACAATAGATGAGCTATTTCCCTATTGGGTGCATGCTATAGGCCACCAAATAGTTGGAAGGAGGTCGAGGAGGAAATATGCAGGCAAATCACTGCAAGATGCAAGAGCTATAGAGTAGTGATAATGGGGGTCTTCAATTGCCCTAATATAGACTGGGACAGTAAAAGCATAAAGGGCAAAGAGGGAAAGAATTTCCTGAAATGTATTCAGGAGAACTTTCTGGAACAGTGTGTTTCCAGCCCAGTCAAGAAGGAATCAGTGCTGAATCCAATTCTGGGGAAAGAAGTGGGGTAGTTGCATCATTTTTCGGTGGGGGGAGCATTTGGGGAACAGAGATCATAATATCATTAGGTTTAGAATAGTTATGGAAAAAGGCAAGGAACAATCAAATGTGAAAATGGATAACTGGAGGAGGGCAAATTTCAGTGAGTTACAAGGGGTTCTTGCCCTGGTGGATTGGAATCAAAAATTGCTCGGCAAAGCAGTAATTGAACAATGGGAGGCTTCCACAGAGGAGTTGGTTCGGGTACGAAGTAGACACATCCCTACGAGGGGGAAAGGAAGGCCATCGAAAGCCAGAGCTCCCAGGATGACTAAAGATATAGAGATTAGAATGAAACAGAAAAAGGAGGCCTTATGAAAATATAAGGTTTATAATACAGTAGAGTCAGGCTGAATACAGAAATTATAGCGAGGACCTAAAAACAGGGACTAAGAGGGGCAAGGAGAAAGAGTGTGACAATAGATCAGCGGCTGACATAAAACATAAAAGAGACCCCAAAAGTAAAAGGGGAGTCAATGGAAACGTGGGACCGATTAGGGACAAAAAGGAGCTGTATTTGTGGAGGCAGAGGGCATGGCTTAGGCACTAAATGAATAATTCGCATCTGCCTTCACGAGAGAATAGGATGCTTCCATTGTAGCAGAAAAGGAGGAGGTAGTAGCAATATTGGATCAGATAAAAATAGATAAAGAGGAGGCACTTAAAAGATTGACTGTGGAAAAGTAGAAAAGTCACCCGGTCCAGATGGGATACATTCTTGATTACTGAGGGAAGCAAGGGTGGAAATTGCGGAGGCTCTGGCCACAATCTTTTAATCCTCCTTAGATATGGGGATGGTGCTGAAGGGCTGGAGGATTGCAAATGTTACAACCCTGGTCCAAGAAAGGAAGAGGGATAAACCCGACATTTACAGGTCAGTCAGCCTAACGTCGTCGGTGCAAAAGCTTTTAGAGACAATAATCCGGGACAAAATTAATTGGCACTTGGTAAAGTATGGACTAATAAATAAAAGTCAGCACAGATTTGTTAAAGGAAAATCGTGCTCAACTAACTTGATTGAGTTATTTGATGAAGTAACGGAGAGGGCTGATGAGCGTAGTGCAGTTGATGTTGTGCATGTGGACTTTCAAAAAGCACTTGATAAAGTACCAAATAAAAGACTTGTTAGCAAAATTAAAGCCCATGGGATTAAAGAGACAGTGGCAGCGAGGATACGAAATTGGCTAAGGGACAAGAAGCAGAAAGCAGCGTCGAACTGTTGCTTTTCAGACTGGACGGAAGTATACAGTGGTGTTCCCAAGGGATCAGCATTAGGACCACTGCTCTTTCTGATATATATTAATGATCTGGACTTGGGTATAGAGGGCATAATTTCAAAGTTTGCAGATGATATTAAACTCAGAAATATAGTAAACAATGTGAAGGATAGCAAAAGACTTCAGGGGGAGAAGTGTGAAATAATGCATTTTGGCAGGAAGAATGAGGAGAGGCAACATAAACTAAATAGTATAATTTTAAACGAGGTGCAGGAACACAAAGACCAAGGGGTGCACATACTCAAATCTTTGAAGGTGGCAGGACAAGTTGAGAAGGCTGTTAAAAAAGCATATAGGATCCTGCGCTTTATCAAAGAGGCAAAGAGTATAAAAGGATAGAAATTATGCTAGAACTTATTGAAACACTGGTTAGGCCGCAGCTGGAATATTGTGTTCTATTCCGGGCAACATACTTTAGGAAGGATCTCAAGGCCTTAGAGAAGGTGCAGTAGAGATTTAGTATAATGGTGCCCGGGACGAGGGACTTCAGTAATGTGGAGAGACTGGAGAAGCATAACTCCTTACACACTAATTCACACTCACCATTACTCAAAACAACTTCAATCAGATGAATTTTTATATGTGATAGACTCATGTCCGAAATTTGAGAGGCTCACATTTTTTATAAGAATTTTACAGTGGCCACACTAAAGGTCTGGCTTCCATAACTTGATAGGCTCAACAACCTCAATTTTAATTCAGCAATATCAAAATTAAACAAGACAGAATAGATTAAATTATCAATATAGCACACGCTTATTAAAACCCAACAAATTACTTCATCTTTCGTTTTGTCCTTCTTTAGCTGAGAAAATACAGGAGATAACTGCTTTAGCAGCTATACAATATCTGTCTTACATTACACAGAAGAGGAAAATACATAACATGCATTAAAAAGGGTCCATTGCCGACAACAGCGAAAAGAAAGCACTCACAATGAGGACACGCTTTTTAAAGAGACAGCATACTGAAAAGAAAAGAACACATTCCGTAGCTTGTGATCCTCTCTTCCTTTCTCCTTCTTGATTGCATCATAGAATCTTATTCTGTACTGACTCAAAGCGGGTTGAATTCGATAACTCCAGGAATTCAAGGCACACATGAATGTTACGATTCATACTGCTTGTTCATTTACCTGATTTTGTCCAGCAGCCAGGCCGAACTGCACTGTTGAATGGCTTCTCACCAGCAAGAAGGCGGGGGGGGGGGGGGTATGCTCAGGTATTGCGTGAGTGGCTCGCACCTCTTAAAGGCAGCCTGCAACTCTGAAAGGCAGCCCACACCTCTTACGTGCTAAATATAACATACGGGTTCACACAGAGTCTGAATAGAGTTCTGATCCCACCTAATACTGCACTATTTGTTACTCTAGTTCTATCTGCCTCTCCCAAGCCCTTGTGCACCTTGTTTCTCCTTTCTAATGCTAATCCCTGGTGCCCACCAACCTACCAAATTAGTTTAACCGCCCACTCTCCCCCGCAGCACTATTGAACCTCCGCGCGAGTACATTGGTCCCAGCTCTGTTGACGTGCAAAAGTCTGTCTTGAACTGATCCCTCCTGCCCCAGAACTGGGCCCAACGCACCAAGAATCTGAAGCCCTCCCTTTTGCATCATATCTCCAGCCACACATTAACCTGCCTTATCTTCCTATTTCTGTACTGACTGGCGCATGGGACTGGGAGTAATCCAAAGATTACTACCTTTGAGGTCCTGTTTTTTAGCTTCCTCTCTAGCTCCTGAAACTCTAGCCACAGGACCTCATCCCTTTTCTTTCCTATGTCTTTGGTAGCCAGATGGACCACGACTTCTGGCTGTTCGCCTTCCCCCCGCAGAATGTTCTGTACCCTCTCTATGATGTCCTTTACACTAGCACCAGGGAGGCAACACAACATGCAGGACTCAAGTCGACGATCACAGAAACGCCTATCTCTCCCCCTGACTATCGAATCCCCGAAAACTACTACATTTCTACACTTCACTGTGACCCTCTGCAGTCCTTTGCCCATGGTCCCATACTCAGGATTTGACTCCTCCGAGGTGTCGTCACCCTCACTGGTATTCAATGCTGAAAACCGGTTTGAAAGTGCCACACACCTGGAAGATTCCTACACTGCCTGCCTCTTCCTATCCTTTCGGATGGCCACCCACTTGCTATCCTGAACTCTCTGTGGCTGCGGGGTAACCACCTCCTGGAACGTACGATCCAGGAAACCTTCAACCTCCCTTATGCTCTGCAGTGACTTCAGCTGCCCTTCCAGCTCACAAACCCTCAGCTTGAGCTCGAGCAACTGAAGGCATTTCCTGTACATGTGGCCTTCCAGGACACATAAACCATCCTGTAGTTCCCACATGGCGGAAGAATTGCAGGCAATGGGTCTCAGCTGCCCGTCCATTATGTTTAGAAACCTTTTATTTTTCTAAACTCCCTTAAGATGCTCTTATTATTGATTTACTTATTGTTACTTAACCCGATTAACCTACCCTTTTAGTCCGGTTCTATCAGAGCACTTCCTTTCTGTGCACTGTCCTTCTCCAACTACATCTGATTCTCCCCTCACCAAATTCTCAACCACCCACTGTGCAATCCACTCCGTTCACTCTGTGCTTCAGCAGATACCGTCTACTTTATACACCTTTTAAGGACAGCAGTTACAACTGCTCGATCAACCTCCAGCACACAGTAATTACTCTCTATTCAGACAAACACTTACAGCTGATTAACTATTTACTGCCACTGACTTGCAGATTCTGTTAACTGCTATCTAATTTGCACATTTTCCATAACAGTAGAACTTTGCATAATATCCTATTCTTTACAACCTTTGACTCATTGTGAACAATGCCACAAGAGATTCACTAGTTATGTATAAAACAAATCTAACAGCTTTGCATAGGTCACGTCTCCTTCATCCATTATAAATATATCACTGTACATGATTAATAGAAACAGCCAAAATAAACTTGTCACACTGCAGGTACACCATGTCACCAGTGAAGTCTCTACTGCGCCAGGACAAGCAAGAAAGTGTAATTAGAGATTGACAAGTTTAACTTGGCAGTTTACATTATAAATCTGGGTACAAGAATTACTATGGAAAATGCAGAAAAAATAAGACGTGATATATGACTTTAAAACGTGATTGAATATCTATGTGCACATTCTGGTCCAATTATAAGCTGCCGATTAAATCGTTTTAATTGAAGACAACACATGGCCTTGAATCTCTGTCTGCAAAGCCACGGGCAGTTAATTAGTAATATATGAACAATCTTACATCTACACATATTTCAAATATAAATTCCGCTCATAAGAACATAGGAATATAAGAAATAGGAGCTGGAGTCGGCCATACAGCCGCTCGAGACTGCTCCACCATTCAATAAGATCAAGGCTGATCTTCGACATCAATTCCACTTTCCCACCCGATCCCCAAATCCCTTGATTCCCCGAGAGTCCAAAAATCTATCGATCTCAGTCTTGAATATAGTCAACGACTGAGCATCTGCAGCTCTCTGGGGTGGAGAATGCCAAAGATTCACAACCCTCTGAGTAAAGAAATTCCTCCTCATCTCAGTCCTAAATGGCTAACCTCTTATCCTAAGACTATGGCCCCTAGTTCCAGACTTTCCACTCAGAGGAAACAGCCTCTCACCATCGACCATGTCAAGCCCTCTCAGAATCGTATATGTTTCAATGAAAATAGCTCTCATTCTTCCAAATTCCATAGAGTATCGGCCCATTTCACTCTATTTCTCCTCATAGGACAACACTCCCATTCCAGGAATTAATCTAGTGAACCTTTGTTGCACCTCCTTTAAGGCAAGTAAATCCTTCCGTAAGTAAGAGGACCAAAACTTTACAAAGTACACCAGGTGTGGTCTCACCAAAGCCCTGTACAATTGTGACAAGACTTCCTTATTCTTGTACTCCAACCCCCTTGCAATAAAGGCCAATGTACCATGTTCCTCCCTGATTGCTTGCTATACTTTCATGTTAACTTTCTGTGTTTCGTGAACAAGAATATCCGAATCATAGAATCATAGATCATAGAATGTTATGGCACAGAAGGAGGCCATTCGGCCCATCGTGTCCGTGCCAGCCGGAAAAGAGCAGTCCAGTTTAATCCCACTTTCCAGGGCTTGGTCCGTAGCCCTATAGATTACTGCATTTTATGTGCACATCCAGGTATTTTTGAATGAGTTGAGGGTTTCTGCCTCTACCACCCCTTCAGCCAGTGAGTTTCAGACCCCCACCACCCTCTGGGTGAAGAAAAGTCTCCTCAGCTCCCATCTAATCCTTCGACCAAATACTTTGAATCTATGCCCCAGGTCGCTGATCCCTCTGCTAAGGGAAATAGGTCCTTCCTATCCACTCTATCATAGAATCATCGAAAGGTTACAGCACGGAAGGAGGCCCATCAGCCCATCAAGTCCGCCCCGGCTCTATGCTGGAGCAATCCAGCTAGTCCCACTCCCCTGCACTTTCCCTGTAGCCCTGCAATATTTTTCTTTTCAACTTCTTATCCAGTTCCCATTTGACGGCCATGATTGAATCTGCTTCCACCACCCCCTAGGTTAGTGCATTCCAGATCCTAACCACTCGCTGTGTAATAAAGTTTTTCTTCATTTCACCTTTGTTGTTTTTCTGTGCCAGTAACCTTAAATCTATGTTCTCTGGTCCTTGACCCTTCCGGCAATGGGAACAGTTTCTCTCTGTCTACTCTGTCTAGACACTTCATGATTTTGAATGCCTCTATCAAATCTCCTCGCAACCGTCTCTGTTCCAAGGAGAACAACCCCAGCTTCTCCAGTCTATCCACCTAACTAAAGTCCCTCATCCCTGGAATCATTCTAGTAAATCTCTTCTGCACTACTTCTAAGGCCTTCATATCTTTCCTAAGGTGCCCAGAACTGGACACAATACTTCAGTTGTGGCAGAACCAATGCTTTATAAAGGTGCATCGTGACTTCCATACTTTTGTGCTCTATGCCTCTATTTATAAAGCTCAGGATCCCGTATACTTTTTCAACCTGCCCTGCCATCTTCAACGATATGTGCACATATACCCACAGATCTCTCTGTTTCTGTACCCCTTTTACAGTCGTGCACTGTAGTTTATATTGTCTCTCCTCATTCTTCCTACCGGAGTATATCAATTTGCATTTTCCTACATTAAATTTCAGCTGTCATGTGTCCACCCATGCCACCAGCCTGTCTATATCCTTTTGAAGTCTATCATTATTAAAATCCTCCTCACTGTTTACTACCCTTCCAAATTTTGTGTCATCTGCACATTTTGAAGTTGTGCCCAGTACACCCAAGTCCAAGTCATTAACATATATCAAGAAAAGCAGTGGTCCCAGCACTGACATCAGGGATCACCATTCTACACCACAACTCTCTGTTTCCCGAGCCATCTCCTCCTTAAAGGCTGCCCACTGTTCAATTACAGTTTTGCCTGCCAATCTTTGATTCCAAATTACCCGAGCACTATCTGTTCTCATGCCATTGAGATTGGCCCTTCTCCAATTGAGTATTTTTTACTTTAGACTGGTCTGTGAGCTTTTGCATAGCTATTCCAAACCTTATCATACTCGGATCGCTGCTCCCTGAATGCTCTCCCACTGACACTTGCTCCACTTGGCCCACCTCATTCCCCAGAACCAAGTCCAGCAATGCCTCCTTCCTAATTGGGCCAGAAACGTATGGGTTAAGAATGTTATCCTGAACACATTTCAAAAATTCCTCCCCCTCTGTGCCCTTATATTATTATTGTTATCCCAGTCTATGTTAGGATAGTTGAAGTCCCCAGTTAGCACTACTCCAGAGCTATTGCACCTCTCTGTAATTTCCCTGCAAATTTGCTCCTCTATATCCTTCCCACTAATTGGTGGCCTTTAGAATACACCCAGTAGTGCAATGGCCCCTCTTTTATTTTTTTAACTCTAACCAAATAGATTCTGTCCTTGACCCCTAAAAGACATCCTCTTTCTTCGGTACTGCAATATTCTCCTTAACCAATACTGCCACCTACCCGCCCCCCACCTCCTTTTTTCCTTCCTGATCTTTCCCGAACACTTTGTATCAATGAATATTTAGCACACAATCCTGTCCTTTTTTGAGCCAGGTCTCCATTATCGCCACGACATCGTATTCCCATGTGGCTATTTGCGTCTGGACCTCACCAAACTTGTTTACCACTCTTCGTGCGTTTACACACTTGCACTGCAAACCAATCATACCCTTTCCTTTACTCTCTCTTAGTCTGATCCCACCTAATTCTGTATTATTACTTGCTTTAATGCTATTCATCTCCCCCGATCCTTTGTGCCCATTGTTTCTCATTTCCATTGTACACACTGGTGCCCATCCCCCTGCAATACTAGTTTAAACACCCCCTCCCAAAGCACTTTCGAAACCTCCCCGCAAGGACATTGGTCCCAGCTCTATTGACGTGCAACCCATCCGTCCTGTACAGGTCCCACCTTCCCCAGAACAGGTCCCAATGCTCCAGCAATCTAAAGTCCTCCTTCCTGCACCATCTCTCCAGCCACGCATTCACCTGCTCTATCCTCCTATTTCTATGCTCAGTAACGTGTGGCACCGGGAGCAATCCGGAGTTTACTACTTTTGAGGTCTTGTTTCTTAATCTCTTTGCCATCAAAATTTTAGGAGCCTCAATTAAATCTCCCCTCAGCTTGCTTTGTTCCAAAGAAAACAACCCCAGGCTATCCAATCTTTTCTCATGAATAAATTCTCCAGCCCTGGCAACATCCTCGTAAATCTCCTCTGTACCCTTTCTGGTGCAATCACATATTTCCTGTAATGTGGTGCCCAGAACTGTATGCAGTACTCAAGCTGTGTGTAACCAATGTTTTATATGGCTCTAGCATAACCTCCTTGTGCTATACTCTATGCCTCGGATAATAAAGGAAAGTATCCCGTATGCCTTTTTAAACACCTTATCCACCCGTCCTGCTACCTTCAGGGATATGTGAACATGCACTCCAAGGTCCCTTTGTTCCTCGACACCTCTCAACATCCTTCCATTTATCCCTTGCCTTGTTTGCCCTCCCAAATGCATCACCTCACACTTCTTTGGATTGACTTCCACCAAATCTCTCTGAACACCTACTCTTACTAATTTCTCACCATTTAATAAATAATCTGTTTGTCTACTCTTCCTACCAAAGTGAATAACCTCACATTTCACATTATACTCCGTCTGCCACCTTCTTGCCGACTCACTTAAACTGTCTATATCCCTTTGCAGACTCTTTGTGTCACACAGCTTACTTTCCCACCTCGCTTTTTATGGTCAGCAAACGTAGATACATTACACTCGGTCCCTTCATCTCAGTCATTAATATAGATTGTAACTAGCTGAGGCTCAAGCACTGATCAGTGTGGCACCACCCTAATTACAGCCTGCCAACCAGAAAATGACTCGTTTATTCCTACTCTTTATTTTCTGTCCGTTAACCAATCATCTATCCATGCTAGTATATTACCACCAACTCCATAAGCCCATATCTTATGTCACAACCTTTTGTGTGGCAACTTATCGAATGCATTTGAAAATCCAAATATACTACATCCACTGGCTCCCCGTTATCTACCCTGCTAGTTACATCCTCAAAAAATTCCAATAGATTTGTCAAATACGATTTCCATTTCATAAAATCATGTTGACTCTGCCGAATCATATTATGATTTTCTAAGTGCCCCGTTACTTTGTCCTTAATAGTGGATTCCAGCATTTTCCCGACAACTGATGTCAAGCCAAATGGCCTGTAGTTGCTTGTTTTCGCTCCCTCTTTTCTTGAATAGCGGTGTTACATTTGATACACACCAAGCTATTGGGACCCTTCTCGAAAATAGGCAATTTTGAAAGATCACAACCAATGCATCCATTATTTCTGCAGCCACCTCTTTTAGAACTCTAGAACTTTAGGATTTCGGCCATCAGGTCCAGGGGATTCATTGGCTTTTAGTCCCATTAATTTCTCCAGTACCTTTTCTTTGCTAATATTAATTACGTTAAGTTCCTCATTCTTGTTAGACCCTTGGTTTCCCACTATTTCGAGCATTTTTTTGTGTTCTCTACTGTGAAGACAAATATAAAATACTTGTTTAACGTCTCTGCCATTTCCTTATTCCCCATTATAATTTTTCCTGTCTGTGCCTCTAAGGGACCAAGGTTTAACGTCGTTACTCCCTTCCTTTTTATATACTTGTAGAAATCTTACAATCTGGTCTTATAATTCTTTTTAGTTTACTCTCATTTTCTATTTTCTCCCACTTCATCAATTTTTTATCATCCTTTGCAGGTTTCTAAAACTTTCCTAATCCTTAGGCTTACTTCCCTTGTTCGCAACATTATAAGCCTCTTCTTTTAATCTAATACTATCCATAACTTCTTTAGTTAACCACGGATGGATCACTTTTCCAGTGGAGTTTGTATTCCTCAATGGAATATATATTTGTTGAGAATTATGATTTTTTTTTTAAATGTTCACCACTGCTTGTCCACCGGCATATCTTTTAACCTAATTTCCCAATCAACTTAGCTAACTCTCCTCTTATACCTATGTTACTGGCTTTGTTTATGCTCAAGACTCTAGTTTTGGACTTAAGTATGTAACGTCGAACTCAATGTGAAATTCTATCACATTATGATCACTCTTCCCCAGAGGATGCCTTACCATAAGATTATTTCTTCACTTTTATCACAGGAACTACCTAAGTAAAGTTATTATTCTGTAATGATATGCGCCCACGAGTACTGCACTGCCTCAGTTTTGCACCTCGCTGCTCCGCAGCCTGCACTTCAGCATAACTCCAATGCCCCGACTGCTCTGGTTTCTAATTTGTCATAAGTTTTGCTATTTAACTGTGAATAATTAGACAAAATAAAAGTTTATGTAAATAAGGACAGAATTTATGATTTCAATATGGAGATTGAATTAATTCTGCGTGACCTGGGTCATTTATTTCTCCACCATCAACCGCTCCTACACGGAAACACCACCTTGGTCTTGGCTCCCTGCCACGATCTGAAATGCTGAGAATTGCTCCTGACTCCATTCTCAGCGCGCCCGGACCACAACCGATCTGCGAGCTCTCCAGTGTTTCTTCACTCGTCCAGTTCATTTCCTCTGTTGCTATTTTTGATTCTTCTTCTGCGCTGGCCGAATCTGGCTCTGTTGGTGTAAAGAATTGGGCGCTGCAAAGTTTGAATTCTTCATTTGGGATCGACTACGAAGGAGCGGACTTTCGGCGTTGGGAACAGGCTGAAAATGTTTCGGCGTGGAATGCCCAGGGTGCAGAAGTGACCTCCCCACTTATTCCAGCGGTCCACTCACTCGGTCCAAGTATTTTCACGAAAATCGTTTCCGAGATGTTTGAAGTATTTATATTTTATCTTTTTTTTTGTTACACTAAAAGGACACTTATTTTCATTGTCTAATGATGGCCTCTCTGGGGGCTTTCATTCCCGGCGCGACACACCACTCTCGAACTCACAATTCCTCTAATTCCCACCTCTTATGCGACCCCTCCCTTTGTCCTACCATTGCTGACCATTCTTTCGGCCGTCAAGGCCCGATCTTCCACACTTTCCTCCCTAACATCGTCTCCTTTAAGAGACTCCTTAAATCCCATCTCTTTGACCAAGCTTTCGGCCGCACCTGGTATTGTTTCTTTCTTTAGTTCGACCTCTGTTTTTTCCTTCCGCTTTTGCGAAGCCCCATGAGACGTTTTCTTCAATCATAAAGGAGCTACAAAAATACAGATTCTTGTGGGTTTCTGGTTTTGATTGGCATCATTCGGTACTCTGCATACTTGAGCAAATCCATCAGGTAAGCTAAAGGGAGAGTGATTATTTGAATCAATCAGAAAAGTATTAGGTAATAATTTTGGGAGTAATGCACTTACCTACATTTTTAAAATGCATTGTTCATGGACATGTGAAATATGTGAGCCCTTTAGGATGGGGAAGCCTCCCTTGCACTTGACGCTCGAATGAGGAGAATATTACCGTTCCTTATTAACATATTTTGGCCATTGAGCTCTTGACCTGGACGCTTAATTGGCGCACGGCTCTTGTTTAACTATCTGACATATCCGCTATCAAATCAACTTGCACAGTTTAATCATTGCCGCCATTAATTTGCTCCAAACATTTTTGGCAGGACGCGCTGTTAACTGGAAATTGCATTTGCAAACACGCCCTGATCTCGGCAGCTGTCTAATAGGATCATCAAATCTCCATTTACTCACTGCTAAATAAGGTGATTACAATGTAAAAATGGACCTTCGGCCTTTCTCTACTGTAATTTAAAGAACAGATTAGAAACGATCTCTAAAATTTCCCAGTCTGTACAGATTTGATATTTTTACTTTATTGTGTGACGCGTGCAACCTAAGGGAGGTGTATTTGTCTCACGATATTCACTACAAGGAGCTTGGTCATTCCACATCTTAATCTCGGACAATCCAATACGATGCTACGATTGTTGGTAAATTCTCCATTTGAAATTCGGATATTATTTTTTCCTAATCCTGTGTTAACCGTGATATAGGCGATTGCAGTGGCTGCTTCGGAACAAAACGGTCAGCAAATCTCACTTCACAAATGAAACCTATTCTGAATCTGCAGACACAGGATGTCAAACGTCATTGCAACGCATTTCGGCTTAAATAATCAGCAGGCCCTTCTTACTGTGGCAACAGTCAGTGATCAGTTTAATCTTTTGCTCGGAATGTTGTCGAGTCTGATGTTTCTGTGCCTGTCTCTCCGGGGAATTAGTTACACAGGTACCTGTTATTCTCTATCCCATCTGTCTCAATAAATAAAACATCTGAAGGAGTTATCATATGAATTGAATTAGATTGATATCGTCCATCTATATTCTTCTTTCTCTAATTTATTTCCATGTACAAATATTTTCTAAAGTGTCTGGTTCCACATAGAATATAAATAACCAAATGTTTAAAATATTTTATAACAGCTGCTGCACGTATTTCTCAAACTCCCGAAAAGATGATTGCATTAAGGGGGACAGACATCACCTTCTACTGTGTAATCCCCCTCTCTCAGGACAACTCAGGGGTAGAAGTGCGTTGGTGGAAAGGGGGTGAGAACGAATATCTGCAAACAGGCGCCGATAACAGAAAACGATTTGGTGTCAAAAATAAAGGAGCCGGTTTCTTTGAGCTGCGGAACGTGACTTTCCAGGACTCTGGAATCTATCACTGCGCAGTGATCCGTCAGGGAAGAGTTAGTGAAAATGGAACGGGCTCAAATCTAATTGTGTGCGGTAAGTGACTGGGATGATCGGGAACTTCCAAATTTATCAGATGTAACAAGAGGTCATTTTGCGATTGTTTCATTGTAAATTTTTGACGTATAAAAAAGTTATTTTAATACATTTACATTCAAACTCAATGTTACTCCGATGTCTCTGTACACAGCTGCTAATTACACGGCATAATATGGCGCTTCATTTGCTGAGTGGTGTGAAATTCCATCAATATTAACCAGAGTAAGTAACATATTACTGGATTCATCTCAAAATGTAGTTTCTACATCAGACTTCTGAGGAGGGAAGGTGCGGAACAAATTCCAAATATATTGATGACTGACTGAAAATACTATATATTAATGCACCTCTCCCGCCATTTATACGGCTCTTACCTTGTTTTAGGTGCTCTGTTTGTCCCCGTCACTGTCGGAGAGGTTTAACGGTCTCTGCTGAAATTAATGCTCAGAAAATGACAGGCTGGTTCGATTGGTGGATTTCAAATCAGATGCAATTAACTCAACAATCGATGGATTCAATCAACAAACGGGACCACGAACCAAAATTTCGCCGCCTCTTTCGCCTCCAATAAATAAAATATTCCGCAGAGACTGAGCGGCTGAAACTTTCTGAGATTGAATGGAATGTAATTTCCTTCAGCCATTCCCATGCTCGGGCAGTGTGCACTGCCCGATAATCATTTGGTCCCTCCTTTTATTCTCGATAATGTACAGACTTTCCGTTTCTCTCTTGGGGAGACAGTCAGACAAGGCCAGAGTTACGAACAAACGGGGAATGACTGAGAATGGCATCAATCGCTCATATCTTACGTTTAATATCTCCCCAGTAACCTGATTTTCCCCATTGTCTGTTCGACAGCTGCCCCAACTCCACTGAAGATTGTCTCCAGGACACCCGAGTGCAAATCGTCTGCCTCTCTGACTCTTGTGTGTGAAACGGCTGAGTTTTACCCCGAGGACTTCACCCTCACTTGGTATAAAAATGGCGTCAAAACCACAACTGGGATAAATATCACTAAACGGCAGAACACCGAGGGTTTGTATGAAGTTTCCAGTTCTTTGGAAGAGACGCAGCTTAAGCGGAATGGATCTGTTTACATCTGTTTGGTAACTCATGTCACCCTCCAGGAACCCGCCATTGTAACTTACACTGTAAGCAATTCCAACCCAGGTAAGAGGCCAACAGGCCAAGAACTGAGGTCAGCTACTGTTAAATACTGAAAGGGTATTTCATAGAGTTTGTTCATATTGATAATCATAAGATAATTTGAATTAAATTCCCGGGAAATCGGACAGAAAATACATGTTTCAATGTAATATATTATTTACCCGAACCTGTTGTAAAAACGGAAGTAATATTGTCGCTCTCCACCCAGAAACTGCCAGTGAAACCTCGACAGCTTCCAAATTGTTAAAAAAAAAGTATAAGCAGGGATTTTATCTTTTGTATCCGATTATTTTATGTCTCTTGCGTATTACTAAACATTTAAATTTGTCCGCTTGTTAAAGTGTTTTTATTCTATCCCATTATATTCTTTCCTTACATGAGCTGCGGGACCAGGAGCTGCAGTTCGGTGTCTACCACCGAGCCTCTTCTGGTGCGGCTCCTGATTCCGAGCTCGGTTGGGCGATATTGTGAATGGGTTAGAAATCGACCTTGTGGATAGGCCGTAACCTGACCCCTCCATGATACAGAAGTTTGGAGCGGGATACCATTTCATTCCTTTCATTCAGGCCCTGCCCCAGATCTGTCTGTACTACAACCGGGTGCAAAGCATCGTTTTATTAACAACCATTTTTCTGTAATTAACAAATACTCGTGTACTTGTTTCCTTTCCTATTCAGTGACAGTCTTATTTCGGTAAATACACTGCAGGTAATTGAATTGGCATTTAAACTAATTGAAGCAACCAGCCTTTTTTCTCAGGCAATGGCGAGTCACATGTCACTGACTGGCCCTGATTTCAGCAAACAGCTTAAGACCAGAAGAAAAGTCAATTCGAAGAACAAGTCATTCGGTCCATCGTAACTTATTCCTCTAGAATTCTAACTCTCCCAAATCAATCTTCAGAACACCCTAAACTGATTCCCTCCGTCGCAGAATATTCCGGGCATGTGTCGCCATTTGTGACAAGGAGCTCCTTTTGATATCAGTTCTAAAAAGATAAATTAAGATTATTTTCAAATTCCCACGTTCTCGTGCTATAATGCGGAGTTACTGTAAATATGAACGGTAGTTCAACCAACAAATTATCCCAACGTCTCTATTTAGATAACGCCCGCCACAAATTAGAACTCTTTGTTCCTTTTAATCTTGCAGATCGTGACTGTAAATATCGTTACCTCTGGGGTGCTGGATGGGCGGTGGGTGGATTGGCGTTTCTCGTGCTCATGATCATCATTGGGACAAGATGCAATTTGAAGAATAAAGGTAAGTGTAACCTTAATCGTCTTATTTTCAGAAAAATCTTCAGAGGGATAGTAACAGCATCCTGGGCGGCACAGCAGGAGAAAAGTGCGAGTGTTATTTAAAGTGCAGGTGATATTATCTGATACCAAAGGAATAGAGACTACCGCTTGCTGCAAATGGCACTAAATTCAGCATCTTACAATGCAAGAATTCTCACAGAATCATATTATAAAGGATCTGATTATCTGGATATTAATAATGGATATTAATATCCACTTTGTGGCAGATAAGTGAAATCGGATCGATTGTTTCATCAATTTGCGGGTCCCTGACTATTTTGGGTAAAGTGGTGTCAGTGTCCAGTCGGTGTCGATGTGCACGACTGCTGATGGCTTCAGGGACTCGGATTTACAATACAATACAATACGGAAAATGTGATATCACAAAATAACTGCGACGAGGAAGACCATTCGGTCGATCTTAATTGGTCCGCCCAGATGAAAATGTTCCCCCAATGTAGAATCCAGCTGTTTGTTAAAGGATCCTGGGACTTTTGCCTCCTTTGCCGTACCTGAAAGTTTATTCCACATGTTGATCGTTGAGAAGGAGAAATTCCTGACATCATTCTTAAAATTATCTTTTACTACTTTTGTCCCCCAGGACAGCACCCACAGTTAAATATTTAGTACTATATGGGTACGGTAGTGTAGTGCTTATGGTACTGAACTTTTAATCCTGAGGCCTGGATTTATAATCCAGAGAAGGTGATTCAAACAGCGCCATGGCATTTTGAGAACTTGAAACCAGTTTTTAAAATTTGGAAATAAAAAGCTGGTTTCCGTGAAAAAGCAAGTGACCGTGAAGCTGCCGGATTGTCATAAAAAGCCAAGTAATTCATTAATGTCCTTTGGGGATGGAAACCTGCCGTCCTTACTCGGTCTGGCCTATATGAGACTCCAGTCCCACACCAATGTGGTTAACTCTTAACTGTTCTCTGAAGTGGTCTAGTAAGCTAATCAGTTGTCTCTAACTCAAGACAACTAAAGATGGAGAATAAATGCTGCCCTTGTTGGCCACACCACATCCTGAGAATGAATAAAGCAAAAATGTGGGTTAACTTTATGCGCTCAACATTCTTATATATTTCCATAAGATCACTGCTCAGACGCCTAATTTCCAGGCTAAAAGATTAAGTTTATTCGGGGTTTCTTCATAACTCAGTTCACTGACACTGGGAAACCAGCCTGGTGGCTCTTCTCTGCACCGCCGCTAGCGCTAACGCTTGTTCATCAGTGACCAAAACTATTCTCAGTATTCAATGGACCATGTGACCAGAGCACTGATGCCAGCTTTTTCTTTCCAAATTTCAAATACTGGTTTCAAGATCTCAAAATGCCATGGCGGTGTTTGAATCACCTTCTCTGGATCATAAATCCAGGCCTCTCGCTTAAAAGTTCAGTAACATAAGCACGACACTACCGTACCCTTATATTGCTATATATTTAACTGTGGGGACTGAACTAGGGGACACTGGTAAAAAGTAGCAAATGATAATGTTAAGAATGATGTCAGGAATTTCTTCTTCACAACGATCAACATGTGGAATAGATTCCCAATAACAGCAAAGGAGACAAATGTCCTAGGAACCTTTAACAAACAACTGGATTCTACTTCGGGGAGCATTTTCATCAGGGTGGATGAATTAAATTCTACTGTTTTGCCTATGTAGTTCAACGTCGTATTGGCTTTGTCCACTGCTGCTCTGCTTGGATGGACATGTGTTTAGCGTCCAGTCTACTAAGACTCCTAAATCTCTTTTAGTTCCATCCTTAGCTATTTCAATGCAATCCATGGAATACATGGATAGTTTAATTTTCCTTCCCATCAGTCGTAATCTACTCTTCTCTGCATTGAATTTCATCTGCCATTGCTCTTCCCACCAATATATCTAAATTCATGTTAAGCTTAACATTGTTTCTAAAAATACTTTTGAAAGCATAAACATGGAAACTGAATAAACATTTTAATCATTGAATGTAATCAAATATCATTCATTCCCAGGTAAACAGGAAAGTGTAACAACACCGCACCGCAATGAAGAGCTGGTAGGTTCATAACATTCATCCAGGAAGAGGGTTCGAATTTAAATAAATATTATTATGATGGAGATATTTCATCAAAAGTATTTGTCCCTCTTTGATGCGTCATTCAAATCGTGTTTTGAGAATTATTTGGCACTTGTTGCGATGCTGGTGTAACTGGTTAAACAAAGGATAAAAACAAGGTATGATGGTAGCTTTATTCAACATATACATAGGTAATAATTACTGGTAAATCCATCTAATCGTTGCTTTTGGAATCTGATATTACACGTCTAAGATTCTAAAATTATCTCTTGTTTAATCATATCTGTAACACTGCATGGTAGTGAAAATTGACAGGTTGGAATGTGAGTTACAGTGGACACACGATTTACCGGCCTTAATATTCGTACATTTTAAAATATATTCACTGTGGTTTTATTTGAAGTCCCGATCATTCTGTGCAATATTCCATCAGCAGTCTGTAAACTGGCGAAGGCAATGAACTAGCCACATAACAAGACAATTTCCTTCTGGCCCATGCAGGCAGCAGAGAATGAGATAGCGCCTTATGCTGCATCAGATATGAGCAAAGCCAAGAGAACCCCAGGACGTAAACGTGAAGAGCGAGGGCAGTACACGCTGAGGTAGGGCCGAGAAGCAGATAAGGGAAAATAGATCACCACCGTGGCACTAACATTCATGTAATAGCGGAGTATTTTGGATTGTGCTGACTTTAACCGTGTATTGTATCTAAAGCTATTTGTGAGTTATTCTGATGACTACTTTGAGCAGCAGTCCACAAACTGGTAAAAAGACCAATCAGCAATACTTCCAAACATTGGCTTTTCAGGTAAAACAAGGAAGAGCCCGTGACAAGCTGACGAACGCGACTCCAGAATTTTCTGGCTCCGGGAAAGCGAGGAAATCTAAAAATAACCGGCAAAGCACAGAATATGCCGAGCTTCAGGGGAAAAAACAAAGAGTAACAGAGGTCGTCTTCACAGAAGCAAGAACCACATAGTGCTGCAATCCTAGGCACATAAATCAGTTTACTGGTGTATATTAATTTACCCCGCAGCTATATCAACTCCATTGATATCAATGAAAAAGAAAATCTGTCGGTTTCTATATAAGGCCGGAGATCCGATGCAGCAGTTTACCGCCTAAGCAGTGTCAGTGTGAATTGTCCCCATGTGAATGTTTATCCATGTTATCCAATCACCATGTATCCGAGATGTAACACATTCCAGTATCGTGGTATATAATACACCTGTATATTTGGTTCCATTATTTGGGGATTATTAGTCAGCAATATAGTTACTTGTAATAAAAACATTTTCAAGTTAAATCTGTATTATTTAATGTATGACGTATCTATACTATTTCAATTATAATGATAGGCTAACTCTCATGCTGTAGATACTTACATCGCGTCTATGTATTCAATACAAATGGATGTTTTACGTTCTCCTTGTTAAAAAATCAACCATGATACATAAGTAATACATATGTCTGGGAACAAAACGGCACGCAACTGAGTTTTGACTTTACGCTTTGTGTCACTGTATTCCGGCTTCTAGCCCAGCCGATCCTCCTGGAGCGGAGAGCAGGATGTTTCAATCCATGGACTGGTCCATAAACTCTCTGAACTCAGATTCTGCATGACGGTACAAGAGACACAGTTGCCCGAACTCTGGGATGGGTATCGATTCTTTTCAGAAACGTTATACCAAGACAATCCACAGTCACCTTAGAGGGAACAGCCCTGATTATCCTCATTAAGTTCAATTTTCAGAAGGAGATTGATGTTTGGGAGAGAGTTCTGAAACGAGCAATATAAATTATTCCGGGATTTACAATTTAACTTATGAGAAAACATATACTAATCTAAATGAATTTTCGTTGAATAAACCATGATCTAGGCATTTAAAATATTGCGAGGCCTGGGCAATGGAAATACAAACTGGAGAGTTGATTTAGATATTTAACATGCAATAGAGGTTCAACTTTAAGAAGCCTCAATGAAGAAGGGAATAGAACGACATACACTCATTCCTTATAGAGTGGTTCCCTTGTCAGGAAAGAGATAACTCGTGGTTTAAAATGTTAAATTAAGACCTATTTGGGAAGTAGCTGAACTAAATTACAGGGTTCGAACATTGTGCAACTGTTACTGGAAGTACGGTAGCCCGGCTGTTCCAGTGACAAAGTCTTTGACTCCAAATTTAAAGACAATACAAGAGGAAGTGAATGAGTTGCCTCTTGCTTCGTGCAACTATCATGGTTGGGTGACTGTGTGCGTTATCAAGCAGGAGGATAGGACCAATAGCAAGGGGTTTGGAATCCTCGAATGTAATAACATAGCAACCGGACATTCGGCTCATAGAGTCTGCAACCTTGTTTTTCTCCACATATACCACTTAGTTAATTCTCTTCTTCGATCTCCACAATGTTCAATATTCCTCTTTTTCATTCAGCTGCTTCCCATTGAAAAGGGTTTTTGCTTCAATAACGGAATGCAGCAGTGAATTCCAAATTTTCATATTCTAACCATGGTATATGTAAGAAGGATTTTATATCGCTATTATTACTGTCCACGCGCCAGTGGTAATAATTTATCAGTATAACCTTATTACAATCCTTCACAACCTTGAAAAACTTTGCATGCTCACCCCTTAATCTTCTCAGCTCCAATCATGAAAGCCCCAGCTTCTCCTCAAATTTCTCCTTAACTTTAACCCCACATCCTTGGTAACATAGTCGTTAATCTATGCTGGACGCCTTCAATTGTTTTTCTATCTTTCTTGTAATAGGGTATTCATTCCTGCACACAACACTCAATTACAGTCTCGCTAAAGTCAAGTACAACATTACCTCTCTGTTTTTCTATTTTATGCCTCTACGGCTTTTTGTGGCCGAAATTCCGTGAATGCCACCATTAATAACTTGCGTATTTGCACATCAAGATCACTACTCCTCTGCATCTTTTCAAATTCAACCATTTAAGGATTGTTTCGTTTTTCTGTTTTATATCCAAACATGAATTACTTCAAATTGTTCTGCCTTCTACATCTGCTACCTAACTGTCCATCCAGCGATGTCTATCAATATCCCCCTGCAGGATTTCAAAAGCTCCATCCTAATTCTCCATTCTCCCCTACACATTAGATGTCATTTTCAAATTTGGATGTTAATCCCTCAATTCCCATGAACCGATAATTTATGTGTGCAGTAAATAAAAGCTGCATCAACTCAGGTGGCTGTGAAACACCAGTCATCAAATACTTCCATTCCAAGAAGCTGCATTTTATCCCTATACTTTGTTTGCTAGCTTCCAACCATCGCTCTATCCTTGTGGCTAGATTCGTCTTACTCCATGTGGTGAGGGTTTCTTTTGTGATACCTTTTGTGATACCTTATCAAATGCATTTCGAAAGTCCATGTAAATCACATCCACAACCTTTCCTTTGTCTTTTCCCTCTGTTATTTCTTCAAGGGAAGCCAAGCACGCTCTGCTATTTAGAAATCGGTGCTGGCTGGCCTTGATGAGCTCTTGTTTTTACAAGTGCCTGGCAGTTTTCTCTAGATTGACACAGGGCACAGTAAATGTAAGTAAATGTTCAACAACTAGGATTACGTTTCAAATTAATTTCACATTCGATTTTCTCATCTAATAACTGCAAAATGTTTGAAGAATAATGTTTCAAAATTCTTTTGCCAACTAGTTAACCAATTGTGATACATTCGTGAAAAGTCAACGAGTGGGCGCTGAAAGGATGGAAACGATTAGTTGAAGATTTCGCCTTGTGTTTTTTGCTTTTCCAACAAGCGTTGCTAAATATCGACACCCGCGCGTGGGTTTCTAAAGCTAAGTAAAGCCATGGCTCATTTGCTCATCTCCGCTGTCGCAGTTCAAGTTTTAAATTTAGCTGTTAATTGCAAAACTCTGAAAACTTATCGAATGTTGCACAGCAGCAGTTATTACGCCTCGTGGTTCAGTGTAATTGCATCAACGGCCAAAGCTCACATTTATTCATCTACACGCGCGCTTCAGTACATTAAAACTGGCTAAACCACTGACACTTGGCTTAATTTAATGTACTGCAATACTGTAATATTGATCACACTTGCTTCCAACTTGTAAGTTGTGGACAGCTGTCTAAAATGTCAAAAGTATTTGTTTAACGTGAAGCATATTTTATTCAATCGCCTTTTAATTGTAACAATTTTAAGAGGAGAGCCATTATTTAAAATTGTCTCTTGTCATGGTGTGTTACACATTAGGAATGCATGTGGTCGGCGACCAAGGAGTGTATTGTGCATAGAACATCTTATGGGATATCGTGTCGTTCAACTTCATCCACGTCGAAAGCTTGACATAGGGTAGAAGGTAATTGTAATGTCACGGTAGGGGAAGTTTCATATATAATCCGTGCTCCCAGTATGCCTTCAAGCAGCACTGTAACAATATATAAATAGTGACCGAAGATAGCAGTCAGGTATAGGTATTTCCCTTAATAACACGAAAGGCTTAACCGACAGATTAGAAGAATGCGCTTCCCCTTTAAGAACACGCTGCGTTTGATTATGTTCAAAACGGTTGAAAAGTTACGGAACACAAATAGAAACAAGTATACAGACCAACATGCAGGCACGTGTGATTACGTGCACGTACTCACACACACACACACCAAATTTATACTTTCTGTGCATACCCAGTGGAAAAATTCCAACCTTGAGTATTAAAATGGATATATAATAAAAATCAAATATCAATAAGAACGGACAATCGTTTTGGCAGACTCAAAGGGGATAAAATCCAATTATTTCGCTATCTCTATCTTAACCCAGCACCAACACGTTGTAATTTCTCACCCAAGCTAATCAGAAGTGTATTTATTTCACCGATTCTGTAGTCACGGCGCTTGGTGCATTTTACAAGTCTGAGTCAGAACAAGCTGGGCTTTCAGTTATATGCTGTCCATGATTTCTAGACCTAAGAATCAGCACTCTGATTCCACACAAATGGCCGGCTGCCCCGCTGCAGTTGATAACGTCGTCCCAGCTGATCGACCTGAACTGCTTGTAGCGACTCCATTGGATATATTATTGTATATCGATATCACGTCATTTTCTTTTAGCACAGAGCTTGCTGAGTACAAGAGTTGGGTGAATCTGCTGAACGGAGTGAATTGCAAACAGAGTGAGCACTTTAAAAGCGGAAATTTGGTGAGAGTAGAAATTAATAAGAGGGGGTAGGAGGACCTAAATAATTTGTACCAAGGGAGAAAAGTAAATAAGCAAATATATCAATAAATAATCAGAAATTAATTCGAATTAAGGGGATAAAATTAGAATTAACTAAATAGAGGATACCAACTTTAAAGGGATCTGAATTGCATTAATGAAAATCTGATATACATGAAAATAATAAATAGGATTTAAGTGGCTATTAACTAAAACATATATGCAACATGTGGCATACATATAAAACATAAGTAGATCGACTTTTAATTAAAATGGTTCGTCAGCAGAGACGCATTGCCTGCAATTCCTATGTTCTGCATAATTAAATGTGCAAGTGTCTCCAGCTGCTCGAACTCAAGCTCAGGGTTTCTGAGCATGAGGAGATCATGGAGTCACTGCAAGGCAAACGGGATGGTGAGAATTTCCTGGATCGCATGTTCCAGGAGGTGGTCACTCCGCAGCCACAGAGAGGATGATAGTAAGTCGGTGGTAATTCGGCGGGGTGGGAAGAGTTAGGCAGTGCAGGAATTCTCCAGGATTGTGGCACTCTCTAACCAGTTTTCAGTACTGAATACTGGTGAGGGTGACAACACCTCGGGGGAGTGCAGTCCAGAGCACATCCACGTTACCGTCGGCATATGACTGCACGGGGTAGTTGCGGGGGGGGGGGGGGGCTGCACTGCATGTGTAGTAATGCAGTTGATACAGGGGATTCGATAGTCGGGGGGATAGACAGGCGTTTCAGCAACCGCCGACGTGAGTCTTGCATGGTGTGTTGCCTCCAGGGTGCCAGGGCAAAGGACATCACCGAACAAGTGCAGAACATTTTGCGTGGAAAAGGGGGACAGCTCGAATCCGTGGTCAATTTTGAATCCATGACATTGATAGGAAAAGGGCTGAGGACCTGTGGACAGAGTTTCAGAAGCATGGATGAAAATAAAAGAGCAAGACTCAAAGGTAGTAATCTCTGGATTACTCCCAGTATCACGTGCCAGTGACTATGGGACCAGTAAGATAACACAGGATAACGCGTGGCTGGAGAAATGGTGTAGGAGGCAGGACTTCAGATTCCTGGGGCACTCGGACCAGTTCTGGGGCAGGAGGGACCTGTACAACAGATTGGACCTCAACAGGGTTGGGCTCAATGTCCTTGTGGAGAGTTTAACTGGTGCTGTGGGGGATGGTGTAAACTAATTTGGCAGTTGGAAGGGCACCAGAATGAAGCATTAGAGAGGAGAAACAATGTGCACCGAGGACTGGGAGAGGCAAACTGCATTAGAATAAAGAATAGTTTCGAAATAGGAGGGATCAGACAGGGGTGAATGCGTGGTAGTCTAAGCTGGGCCTGGAATGCATGTGTGTAAATGCACGGAGCGTAGCAAATAAGGTTGGTGAGTTTCAGGCACAAGTAGCTGCATGAGATCATGATATAGCAGCAATAACGGACACTTAGCTCAAACAAGGGGAGGAATTTGCACTTAATATTCCTGGCTACACGCTATTTAGGAAAGATAGGGAAAGATAAAAATGAGGGATGGCAGCATTGCTCAAAGATACTGCTCCAGCACTAGAAGAGGATGATGTACATGAAGGTTCAAAGACGGAATATATTTGGACAGAATTAAGGAACAATAGAAGAATTATTATGCTGCTGGATGTATACTATAGGCCTCCAAAATAGTGGGAAGGAGATAGAGGAGCACATTGGCAGCAAACTTGCAGAAAGATGCAAGAAGTATAGAGTAGTGATAATGGGGGACTTCAATTATCCGAATATAGACTGGGAAAATAGCATTGCAAAGGGCAAAGAAGGGAAGGAATTCTTGAAATGTGTGCAAGAGAACTTCCAATGAGGAAGGAATCAGTGCCGGATCTGCACTGGGGAATGAAGTGGGGCTAGTGGAGCATGTTTCAATGGGGCAGCCTTGGGAAACAATGATCAAAACATCATTAGATTTAGAATAGTTATGGAAAAGGACAAAGAAAGATCAAAGATGAAAATACTCAACTGGAGGAGAGTTAATTTCAGTGAGTTGAAAAGGGATCTGGCCCAGGTGGATTGGAATCAAAGATTGGCAGGTAAAACATTAAATGAGCAATGGAAGGCATTCAAAGGGGATATGGTTCGGGTACAGACTAGAAACATTCCCACGAGCGGGAAGGAAGGGCAGGCAAAGCAAGAGCTCCCTGGAAAATGAAAGATATAGAGATTAAAATGAAACAGGAAAAGGAGGCTTATGATAAATGTTAGTTTCATAATTCAGTAATGAATCAAGCTGAATACAAAAAGTACAGAGGAGAACTGAAAAGGAAATACGAGGGGTAAAGAGCGTTTATGAGAATAGAATAGCAGCTAGCATAAAAGGGAACACAAAAGTCTTTTATAAATGTATAAATAGTAAAGTAATAATCAAAGGAAGAGTTCGGCCAATTAGGAACCAAAAAGGCGATATTCTTGTGGACGCAGAGGGCATGGCTGAGGTATGAACTGAGTACTTTGCATCTGTATTCACTAATGAAGAGGATGCTGCCATTGTCAGTAAAGGAGGAGGGAGGAGAGACAGTGGATGAGATAAAAATGGACGAAAAGGAAGTACGTAATAGGTTGGCAGCGTTCAACGTAGAGAAGTCACCTGGTCCAGAGGGGATGCATCCTAGGTTGCTGAGGGAAGTAAGGGTGGAAATTGTAATGGCTCTGGCCAGAATCTTCCAATCATCCTTAGATATGGGAGTCGTGCCAGAGGATTGGAGGATTGGAAATGATACACCCCTGTTCAAAACAGGGGAGAAGAATAAACCCGGCAACTCCAGGCCAATCACTCTAACGTCAGTGGTGGGGAAACTTCTAGAGACAAATATTCGGGACAAAATTAATTGGCACTTGGAAGAATATAGTCAATAAATGAAAGCCAGCATGGATTTGTTAAAGACACATCGTGTTTGACTAACTTGACTGAGTTCTTTGATGAAGTAATGGAGAAGGTTGATGTGGGTAGTGCAGCTGATGTTGTGTATATGGACTTTCAAAAGGTATTTGATAAAGTGCCACTTATTAGACTTGTTAGCAGGATTGAAGCACATGGGATTAGAGGGGCAGTAGCTGCGAGGATACGCAATTGGCTAAGGGACTGAAAGCAGAGTAGTGGTGAGCGGCTATTTTTCAGACTGGAGGGAAATGTGCAGTGATGTACCCCAAGGGTCGCTGTTGGGTCCACTGCTCTTTTTGAAATATGTTAATGACCTGGACTTAGGTAAACAGGGCATAATTTCAAAGTTTGCAGATGACAATAAACTTGGAACTGTAGTAAACAGTGAGGACGATAGTAAAGGACTCCAGAAGGACAAGGCAGACTGATGTAATGGGCAGACACATGACAGATGATATTTAACGCAGTGAAATCGTTCATTTTGGGAGGAAGAAAGAGGAGAAGCATTATTACCGAAATGGTACAATTTTAAAGGGGGTGCAGCAACAGAGAGACCTGGGGTTGTACGCACACAAATCTTTGCAGGTGGCAGGAGGCTGTTAAAAAGGCATACGGGATCTTTGGCTTTCTAAATAGAGGCATAGAATATAAAAGCAAGAAAGTTATGCTAAACCTTTACTAAACAATGGTTAGGCCCCAGCTGGAGCATTATGGCCAATTCTGGGCACCACAATTTAGAAAGGTTGTCAAGGCTCTCGAGAGGGTGCAGATGAGACTTACTAGAATGGTACCAGGGATTAAAGACTTCAGTTATTGGACAGATTAGAGAAATTGTTGTTATTCTCCTTAGAACATGGAAGGTTACGGGGAGATTTGATAGAGGTGTTAAAAATCATGAAGGGTTTTCATAGAGTAAATAAGGAGAAATTGTTTCCAGTGGCAGAAGGGCCGATAACCAGAGGATACATATTAAAGATAATTCACAAAAGAACCAGAGGCGACATGAGGGGAAAATATTTATGGAGCGATATGTTATGATCTGGAATGCACTGCCTGAAAGGGTGGTGGAAGGAAATTCAAGAATAACTTTCCAAAGGAAATTCTGTACATACTTGAAGGGAGAAATTTGCTGGGCAATGAGGACAGAGCAGAGGAATGGGACTAATTGGATAGCTCTTTAAAAGAGCCGGCACAGGCACGATGGGCTGAATGGCCTCCATATGTGCTGCATCATTCTAGGATTCTATGATTTACACAATGTGCACTTTTAAAGTGGAGTGGGACTTGCTGGATTGCTCTTGCATCGAGCCGGCGCGGACTCGATGAGCCGAATGGCCTCCTTTCGTGCTGTAACCTTTCTATGATTCTATGAAAACAGTGGGAGAACGGTGGTACTGAGACTGATTCCTTCCCGGTATTATGAAGATTGTAGATGCAGCCGAGATCCTTTTGCTTTCAGTGGGAAACACAAGTGTTGATATACAAATTGAGTCAGTAAAAAATATGGATATAATGAGCACCGCGAGGGATCCCTTGGGAAATTTATTTTTTAACATACTTACACCTCACACTGGAGTCACACTCAGTGCGGTGTCGAACCGAAGCCGTGTGAGACTAACTCCTCCAGGTCGGGCAAAAACTTGGATTCAAGCTGAAACTTTAGCCTGGCAGCCGAGCCGAAAAGACTTCACGGGGATGCTAAAGTTAGTAACAATGGTTTGCAGCCCACAACTTATAATCTATGTTGGAGCCGAATATCCAGTTAGAAAATCTCAGGAAAAACTAATACGTCTTTTCCAAGATTCACAGATTCCGGCTGATCTCTAACTTTTTATTGTAAAATTTGCCAATATGGAATTCCATGATAAAACAGAGGAACCTCTCTTTGTTGGCGGACGGGGTTCTTTTTAGTTAATAAAGTATTTTTTAGGAATACATCTCCTTTCTGGTACATGGGTTACCCTGCCGATGGCCTGGTGTAATAATAAATCATTTGGGCCGCACTACTCTTTATAATTCAGGTTAGTAAGAAAGAATGTGCGTCATGGGACCAAAGCTTCCTGAATACAAATACATTATTGTACTATCTGAGTAACTAAATGTCAAAAGCTTGTTAATCAGCCTATCTCATTAATGGACAGGGCGATACAGATATGCTTATCGTAGCAGGAAATTCAGCCCCGCATGTCAGCTAAATGCAGTAAACTGAAGCTGTATGTATATTTAGCTTGCAACTGCAGACCGTTAGATACGTGCAGATTTACATGTCCATTCATTAACAGTCAAACAAGCCTGCAGCGTCTCCACTTTTGCAAAGAGAAGTCAGATTAAACTTACTTTTCACAAATATCTAGGAACACGTACTCTTGGTACACATGCACCCTGATAATTATCTGAGCAAGTGCTTTATCTATGATCGTTAGACTATTTTACCGTTTGAAGTTTTTACCGTAAATTATGAAGAGCTGTACCTGTTGATATTGTGACCAGCTGCATCAGATTGTCTCTTTAGCCTTGGAGACACATGGTTCTTACAAATAACTTGCTAATGGCTCAGTGGGAAAATGATCCCCGAGGTGCAGTACTGAGTCATGCAGAACAGGAAGGTCACTTTTTCCAATCCCTGTTGTCTGTTGAAATCGGCAGTGGGGTTCTACAGTCAACCTCCGCTGTCGTGACCTCCGGTTGATGTTCGTGCATCGAGAAGATAAAGCCGAGATGAGATAGTTCCTACCAACTGATTATCCACTAATGGACTGGAGAAAGGAAAATGTCATCTGTGGAGCTAAAACTCCGACGCGCTAATGTCATCTCTAAGATGAAATATATCACTGGAGCATTCATCGGCCTGAACTGCACGCAATGGTGTCGATACAAAGCGATTGTTACATTTTGGTTCTTTTTGCCTTTTTACGCTCTTTCTCTTTGCCTTCCTATCTCTAGCTGCAGCCTACGATCTGCAGTTGGCTATCCAACCATACTGGGCTTCCATCTTTGCGTCTGCTGATGGAATCAGCCTGACGTTGCTATTGTTTATGAGCCATCTTTCGGGTTCTAGCAAATTAAAAAGTGCATATCTGTAATACTAAGGATGGGGTGTGAATGCACCCTGGCATTAATTGAATTTGACACGAAGTTGGATGCAAATTTAGGGCAGTATCAATCCTAGTGTAAAGAATGCGCATGTTTAAAGGGGAGGGGCTTCTCTTTGACAAGCTTCTTCAGCATTCGAATTGTTTAATTGTTGGTAGCATAATGGTTATGTTACTGGACTGATAATCCAGAGGCTTGGATTTATAATCCGGAGACATCAGTTCAAATGGGCCACAGCATCTGGGGAATTTAAATTCAGTTAATTAAATAAAATGTGGAACAAAAAGCTAGTATCAGTAATGGTGACCACGAAGCTACCGGATTGTCGTAAAAACCCAATTGGTTCAATAATGTGCTTTAGGGAAGGAAATGTGCCGCATTTACCCGGTCTCACCTATATGTGACTCCAGACCCACAGCAATGTGGTTGATTCGTAACTGCCCTCTGAAATGGCCGAGCAAGCCAATCAGTTGCACAATCTCGCTACAATAAGACATAATACCGAACAGCACTGTGGGAGTATCTTCACCCAGACTGCAGCGGTTCAAGAAGGCTGCTCACCACCACCTTCTCAAGGGCAATTAGGGCTGGGTAATAAATGCCAGCGACGCCCACATCCCATGAATGAATTAAAAAGAAGGATGAGCGATCTGCCCTGCACAGTATCCCCGCGACACAAATCGTTCCTCTGGACCTGACTTGGCTCGGGCCAAGAAAGATAAGTGCGGGTCGGCGTAGCCGACCTGAACTAGAGATATTGACTTCACATCGGTAGCTGCAATGTAAATGCACTCTAACATTCAGTTCAATTAAATACAACAAACCTTATCTTCACTTGTTATTTATGGCTTTAGATAAGGGTGAAGTTACGGTGCAGATAAACCCAAACCTTTTGAACATTTAGCTTTATCTGAAAGACCAATTGATCCATCCTAGCTCAGCCATCTAAAAACCGACATTTCCCCTATTACAGAATTTAATTCCCCCTTAAATGATTTCAGAGTGATGCCTCAACTTCAGTACCCCATGTCCACTTCCATTTGAGATCAGACTTTGTGTAAAGAAGAGCTTTTCCTTATCTGTTCTCGTGATGTGGGTTACATCTGCAAGGCTGCATTAATTGTCCATTCTAATTGCCCGATACAAAGTGGCGCTGGGCCTTTTCTTACTGATGTTTTTTTCTGTGCTGATGGTTAGATAGGGAATTTCAGGATTTTCACCCAACAATGATGAAGGAACGGCGACGTGTGTCCAAGTCAGGATGGGGTTCCCATATCGTTGCTGCTCTCATCCTGGTCATGGTGGAAGTCGAGAGCCTGGGAGATGTTGTCCAATAAGAACTTCTTCATATGAGTCCTAAATCAGCTTGCGGGTAGCCGGATAATAGATTCGGTTCACACAGCGTTTAGCACACGGCCGTCGATATCATGACGTTTAGCCAGTCAACCTGAAATTTTATGACCATTATATTTCCGTTTTTTTCAAATAAACATCCGAAGCTGTGGAATTTGTAAGATATGTGAGCCCTGCATTGGTAAAATTATTTTCATAAATGTATAACGTGATGCAGTCTACAGCAGAACGCGTCTTGCAACGGGAATGTGCTCTCTCAAGACACAATGGTAATGATAGCCCAGGCCTTAAACCTTCTGAATTGTATGGACATGAATCGTATTAATCAGCATCCGATTATTCAGTGTGCATATTGCTACAATAGGAAGCTAACTTTTTATGGAATGATTTTCGGAAAGGATGTTCTTGGCAAGGCTTTTCGTAGGTGAAAAAAGGTCACTAAAATTAACAGTGTTCAAAATCTCCAAGTTCACTTTCGTGTCAAACACTTCTTTTCCCATCAGCAGCTCTGGATTGTCTGTAAAGGCCAAGGTCGTCAAGAGTTGAACATGCCTCCATATCTAGGGAGACGCTGACCTCTCCGACACCCCTGGACAGGACAGTAGAAATGACTTCTCATCTAATAATCGTTCTCATTCTCACCTACAGCCTCTCCGTCCCTCGCAACATTGTTTTCCTATACTATCACATTACAATCCGCGATGTTCCAAATGTTTCCCTCTTTTCCTCCTAAGCTGTAAATATGCCATCTAGCACGCTCTTCCACATTTATGCATCCTCAACCAGTTGAATTCAAGACTTGTTCCTTCTGAAGACGTCCAAACTTTCCTCAGTCTTTCCTTCCTCCAATAATCGTCAAGATTTTAAAACCTCTGTTTGCCATTAATAATTATTAACTCCTGATTCATCTTGTTTTCTCTCTTACACTTTTCAACCTCAACGCTGATGATGCCCGTTCACCTTGTTTTCTGAATTTAAAAAAAAGTTAACATGTTGTGTGTATGTGACACTGTGTTTAGAACATTGGGAAATTAGACGGCCCTTTCTGTCACAATCTCAGACGCCCATAAAGTTGCATTGGCCAGCTTCATTGATTTGATCAATGCTGTTATCAAATACAACTTATTATGAAAGTTAAAGATATCTTTCAACAGACATGCTGGATAAATGGGTCTCAGGTTGCCCTGAAATAACGTTGGGTGGTGTGATGAGGCTGTAATAGACATGAAGCAAATACCTATATTTCACTCTTTAAACTCGGCAATTGGCACCGCTGTTTCAGGCATGTAGCCTCTCACGTCATTGAATCACAGATCTCACCAGGTTATGTACCGCCTTATTTCTCCAAACGATTAGAGTTTCGTGTTTCTTGTCTTCAAACGGCCAGTACCCATCACTGAAATGTCTGTGAGGGCTCTGCTTCAGAGCATACAGCTCATGGGAATTATTTTCATAGGTATTTTCCTTCCTTCACTCTTTGTCTCTCTCTCTGAAACTCTCTCCGTGATTTTATAACTAAGTAATGTTCATTTTGTTAACAGTTGCTGCCGACACTCTGTTTAAAGTGACCCAGGCCCTTGAAAACACCAATTCCATCGCTGATACAAATATTGCCTTCAATTGCACATTTCCCAGTGTTCCAGACGATTCAAGTGTAAATATATATTGGTGGAAACTCGCCGAAAAGGAATTGATTCAATCAGGCTCAGACAGCAGGAAACAATTTAGTAATGAGAATGGAAGAGCCTCCTTCCATCTCCTGAATGTCAGTGTCCTGGACTCTGGAGTCTATTACTGCTTCGTGACATTTCTAGGGGACAGGGCTGAAAATGGAAGTGGATCAAAGCTTGTCGTCAGTGGTAAGCACATTGTAAAGAGCGTGTCGATTATATAGTCTCACAGTTATTCAAACTAAATAAAAAAATTATGGCAATCTCTCTCGCGTTGCTTTAACATTTACGTGATGTGGAGATGCCGGTGATGGACTGGGCTTGACAAATGTAAAGAATCTTACAACACCAGGGTATAGTCCAACAATTTTATTTGAAAATCACAAGTTTTCTGAGGCTTTCTCCTTCGTCATTTAACATTTACATGAGAAGTCAAATATTTAAATTATATAGATTCTAGTTATGAAATGCATCACGTGTAGTACTGTGTATTGGTTTTCAATCTATATTAATCGAATTATTAATAATTATTTATGTTATTTCATCCATTTAAGTTTGCGCAGGAAGCGTGTTCATGCCATACCGGTGTGAACACATATTGTGAAAATTCTTGAAAGATTTTCAGTATGAATAACATTTCGATTGGAATTATTTGAATATAACCTGAACAATTTTTAAAAACTGCCATTTGATGATCCTCGAAAGGAGAAATTTCATCCTAAACGGACGATTATCGAGTATAAAGTCTAATTTCAATGATAAAATTAATACAGAAGTTTCTCCACGTGATAAAGAACTTGCACTTATTTAGCGCCTTTGAAGACCTCCATAAAGCGCTTTACAACCAATGAAGTATTTTTGAAATGTAGTCACTGTTGTCATGTAGGAAAACGTGGCGGCCAATTTGCACACAGCAAACTTCTACAAACAGCAATGAGATAATGACCAGGCAATTAATGATGGTACTTGAGGGATAAATATTGGCCAGGACAACAGAAGAACTTCTCTGCACGTCTTCGACTAGTGCTGTGTGATCCTTTATGTCCACCACAGAGAGTAGGGTTACATTTTAACATCTTTTTTTTTATTCGTTCACGGGATGTGGGCGTCGCTGGCAAGGCCGGCATTTATTGCCCATCCCTAATTGCCCTCGAGAAGGTGGTGGTGAGCCGCCTTCTTGAACCGCTGCAGTCCGTGTGGTGACGGTTCTCCCACAGTGCTGTTAGGAAGGGAGTTCCAGGATTTTGACCCAGCGACAATGAAGGAACGGCGATATATTTCCAAGTCGGGATGGTGTGTGACTTGGAGGGGAACGTGCAGGTGGTGTTGTTCCCATGCGCCTGCTGCCCTTGTCCTTCTAGGTGGTAGAGGTCGCGGGTTTGGGAGGTGCTGTCGAAGAAGCCTTGGCGAGTTGCTGCAGTGCATCCTGTGGATGGTGCACACTGCAGCCAAAGTGCGCTGGTGGTGAAGGGAGTGAATGTTTAGGGTGGTGGATGGGGTGCCAATCAAACGGGCTGCTTTATCTTGGATGGTGTCGAGTTTCTTGAGTGTTGTTGGAGCTGCACTCATCCAGGCAAGTGGAGAGTATTCCATCACACTCCTGACTTGTGCCTTGTAGATGGTGGAAAGGCTTTGGGGAGTCAGGAGGTGAGTCACTCGCCACAGAATACCCAGCCTCTGACCTGCTCTCGTAGCCACAGTATTTATATGGCTGGTCCAGTTAAGTTTCTGGTCAATGGTGACCCCCAGGATGTTGATGGTGGGGGATTCGGCGATGGTAATGCTGTTGAATCTCAAGGGGAGGTGGTTAGACTCTCTCTTGTTGGAGATGGTCATTGCCTGGCACTTATCTGGCGCGAATGTTACTTGCCACTTATCAGCCCAAGCCTGGATGTTGTCCAGGTCTTGCTGCATGCAGGCTCGGACTGCTTCATTATCTGAGGGGTTGCGAATGGAACTGAACACTGTGCAGTCATCAGCGAACATCCCCATTTCTGACCTTATGATGGAGGGAAGGTCATTGATGAAGCAGCTGAAGATGGTTGGGCCTAGGACACTGCCCTGAGGAACTCCTGCAGCAATGCCCTGGGGCTGAGATGATTGGCCTCCAACAACCACTACCATCTTCCTTTGTGCTAGGTATGACTCCAGCCACTGGAGAGTTTTCCCCCTGATTCCCATTGACTTCAATTTTACTAGGGCTCCTTGGTGCCACACTCGGTCAAATGCTGCCTTGATGTCAAGGGCAGTCACTCTCACCTCACCTCTGGAATTCAGCTCTTTTGTCCATGTTTGGACCAAGGCTGTAATGAGGTCTGGAGCCGAGTGGTCCTGGCGGAACCCAAACTGAGCATCGGTGAGTAGGTTATTGGTGAGTAAGTGCCGCTTGATAGCACTGTCGACGACACCTTCCATCACTTTGCTGATGATTGAGAGTAGACTGATGGGGCGGTAATTGGCCGGATTGGATTTGTCCTGCTTTTTGTGGACAGGACATACCTGGGCAATTTTCCACATTGTCGGGTGGATGCCAGTGTTGTAGCTGTACTGGAACAGCTTGGCTAGAGGCGCAGCTAGTTCTGGAGCACAAGTCTTCAGCACTACAGCTGGGATGTTGTCAGGGCCCATAGCCTTTGCTGTATCCAGTGCACTCAGCCGTTTCTTGATATCACGGGGAGTGAATCGAATTGGCCGAAGACTGGCTTCCGTGATGGTGGGGATATCGGGAGGAGGCTGAGATGGATTATCCACTCGGCACTTCTGGCTGAAGATGGTTGCAAAGAGGATGAGACCGGGAAATTAATGGTGGGAAACATGGAGATGGCAAAAATGCTGAACAAATATTTTGTTTCAGTCTTTACAGTAGAGGACACTAAGAATATCCCAACACTGGACAAACAGGGGACTCTCGGGGGGGAGGAGCTAAATACGATTAAAATCACTCAGGAGATGGTACTCAGTAAAATAATGGGACTCAAGGCGGATAAATCCCCTGGACCTGATGGCTTCCATCCTAGGGTCTTGAGGGAAGTGGCAGTAGGGATTGTGGATGCTTTGGTGATCGTTTTCCAAAATTCCCTGGACTCAGGAGAGGTCCCGGCAGATTGGAAAACTGCTAATGTAACACCGTTATTTAAAAAGGGTAGTAGGCAGAAGGCTGGAAATTATAGGCCAGTTAGCTTAACATCTGTGGTGGGTAAAATTTTGGAGTCTATTATTAAGGAGACAGTAACGGAACATTTAGATAAGCATAATTTAATAGGACAAATTCAGCATGGCTTTATGAAGGGGAAGTCATGTCTGACAAATTTGCTTGAGTTCTTCGAGGATATAACGTATAGGGTGGATAAAGGGGAACCAGTGGACATAGTGTATTTAGACTTCCAGAAGGCATTCGACAAGGTGCCACATAAAAGATTATTACTTAAGATAAAAAATCACGGGATTGGGGGTAATATTCTGGCATGGGTGGAGGATTGGTTATCGAACAGGAAGCAGAGAGTTGGGATAAATGGTTCATTTTCGGACTGGCAACCAGTAACCAGTGGTGTTCCACAGGGGTCGGTGCTGGGTCCCCAACTCTTTACAATCTATATTAACGATTTGGAGGAGGGGACCGAGTGCAACATATCAAAATTTGCAGATGATACAAAGATGGGAGGGAAAGTAGAGAGTGAGGAGGACATAAAAAACCTGCAAGGGGATATAGACAGGCTGGGTGAGTGGGCGGAGATTTGGCAGATGCAATATAATATTGGAAAATGTGAGGTTATGCACTTTGGCAGGAAAAATCAGAGAGCAAGTTATTTTCTTAATGGCGAGAGACTGGAAAGTACTGCAGTACAAAGGGATCTGGGGGTCCTAGTGCAAGAAAATCAAAAAGTTGGTATGCAGGTGCAGCAGGTGATCAAGAAAGCCAACGGAATGTTGGCTTTTATTGCTAGGGGGATAGAATATAAAAACAAGGAGGTATTGCTGCAGTTATATAAGGTATTGGTGAGACCGCACCTGGAATACTGCATACAGTTTTGGTCTCCATACTTAAGAAAAGACATACTTGCTCTCGAGGCAGTACAAAGAAGGTTCACTCGGTTAATCCCGGGGATGAGGGGGCGGACATATGAGGAGAGGTTGAGTAGATTGGGACTCTACTCATTGGAGTTCAGAAGAATGAGAGGCGATCTTATTGAAACATATAAGATTGTGAAGGGTCTTGATCGGGTGGATGCAGTAAGGATGTTCCCAAAGATGGGTGAAACTAGAACTAGGGGGCATAATCTTAGAATAAGGGGCTGCTCTTTCAAAACTGAGATGAGGAGAAACTTCTTCACTCAGAGGGTGGTAGGTCTGTGGAATTTGCTGCCCCAGGAAGCTGTGGAAGCTACATCATTAGATAAATTTAAAACAGAAATAGACAGTTTCCTAGAAGTAAAGGGAATTAGGGGTTATGGGGAGCGGGCAGGAAATTGGACATGAAGCTGAGTTCGGATCGGTCAATGCCCTGTGGGTGGCGGAGAGGGCCCAGGGGCTATGTGGCCGGGTCCTGCTCCGACTTCTTGTGTTCTTTAGATTTGTGGTTGGGATCAGATCAGCTATGATCTTATTGAATGGCGGAGCAGGCTCGAGGGGCCGATTGGCCTACTCCTGCTCCAATTTCTTATGTTCTTATGTTCTTAAACGCTTCAGCCTTGTCTTTTGCACTCACGTGCTGGACTCCGCCATCATTGAGAATGGGGATGTTTGCAGAGCCTCCTCCTCCCGTTAGTTGTTTAGTTGTCCACCACCATTCACGACTGGATGTGGCAGGACTGCAGAGCTTTGATCTGATCCGTTGGTTGTGGAATCGCTTAGCTCTGTCTATAGCATGTTGCTTCCGCTGTTTAGCATGCATGTAGTCCTGAGTTGTAGCTTCACCAGGTTGGCACCTCATTTTTAGGTACGCCTGGTGCTGCTCCTGGCATGCTCTTCTACACTCCTCATTGAACCAGGGTTGATCCCCTGGCTTGTTGGTAATGGTAGAGTGAGGAATATGCCGGGTCATGAGGTTACAGATTGTGCTGGAATACAATTCTGCTGATCGGATGGCACTCTCCGCAGTTCTTATTTTCCAGTTATAAATGTCTCTCTCACGCCGAAGTAACCCGTGAAATGAAGGTTTCGCCTTTAATTAATAGCTCCGATTGTGATTTAATAAATTTCTTGTAAACCGTACGAGTAACACGAATCAGAGAACTGAAGGCTGGAAATTGAATTGCTTTCGTGTTTGGGGATAATTGGGAGAAAGGATGTTTGTCGAAGGCGTTTCGCCGTCGCAGTTTATTTCTCGGGTTACACTCTGTAACAGGGCGGGTGGTGGGGGGCGCCCGGGCGGTTGTGGGCTTGCGATTCCTCTTTTCACTGTCGGTAGTGATACTGTGTGAGCACATTCTAAACGTTTTGTTGGGTCGGGAATACTGGGCATAGAAAGTCTTCACAAACGCATTTACTATTCGCTACAGAGACCAGAGGAATGCTTCCCCATGCTTTCCAATTCTTGCAAATAGCGGAAATAGAAGGAAGTCAGGTTTCGAGATTTGATACAGGAAACAATGTAAATCATGAACACAATCTGTATTGATTAAACTGTAATTTGTTCGCTTCAACATAAACAAACAGATATTTAGCTCTCTGATACTGTTATAGCCGGTCTGAATTCATATTTGTCCATTTGGAAGGCTCCGTCACAAAAGGGAATAAAGTTCTAAATTGCAGAATATAGCAAGTATTAACTTTCTTCTTTGCTCCTTCACCAGCTCCCCCAACTCCCCTGAGGATTGTCTCCAAAGCATCTGAAAGTAATGTATCTGTTTCTTTCACTCTCGTGTGTGAAATGGCTGCATTTTACCCGGAGGGACTGACTACCACTTGGTATAAAAATGATAGAAGCATTGAGATTGGAATACGTACAACTAAACAGCTCACTAGAGCCGGGATGTATGAAGCTTCCAGCTATCTTGAAGAGACACAGCCTGTTCAGGGAGGGACTGTCTATGTCTGTCTGGTTTCTCACGTGACCCTCCCGATTCCACCATGGCGATTTACTTGGTTCCCAATTCTAATGCAGGTAAGATGTCACTTTTCTTACAAAAACAAACATCTGTCAGTAATCTGTGAGTGCTTTATTGCTCGATAATGGAAATTTGCCGTATACATCATTGAAAGGGAAACATGTTGGAAATGTCGTTCCAAATAGCGTACAGTGGAATTTATCCCCAGCGTTACTTTTTTTGTAAAATTACATCAGTATTAAGAATATTGAAATTGAATGGTTAAAACCTTTACAATGGGCGGAACTTTCAACTTTGGTGGGGCGTAAAACTGGCGGTATGGGAACGTCTGAGCGTTACACAGACTGCTCGAATTTCCTTTCCATTTGTTTCCACGCGCCTGCCGAAGTTGAAACTTTCGCCCAATGCACGTGCACCCGGTCAGTTCAGTAAATCTTTCAACCCGGAAAACATTTCTACAAAAGATAATTTTTCCCATTAGGTCACGTTTATTGATCAAGATTCACACTTCATTCAAACCGCGTTAAGTTTCCCACCCCAGATCAAGCACCACTGATTTAGCGCCACATGATCGAAACGCCAAGCAGCTTAATTTGGGTCAGAACAAGTCTGTGACCTGAGTGCTGAAGTTCTTTACTCTGAAGTTTCAACTGAGTAAGAATTTCACTGATCCCTTTATGGCAAATGTATATATGATCATTTCCAGTGTTCGCTATCTCTAGTGAAATGGGAAACGGCTATTAACCAAAGTTTTGTTGGGGACCAAATACTGGCTATATATTTCTTCTTGGAATAGTGGCGGTCATATAGTTTTGAACAAATGGGGCGTTGATGAAACAAAGGTACGGATGGGGAAATTTCAGAAAAATATTCAGCCGAGAAAAAAAATCATGGCTTGACATATCTAAGAGGAAATCTTCACGAAAGAAGTTACGATATAAACACACATATTGACGAGGACAATTATTATTTGAATTAATTAACTACTAAAAACTAAAATTTAAGTTTTAGTCTCATCAATATAAACTGCTCTTGTCCCACAGAGTGATAAACAAATACGGAGACTAGAAACCGGTCAGCCTTCTGGAAACATAGAACAAAAAGGGGGTGAAGCGGTAGCTCAAAATGGGCCTTCGTGAATCTGCCGCCGTTTTACACTCCGCCCATTTTGTTTCCCACTAGCCCGTTTTCTGACGGGTGATAAATATGATCCCCCCCCCTCCCCACTTTCGATAGTTTGAAAAGGCGATGAATCAGCCAGTTTGATTACCCATGCTAAACTGTGGGGATACTGTAGATGTAAACAATTGTTCAATTATTCGATTCTGTTTAAGGCTCTGACTGCCAATGGCATCCGTCACAATGCACAGCTCCATATATGAATTTTATATTAATCTTGCAGGCATTGACAGTACTTCGCCCTCGCCTTATTTACGGATCCTTGGATTGGCGGGGTTTGCATTGGCGTTTCTGGTGCTGGTGATCACCATTGGAATGTTGTTCAGATTAAGTATCTGTAAAGGTAAGATATCGCCCGATGGTTTAATTTAAACAGAAAATACAACGGACAGAGAGGGCTAGTCAGCAGGGAGAGAGGATTTATCTTCGCTATAACTTAAAGGTCAGAAGTTTTGTCGGCGCGGGAATAGAGCTCTGGTGCTTGTTGAATATTGAAATCGGTTTGTGGTCCTGAAATTGATCTTAGAATGGTATTAATTTAAAGATGGATTGTATTCCCGCTGCGCTGCCTCCCACCTCATCCAGATCCGGAAATTGGTTCTTTGTTATCCATAGGGTTAAATATACCAGGGGATGAACACATCTTAAATTCCTCTCTCCACAACTTTAGGCAGGGGTGTCAGCCCGTTTATGTTTTAAAAGAGAAAGCAATTTTGCATTAGTATTGGTTCACTGCGTAAATCCACGATGCGGAATTTTAATGATTTTTTTGGACTTTTCCCTCACTCTAAGTTGACCTTCGCTGTACTTGCTGAATCACATCGGGCATCATTCACAATGAAGTTTTAAATTTTGTGTTTTACTCGGCAGAGAGAAAAGATGAAGCAAACATTTGTGAAGAACCCATAAGTTTATAACATTAATCCGTTGAATTTTTTAAGTGTAACGTGAACATTTTGTGTTGAACTGAGAACTTTTCAAATATATTTCAGACCAGGATAACTCTTCTGTAGATTTACTCTTTATGTAAGTTTGCGTGCTTCTGCAGCTAACTTACATCAGACTGGGACATCGCGATACCTGTCAGCATGAAGTACTCCCAAATCAAGGTTCGCGCAGAATTCGTACCGAAATCCGTTGTCCAGGCACTAAGTGTACTCCGTCTGCCCAGTTCCTATTTTATTAGCCCTGCGTGTCAGGGCCAATAACATAGTCTGGGGACACCCCCAGTGTGGGCTCGTTCCGTCACAGGTCTAGTGCCGGCTGTAAAGAGAGGACATTTGAGCGTAATCCCTTGGCCGCAGACCTCTGAGAGCAGCAGCCAGCAGATTTCAATCCCGAAGAGTGGCTTGGAAACTTGGAAAAAGTATCCAACTTACCTTTTAGGGTTCTGATTTGGTTTGATTCAAGACCTTTTCAGGCTGCCTATTCTGAGGAGAGGAGGGGGTTCCGGCGCAAGCCGAACGTCATCTTCATGCGGCACCTTAGATACCGAGAATTCTTCGTATAGGAAAAAAGGTGGAAGATCTGGCGCTTCCTCTACCCTGAAGGAGGCTGCGCCTACTGCAGCCCACAGATCCCAGCGCAACATAACGGGGATGAGACCCTGAAAAATTGGTCTCTATCCCCATTTTCCTGACATTTGCGCCCAAGGACAAGTCATTTCCCAAAGACAAAGATCCGGAAAATCGACCTTAAACGAAAATCATACCTTCGGGACGTGCTATAGATGTTTTACCTTTAAAACTCGATATAATTTCTCCTGAGATTGGCTGTTTAGATTCAATTCGGCACGGGCCAGCACCAGCAACAAATTTCTGCCCTCCTCCCACCCTCCACCGCCGCAATCCCCACCCCCGCCAAGGCGAGCTCCATACTGCAATTGGAAACCAAGCTTGGGGGTCTCCAAAGAAATTTCAAAAGGTTGCCAACGAAAATATTGCTGGGGTCAACGGTCCACTAGTGAGTGTCCACAAAGGCTGCTGCACCAAATTAACAGGTTTACGTGTTTCTTATCCATCATGTAAATCTTGCTTGAGGCATATAGAATGATTAGATTCATACTCCACGCTTGGGGCACCCAGAGTGGTGTGAGGCGATGTCTTGGAGCAGGGTATGGAATTTCAGAATTTGTGCGTTAAATTGAAACGTTTGTGTTGCTATGCAAACAAAACCAGTTCATATCGACGAAAATTGGCAATATTTCCGAAATTACAACTGCAACTACACTTCAAAAGTACTTATTGTCTGTGAAGCGCTGTGGGCCGTCCTGGTGTCCTCAAAGGGGCTAAATAAATGTAAGTTCTTCCTTCTATGTTCAGCGTTCGGAAATAAATTTAAGTTCCCAGGGCCTCACTAATATTTATATCACTCGAATGATAGCTGGGATGGGATGTTTTAGTTTTGAGGAGCGACTGGAGAAACTTTTTTCCCGCTAAAACTGAAGAATAACAGAAGAAGATCTGATAGAAGTGTTCAAATTATGAATGATCTCACGAAAGTAAATAAGGAATATCTATTTCCTGTGACCCATGAGTCGGCAACTCGAGGACATAAATTTAAGATCATCACCAAAAGGACACAGGTACGAGAATTGTTATTTTGCCAGAGAGTTGGGACATGAAATCCCTACCAGAACCGCTGGTGGAATCAGAATCCATAAAAACATTTAAAAGAGGAGCGGATAAATGTTTCAAAAAGACAAAAAAACAAAAGCATATGGCGAAAGGGCATGGGACTAAGACTAAGTGGATACCTCTTTCGGACAGGCGGCACAGGCAAGAGTATGTAAAATTCTGTGATTCTAACACGATAACACACACATGAATTGTGAAACAGTGGATGTAATGAACAATAAATACTGTATATTGTAGACACTGTCTTCTGGATAATTGAACTATATTAACAATCATTATGGATTTGGGATGATCTATAGCTTTACTTCCAAAGTACTTATTATAGGAGAATGGATGTTTTGTAAATAAAACGGCTGTTGCCAGAGGTAACTGGCCAACTCAATAATATAAATATAATAATCTAAAGACTATTCAAATATCATGGAGACGGTACTCTATTTCATCAAGCATTACGTAGATTGATGAAATTAACGAGATAACGTTACAATGCATTGCTTTTACAGAGCTTGCAAACAGCAGTTGATAACCCGATGACTTACGCTGCCGTCGTTCTGCCTGGTTCTCAGAAAAATGGAAAACCGAAAAGGAAGGAAAGGAGCACAGAGTGCTTAGAGATGAAGACGATACACTAGAGGAGAGAAGCACCGATCGTCCATACAGAACCAAGATTCGAATTATACTAATTCTCGATGTAGTCGCCATTTTACTTCTCTACGTTGGCCGTATCTATCCACGTGAAATACAATGCCCTCTGCTTTCGTCAACGTCAGTCCCTATTATCACCCAGAATAATTCCAGCCCAATATTACATCTACAGCTGTTCCAAAATAGTACTTGTTATAAGCGAATATTATTTTGTAAATTGAATGAGTGCTGATTTCGTTAATTAGCTGTTGTTGTCGGTTAATATTATTATACTTTCATGACTGCCAATCCAACAGGCATAACTGTTCTCACCCTGTTTTAAAGTAACCACAAGAAAGCAACAGCTTCTTTATTTTAGAGATTTTTATTCAAAGTTAATGCTTATTTCTTCCCAGTGACACTTTATTTCAAGTCTGCTGTAAATGAATTACCTTGTTTTTATAAAATGTTCTGCAATCTGCCACAGATACAGTCAAGATAGAAGATAAAATATATCTCGGGGCTCCTCAAAGTGGAAAACTTCTTTACGGAACATATGGGGCTTCCACTTCAGACATTCTTCACTCCCAGGTTGAGTGTAATATAGCCAAATGTAGCACACAGCTGGTTTTACCCTGTTCCTGCCCCTTAGCCCAAACGTCAGATGAGCACTACCAACAGATATAGATATTTCCATCCTACACCTCCCTTCGCCCACCTCCTGCGGGGCATCTTGTTTTTTTATGTTTTAGGCTCCTGGCCAATAGAAATTGTTCCACGGCTGTCCCATGCGCGTTTCATGTAGGAAGCTCCGGGAGGAAGAAAATAGGAACAGATCCTTCACCCTGGCATGCATTCACCCAGAGCTGAAAGTATTGAAAGTACAATATATCAACCCACCACAACAGCAATTTCTTCATTCTTGCTATCATTGTATGTTGTCCTGCGACTGGTCTCACTAAAGACAAAGGTAATGATGATCGCCTCCCACCACAATCTCCATGCTTTACCCGCTAATCCCATCAGCATCCAGGATTCCCGTTCAGATTCCACCTGACAGTGCATTACATAGCAAGCTCAGCCCTGAACTAAGCTTTGAGTCCGACATCCAGTCGGTGACCAAAACCACCTACTTCGAGTTTCATAATGTCACCTGTCTGAATCACCAGCTCACCCCACTACCTTTAAAATCCTCACTTTGCCACTTCCAGACTGGACTTTTCCGAGGCCTTTCCGAGCACTCTTCTAAGTTTCACCCCACTCCCACACATTGGATCCAGAACTCCGTACCACATTCTTCCCTTGAAAATTGCCATTCACTAATATCCCCGTCATTCATGACCCGCATTGCCTCCCTTTCCCTCTGTGGATGGATTCAAAATCCTCATCCTTATCTGCAAATACCTCCATCGTCTCACTGCACGCCATCCCTCCTCCGACCTTGCTCTCAACTACTGCTTTCCAATTCTGCTCTACCACACATCCCATCCTCCCATCGGTAGCAGAGTCGTCAATCATCTGGACTTCAGCACAATGGAGTTACCTTCCTAAACATTCCACCATCCTACATCTCATCCACCTTCAAAGCAATCTCCGGGAAGGTGCCACCGATCACCTCCTCTAATGTTCTTCCTGCTTCAGATTAGATCTGACGCACAACTGTGAACCCCTTTGGAACATTTTTCTATAATAAATGCGCTATATAAATGTAATTTGTCGTCTGTAAATAGGAATGAGACATAATTGTACAAGGTAGTGATTAATATCGTCGATATTAATATACTAAGAAGGCAGCTCTCCATGTTACATAGAATTACATAGAATATACAGCACAGCCATTCGGACCAACAATTCCATGCTGGTGTTTATGCTCAACACGTGCCTTCTCCCTCCCTCTCTACTTCATCTAACCCTATCAGCATAGCCTTCTATTCCTTTCTCCCACACGCGTTCATCTAGTTTCCCCTTAAATGCATCTATGCCAGTCGCCTCAACTATTCCTTATGATAGCGAGTTCCACATTCTAACCACATTCTGGATAAAGAGGTTTCTCTTGAATTCCCTTTGGATTTATTAGTGACTATCTTTTAATTAGTTCTGGTCTGCCGCACAAGCGGTAGCATCTTCTCTATGTCTACCCCATCAAATCATTTCATAATCTTAAAGAATCAGCTCACCACTCACTCTTCTCTTGTCTAGAGAAAAGACCCCCACCCTTTTCAATCTTTCCTGATAGTTATAACCTCTCCATTATGGTATCTTCCCAGTAAATCTTTTTTGCACCTTCCCCAGTGCCTCTATATCCTTTTTATAATATGGAGACCAGAACTGTTCACAGTACTCCAAGTTTGGCGTAATCAAGGTTGCATAGAAGTTCAACACAACTTCTCTGCTTTTCAATTCTATCCATCAGAAATGAACCCCAAAGCTTGGTTTACTTATTTCATGGCGTTATTAATCTGTGTTGCTATTTTTAGTGATTTGTGTATCTCTACCCGCAAATCCCTCTGCTGTTCTACCCAATTTAGACTAATTTTCCAAGGAGTATGCGGCCTCCTTATTCTTCGTACCAAAATGTAATACCTCACATTTATCTATGTTGAAATTGATTTGTCAATTACACGTACATTCTGCAAGTTTATTCAGTTGATGAGTTATCTGGTCTGCGTCAAGTTAAAACATTTACCAGTACAAGTGCTGATGGTGTTCACAATTCTGTTACTTTTATCGATGTGTCTTGGCATAATCAGTGAGCGTTTACAGTAGAATTGTGACAGGTATTATAGATTAATATTATAAATGAATTCAAATTTTGTCGTAGTCGTCCACAGTATTAAATATACTGCCTCCCTCCCACCCCGCACAATTTGGTGTCACCTGCAAATTTTGAAATTGCACTGAAGATTTTTGAGTCCAAGTCATTTATGTAAATGGTGAACAACAGTAATGCACTGATCCTTATCGAACACCGCTTCCCACCTTTTGCCAGTCTGAGTAACTACCTTTAAACCCGACTCTCTTTTCTGTTTTGTAGCCAGCTTGCTATCCATGCGGCTTCTTGTCCCCTGACTTTTTTTTTTATTCGTTCACGGGATGTGGGCGTCGCTGGCGAGGCCAACATTTATTGCCCATCCCTAATTGCCCTCGAGAAGGTGGTGGTGAGCCACCTTCTTAAACCGCTGCAGTCCGTGTGGTGACGGTTCTCCCACAGTGCTGTTAGGAAGGGAGTTCCAGGATTTTGACCCAGCCACAATGAAGGAACGGCGATATATTTCCAAGTCGGGATGGTGTGTAGCTTGGAGGGGAACGTGCAGGTGGTGTTGTTCCCATGTGCCTGCTGCTCTTGTCCTTCTAGATGGTAGAGGTCGCGGGTTTGGGAGGTGCTGTCGAAGAAGCCTTGGCGAGTTGCTGCAGTGCATCCTGTGGATGGTACACACTGCAGCCACAGTGCGCCGGTGGTGAAGGGAGTGAATGTTTTGTGTGGTGGATGGGGTGCCAATCAAGCGGGCTGCTTTATCTTGGATGTTGTCGAGCTTCTTGAGTGTTGTTGGAGCTGCACTCATCCAAGCAAGTGGAGAGTATTCCATCACACTCCTGACTTGTGCCTTGTAGATGGTGGAAAGGCTTTGGGGAGTCAGGAGATGAGTCACTCGCCGCAGAATACCCAGCCTCTGACCTGCTCTCGTAGCCACAGTATTTATATGGCTGTTCCAGTTAAGTTTCTGGTCAATGGTGACCCCCAGGATGTTGATGGTGGGGGATTCGGCGATGGTAATGCCGTTGAATGTCAAGGGGAGGTGGTTAGATTCTCTCTTGTTGGAGATGGTCATTGCCTGGCACTTATCTAGCGCGAATGTTACTTGCCACTTATGAGCCCAAGCCTGGATGTTGTCCAGATCTTGCTGCATGCGGGCTCGGACTGCTTCATTATTTGAGGGGTTGCGAATGGAACTGAACACTGTGCAGTCATCACCGTTGCCGACTCTACATGCTCTGATCTTAATCATGAGTCTCCTATGCGGTACCGTATGGAAGACCTTTTGAAAACCAAATACATCTACATCTACTATATTACACTGGATAATTCTTTCTGTTACTTCTTCAAAGAATTCAGTAAGATTGCTCAAACAAGACCTTCCCTTTTGAAATCCGTGCTGACTATTCTTTATTATATTTTCAGTTTCTGGATGTTTTTCTATTACATCTTTGAGCAAGGATTCCATTATCTTTCCTACCATCAACGTTAAGCTAATTGGTCTATAGTTCTCTGAACTAATTCTGTCTCCTTTCTAAATACAGGAATCAGATTAGCTGTTTGCCAGTTCTCTGGCACTACCTCCTTTCCTAGTGAATTTTTATATATATGTAATGGTGCTTCTGTTATGTCTTCCCTAACTTATTTTAATATATACGGGTGCAATCCATCCCGACCACGGATTTTGTCCTCTCTAAGTTTGATTAGTTTATCAATTAACTCCCCCTTTCTTTCTTAAATCTCTTTATATATTTTGTCCCTTCTTCGAATTTCATGTCCATCATATCAGTATCACTTTTAAATTGCAAAACAATTATTTAATATTTCTGCAATTTTACTCTCATTACCTGTGAGTTTATCGTGTGCAAACATTACTGGGCCTTACCCTATCCTGATTTTACTTTATTATTTATGTGTCTGTAGGATACTTTACTATTTCTTTTTATATTCCTTGATAATTGCATTTTGTCGCTGCTCGTAGCCTTCCTGATTGTTTTTATGACTTCTTTCCTGACATTTTCATCTTCAATTTTGTCATCCTCTCCTTTGTTGTCTACCTACTTAATGTATGCCTTTTTCTTTAGTTTCAAATTTGCCCTTATCTTTTTATTCATGCATGTTGTATGGTTAGTTTGTTCTTGGTTTTTAGTGAGATATATTTCTCCTGAACTCAATTGATCACCATTTTAAATGTTTCCCACAGCTGTTCTAGTTCATTTTTTATCTGTAAATTTTCCAGTTTGTTTTCCCTCGTGCCATTCTGATCCCAGCAAAATCAGCTTTTTTCAAATATATTACTTTGGTCTTTGTCTTACTTCTGTCCTTCTCAATCGTTAGCTGATAACTAATGATGTTGTGATCGCTATTGCCTAGATATTCCCTGACGCTTACTTCTCTTATCTGGTTCTGGTTCATTTCCCATTACGAAGGGTTCAGTGGCCTACTCCTGTCCCTGCGCTTGACTGAATGTATGAAACACAAGCTCTCTTTTTCGGCTTTTTACATACTGGGTAAGAATGGAGTCCTGCACACATTGTAAAATTCCATTCCTTGTACCCCTTTACCTAACCCCTTTTGCCAGTTTATTTGCGGATAGTTTAAATCTCCCATGATTATTATTCTATGTCCTTTACTCATTTCATATATTTGCTTACATATTTCTTCTTCCACCTCCTTTCCAATATTAAGTGGTCTGTACTATACCCTATTAGCATGACCGAGCGCTTCTTGTCTTTTGTTTCAATACATATGGATTCTGTTTCAATCCTTCTGTTAGTTATGTCCATTTTTCCATTGCCATTATGTTATCTCTAATTAGTACAGCTGCTCCACCCCCTTCTTCCTTCCCTATCCTTTCTGATTATGTTATAACCTGCAATACTTAGTTTCCAGTCCTGCTCTTGATGTAGCCATATTTCAATTATTCCTAATGCAACTGGTTCTTCGCTACTGATGTAACTTTTTGTACAAGAAATTCCCATGAGATAATATTATTGACTAAAATGAAAGCCTAGGCAACTTTTGCATAGGCAAAGAAAGTAAATGCAGCCGTTCCCTATACTGGACCAGCGCACATGAAATAGTAAAATCAGAAACATTTAAAACGTAGTTGTGTCACATTAATGTTTTTTCACACAAAGACTAATGAATCTCTGGAACTCTCTCAAAAAGCTATGGATACTGGGTCAATTGAAATGTTATGATTTTAGATCGATAAATATTTGTTGGGTAAAGTCTTTCAAAGGATTTGGAGCAATAGCAGGTAAATGGTGGTAAGCTGCATCTCAGGCATAATCTCATTGAATGGCGGAACAGGGTCGAAGGACTGAATGGCCTACACCTGTTCTTATGCTTGAGTGAATGTATAAAAGACATTTATTGTATGCCATTTCCAAATAGTTCAGGAATGCACCTTGTGATGTGATACTATGTCATACATCAATAGTTTGCATTTATAAAGCGACTTTAAATTAGAAAGAGGCCGCAAGTCTCTTCACAGATATGTAATCAGACAAAAATCTATAGATCAGGAAGATCCCGGTTTGAATCTCTAGTCTGTGCTGAAGTACCTAATGTCACTCAGTCAATTGTAGAACGCTATAAATGGAGTTAGTTTCCTCTGTTCCAAGAAGAAGGAGAATCCGCTTGGACTTACATTCTTGGCCATTCTCCACTGACTTCCAACTGTAGGTCTGAGGTGAGGATAAAATTTATAAAATTAATTCCTTCCTCCAAATAAAAGATGTCACGATGGGAACCCGTATGAGTCCCAGCTATGCCTGCCTTTTGTGGGATACGTGGAACATTCTTTGTTCCAGTCCTACTCAGCTCCCCTCCCTCATCTCTTCTTCCGATACTTGGTATTTGTATCAGTGCCGTTTCCTGCTCTCGCCGCAAACTGGAAAATTTCAACAACTTTGCTTTCAATTTCCACCCTTCCCTCGCCTTCACATGGTGCATCTCTGAATCTTCCTTTCCCTTCCTCAACCTTTTTATCTCCATTTCTGGGGATAGGCTGTCAACCATTATAAGCCCTCCGACTCCTACAGCTACCTTGATTAAACGTCCTCCTGCCCCGCTTCCTGATCCTATTCCCTTCTCCCAGTTTCTCCGTCTCCGTCGCATCTGTTCTGATAACACTACCTTTTGCACCAGTGCTTCTGATATGTCTTCCTTTTTCCTCAACCGAGGATTCCCCTCCACTGCAGTTGACAGGGCCCTGTCTGTCCTATTTCCTGCACTTCTGCCCTTTTCCTCACCTTCCAAACTACCAGCCTCCATCTTCAACCCTCTGTCATTTCCGCCACCTCCAGCATGATCCCACCATCAAACACATCTTCCCCTCCCCTCCCCTTTCAGCATTCCAAGGGGACCGCTTCCTCTGCGAAACCCTAGTTTACTCTTCCATCACTTCCAACACCCGCTCTCCTCCTCACGGCACCTTCCCGTGCAAGCACAGGAGATGCAACACCTGTCCTTCACCTCTTCCCTTCCCACAGTCCAGGGCCCCAAACATTCCTTCCAGGTGAATCAGCAATTTACTTGTACTTCTTTCAAATTAGTGTACTCTATCCGCTGCACACAATGCGGTCTCCTCTAAATCGGGGAGACCAAATGCAGACTGGGTGATTGCTTTGCTGATCACCTCTGCTGTGTCCGCAAGGGTGACCCTGACCTGCCGGTCACTTGCCATTTTCATTCCCCTTCCCACTCCTACTCTGTCATCCCTGTCCCCGGCCTCTTACACTGTTCCAATGAAATTCAACTTAAGCTCTGGAATAGCATCTCATCTTTCGTTTAGGCACTTTACAACCTTTTGGACTCAACAGTGAATTCAATAACTTCAGACCAGAACCACTACTCCCATTTTCTCGGTCAGCTCGTGCTGGTAATGGTTCTGCTGCTGCCATTTAAATCTATTCCTGAGCAATCTCTTGACCTATCCCATTACCACCTTCCTTGTCTTGCACCATCATCCCTTTTGTCATTTAATCACTCGTGCCCTCTGTCCTCACACAGACCTTCCCTTTTGTTCTTTCCTCCCCTTCCCTCACCCCCCCACCTTTCCCTGAATCTGTACTTGCTCAAAAACTTTAACTCTTTTAACATCTTCCAATTCTGACAATAGGTCTTCGACCTGAACTGTTAACTTTGTTTCTTTCTCCACAGATGCTGCCTGCCTTGCTGAGCTTCTCCAGCATTTTCTGTTTTTATTATAAAATCGGTAGAGCCTCCCGAACGCACACACACACGTACACTTATCTCATGCCCATATCTGCATGGATCACGAGCCAGATGAGATGCATGGTTCAGTCTCACACATGAAGAATAACCACTTAGGTGAGATGCCAGGGTCGCAGAAATCGTGGCATATTCCCCATCAGAAATCACCGCTTTGAGGAGTTGGAAGAATTGGGTAGGGGAATGGGTCGACTTAGCTGCTTTTCAGATGTTACTTACAGTTATTGTATTTAGGTTACATAGGAACATACGAATTAAGAGCAGGAATAGGCCATTCGGCCCCTCGAGCCTGCTCTGCCATTTGATAAGATCATGGATGATCTGATTGTGACCTCAACCCTACATTCCGGTCTACCTCCTATAACCTTTGACTCCCTTGTTAATCAGGCATCTATCTAACTCAGCCTTAAAAATATTCAATGACCCTCCCTCCACAGCTCTATGGGGAAGGGAGTTCCACAGGCTCAGGTTCCTCAGAGAGAGAAAAAAAAACTTCTCCTCATCTCCCTCTTAAATGGGAAACCCCTTACTTTTAAACTAGGTCTAGTCTCTCCCACAAGGGGAAACACCCTCTCAGCAGCTACCCTTTCAAGTCCCCTCAGGGGACTATATTACACTACACTTTAAGATGAATATTTATTGCAAGCTAATTCAATGGCTGTATTTACCACTGCGCCAAACAGCGTGTACCTGTTTGCGATTTGATGAACACCACTCCCTGGTTGCTTCCTGTTTAAATTAGCACCAAATCTCTCACTGATTAGTTTGGGTCTCATATTCCCTACCTTCATGTGGCATTTAAAATTAACTGAAATATTTAATATTCTGACTTAATTAATATTGAAAACTTCTCAACTTGAAATCGAGTAGTTCACAAATTCTACATATGCAGACAACTGAATCGATTTTCCATCGTCACTGGGTGCCCGTCGACATTCCGTTCTGTAAAGCAAAAGAAAGAATTTGCTTTTTTATGGCGCCTTATCATTTCCTCAGGACATCCCAAAGCGCGTCACAAAAATTAGTTACATTTTTCAGTGCAATCATTGTTGTTACCTTGGCAAACGGACAGACAATTTGTGCACAAGGGCCCACAAACTACAAATTAGATGAATGATCACTTTGATCGGTTAACTCATTTTAAGGCCTAATTGTTGCAGGTAGAATGATGGCCAGGTCACCGGGAGAACTCGTTTCTTATTCCAAATAGCACAGTGCGATATTTTACATGCAGACGAATCGCCAGACCACGGCGACAGAGTTTAAGTTTAATGCATCTTCCGAAAGTGCAGGATGGGACAATGCTGCACTCCTTCAGCACTGACATGCTGGCTGTGGATAGAGACAGAAATAAAACCAGTATGGTTTGATAATGTAATTCAACTACTGAAGAATTCTTATTCATGAAGAAATGGGCGACAGCAGATACACTACTGAGTATGGAAGGCTAGATCTTGAGAATTGCGCCACTTATGACATATAAATAGACATATGATATATAACATGTGTAACAAATCATTTACTTTATAAAACATTTAAAAATAAGCTAGTTTACATATACACAAGTAAGTTGTCGCCATGTGATGTAAATGGGAAATAATTAAAATTGAATTATCTTATAATAAACAGTAAGGTTTTATTTCATTCTTGGGATGTCGGCGGTGCTGGCAAGGCCGGCATTTACTGCCCATCCCTAGATGCCCTTGAGAAGGTGATGGTGGGCATTCCTCTTGTACCGCTGCAGTCTGCAGAAAAAGGTACTCCCACAGTGCTGTTGGGTAGGGAGTTCCCTGCGACGATGAAGGAAACGCACTTCTGTCCAAATAGGGATTTGTGTGTCTTGGAAGAAAACTTGGAGGTGATGGTGTTCCCATGCACCTGTTGCCCTTCTTCTTCTAGATGCAGGATGTTGCGGGTTTTGGAGGTGCTGCCGAAGAAGCCTTGGTGACTTGCTGCAGTGCATCCTGTAGATAATAGACACTGCAGCCACAGTACGCCAGTGGTGGGGGGAGTGCATGTTTAAGTGGTGGATAAGGTGCTGATCAAGTGGACTGCTTTGTCTTGGAGAGTGTCGAGCTTCTTCACTATAGTTCCAGTGACACCCATCAGGCAAGTGGACCGTATTCCATCGCATTCCTGACTTATGCCTTGTAGGTGGTGGAGATTCTTTGGGGAGTCAGGATGTGAGCCATTAAACGCAGAATACCGATCCTCTGAACTGTTCTATCAGCCGTGGCATTTATGTGGCTGCTCCAATTGAGTTTTTGGTCAATGGTGACTCTCAGTATGTCGATGGTGAGGGATTCGGTGATGGTACTGCAATGGGATGTCATGAGAAGTTGGTTAGGCTCTCTCTTGTTGGAGATGGGTGATTTCCCGGCACATATGTAGGGCAAATGTTACTTGACACTTATCAGCCCAAGTCTGGATGTTGTTAAGGTCTTGCTGCATGCGAGCATGGACTGCTTCATTTTCTGAGGAATTGTGAATGGAGCAGAACACTGTGCAATCATCAGTGAACAGCACCTTTTCTGACCTTATGATAGAGAACAGGTCATTGATGAAGCAGCTGAAAATAGTTGGGCCTAGGACACTGCCCTGAGTAACTCCTGCAGCGATATCCTGGGCTACAATAACCATAAGCACCTTCCCTTGTGCCAGATATGATTCCAGCCACTGGAGAGCTTTCTCACTGATTCACATTGACTTCAGCTTTACTAAGGGCAATCTCTCTCACCTTACCTTTGGAATTGAGTGCTTATGTCCATGTTTGGACTAAGGAGATAATTACTCTGGAGCCGAGTGGTCCTGCACAACACAAACTGAATATCAGTGAGGAGGTGATTGCTAAGTAAATACCACTTAAAGCAGTGTTGACGACTCCTTCCATCAATTTGCTGAAGATTAAGAGCAGGTTGATAGAGCAGTAATTGGCCCATTTGGAATAGCCCTGCTTTTTGTGGACAGGACATACCTGGGCAATTTTTATATTTTCCAAATCAGCCATCTCTGAGCGCAATTCACAATTGTGCCAAATTAGTTTCCTGCTGCAGGTCTTTTTTTAAAAATTCGTTCATGGGATGTGGGCGTCGCTAGCATGGCCAGTATTTATTCTCCATCCTAATTGTCCTTGAGAAGATGGTGATGTGCCACCTTCTTGAACCGAAGTTCAATGGAATCTGGGTTGAGATTTCAATCATTTTTCGTAGTGAGGGGAGAAGAGAGTTTACTAGATTCAGTCTGCGTTGGGGATTGCAAGTTGACAGGAAAGTTTGCGAACACATTGATGTCAATGGAAAATAAAATTGGGCGGAGACCGAAACGGACGGCCGAGGGCAGTCTCAGCCATTGTCGCCCGTTGTGCCTATGTCCGCAGACCAATTTGGTTTCGTGTTGTACCGTTGCTATTTCTGAGAAGATATTAAAAGAAAAACTGTGAATGCTAGACATCTGAAAGGAAAAAAATTGTGCTGGAAGTAATCAGGCAGTTTTCAGCATCTAAAAACAAAGAAAAAATAATTTGCGTTGGGAGCCTTCGTCAGATGGTTTACGAAGTCAGTACTTCGGGTCTGAACACGGCAGAAAATGGCCAAATGGCTGTGCGTTCAGCAGGGTTTTCCACTTAAAATAGTAAAAAGTGAAAGCCTGGTTATCATTGTTACGATCATTCTTACCTCATTGTTATGGAAGACTTTACATGTTTTCAAAAACTGGCATTTAATCAGCCATTAAATTGATAATCATTTTCTTCCTCGGGGAACTGAATTAAATTATTAAAGATCGTTTATTGATTCACGATAATTAACTCAAAAAAAGGGTCACCAGTAATATTGTACCTAACAATATACATTAAAATACAATATACCTGCATTAGCCAAATTTGCAGATGATACCAATGTTTTGTGGAGCGTGCAAGAGAAGTAGCATTAAGTAAATTCGACAAAATATGAATGCCAGCAGAAAAATCGTAGATGAAATATAATGCTAACAACTGCGCATAATAAGGCACTTAGTTAATGGATGGTGTTGAAATAGCTAAGGATGAGACAAACGAAGACCTCCGAATATGGCAACACGAACGCTGAACATGCCCGAACAATACAGAGCACCAAATAACGAACCAACAGAATGTCGAACTATATAGCCAAAACAGATGATTATAAGTCAGAGGAGGGCATGACCAAACTGCATTGCGCTCTGAACAGACCACGCATTGGGCATTGGTTCTAATTCTGGTCACAGAATTAAGGGAGGCATTCAATCACTGGAGACAGTGCAGAGAAGAACCTCCAACCTAATTCACAGTGTAAAGGATCTACGTTTACAGAGAATAACTTAGAATGTAAAGCACAGAAACTGGCTATTCGGCTCAACAGGTCCATGCCGGTGTTTATGCTCAACACGAGCTTCCTCCCACACTTCTTCATCTAACTCCATCAATATAGCCTTCTATTCCTTTCTCTTTCGTGTGTTTATCCAGCATCCCCTTACATGCATCCATGCTAGTCGCCTCAACAATTCCTTGTGGTGGTGAGTTCCACATTCTAACCACTCTCTGGGTAAAGAAATTTCTCCTGAACTTCCTTTGGAGTTTTTAGTGACTATCTTATACTAATGGCCACTAAATCCGAATAGTCCTGCAAGTGGAAGCATCGTTTTAATGTCTATCATATCAAATCATTTCATAATCTTAAATACATCTATCAGATCAACCCTCAGTCTTCTCTTTTCTAGAGAAAAGAGCCCTAGCCTGTTCAATCTTTTCTGATAGGTATAACCTCTCAGTTCTGGTATCATCCTAGTAAATCTTTTTTTGCACCTTCTCCAGTCCCTTTATATCCTTTTTTATAATATGGAGTCCAGAACTATTCACAATCCTCCAAGTGTGGTCTAATCAAGGTACAATACAAGTTTAACATAACTTCCATGCTTTTCAATTCTATCCCTCTAGAAGCGAAATCTGGCAGTTTGTTCACTTTTTATGGACTTGATAACTTGCATCGCTACTTTTAGTGATTTGTGTATCTGTACCCCCAGATCCCGCTGCTCCTGTGCCCCATTTAGATTTATTTTCCAAGGAACATGTGGCCTTCTTATTCTTCCTACTAAAATGTAAAATCTCACACTTACCTATATTGACATTCATTTGGCAATTACACACCGATTCTGCAAGTTTATTAATATCTTCATGCACTTTGTCACAGTCCTCCTCAATATTAACAATACCCCCCCAATTTGGTGTCATGTGCAAATTTTGAAATCCTACTGCCAAGTGTCCAAGTCATTTATCTAAATAATGAACAGTGATCCCAGCACTGATCCTTATGGAGCACCAATTCCCACCTTTTGCCAGTCTGAATAAATAACTTTAAACCCGACACTCTGTTTTCTGTTTTGTAGCCAGCTTGCTGTCCATTCGGCTACTTGTCCCTGACTCTACATACTCTGAACTTAGTCATCAGTCTACAATGCGGTACCTTATCAAAGGTCTTTTAAAAATCCAAATATATTATATCTACTACATTACCCTGGATAACCCTTTCTGTTACTTCTGCAAAGAATTCAATAATATCGACTAAGCATGACCTTCCCTTTTGAAATCCGTGCTGACTATTCTTTATTATATTTTCAGTTTTTGGATTTTTTCTATTACATCTTTGAGTAAGGATTCCATTATCTTTCCTACCACTGACGTTTCGCTAATTGGCCTATAGCTCCCTGGACTTGTTCTATCTCCCTTTTTAAATATCGGAATCATGTTAGCTCTCCACCAGTCTTCTGGTACTATTCCCTTTTCTAATGATTTTTTATATATATGTAATAGTGCCTCTGCTATCTCTTCCTTAACTTCGTTTAATATGCACGGATGCATATCCGGGTTTAACCAGGGGATAAACCAAGGTTTAACCTCTCTAAGCTTGATTAGTTTATCAATTATCTCTCCCTTTCTATCTTAAATGTCTTTACATCTGTTTTGATCTCTTCTTCTAATGTCGTGCCCATCATGCTAGTCTCCCTGGTAAATACTGAGGCAAAGTAATTATTTAATATTTGTGCTATTTTGCTGTCAATACGTGAGTGGTCCCATCCTTATCCTGATTTTCTTTCGTTCTTTATGTGTCGGTAGAATACTTTACTGTTTCTTTTTATGTTCCTTGTTAATTTGATTTCCTAGTTTCTCTTTGCCTTCCGAATTGTTTTTTTAACTTCTTACATAACCTTTTCTTATCCCCTTTTGTCATCCTCTCCTTTGTTGTCTATGTACTTAGTGTATGCCTTTTCCTTTAGTTTCAATTTTACACTTATTTATTTATTAATCCATGATGTGTCATTATTGGCTAGTTTTTCTGGCTTTTTAGTTGGATATGTTTCTCCTGGACTCGATTGGTCGGCATTGTTAATGTTTCTCACCGCTGTTCTATATCTTCATTTGTCAGCAAAATTTTCGAGTTTATTTTCCCTAGTTCCATTCTCACCCCTTTAAAATTAGCTTTCTTCCAATTCATTACTTTGCTCTTTGCCTTTCATATCTTTATCTTTAAACTTATTATGTTGTGATCACTATTACCTAGATGTTCCCTTATGCTTACTTCTCTTATCTGTTCTGGTTCACTTCCCATTATTAGATCCAACAGTGCTTTGTCTCTTGTTGTAAGAACGGAGTCATGCACATATTGTAAAATCTACATTTCCTGTACCCCTTTACCGACCTCTTCTTGCCAATTTATTTGGAGGTAGTTAAAATCTCTCATGATTATTATTCTATGTCACTTACTCATTTCACATATTTGCTTACATGTTTCTTACTCCACCTCCTTTCCACTATTTGGTGGTCTGTAGTATACCCATATTAGCACGATCGATCCCTGCTCATCCTCTATTTCAATCCATATGGATTTTGTTTTTATCCTTCTCTTATTTATGTCCCTTTTCTTTAACTGCCATTATGTTACATCTAATCAGTACAGCTACTCCATCCACCTTTGTCTCTTCCCTTTCCTTTCTGATGTTATAACCTGTAATATTTAGTTGCTAGTCCTGTTCTTTGTGTAACCATGTTTTAGTTATTCTTACTACACCTGGTTCCTCACTATGGATTATTGCCTCCAATTCCCCAGTTTATTTTGGACGCTGTGTACATTGTTGTATTTTACTTTACTTTTAACAGTCCTTTTATACTTGAGTTTTAGAACTATATTTATTTCTTGACCGTTTGTGTTATCTTTATTCCTTACCCTGGTCTGACCTTTACACTCATCTCATGTTTCTTTTATCGTTAGGCTTTCGTTATTGCTGCCAGATCCCTCCCCTCTCCTTGCTAATTTAAAGCCTTAACAACCGCCCCATTTATCCTTACCACTGGCCCTCTGATCACACTCCAGATCAGCGGTACAGCTCCTTCCTGTCCCACGAGTGGTGCCAGTGCACCATGAAATGGAACTCCCCTTCCCACACCGCTCTTTCAGCCACACGTTTACCTTTCTGATCTGCCTATCCATATGCCAATTAGTACTTGGCTCAGGTAGCAATCCTGTGATTACTACCAAGGACGTCCTGCTTTTTAATTTAGTTCCAAGCTTCTGATATTCTCTTGGCAGGACCTCATCCTTGCTCTTACCATTTCATTGGTGACGACATGGACCACGATGACTGATCCTCCCTCTCCCTTTCCAGGCTCCTTCCAGTTGCTTGGAGATGTGCTTTACCTTTGCACCAGTTAGGCAACACACCCTCCTGGACTCTCGTTCGTGACTGCAGAGCAAGTCATCTTTCCCCCGCTTTATGGACTCCCCTTTGAAATCAACCTTTCTGTTCTGCTCTACCCCCAACCCCCCACAACCCGCGCCTTCCCCATCTTTTTGGACTGCCTCATGTTCTACAGTGCCATGGTTAGCATTCTGGGCATCCTCCCTGCAGCCTTTATCCTGATCCTCACAGGTATCATGTACCTCGTTGGATAGGACTCGTATCTCTGACACCTCCTTCTCTTCCTCTCCTAGGTTCCCTCTGCCCTGCTGACTAACAGTCATACACTCCCCTTCCTGCACCTACGCTTTCCTCTGAGGTGTGACTAATCTGGAGAAAATTATTTAGATATTCGTCCCCCTCCTCTACGTGTCAGAGTGTGTCTAATTCGCAGTCCATCCAGAGTTAGGTGTAAAGATTGGAGAAACTTGGGATATTCAGCGTGGGAAAGGGGCCTGAAGGATGATCTTGCAGAGATGTGTAAGATAGTTAAAGAATATGAGAACGGTAGATCGGGAAAATTGCTTTAAATTAAATCGCAGAGTTGATCAAAGGGCCACAGGTAAACTTAAGACTGATATCATAGTATCATAGTAGATACAGCACATGTGGAGGCCATTTGGCCCATCGTGCCTGTACGCTGCTCTTTGAAAGAGCTATCCAATTAGTCCTATTTCCCTGCTCTTTACCCATAGCCCTGAAAATGTTTTCCCTTCAAGTATTTATCCAGTTCCATTTTGGAAGTTACTATTGAATCTGCTTCCACCACCCTTTCAAGTTGTGAATTCCAAATCATTAAACTCGCTTCATAAAAAAAATGTTTCCTCATGTCGCCTCTGGCTCTTTTGCCGATCACCTTGAACCCGTGTCCTCTGGTTACCCACCCTTCTTCCACTGAAAACAATTCCTGCTTATTTACTCTGTCAAAACCGTTCATGGTTTTGAACACCTCGATCAAATCTCCCCTTAACCTTCTCTGTTCTTAAGAGAACAACCCCAGCTTCTCCAGTCCCTCCATATAACTGAAGTCCCTCGTCCCTGGCACTAGTCTAGTAAATCTCTTCTGCATCCTCTCCCAGGCCTTGACATCCTTCCTAAAGTGTGGTGCCCAGAATTGAACACAGTACTCCAGCTGAGGCATAATCATAGTATCATAGTAGATGTTTTATAGAAGTTTAGCATAACAGATGAGGATACCGTGAAAGAAGAGTGTTCAATTCTTGCAATGAACATCCGATAGCGCAGAGGAGATGAAATCTCCTTTAAATCACCAATTTCGTATGCCGTAATGGGGTAATGGGGTGCCGTAATGGGGTGAATATCGGGTCTTTCAGGGATGGAAAGGCCTCTCTCGTCCGTAGTTATCTTGTGAACATCTGTTATGAAGAGAGAATCGCCAGGAACCTATCTTGCATGGTCAAACGCATTGCGAGTGTATCACAGAAACAAGATGTTAATGGGCCTCCAACATATCCTATATTTATAATTCTATGAACGGAACTTACTCTTTAAGTCATTGCTATCGACAGTTTAGAAGTATAAGACATATGAAAGGTTCACACACTCAAAACAACTTGACACGTATTCCAAAGTATCGTCAGCTGGTAACATGCATCATTCAAGAAACGTATCATCCCGCAGAAAGTATTAACATGAAGATTCAGCTGCAACCCTCGCCCTCTTCTTTTTACTTATACGTTTGTTTGAACTCATATTAAAACTCATCTTATATACAGCATCCAACTGTCAGTTATCTTTGTGTAATCTAATGTTACAGGAAGCGTGTGCAGCGAAATACAACGGAATGTTTATGCTAACGAGTGCTCCATGAACCCGTGATCCGTCTGGATTGTGGCTCCATCATCTCGTTCCCTGCGTCCGGACGTTTCCATTTTTCTTTCCCAGCTGTGTTTGGACATACGTTATTCTTTCCCAAAAGCTAAGGCTATGCTTTCGTGGAATTATGAGCAGCAGAAATAGAGATTGTCAACCGTCCTTTACCTGACAATTAAAAATAAAATTCAGAACTGTGTTTTTAAATAATTTAACTACTTTTCATCCACATGCGATGCCCGTCTGTGCATGTCAGCATCACTATCATTAGACTCATACGCACACTCACCACCGTACCAATATCATTAAACTCAGAGATACATTCACCACTGCACAAATAACATTAAACTCACAGACACATTCACCACAGCATCAATATCATTAGACTCACAGGCACACCACATCACCAATATTATTAGATTCATAGACACTCTCACCAAAGCATCTATTTTATTAGACTCACAGACACTTATCACTGTATCAAATCATTGGATTAAGAGCCACACTCCCACTGCATCAATAGCAAACTATTATTACATTCGAAGAATGTTCTTCAATTATATCCTCTCATTGTAATCGACAATAATTATAAAAGTATTCTTACACTAAATCAGTGTTGGACTAAGACAAACTTTCCCCAGTGCTAAATAAATATGCCAACATCTCAGGATGTCAAAAATAGTAGGATGCAAAACTTATATTTCGGTTCTCACGTTCATTCGTCGGTACTCCATTACTCATGATTATTGTGTATGTGTTATTGTGTTCTTTATCTTTTTTATATTAAGAGGCAACCGATGACCTAAGTCATAAGCGATATCGCACTGGTGGGTTTGCAATGCGCCCAGTGTGGAGTGACATTGAAACAAAGATACCGCTCTTAGATATACGAATATCTGAGTGAAACTCCTCAGTCTGCACTCTCTTCAAACCTAATGCCCCATTGCACATTTTCTCACTGAATTAAGATACAACTTAAGGAACCCATACACATTAGAAGACGCCAGCTCAGATTGCTAGTCTCTGTTGTGTTATATGGGGGGTAATTTTAACCCCCAAGAACGGGTTGGGTGTGGGTGGGAAGTTAAAAATAGTTGTTTTTTGGGCCGTGACCGCAAAATTTTCTGACTTTGTATTCCCATTGGGAAGCCTGTAATTGTATGTGCCCACATTAAACCCGGAAGTGGAGCCTGGTTGCGGTCACGACCCAAAAAATCGACTATTTTCAACACCCAAGCGCCCCCAACCCACCCGTTCTTGGGGGTTAAAATTACCCACCATGGTCTTAGTTCCAGTCGCAGTTGAAACGCTAAAAGTGGCCTGGGCGTCCACGGAGAGGAAGAGGACAATTAGCATGAATTCCTGCTTCTGATCATTATCCAGAAGCCGCTGCGGGAAAATTCCAGTCTGATGAGGACGGACTAGGACTGGACCATGAGATGCCCGTCCACACTAATTCTCTGGATTCACAGGTGAACGTTGGCCACGTGGGGGGAAAGGTATGGAGGGCTGTGAAGGCTGTGGACATCCCTTGAGAAGGTAACAAAAGAGGAGAACCTCGCAAAGCCACACTAAAGCAATTCACTCTGATAGGTATGTATAACGGATTAAAGAACAGTTCGAGAAAACTGAACCCGCAGCTTTTACAGATGTTAATGCAATATTAACAAAATCACTCGGGAAGTGGCGCCTGCGATAGGAATTCTTCAACCCTACATAGAAACCTAAGAAGAGACAAGACAGAAGTTGCATTTGTATAGCACCTTTTACGACCACAGGACGTTCCAACGAGCTTCACAATCATTGAAGTACCTTTGAAGTGTAGCCATTAAGGTAATGTGGGGTAAAGCAGCAGCAAATTTGTGCATGGCAAAGTCCCACAAATAGCAATGACCAAATAATCGGTTTTACTTAAGTGGATGGAGGGATAAAAATTGGCCAGGACACCGGGGAAACTCCCCTGCTCCTCTTCGAAATAGAGTCATGGGATCTTTTATGTCCACCCGAGAGGGCAGACGGGCCTCGGTTTAAGGTCTTGTCAGAAAGTCGGTACCTCTGACAGAGCAGCACTCACTCAGTGCTGCGCTGAAATATTAGCCTAGATTTGTGCTCAAGTCTCTGGAGTGAGAACTTGAACGCACAACTTTTTGACACAGAACAAGGAGCTGCCACTGAGCCAAGCATCAAAATTACATCCTATGTTCAGCGTTTACTATTGAATTAACCTGCAACAAACTGAATTAAATATGAAAATTATTGTGTTATAGGTATCGGTTTTCCATGTTGTCTGCAATTTGGTACCAAAGCGTTTTAATCAGTAATTTTAAATTACATAAGAAACAGCTGACTAAAGCACATTTCTCATCTCCATACCGCCAATCTTATCTGTGAATATGCTTTGAAGGTGATTTCATGAATTAATAAATCATTCTCTTACCTTCAATGGAAGATATTTTTACGTGGTCCACAATAATAGCCGTCAGTGCAAGAATTACCAAAAAAGCCATGAGAAGCCGAACAATCATGAGGAGCGAGATGCTGAAACCGTGACCTACGGTGTAGGATTAGAATCAAGATACAATACTGATATAAGTATTATCGATTGGTTCATACAGAGGAATGGGGTCGCAGCAATCGGCTAAAATCCCGATTCAATTATCCGCAATGTGATTATTAAAGTAAGAGCGGCACTGAGTAGTAAAGGAAATCAACGGACGATGTTTTATTGATTATTGTCTGGCGAGGCTAAGAGTTGTTAATAAAATGATACATTGAACCGGCTGCACTGTAGCCAGGTTTCGGGCACAGTTTAATGGAGGTTTCTGAGACAGGTCCTAATTGAACACGCAGTGGAGAGGTGTGGGTTACAAGTTGGACAGAGGGTTAATTTCACAATTTTGCACTAGAAGTAACAGAAAGGGGGATCAGGATCGAAACTGCATTGGGAGAAGCCCGAGATCAGCCAACTTGACTGCAGCTCCTGGTAACAGTTTTCATGCAGGGAAAGCCAGCAATGGTAAAGAATAAAACAATTTTGACGTGGAAACAAAAAAAGTGAAAAAATATTAATCGAAAGCAGGAGAGGAAATACAATCGGATACAAAAGATTAACTCCTGTTTATATTTTTTATACGGCAAATAGAAGAATTTGAAGACAAATAGCGTGCAATTGAGAATATTTGTGCGGCGGACGATATAACCCGGGTTCACAACACATCGGGTTCAATTATATTATATATTAAAACGAGAACGTTATGTTTTCGTTGATAATTCCCATTAACTATCTTCATGATTATAAATAGGAACAAACTCTACCATGTAGCTCATTGCGAATTTGACAGTAGCTAGACTGTTGGCCTCGTACCTGGGTTAGATTTAGTATAGGTGATAACAGCTGGAGTCTCAAGTGAGACATGAGATACCGAGCAGGTATATTTGGCGCCGCTCGAGACAGGCTGCGTCTCTTCCAAAGTGCTGGAAACTTCATACAGCCCCTCAGTGTTCTGCCGTTTAATGGTGTGTATTCCTGTTGCAGTTTCAACGCCATTTTTATACCAAGTGAGGGTGAAGTTCTCCGGATAAAACTCAGCCGTTTCACACATAAGAATCAGAGACGCAGATGAATTCCCTTCAGCTGTCATAGAGACAATAATCAGTGGAGTTGGGGCAGCTGCGGAACAGAAAATGAGCAAAATCGAGTTACTGTGCACCATTGGGAGAAATTAAATATGATTCTGATTTACCTTCCGTCCATTTTATTTTAACAGCAACATTCCAAAGCACAGCCTCCTGTCGCTTTCATTTTAGGCACATCATCTACACACACCTCATCCATTTCTCTCATCGCCGCCGGCAACTGTTCTATTTTACCTGCGCTCTCGAGTCCAAGACATTGAGATATTCAACAGACACGTCGAACGATTGTTAATCAATGTCTGCGTCTCATAACCCAAATAATTAAATAAATAAATCTTGGGGGTAAGATGCCATACCAAGTCCCTCCATGTTTGGTACTCACAGATAGACAGTGACGATTAAGCTGCACATTGTCGATGATAAAACGAGGGTATTAGTAGGTATCGGACAGATCTCACAGCCGAGGCATGAAATTGGTGAAAGAAACTATATTCGTTTGAACCTCTGGCGGTTTCAGCAACACAGTTCCTGTGTATTATTGTATTTATTGGAGATTAGTGAGGTGACAACGTTGTGAATTCCAAGCTCCAGTTTGTTGAGTGAACCCGTTAATCAACAGTTAGTTGCACGCTGGCTTTCAAATCCGTGACGCTAACGAATTATATGAGAATAAATTTCGGGAAGAGACAGCGGTGGGGGCAAACAGAGCTTCCAATTATATTCTCTGGAGATTAGAAGAATGAGAGGTGATCTCATTGAAAAATAGAAGATTCTAAGAGGGCTTGATCGGGTAGATGCTGAGAAGATGTTTCCCCTGGCTGGAGAGTCTAGAACTAGGGGACATAGTCTCAGGTTAAGGGATCGGACATTTAGGACTGAGATGAGGAGGAATTTCTTCACTCAGAGTGTACTGAATATTTGGAATTCTCTACCCCAGAGAGCTGTGGATGTTCAGTCGTTGAATATATTCAAGGCTGAGATAGATAGATTTTTAGACTCTGAGGGAATCAAGGGATATGGGGATAAGGCGGGAAAGTGGAGTTGAGGTCGAAGATCATCCATGAACTTATTGAATGGTGGAGCAGGCTCGAGGCACCATATGGCCTACCCTTGCTCCTATTTCGTATGTTCTTATGTTCCTTTGTTCAAACTGGACTAAGCGGCCTGTATATGGTGGTTAAGGCTCATTAATATAAATAATGTTCAGTCAGTTATATGCTTCCAATTTGTTCCTAACTTCCGCTATCAGACATCTGGTGTATAGATTGTATTTGGAGTTATAGTCTATCTGGTTACTATTGATCATTTTTGCAGCACTCTGCGTATGAAGGGTTACATTTTATGTCTAATTAGTATTTCTATACAGAGAACACGAACATACAACTTAACTTTCTCGCGAAATGTAATAATATAAAACATTATACTGTCAAAATTTGTACAATAAAACAATTTTAAAACATCCCCGTTTGTTGCGTTGGATATATTTGCGATAGTCCAGTTCTCCAGTGTTTCACACTCACCATGCACAATTAGATGTGATCCGGTTCCATTCCCTCGAACTATACCCTGACGCATCACTGCGCAGTGATAGATTCCAGAATCTTGGAAAGTCGCGCTCAGCAACTGAAAGAAACCGCTCGCTTTACTTTTCAGACCGAATCGTTTTCTGTCATCGGCACTTGTGCGCAGGTATTCATTCTCGCCCTGTTTCCACCAATGCACTCTTACCCAGGAATGGTCTTGAGAGATGGGGAATATGCAGTAGAAGGTGATGTTTCCCCCTCTGGATACAGCCGCTTGTTCGGGCGCTTGAGTCACTCTGAATGAAGTGTGGTCCACAGCTACAGAAAACATAGTCAAGTACGGATTAATTTTATTAGATGGGACATGGAGATGGATGAGAGAAAGAAGAATCGATATAGAGGAATTACCGTTCACTAAATTAATATGGAAACTATTTCGGAAGCATTTTATAAATTAAAGTAGCTGCTATATTGAATAAAGAGGTACCTGTGCAAATAATCCACCGAAGAGTCAGGCAAAGAAATGACAAATTCGTCCACATTCTGAGCAATAGATTAAACAGTAACTGCGAGTTTGCAACTGTTAAGAATGGTTTGCGGTTTGTTTCCTATGAAATACGTCGCAATGACGTTTGACATCCTGTAACTGCGGCTTTAGAAAATAGGCTTCGTTTGTGAAGTGGGATTTGCTAACTTCTGTACTTCTTCGACTGCTCGAATCATATCTGTCACAGACAACAAAGAGTAAGAGAAACTATTTGATTTTCAAATGCAGAATTTACTAACACTGGCGGAGTCAGTGTTGTTTCCTGATGATTTAAGATGAAGAAATGGAGGTGCGAGTGCGATATTCCTGGGGTGAATTTCGCAAGACGTTGATGCGTACACTGACCATCCTCTGCCAACTACTTTAACGTGACCTAATGGCAAATCCATAAAAAGTGGGTACTAACATCGGTCGTTCATAATCAGCCTTTGAATAATAGGCAGCAATATTTTCTGAGAAACGTTGGTCAGAAAAGGACTGATTGACAGTTATCTGTGTGTGGACTGTTTACTATAAGTTCACACTTCCGTGCACATCCCAGGTGATATTCGACCGATGCTGTGCTTTGTAATGTGTTATACCCCGGAAGACTTGACACAAATCCGAACTGAGTAATGTGAAAGCTGAAAGATCAGTAATCACGTGATCGTGTGCCTTGCCATATGATTGGGCGTGGATGCTGGTGTCGGAAACCGTTCACTGTGACGTACTGAGCTGTTATAACGTCGTTCCATGGGCAGCTGGTTAATGTTGCAAACCGTGAGCCTCTTTGTTATCAATTGTTCATCGTTATATTTCTATAACTTTCCGACGTTCAAAAAGCACATATCGTACGATCTCATTATATAGCTGCAGATGTGTTCTTGAAGTCTAGATATATGTGTAATTTTATTGTCCTGTTATCAGCTCGCGGGTTCTGTCGAGAGCGAATACAATGCATTAATGGTAGCCACGTTAAAGTAGTGCAAATTGGCTTTATAGTGGTTATGTTACTTAGCTGAACACAAATTGGCCGCCTAACGAGTTGCAAGTAAAACACTCAAGACCGAAGAATGTGTTAAACAGTGAATGGTAATATTCTTCCCGCTCGAGGTTCTGGTATATTGCAGGCTTTTTCACCTTTTGAAGCATATCCCCTTCAGAGAAGATATAGCGCAGAATTAAAAAAAACATCTATGCAATTAAAAGTCTCGCATATTGCGCGTGTCCATGAGGACCCCACTTGAACAATGTCGGTAAAACTTCGCAAAAGGCAGCACTCCACAAATTAACACGTCATGCTTCTCTGATTGTTTCAGATAACCAAATTCCATTAAGTTTAGCGGATGGATTTCCTCAGATATGGACAGTAGCGAATGCAACAATAGGAAATATACCCGCCCCCTCACCACAAAACCCAGCAACAACAAAAACAACAATTTGCACATACATTATGCCTCTAACGTGGAAAAAAGACCCAATTCGGTTCACAGAGCAGTGAGAAAAATAGGAGTTAGAGCTAATAAAGGAGATATTAGGAATGAATGTTTTCTGAAAGAGGGAGATTCTAAAGAGGTTTGTAAAGGAGAAGGGGCAGCTGGAGAGATGGACAGGCCTCTTCAGGCAGAAGTCTCGAGTAGCTGATACTCCTCCTGAGGTCTCCACCGTCACAGATGCCATTCATCAGCCAAATCCATTCACTCCACATGATATCAAGAAATGGCTGAGTACACTGGATAGAGCAACACCCCCGCTGTAGTGCTGAAGACCTGCTCCAGAATTAGCCACACGTCCAGCCAAGTGTTCAAATACAGCTACAACGCTGGCATCTACCCAACAAAGTGAAAAATTGCTCAGGTATGTCCTGGCCACTAAAAGCAGGACAAATCCAATCGGGCCATTTACCACCCTATCAGCCTACTCTCAATCATCAGTAAAGTCATGCAAGGTTCATCGATAGTGCTATCAAGTGGCACTTACTCACCAATAACCTGCTTACTGAAGGTCAGGATCACGCAGCTCAAAAACGCATTACAACCTTTGTCCAAACATGCACAAAAGAGCTGAATTCAAGGTGGGAGGTGAGAATGACTGCCCTAAACATTAAGGCAACATTCGACCGAATGTGGCACCAAGGAGCCTTACTTAAAGCAAAATCAATGGAGATCAGCGGGGGGGGGGGGGGGAATTCTCCAGTGGCTGGGGTCAAACCTAGCGCAAAGAAAGATGGTTGTGGGTGTTAGAGATCAATCACCTCAACCCCAAGACAGCACAGCAGGAGTTCCTCAGGGCAGTGTCCAAGGCCCAACCATCTTCAGCTGCATCATTAATGACCTTCCATCAATCATAAGGTCAGAAGTGGGGCTGTTCGTTGATGATTGTACAGTGTTCACTTCCATTCACAATCCCTCAGATAATATAGACTCACAGTCTGGACCTGGGCAACATCCAGGTTTGGGCTGATAAGCTACAAGTAACATTCGCACCACACCAGTGCCAGGCAATGACCATCTCCAACAAGAGAGTCTAACCATCTCACCTTGCCATTCAGTGGCATTACCATCGGCGAATACCCCACCATCAACATCCTGGGGGTCACCATTATAGTCACAAATAGTGTGGCTACAAGAGCAGGTCAGAGTCTCGTTTTACTGCGCGAGTGACTCACCTCCTGACTCCTCAAAGTCTTTCCACCAACTGCAAGGTACAAGTCTGGTGTGTGATGGAATACTCTCCACTTGTCTGGATGTGTGCAGTTCCAACAACACTCAAGAAACTCGACACCATCAAGGACAAAGCAGTCCATTGATTGCCACCCCATTCACCACCTTAATCATGCATTCCCTCCACCACAGATGCACCAGCAGTAAGAACATAAGAAATTGGAGCAGGAGTAGGTCATACAGCCCCTCGAGCCTGCTCCGCCATTCAATAAGATCATGGCTGATGTCCGACCTCAACCCACTTTCCCGCCCGATCGTCATATCTCTTGAATCCCTTAGAGCCCAAAAATATATCGATCTCATTCTTGAATATATTTAACTAGTAAGCATCCACAGCCGTCTGGGGTAGAGAATTCCAAATATTCACAGCCCTCTGGGCAAAGAAATGACTTCGCATCCCAATCCTAAATCCCCGAGCCCTTACCCTGAGATTATGCCCCCTGGTTCTAGACTCTCCAGCAGAGGGAAACAGCCTCTCACCATCTACCCTGTCAAGCCCTCTCAGAATCTTATATTTTCAATGAGATCACCTCTCATTCTTCTAAACTCCAGAGAGTATAGGCCCATTCTTCTCAATCTCTCCTCAAAGGACAAACCTCTCATCCCAGGAATCAATCTAGTGATCGTTCGTTGCACCGCCTGTCAGACAAGTATACCCTTCCCTAGTTAAGGAGACCAAGACTGTACACAGTACTCTAGGTGTGGTCTCATCAAAGTCCTGCACAATTGTCGCAACACTTCCTTACTCTTGCACTGCAAACCCTTGCAATAAAAACCAACGAACCCTTTGCCTTCCTAATTGATTGCTGCACCTGCATGTTAACTTTCTGTGTTTCGTGTACAAGGACACCAAAATCTCTCTGCATATCAACATTTATTAGTTTCTCATCATTTAAAAAATATTCATTTTTCTATTCTTCCTACCAAAGTGAACAACTTCACATTTCCCCGCATTATACTCCATCTGCCACCTTCTTGCCCTTCTCACTTAACCTGTCTACATCCCTTTGCAGACTCTTTGTGTCCTCCTCACAAATTACTCTCCCACCTAGTATTGTATCGTCAGCAAACTTAGATACAGTACACTCGGTCCCTTCATCTAAATTATTAATGCAGATTATAAATAGCTGAGGCCCAAGCACTGAGCCTTGTGGCACTCCGCTAGATACAGCCTGCCAGCCTGAAAATGAACCGTTTATCCCTACTCTCTGTTGTCTGTCCATTAACCAAACCACTAACAGTGCTAATATATTACCCTCAATCCCATTAGCCCTTATGTTGTGTAACGACCTTTTGTTTGGCACCTTTTCGAATGCCTTTTGAAAATCCAAATATACTACATCCACTGGTTCCCCTTTATCTACCCTGCTAGTTACACCCTCAAAAATGTCTAATGGATTGGTCACACACGATTCCCTTTCATAAAACCATGTTGATTCTGGCTAATCATATTATGATATTCTAAGTGCCCTGTTGCCACAGACTTAATAATAGATTCCATCATTTCTCCGACTACTGATGTCAGTCTAACTGGCCTGTAGTTCCCTGCTTTCTCTTTCCCTCCTTCCTTGAATAGCAGTGTTACATTTGCTACCTTCCAATGCATAGGGACCGTTCTAGAATCTAGGGAATTTTGGACGATCAAAACCACTATCTCTGCAGCCTCCTCTTTTAGAATCCTCTGATGTAGGCCATCAGATCCAGGGGATTGGTTGGCTTTTAGTCCCAATAATTTCTCCAGTACTTTTTCTTTACTAATTTTAATTACTTTGATTTCCTCATTCTCATTAGATCCTTGTTTCCCCGCGAACCCTAACCCTAACCCCGGTATTTTTTCCGTTTCTTTTACTGTGAAGACAGATACAAAATATATGTTTAACGCCTCTGCCATTTCCTTTTTCCTGATTATAATTTCTTTTGTCTCAGCCTCTAAGGGACCCATGTTTACTTTCGCTAATCTCTTCCTTTTTCCATATTTGTAGAAGCTCTTCCAATCTGTTTTTATATTTCTCGCTAGTTTACTCTTATATTCTATTTTCTCACTCGTTATCAATTTTTTGGTCTTCCTTTGCTGGTTTCTAAAACTCTCCCAATCCTCAGGCTTACTACTCTTCTTGACACCATTATAAGCCTCTTATTTTAATCTAATACTATCCCTAACTTCTTTAGTTGGCCACGGATGGATGACTTTTCCATCGAGTTTTTATTCCTCAATGGAATGTATATTTGTTGAGAATTATGCAATATTTCTTTAAATGTTCTCCATTGCTTGTCTACCATCATAGCTTTTAATCTAATTTCCCAATCAACCTCCGCCAACTCACCCCTCAAAACTTCTCCAATCTCTCCACATAACTTCAGTCCCTCATCTCTGGTATCATCCTGTTAATCCTCCTCTGTAACCTCCCATGTCCTCGACACCTTTCCTAAAGTGTGGTGCCCAAAATTGTATACAATACTTCAGCTGAGGCCTAACCAGTGATTGTAAATGTTTGGCATGAATTCTACGTTTTTGTATTCAATGCCCCTATTTACAAAGTCAATATCCCATACGCTTTCTGAACCACCTTTTCAACTTGCTCTGCCACCTTCAAAGATTTGTGAATATACAACCCAGGTCTCTCTGCTCCTGCAACACCGTCAAAATGGTATCATTTAGGTTATACTGCTTCTCCATTTTGTTCCTCCCGCATTAAATTGCATCTGCCATGTGTCTGCCCATTTCACCAATCTGCCTATTCCTCCTGAAGTCTGCTACTATCCTATTCACTACTTACTATGCTGCCAAGTTTTGTATCATTCGCATACTTCGAAATTGTACTCCCTCTACCCAAGCCCAGGTCATTTATATTTATATTTAACAACAAAAACAATGATCCTCATTCCGATCCCTGGGGATCCAACTCCATACTTCTCTCCAGTCAGAAAAACATCCGTTCACCACTACTCTCTGCCTCTTCTGCCCAAGCCAATTACGTACCCAAATTACCACCGTCCCTTTAATCCCATCTGCTTCTATTTGCTACATGCGCCTGTTATGTGATGCTTTATCAAATGCCTTTTGAAAGTCCATATATACAACATCCATTGCACTATCTTCATCAACCCTCTCTGATACTTCATCAAACAACTCAGTCAGGTTAGTCAAACACGACTTTTCTTTCACAAATCCATGCTGGCTGTCCCTTAATAAGCGATGCATCTCCAAGTGAGAATTAATGTTGCCGCTGACAATGGTCTCTCGAAGTTTTCCTACTTCTGACCTTAGACTGATTGGCCTGTAGTTGCAAGATTTATCCCTCTCTCCTTTTTTGAATAGGGGTGTAACATTTGCAATTCCCCAGTCGTCTGGCACCACTCCCATACCCAAGGAGGATTGAAGGATTGTGGTCAGACCTTCTGTCATCTCCACACTTGCTTCCTTCAGCAACCTAGGTTGCATCCCATCTGGACCAGATGACCCGTTAACTTCGAGTGATGCCATCCTATTTAGCACCTCCTTTCTATCTATTTTCATCCTATCCAATATCTCTACTCCCACCTCCTCTACTTCATCCTCTTCTTTAGTGAAGGCAGATGCAAAGTACTCATTAAGGACCTCAGTCATGCCCCCTGCCTCCGCAAGAAGCTTTACTTCTTTGTCCCTAATCGGCCCCAACATTCCTTTCACTATTCTTTTTCTTTTTCTATGTTTATAAAAGATTTTTGGGTTCCCTTTTATGTTACAAGCTGATCTTTTCTCATACTTTCTCTTTGCCCTACTTATATCCCTTTTCGATTTCCCCCTGCACTCTTTGTATTCTGCCTGGTTTTCCACTGTATTTTGTACGTGGCGTTTGTCATAGACCTCATTTTTCTGTTTTATTTTAATCTCTATTCCCTTTTCATCCAGGGAGCTCTAGCTTTGGATGTCCTATCTTTCCACCTTATGGGAATATGCTTGGTCTGTACCTGAAGTATCTCTGCCTCATAAGCCTGCCATTGCTCTTCAGTCTAAAATCATTTTAAAAAATATTATTAGGTAAATAACAATGGTCTAAACTATAACCAATCTCGCTCCGCTCGGTTTTCATTGAGCAAATATATGAAATGAAACTGGGTGAGGGATCTGGTAGCAAAGACAAAAGCCTAAATATAAAACGAACAGGAGACGAGTATAAAGGTCAGACGAGGAGAAGGAATAAAAACAATATAAACGGTCAATGAACAAATACGGTTATAAACCAGAAGTATAAAAGGTCTGTTAAAAATAAAGTAAAGGGAATAACTATTAAAGACGAATTAAACTGCCTGTACAGCAATGCACACAACGTCCAAAATAAAACGGGGGAAGTGGAGGCAATGATCCCCAGCGAGGAACCAGATATAGTCAGAAAAAATTAAAAATGGCTACAGAAAGAATAGGACTTGCAACTAAATGTTGCAAGTTATAACATAATCAGAAAGAATAGGGAAAGAAGAAGGGGGTGGAGCAGCTATACTAATTAGAAATAACATAATGGCAGTAAAAAAGGGACATAACTAATGGAAGGATTTGAAACAGAATCCATAGGAATTGAAATAAACGATAAGAAGGCATCTATCACGCTATTAGGGATATACTACAGTCCACCTAATAATGGAAAGGAGGTGGAGGAAGAAATATGTAAGCACATACGTGAAATGAGTAAAGGACATAGAATAATAATAATGGGAGATTTTAACGACCCCCAAATAAACTAGCTAGAAGAGACAGTTAAAGGGGTACAGGAAATGAAGTTTCAACAATGTGTGCAAAAGTCCTTTCTTACCCAGTATGTAAAGAGCCCAACAAGACAGGAAGCACTGCTGCATCTAGTAATCGGAAAAGAACCAGAACAGATTAGAGACGTAAGCGTAGGGGAACATCGAGGTAACGGCAATCACGATAAAACAAGGTTTAAGATAAAGATTGAGAAGCCAATAAGTAAGACAAAGACCAAACTAATAAATTGGGAAAAAAGCTGATTTTAAGGGGACGAGAAAGGAAATAGGGAAAATAAACTGAAAATAATTACTGAAAAAGAAATAAATAAAAGACCAGTGGGAAACATTTAAAACGGTGATCAATAGGAGAAATATATCCCACTAAAAGGCAAGAACAAACTGGCCAGTAATGACACACCATGGATGACTAAAGAAATAAGGGCAAAACTGAAACTAAAGAAAAAGGCAGACATTAAGTACCTCGACATCAAAAGGGAATATGAAAAGGTTAGGAAAGAAGTCAAGAAAAAAAATTAGGATGGCAAAGAGAAACTGCAACATTAAATTATCAAAAAATATAAAATGAAATAGTAAAGTATTCTCCAGACACATAAATAACAAAAGGAAAATCAGGATAGGGATAGGGCCACTAAGGGCTGCACCCGATAAATTCACAGGTAATGACAACGAAATGGCAGAAATATTAAATGATTAAATCAATATTTACCAGGGAGTCTAACATGTTGAGCATTAGTAGAGATCAAGACAGATATAAAGACATTTAAGATAGAAAGGAGGAAATAATTGATGAACTAATCAAACTGAGAGAGGAAAGAAAACCCTTGGATTGGATGGATTGCATCCACGCACATTAAAATGAGTTAGGGAAGAAATAACGGAGGCACTATTACACATATATATATATATATATTACAATCTTTAGAAAAGGGAATTGCGCCAGAGGACAGGCGGCGTGCTAATGTGATTCCGATATTTAAAAAGGGAGATAGTACAAGTCCAGAGAAGTATAGGCCAATTAGCTTAACGTCGGCGGTAGGAAAAATAATGGAATCCTTACTCAAAGATGTAATTAAAAAATCCAGAAAATGAAAATGTAATAAAGAATCGTCTGCATGGATTCAAAAGGGAAGGTCATGCTTACCCAACCTTATTAAATTCTTCGAAGAACTATCAGAAAGGGTAGACAAGTATAATATAGCAGATGTAATATATTTGTATTTTCAAAAGGCCTTCGATTAGGTACTGCATAATCGACCCAAGACTTAGGTCAGAGCATTTGGAGTCATGGGACAAGTAGCCAAATGGATAGCAGGCTGGCTATAATTCAGAACACAGAGAGTAGGGGTTAGCGGTCGTTACTCAGACTGGCAAAAGTGGGAGGTGGCTTTGCACAAGGATCAGTGCTGGGACCACTGTTATTCATCATTTACATAAATAATTTGAACTCGGAATCTGAAGTACAATTTCAAAATTTGTGGACGACACAAATTGGGGTTATAGTTAATACTGAGGAGGGTTGTGACAAAATACAGGAGGACATTAATAAACTTGCAGAATGGGCGAGTAACCGGCAAATGAATTTCAACATAGATAAGTGTGAGGTGGTACATTTTGTTAGCAAGAATAAGGAGGCCACATACTCCTTGGAAAATAAGATTCTAAATGGGGTAGAGGAGCAGAGGGATATGGGGGTACTAAAAGTAGCGTTTGAGATTAATAAGGTCATAAAAAGCAAGATCAGCACTGGGATTCAATTCTAGAGGGATAGAATTTAAAAGCGGGGAAGTTATGTTAAACTTAAATAAAACCTTGGTTAGACCGCATATTTAGTACTGTTAACATTTCTGATCTCCATGCAACAGGAAGGATGTAGAGGCACCGGAGAAGGTGCAAAATAGATATACTAGGATGATACCAAAACTGAGATGTTATACCTACCTGGAACGATTCAACAGGCTGGGGTTTTCTTCTCTATAAAAGAGAGGACTGAGGGGTGACCTGATAGAGGCCTTTAAGATTGTAAAAGGTTTTGATAGCTTAGACGTAGAGAAGATATTTCCACTTGCAGGGGAGACCAGAAATATGGGCCATAAATATAAGATAGCCACTTTAATAAATCCAATAGGGAATTCAGAAGAAATGTCTTTACCCAGAGAATGGTTAGAATACGGAACTCACAACCACAAAGAGTAGTTGAGCCGAGTAGCATAGATGCATTTAAGGGGAAGCTAGATAAACACATAAGTGAGAAATGAATAGAAGGAAATGTTCATGGGGTTAAATGAGCAGGGGCGGGAGAAGACTCGTATGTAGCATTAACACTGGCAATGGACCTGTTTGGCCGAATGGTCTGTGTTGTACATTCCATGTAATTCTATGTAAGACATTGTATCACAAATATCCCATTGGAATTGTTCAAACTGTTTGGCCAGTAAGAAAAAAAACAGTCCTCTTCCAAGCGCAGAAAATTCGGCCCCCACTCTAAGATATGTAAAATGTACATTTTCTTATTGAATATTGATGCAGCTCCAAGGACCAGCAGTGAAAATGAGCCACAGAGAACTGAAAGTCCCAGGTTTGATTTATGTTCTGTGCTGTGTGCCAGACCAGAACTAAAGTCAGGGAACTGGACACAGTCATTGGGTAAGATGGGACATAATGTCATATCCGTCGTGGAACCTTGGGGGCAATTTTGACTTTGGGCGGACAGTGTAAAACGGGCTGTACCACATCCTCCGCCGTTACACATCTCTGTAGTTGTATGAGAGTCGGCTCATCTGATTTAGCCCAGGCATTAGCGGTGATGAGGGAGGGTACTAAATATTTCTGGATATCAATTTGCATGAGAAAAAAAGAGACGGAAAAATTGGCTCATGTGTACATATTATCGAAGTATATAATCACAACATTCGAAAGGAAAGTTTTTATTGATGGTGGTGCTCAGACCAAGCCTTTCTGTTTTGAATTAAGTAGAAATAACCGAACTGCCCCTATAATGATTGACATTATAGATCAGGCAATAGTGTGAAAGAAATTTAACTTGACACTTGTCAGCAATTTAGCGAGGTCCACAGTAATAATGCAGCTGTAAAAATGAGGGCATTGAACTGTCCTAACAACCTAGAACAAGAGAAACGATTTCGTCAAAATAGGGAGGAGTTCTTAGAATGCATCTCGAACTGTTTCCTTAAGCGGTATGTTGCATGTTCAAGAAGGAAGAATATCGTGCTTTGTTTTGGTCTAGATAATATGAGTTTAAATGCATATGTCAAAATCCAGCGACTAACATTCTACTGTAAATAGGAGGAGCGGTTCTGACCCATAGTTGTACTAATGTAACACAATGCTTGACTTCAGCTGTCTTGGTAAACTGTCCGATGAACTGAATGGCCTACCTCAACCCTATTAACCTTATGGTCTGGTTTCCTCTGAACACTGAAACTAACAAGGGAATAAAAGACCGAAAAAGGAACGACCCATCGTATCTAGTTTTTTGTACGTGAAGGAGAATCCTTTCATCCCTTTGCCTGATCAAAGCGTCCAGATCCACCTGAATTCACAGGCACTTACCTGGTGGCTTCTATTAAATGATTGTAATGTTTACCATAGCCTGTGGGGATCCCGTTAGCACTACCTTCCGATCAAAAACTTCGTATGTGTTTGTTTCACATGTGTACAATCAGCTAACGTATATGCAGCCACTAAACCCATTCACTGTATATCTGTATTGTTGGAGATTGTATAGTTGCTTACCGGGTGCTGTTCACTTATTTTACTCAAGCCTTGGCCCCTGGAGTTTTCTGCATTAGGTGACCTCCGAAAGAGCAATGGTAGAATTAGTAGGTTTGAGCTAAGTGTCCCTGGGCTGGAGAGAATAGTAATGAACTGGGCTTGGAAAGTCATCCCTATCTGAAACAGGCAACTGAAATGAAACCTTACGTATAAACTAGTATGGTAAAGGTAATTCGGGAATACTACTGGCAGCTGAACAGTGATTGTAGGACAAGTTGACACGAGTGCAAATGAGTAGAAGGTAAATTTAGGACTCCTTTGCGGAAGCTTTTTTGACACAGCAGAGGTCATCATGAGGAAGGGACTTTCAGGTAGAATAGTGGAGATAAAAAAAAACCCATAGAATATTTTCATAATCAATTAGATGCTCGGTTCGGAGATTATATGATCTTTCTGGTCGCATGAGCAAGAAATGATCCGAATGACTTTTCTCACCTCTATCTACTTTGCACTCGTTACGCCTGCTAGAACGTGTGTGTATATGAATGTCCCCTATGGCTCTCTTCTAGCTCCATTGCCATGTTCTACGCCCACTCACAACTGGAACTGACGCGTGAAGAATGGCCAGTTGGATGAGAGTGAATGGTACCGGAGGTTTAGTTGTGTCAGTGAAAGTTTATCTGAGTCACCTTCAAGACCAGAAGAGAAAAGAAGAAAGGTAGACAACATTTAAAAAAAATCTGCTGCTGTATTCTTGAAAGCAACTGAACTAGTTTAAATAAATGTGCGTGGTCGCATTTACAAAGTGTCTTTCCATCGTTATTTTACAAGTGGTTTTGGGCTCATCCCTTTGCCCATCCCTCGTTGCGCTCAGAAGGTGGTGGCAGCAGTTCTTCTTCTTGAAGGTTTCTTATAAATGATTGGCTTGCTAGGCCACTTGAGAGGACAGTTCAGAGTCAACCACGTTGGTGTGGGACTGGAGTCACATATAAACCAGATGGCAGATTTACTTCGTTAAAAGAGTGAACCGGTTGGATTTTTACAACAATCCACTCGCTTCACGGTCACTCTTACTGAAACTAGAGTGTTGTCTTCTTCTACCTTCAGTCACATCCATAAAGACATTGACTTGAAACAATTTTTTGCATTTCAGTGCAGGTACATGCTTTTTATTTCCAGGTTTCTTTTAAACCGAATTCAAATTCTCAAACCACCATGATGGGAATTGAATTTACATACTCTGGATTACGAGTCCAGTAACATAACCACTATACAACGGGCCTCACTGCAATTCCTCGGTCACAAAACAGCAGATTAGCGTTCTGTGGGTGAAACAATCTGGAGTCATAAGGCTGTGAGTACATTGCCTCTTGCGAAAGCGCTTCCTCGCACCACCGCAGGCCAACCCCAATTCACCTATTTATTTTTATTGCCATTTGACATACAGCACATTCACATATAAAGTAGATGGTGTATTATATGCAGCATATTTTGATACTGAGTTTTACTGGTTGGCTTAATATTAACACCAACGCTAAAAGCAACCGAAGCTTCCTGTGCAGAAATAACTCGAGTATCTGTTTAAATTGAAAGGACCTGAAACAGCCTATCACTGCCGTACAACACAGTTAATCACATTGCGAAACATTCGCGCGGTCACTGCAACAGGTTGAAGGAAATAAATTTAAAGCCTTATTTTGCAAGTTCGTATGTTCGTTTTGCAATATTTAAATCAAGTATCAAAAGAACAGCAACCGTTTGTCTAACGCTAGCAATGAAACATCAAACATTCAAACCTGCCTTGTTTGAGTAAAGGATTACCACCCCGGCTATTTATATTTTCTAAAATATTATATTATAACCTATCATTTTTTCAATCTGCTTACTTTCTAATTGATACTTTTTATCTTAAACGCACGTAGATAATTTGAAAAGCCACCCGAACGTAATTCCCAAGACCAAAGAAGAGCTTTAGGCCCGAGACAGCTCTGTGTCGATCTATTAAAACTAGTCCAATGAGTAAATGGTGCACGTTATGTCGGATTATTGGAACGTGCCTGTATCTTTACAAATCGTTTCACAGACTGGGATAAATATGAAAAAAAACCTTCGTTTCATCAATTCATCAACTTTAAGATGACACTAAGATTGAGTTGAAGTAGTTCAAGCTTGTCCTTTTCATTGAGGCATTTCTATTCCAGATAAGACAGGTGCGGTGCATCAGGTGGAGTGAAGGAAACAATACAAGATGAGAGCTGAGCCGTCATGCCGGGGATGAGACACGATCCAGAAACTCAACTAGAGAATGAAGAGTGCAAAGGAAAGCACAAGGACCAACTGTACCATTCTTACCAATTCCGTGTACCGATCCATCAGACAATACTCTTTAATCCATTGCGAATGATTTAAACAATATATGCAGAGCAATAGATTAACGATATAATGCGACGTAAATCTTCGGCGGAGCAATAAAATAATAACTAAATAAAATAGCATCTACATACATATCGAATGTGACAATAATCTTATTCTGTATATACAAACTTTGTTTAAGTGCTCTGCGTCGCCGGGGTACAGAAGTAAACATCTTTCAGACGTTCAGTTAATGTTCAGAGGCAGCAGCCTTATGTACGTGCAATGTAATCATCAGTCCGTGCTTGCCAGCAAAGGGAAAATTTACAAATTTGAAATAAGTACAAAACAGGACCTTTTGCACCTAGCTACTTGTTTTGTTTTTGTTTTGTATTTCTGATCTAGATGTTTTATGTAAAGGGCTGGAGGTGAAACGCTCAACAATCGTCTCATCTCAAAATGTCCAACGCTTGCATGTTACGTATATAGAAACATAGAAAATAGGAGCAAGATTAAGCCATTCGGCCCTTCGGGCCTACTCCGCCATTCAAAATGATCATGGCTGATCGTCTAACTCAGTAGCCTGTTCCCACTTTTTCCGCATATCCCTTGTTCCCTTTAGCATTGAGAAATATATCTGTCTCCTTCTTGAATACATCTAATGACTTGGCCTCCACCGCCTCCTGTGGTAGAGAATTCCACAGGTTCACCTCCCTCTGAGTGAAGAAATTTCTCCTCATATCGGTTCTAAATGGCCTAGCCCGTATCCTGAGATTGTGGCCCCTGGTTCTGGACTCCCCAACCATCGGGAACATCCTCCCTGCATCTAGTGTGTATAGTCCTTTTAGAATTTTATGTGTTTTGATGAGATCACCTCTCATTCTTCTAAACTCTAGTGAATATAGGCCTAGTCGACCCAATCTCTCATCATACGTCAGTCCTGCCATCCCAGGAATCAGTCTGGTAACCTTCGTTGCACTCCCTTCAAGGTAAGGACATCCTTCCTTTGATAAGGAGACCAAAACAACACACAATACTCCAGATCTGGTCTCACCAAGGCCCTGTATAAATGCAGGAAGACATTTCTGTTCCTGTACTCAAATCCTCTTGCAATGAAGGCCAGCATACCATTCGCCTCCGTAACTGTTTGCTGCAACTGAATGCTCGCTTTCAGCGACTGGTGCACAAGGACACCCAGGTCTCGTTACACCTCCCCTTTTCCCAATCTATCACCATTCAGATAATAATCTATCTTTCTGTTTTTACAACCAAAGTAGATAACCTCACATTTATCCACGTTATACTGCATCTGCCATGTCCTTGCCCGCTCACCCAACTTGTCTAAATCACATTGGAGCCTCTTTGCATCCTCCTCACAGCTCACATTCCACCCCGGTTTGTGTCGTCTGCAAACTTGAAAATGTTACATTTAGTTCACTCATCCAAATCGTTGATATATATTTTGAATAACTGGGGCCCAAGCACTGATCCCTGCGGTACTCCACTAGCCTGCCACCGTTTATTCCTACTCTCTGTTTCCTGTCGTTCAAACAATTCTCAATCCATGCCAGTATATTCCCGCCAATCCCATGTGCTTTATTTTGCACACTAACCTCTTGTGCGGTAACATATCAAAAGCCTTCTGAAAATCCAAATACACCACATCCCCTGGTTCTCCTCTATCTATTCCACTAGTTGCATCCTCAAGAAACTCCAGTAGATTTGTTAAGCATGATTTCCCTTTCATAAACCCAAGCTGACTTTGTCCAATCCCGTTAATGCCATCCAAGTGTGCTGTTATCACATCTTTTACAATAGACTCTAGCATTTTCCCCACTATTGATGTTGGACTAACTTGTCTGAAATTCCCTGTTTTTTCTCTACCTCCTTTTTTAAATAGTGGGGTTACATTTGCCACCTTCCAATCTGTAGGAACTGTTCCAGAGTCTCTATAATTTTGGAAGATGATCACCAATGCATCCACTATTTCCAGGGCCACTTCCATTAGTACTCTGGAATGTAGATTTTCAGGCCCTGGGGATTTGTCAGCCTTCAGCTCCATTAATTTCCCGAGCACCATTTCTTTTATTAATACTGGTTTCCTTCAGTCCCTCCCTCTCACTAGACCCTTGGTTCCCTAACATTTCTGGGAGGTTATTTGTGTCTTCCTTTATGGAAACAGAACCAAAGTATGTGTTTAATTGTTATGTCATTTCTTTGTTCCTCATTATAATTTCCCCCATTTTTGACAGTAAGGGACCTACATTTGTCTTCACTAATCTTTTTCTCTTGACGTATTTATAGAAGCTTTTACAGTCAGTTTTTATGTTCCTTGCTAGTTTACTCTCACAGACTATTTCCCCCCTCTTAATCAATCTCTTTGTCGTCCTTTGTTGAATTCTGAACTGTTCCCTACCCTCAGGATGCCGCTTTTTCTATCAATTTTATATGTCCCCTCTTTAGATCTAATACTATCCCTAATTTCTTTTGTAAGCCACAGTTTAGACACCTTTCCTGTTTTATTTTTGCGCCAGACAGGAATGAATGATTGTTGTAATTCCTGCACACGTTCTTTAAATATTAGCCATTGCCTATCCACCGTCATCCCTTTTAGTAAAATTCCCCAATTTATCATAGCCAACTCGCACTTTCGTAATTTCCTTTATTTAGATTCAGGACCCTAGTTTCGGATTCGACTACTTCACTCTCCATCTTAATGAGGAATTCCATCATGTTATGGTCGCTCTTCCCTAAGGGACCCCGCAAAACAAGATTGTTAATTAATCTTTTCTCATTGCACAATACCCAGTCTAGGATCGCCTGTTCTCTAGTTGTTTCCTCAATGTATTGGTCTTGAAATCCATCACTCCAGAAATTGCTTTCCCACAGTATTATTGCTAATTTAGTTTGACCAATCTATAAGTAGATTAAAGTCACCTATGGTTATCCTTGTACCCTTCTTGCATGCGTCTCTAATTTCCTGTTTAATGCCCTCCCCTACATCTCCACTACTGCTTGGGGGCCTATAGACAACCCCCACCAACGTTTTCTGCCACTTGGTGTTTCTTAGATCAACCCATACAGATTCCACGTCGTGATTTTCCGTGCCAATATCATTCCTCACTATTGCATTGATTTCCTCCTTTACTAACAGCGATACCCCACCTCCTTTCCCTTTTTGCCTGTCCTTCCTAAATATTGAATACCCCTAGATGCTCAGTTCCCATCCTTGGTGAACCTACAGCCATGTCACCCTAATCACATCTGTTTCATTACCGTTAATATCTATCTGCGCTGTTAATTAATCCACCTTGTTGCGAATGCACCACACATTAAGGCACAATACATTTGGACTTGTCTTTTTAAGATTGCTAGTCATCTTAGTTTTATTTTGCACTCTGGTCCTATTTGTTTTTCGCCCTTGTTTTCTCTGCCTTCCACTATTGCTTCTTCCATTTCTGCCTTTTGTTTCTATCCTTTTGTCCCCCTCCTCTGTCTCCCTGCTCAGGTTCCCATCCCCCTGCCATTTCAGTTTAAACTTTCCCCAACAGCACTAGCAAACACTCCCGCGAGGACACCGGTCCCGGTCCCCCTCGGGTGTAACCTGTCCTACTTGACATCCTTGACCCGAGCACCAGGGAGGCAACATACCATCCTGGAGTCACGTTTGCGGCCGCAGAAACGCCTATCTGTTCCCCTTACAATTGAATCCTCTATCAGTATAAGCCCTGCCACTCTTATTCCTCCCCTCCTGTACAGGAGAGCTAACCGTGGTGCCACATACTTGGCTCTTGCTGCTTTCCCGTGAAAAGCAATCTCCCTCAAAAGTATCCAAAGCGGTATATCTTTTTGAGAGGGAGATGTCCCCAGGGGACTCCTGCTCTACTTGCCTATTCCCTTTACTCTGCCTGGCGGTCATCCATTTCCTTTCTGCCTGCGTAATCTTTACCCGCAGTGTGACCACCTCACTGAACGTGCTATCGCGGATGTTCCACAGTGAATCCACCCGCAGCTCCAGCTCCGAAATACGGTTAGTCAGTAGCTGCAGCTGGACACACGTATGGAACTTATTTGTAATAAAGACATAAAATGCTGGAGAAGCTCAGCAAGTGAGGCAGCATCTGTCGAGAATGAAACAAAGTTAAAGTTTCAGGTCAAAAACCTTTCGTCAGAACTGGAAGATGTTGAAAGAGTTAAAGGTTTTGAGCAAGTAGAGTCAGGGAAAGAGGGGGAAGGGAGGGAAGGGAAGAACAAAAGGGAAGGTCTGTGATAGGGTAGAGGGCACGAGTAAGTACATAACAAATGGGATGATGGTGCAAGGAAGGAAGGCGGTAATGGGACAGGTTAAGAAATAAAACATTGATCAGGAATAGCAGTAAATGTCAGCAACGAGTGAATGAGTTAGTCCGCTCTTTATCAAGACTAAAACAAGGTCAAAAATTAACTTGTAAACGTTCCTACTGCATCAATACAAACCTCAAGTCTCCGAATTAATGCAGTTTCACATTCCAGCAAACAAACCCAGAGCACTGAGGAGCCTTGGCTTCGCGACGGCTGTAGTTTAAATACAGCTGCAACAATGTGAACTTTTAGGACTTTTTGACTTCCTTTTGGAGGTTTCTAATTTTGGCAAAGAGCCGTTTAACCATCACTGGCGTTGAGTTAAGCGATTTTATTTGCACAGGGGTCGGAGCTCTGTGCGTACCATTAAATCTCTGCTTTGACCTGAATATGGTGTAGAGTCAACGGTATAACTTCCATCTCCCGGCTCTGCATCATTGATTTCTCTCCATGAGCTTTATTTGAGAGATTCTCGTCCATTTCCAAAATTCTAATTATAAGAAGGCAACTATCTCTGATAAATAAAAACACATTCCCATTTTTTAGCTGTTTTAGTTGTTTAGTTTGTTTAATATATAAATATATTAAACCTGTGTGTGTTTCCTGTGCAGCTGCGCAATATAAAATGATCAGCGAGGAAAGGAAGCAACATCAGGATTGCCAGTGAACCCACTACAATATGAAGGATTCCATAACTAGAGGAGGCAATATTTGTACCTACCAGATATATGAAATAAAGGCAAAGCTCAAATGTGATAGGGAACTTAATTTAATTGGAATGAAGATAACTGTATTAGATGCAAGTCCTACAAATTAATTGATTATTTACATAGGAACGTAGGAATTGCTGGACGAAAAATGACCAAGGTCCATCGAATTCACCTTCTATCATCCTGGTAGTCGCATGATACAATGAGAATCGAGTTGTTGACTAATCATGGCGATCAATCTCTATCAATTAACCTACAAAAGACTCAGAAATGACAGGCGGAAAACCCCAGTGGTGGAGAAATTTGGAAACCATTGGTCCAAAGTCACCTGTTCCTCCTAAGCATGCTCCACTTTCCACGTATCATGTCTCAAATTACTCATAAGCTGTATTCCCAAACGGTATTTTCTGAAAGAAATCTAATTTGCATCTGAATGAATCAATCCCAATAATTTAAACTGGGAGACATTTAGCTTTAATTCGCCTTGGAAGCATAGCTTCCAATTTCCAGTGTATTTTTCAATTATCAATGCTTATCATATTGGTTTAAATTCTTTAGTCTGCTATTTTGTAGCAGAGGCGTTACGATTAAACTAAATTAGTTAATGCATCTGATAAAATCGCAAAGAAAAATGATAGCAATGCCTGAAACATTTATATAAAGACATAGCCAGATTTCAAAGCTCACATATTTTGCAGTTTTCTCAACTTGAAATGTAAACACAAATGAATCGCTTATACTTCTCAGCGCTCCATTAAATGAAGACAATAGAGTATGTAACAGAGCATTCTTCAGTCGACAAACGCATAACACTTTCAAACATAACTGATTGAATAATCGTAGACCTTCCCTGACCTTGCTCTCGTCCTGCTCGCACCTACTGCGAAGAAATTGTATGTCTTTTAACTTCATTGTTGTAACAAGCTGAGATAGCTCCAGCCGTGAGACAAGTTAGGAATGGCAGGGGCCCTTGTATAACTGTTTTAAGAGGATGCAGTGCCATCCTGTGGAGAAACTAGAAGACATGAGGCGCTACTGCAACCTTTACAAGGTTACACATTGATTTTAATGGACTGAAATCCACAGCCTTAAGAACATAATAAATAAGAGCAGGAGTAGGCCATATGGGCCCTCGAGCCTGCTCCACAGTCAATAAGTTCATGTCTGATCTTCTACCTCAACTCCACTTCCCCGCCGATCCCTATGTCCCTTGATTCCCTTACTGTCCAAAACTCTATCTATCTCAGTTTTGAAAAACACAATCACTGAGCATCCACGGCCCTCTGGGGTAGAATATTCCAAGGATTCACAACCCTCTGAGTGGCGAAATTCCTTCACATTTCAGTCCCAAATGGCCGACCACTTATCCTCAGACTATGACCCCTGGTTCTCGACTGTCCTGCCAGGGGAAACAGCCTCTCAACATTTACCCTGTCAAGCCCTCTAAGAATTGTATATATTTCAATGAAATCACCTCTCATTCTTCTAAACTCCAGAGAATATAGGTCCATTCTACTCAATCTCTCCTCATAGGACAACCCTCTCATCCCAAGAATCAATCTAGTGAACCTTTGTTGAACCTCGTCGAAGGCAAGTATATCCTTCCTTAGGTAAGGAGATGAAAACGGTACACTGTATCCAGGTGTGGTCTCACCGAAGCCCTAAATAATTGCTGCAAGACTTCCTAAAATTTATACTCCATTCCCCTTGCAATAAAGGCTAATATACCATATGCCCTCCTAATTCCTTACTGTACCTACATGTTAACTTTCAGTGAATTGCTTCCAAATACACCGAAATCCCACTGAATACCAACATTTACTAGACTCTCAGCTCTTAAAAAATATATTGCTTTTCCATTCTTCCGAACAAAGTGGATAATTTCATATTTCCCCACATTATATTCCATCTGCCACCTTCTTCCCCAATCATTTAATCTGTCCATATCCCTCCTTCCTTCCTCTTCAGAACTTACTTTCCCACCCAGCTTTAGATCGTCAGCAATTTTGGAGATGTTACACTCGGTCCACTCATCTAAGTCATTGATACAGTTTGTAAATAGCTGAAGCCCAAGCGCTGATCCTTGTGGCACCCCATTAGTTAAAACCTGCCAACCCGGAAATGACCCATTTATTCCTATTATGTTTTCTGTCCGTCAACTAATCATCAATTCATGCTAATATGTTGCCCTCAATTCCATGAGTCCTAATCTTGTGCAACAAATACTTGTGTGGCACATTATCGAATGCCTTTTGAAAATCCAAATGTACTGCATTCATTGGTTCCCTCTTATCTACCCTGCTAGTTACACCCTCAAAAAACTCTAATTGATTTGTCAAACACATTTTCCCTTTCATAAAACTGTTTTGACTCTGCCTAATCATATTATGATTTTCTAAGTGCCCTGTTACCACGGTCCTTAACAATAGCTTCTAGCATTTTCCATACCACTGATATCAGGCTAACTGGCCTATCGATCCCTGTTCTCTCTCTCCCTGCTTTCTTGAATAGCGGTGTTACATTTGCTACCTTCCAAACCAAGTTGTAGAATCTAGAGAATTTTGGAAGTTCAAAACCAATGCATTCACTATCTCTGCAGCCACCTCTTTTAAAACTCTAAGATGTCGGCCAACAGGTCCATGGGGTTTGTTGGCTTTTAGTTCCATTAATTTCTCCAGTACTTTTTTTTATTCATATTACTTACGTTAAGTTCCTCACTCTCATTAGACCCTTGGTTCCCCACTATTTTGGATATGTTTTTTGTGTCTTCTACTGTCAAGACAGGTACAAAATATTTGTTTAACGTCTTTGCCATTTCCTTACTCCCCATTATAAATTCTCCTGTCTCTGCCTCTAAGGGGCTCACGTTTACTTTGGCTAATCTCTTCCTTTTTTTATACTTGTAGAGGCTCTTACAATCTGTTTTTATAGTTCTTGCTGGTTTACAGTCACATTCAATTTTCTCCCTTTTAATCATTTTCTTGGTCATCCTTTGCTGATTTCCAAAACCTGCCAATCCTCAGGCTTACTACTCTTTTCGGCAACATTGTAAGCATCTTCCTTTAATCTAATACGATCCTAACTTCTCGAGAGCCCCTCCTCCGCCGCCCAGCTGGATGGGACTGCGCTCGTCTGGCTCCATTCTTATCTATCCAGTCATAGCCAGTGAATCACCTGCAATGGCTTCTCCTTCCACACCCACACCGTTACCTGTGGCGTCCCCGAAGGATCTATTCTTGCCCCCCTCCTATTTCTCATCTACATGCTGCCCTGGGTGACACCATCCAAAAGCACAACATCAGATTCCACATTTACACTGACGACACCCAGTTCTATCTCATAACCACCTCCCTCGACCCCTCTCCTGTCTCATGTTTGTCACATTACTTATCCAACATCCAGTACGGGATGAGCAATAGTTTCCTCCAACAAAATATTGGGAAGACCGAAACCATTGTCTTTGATCCCCGCTGCAAACTCCGTTCCCTAGCCAACAACTCCATCCCTCTCCCTGGCCACTGTCTGAGACTGAACCAGACCATTTTGAAACTTGACGTCCCATTTGACACAGAGATGACCTCCTAACCAACTACTTGGTGCCGATTTCCAACTCCGTAATATCACACGTCTCTGCCCCTGCCTCAGCTCACCTGTGCCTGAAACCCTCATCTATGCCTTTATTATCTCCAGACTGGACTATTCCAAAGGTCTCCTGGCTGGCCTCCCAATTTCCATCCTCCAGAAACTTGAGCTCATCCAAAACTCTGCTGCCTTATCCTAACTCGCGCCAAGTCCCGTTCTCCCATCATCCCCGTGCTCATGGACCTACATTAGCTCACAGTCTGGGAATGCCTCAATTTTAAAATTCTCATCCTTGTTTTCAAATCCCTCCATGGCCTTGCCCCTGCCTATCTGTGGAACCTCCTCCAGGCCTACAACCCTCTGAGATCTCTGCACTCTAATTATTACCTCTTGCGCATCCCCGATGTAATTGCTCCACCATTGGCGACCGTGACTTCAGCTGTCTAGGCCCTAAGCTCTGGAATTCCCTCCTTAAACATCTCAATTTCTCTGTCTCTCTCCTTCTTTAAGTTGCTCCTTTAAACCTACCTCTTTGACCAATCTTTTGGTCATCTGTCCTAATGTGGCTTGGGATAAAAATGTTGATTGATAACGCACCTGGGAAGCGCATGGGATGTTTTACTACGTTAAAGGCAATTTATAAATGGAAGTTGTTGTTTCTTGTTTTTGTTATTGTTGTTGTAGTTAGCCACGGTTGGATCATTTTCCCCGTGGAGCTTTTATTCCTCAAGGGAATATATATTCGTTGAGGATTATGAATTATTTCTTCAAATGTTCACCATTGCTTATCTACCATCATATCTTTAATCTAATTACCACCAGTGTTTTCTGCCCCTTTTTATTTCTTAGTTCCAGCCATACTGAGTTCCCAAACGTCATCACCCTGCAACCAGGGGCCCGATGTTAGCAGGGCTGCGGTTCTCGGCGGGGGGGGGGGGGGGCTATGAAATTAGTCAGTTTCCCGCGAGATCGTAGCAGACAATTCACTAATTGGATCCACTGACCTGCTCCTCCGGATTCCCCACTGCTGATCTGCGCGTCGGGCGGGCTGCGCATGCGCAGTAAGATCTGTCAGCTGGAGGCGCTCTAGTTAAAGGGGCAGTCCTCCACTGATGCTGCAACAAACAGAAAAAATTACAGCATGGAGCAGCCCAGGGGGAAGGCTGCTCCCACTTTAATGATGCCTCACTCCAGTTATCAATACATGGGGTGAGGAGGAGGGGGGAGGACAGAGATCTTCCTCCCGGCGGGCGGGAGGAAGTGGCCTGCCTTTGCCACCAGGAAGGCCCGGCTCTAGGTGGCAGAGGAGGTCACCAGCACCACCAACATATCGCCCATCTGCATAAAGTGCAGGAGGCACTCCAATGACCTCAGTAGGTCAGCCAAAGTGAGTACACGTTGTCTTTCCCCTACACTCCGTCTGCCACATCACTGCCCCCACCCCACATCTCCTTCGGCACTGCCAACACTACTCTGTCACATCACCCCTCATACCCACTCAAACCTCATCCTCATCTTACCTGCACCTACTCACCTCGCCAGTATTCACCCCGCCACTACCACTCAACCCAATCCTCATACAATCTCATGGCTCTATCTCATACTCACCCTCTCGTGCATCTCTTTCACGGCCAGCCTCACTCAACCTGCCACTACCTGTGCTGCAGCCACAGGGCATGCATCACATATGTGCAGTAGGCAGCGTAAGGCAAATGTGTCGTGAGCATGAAGGGGATGCACAAGGGTGTTTGAGGGTTTGTCATGGGTGTTGCTTATATTGAATTTCTGAACAACTCACATTACATATTATATTGGCACCACTACTGCCACGTCTTCGCGAATCCTGTCTGGTTTGTGCAATAATGCTCGCTCCTGAGGATCACTATGAGGAGCCACAACTGATGCCACCCATTGTGTCACTGCAGAGTGGGTGTAGGTGTATTTGCAGGGCTCTTCTGTGCAGACGACTGGGAGACATCGGCGATGTCCCCGGTGGCACCCTGGAAGGATGCGGAGCAGAAGTTGATGAGGGCAGTGGTGACTTTGACAGCGACAGGTAAGAAGGTGGTGCTCAGGCCAGCCAGGAGCAGCTCGGCATGAAAGCGGCTGCAGATGTCCACGGCTACATGTCGAGTGACTCTGAGCCTCCGTGTGCACTGCTGCTCAGAGAAGTCCAGGAGGCTGAGCCTCGGTCTGTGGACCCCGTGGCGAGGGTAGTGCCCTCTGCGACGCATCTCTCTCTGCCGTAGCCCTCCCTCCTGCTGTGCAGGTGAATGTGTCACAGCACTCTGTTGTGGAGCTCCACGTGTCAGAGGTGGACGGCGTGGATGGCGAGGCTGGTGAGGCTGGTGATGCTGTTTGCCCTCCGAGGAGGTCATGACTGCAGCTACGGCGGCCCCACTCCGCAAGATGTACATCTGAGGGGGTCCGCAAGGTAGGTACATGTCTCTGGACCCCGGGTTAAGTGTGCAAGTTGGTGACTTTGACCGTCAGGAGGAGGGTGGTGGAGGCCAAACTTTGTCCCAAGTGACAGAGTGGCCTCCTGCAATGGGTGAGGGTCTTCCCCCCCACCACCTGTCAAATGGACCTTTGCAGCTGCCACTGGCTGACAGCTGCAACACGTCCATTTGAACTGGGAGTGTTTCCCAATCTGCATCGGAATGTCCTTCCCACCACCCCATTGTTTGTCATCTGCAAATTTTAATGTTGCTCCCTCAACTCCCCAATCAAGATAATTAATCTTTATAATAAATAAAAGCAGCCCACCAGAGACCCCGGGGAACCTCTCTCGGCATATCTTTCCACTCCGAGAAACGTTCTTTCACCCTTATATGTTGTTTTCTGTCCTCCAATCATCTCTCTATCCCCGTGGCTACTTTGTCCTCACTTTCACGTGCCTTTGTCGTATGTGGTATCTTTTCAAATACGTTTTGAAAATCCATTCAAACTGCATCTGCGGCATTCTCTTTCTCTGTTTTCTTTGTTAGTTCTTCAATTCATTCTTAAATCAAGCGGGATCTGCTATTTCTAAATTCGTGATTGCTGGACATGATTAGTTCAGGTTTCTACAAGTATTTCTCAATGTTATGGCGATTGTCGCAGGCCCTGCAAATCGCAAGTAAATGTGCAACTGTTTACCTGTCATTATGTTGCAGGTTGCTTCGCATTGTCTTTCCTCACCTGATGACAATTCGTTGGCTTCGAGGAAGAGATTAAGTCAACGTGTTGTTGATTATTTTCAAATCTAGTCAACCGAAAGTGACACATTTATGTGCAGTGGTACAAAATTAACATTTGGACATTCTATCAGTCCTGTGTTCTGAGAAAATGTAAGTTATCAAAGGCGGTGTTGACTCGTCTGGATTTAGCTACACGAAATGATTTGCTAAATATCGACACTAGCGAATCGTTTTCTCGAGCTAAAATGAAGCGCGTGTTATTTATTCGCCCCATCAGTGTAACCATTATTACATTGCACATTCACCTTGCTCCTATCACAGTGTTTTGCGCCTTAAGACTGAAGGTTGGAGGTGATAAAGGAGCAGATTCTACAAATAATTTCTAATGCGGCATCTTGCACTCCCGCTCCAACCACATCAGAGGCAAGAAATCTGCATTCGGGATATCAAAGGAGAGGCAAATCCATACGGAATTTCTGCTCCTAGACCGCCGGGAATCAGTAGTTCTGGTTCGTAACAAGGGGTGACGAGAAGACTGAATAGTCTGTGGAGGAGTATTTCGCTTTAAAGCATTGAAGGATTATAAGACAAATTAGTCATGAATATCTGTCATGAATATCTGTGTTAGAAGTATCGGGACCGGTGGAATTGATACACGTTTTGAGAAAGTAAATATTAGTGTGGGATTATAAAAATAAATGATTGGACAGTGACTATTTTTAGCGTAAGGGAACTCAATATTAATTATTCCCCATTTACATCCAGTTTCATCACACGATCACAGCTTGCAGTTAATGAACAGTTCAGATCATTTAAATGCTTTTTTATGAATTATAATGACATTTCATAATGGATATATCCAGTATAATTGTGAATACATAATAGGGACGTTAAAGGGAGATTACGGTGTGTAATGTAATAAAAACCGATACTCATTTTATTTCCATCTTTTTATCTAGAAAAAACAAAACAAAAAATAGACAGTTACCTAGTAATGTTACAAATGTGCTTCAGTCATCTGATTTCGAGTTTGTCTCGTGTTTTTCATAACTCTTTCCAACCTTGATGGTGAGCTACACCATGATCCTTGGAACTTCGTTTGTCGTATGTGACAACAACCGTTCACCCATGTACTCAAGATTTCGACTGAGTTTACTCAGCACTGACAGAAACATGAGAGTTGGTAAATTGAAGAATGTAACGGAGTCCAAAGTCCACAACATCATTTGAGCTACTTGATGCTAAAGTTGAACCTTCATTGCCTTAGTGAATGATTCTGCGGTAATGGTTAAATTGTATGGTTTGAATTTATTTATGGAAATACAAATTTACAATAAAAAGCTGCACATTGTGGCAAAGCGTAGCATAGACTATAGGGATCAGCTTGTGTGAACAGGTCATACAAGGGAGACTCAAATACCCATGACAGTGGCCACACTTGATATTTAACAAACTGACGATTTTAATGACCAGCGCAACTTAAAGCCCTAACCATTTGCAAAGTGAAATGCCAGCCCACGCTATCGCTGTGTCACACTTGTATCAGGTTTGCTTAAATTAGGTTTTCATTAAAAACGCAACAAATTAAAACTGAAAATGTACAGAACGCCCAAGTCAAATAGGAGGAAGGTGGATAGAAACAACACCGATCATGAATTCCTAAGAACATATTGAAGTACCAAACCATGACTAGTGAGTACAATCTACAAACAAAATAAAGAGAAACCAACGAAATTGTTCCACTTTTTGAAAATCTTTTGCTTTTTGTTCCACCACTAAGATGAGGGCTTACTGCTGGCAAAATATCGGGGTTACAAAATTTAGAAGAATATATTCAAACCTATTGACACAATAACATTTTCTGTGTTTTCAACAGATTCTGAGAGAATTTTCGGTTGGAAGCTTGCATCTCTCTGAAAAGCCTGAGTCTACAGTGTAAGGGCTTTCCAGAGATGTCAATCTGTCGGTTTACAAGGCAGGAGAGTACAATTCCGACCATGCACTGCTGTGACTGATTTTAACAGCCTGTATAGAGAATTGCGAGCATGCACTTGCAGCTTCTTCCTTTCTGAATCCAATGAACACGATCATTGTCAGAACATGCCATGACTTGTGATTCGTAAACACATCCTTTGTCCCTGTGCAGCAACGAAAGAGGCATTGCTGCGGAATGATAGAAGGTAAAGAAGCATTGATTTTCCTCATCGAATACTTTAAAGGTAACAGCATTTTTTTTTGCATGGAACAATAAAGCAATGTAAAACAGGAACTTTTGAAAACTTTCTTAAAGAGCTATATTCAACCGGTTAGTGATTTATTTAACAAAAGATATTACATGCCATTCCGTTCAATGGCCATGTGCACCTCTTTGACATAGTACCATAGTAGGTACAGCACAGAAGGAGGCCGTTCGGCCCATCGTGCCTGTGCCGACTCTTTGAGAGAGCTATCCAATTGGTCCCATTCCCCTGCTCTTTCTCCATAGCCCTGTAAATATTTTCCCCTTCAAGGAATTACCAATTCATTTTTGAAAGTTCCTATTGAATCCACTTCCATCACCCTTTCAGGTTGTGCATTGCAGATCATTACAACTCGCTTCCTCGCCCCTGGCTCTTTTGCCGATCATCTTAAATGGAAACTTAATTGCAGAGATTACCTTCATCCTAACAGTCTACATCCGAAATAGGTGTGACCAGTTCCTTCTGAGGAAGTGTCACAGAGCCAAATTGCCCAATTTGGAAATCTCACTGAGAGTAACCATGTGATAGTTAGCATGGGGCTGAAAAAAGTCGTGTTGGTACAATTGCCAGCGTTCTGGTCAGGTTGGGGCTGAGGCTTATCCTTAGCTCCATGCATGCCTTGCTTTTGGATGGAGCTGACACCATAAAATGTCCCCTGTATAATCTGCAACAAAATTGCAAACCTATTCGTTGTAAACGGGTTCGGAATTTTGTTATATATAGCACATAGTGGAGAACGACATGAGTCTATCAGGAAATAGTTCCATTCCCCAGCCCTCACACCCTTCGCCTCGATTAGTGCAGAATTCACCCCAAGAGATTTCAAAAAGGAGGAAAATTGAATTTGAAATTCAGTTATACTAAAATCAGAAATATTCAAAATCAGATTACCCTTCGGTTGTGCACTTCAGCTGTTGAATAAAATTGTACAGAAAAAATGTTGATACAAATGAATCGTTTAGTGCAGTGTAGATATTGACAGTGGCGTCATATGTTAAATAGCTCAACGCAAGCTCGAAGAACAGCACTTCATCTTTCCATTAGGCACTTAACAGCCTTCCGGCCTTAATATTCAGTTCAACAACTTTAGATCATAACCACCGCTCCCATTTGATCGGACGACATGTCCTGGTTATGTTTCTTCTGTTAGCATTTACACTTCCTCTCGACAAATCTTTGTTTCTTCAACTTTGTTTCTTTACTTGTCGCATTACAACCACCTTTTTCCTTTCACCATCACCCTTTTTGTCATTTAATCACTGCTGCCCGACATTCTATCACAGACCTTCTCCTTTGTCCTTATCTCATTCCACCCCCCTTTTTCCTGGCTATTTATTGACTTATAAATTGTTAAATCTCTAACTTCTTCCAGTTCTGATGAAAGGTCATCGTCCTGAAACCAATGTGCACACAGCATGGTCGCACAAACAACAAGTTAATTGAATGACCAGCGTATTCACGGATAAATTGGGATGGATTACTGACGAGGACACTGGGAGAACTAAGCGCTGTTTTTCAAAAATGCCGTGGGATCTTCTACATCTACCTAAACAGGCAGATTGATCCTTATTTGGGTCCTTAGATAATCTTAAAAGCAATGCACATAATATTAAAGACAATAATCTCAAATGATGCTGAATTCTTTATATTATATCGGTGCGCACTTCCTGTTAACTTTTTCCATTAGAAATGCCGACGTCGGAATTTCTAATGGAAATTGGTTCTATGCGTATGTGAAGCTGTAATTATGCCCTCCCGCAATAGAAGCATTGCACTGGCACGAGGGCGTAATTGCAGCCCAACGGTTATAACATGGGAAATTTCCATTATAAAAATGAATATCGGAATTGATGGGACAGAGTGTATATGATTTAAAATGGATATCGAGTTGCGTCTGTATGCACTGGACCAAATAACACCCATCGTCTAACCTGATGACGGCACGCCACTTTGATTCTCCTTGTGCAACACGATGGGCGATTGAATCTATTTTATAAACTTTACCTTAACATTAAAAAACGGCTGATGCGGACTAACATGATACAAGCAGAGCCAATGATTTATGATGAGATGAGCTGCAGGAAGACAGTTAGCCTTCATGATCCGGATTACATCCTTTTGTAGAATATTTCAACACCTCCTGTTGCTGGTCATTATTTATCCTTTTTATAAAAAAGGACGAGGGCGGGAGCTCAAGTGACATTAAAAGTAATAAAAAATGACAATTTTCCTCTTCTTGTAGTTGGGCATAAAGGATTGTTTCTCCTATTGCCATGCAATTTCTCCTGCCCGATATTCCCAACGTCCCAGGACCTCCCAGAATGCTCCTAGAAGCTAACCCTCCAGTGAATCCAGTACCTTGCGTCTTCCCTCCCACTCCTCCCGACCATTGGGCCCAAGATTTCCCTCCCCCATCCCAAAATATACTGCCAAAAGCTGAGACACCATGCAATTACTCCAGACCCTGATCCCCTTCCCAGTGCGCCGTGATCCTATGATTGGCCCGAATTCTGATAAGCCAGTTGTCCCTAACGATAGAACTTGGCAAAATAGCGTGTTCTTTACAACCTCTGACTCATTGTGAGCAACGCCACGAGAGATCAACTAATTATATATTAAAACATCTAACAGCTTTGTACTGTTCATGTCACCTTCATCCATTATAAATTGTTAACTCCACATGATTAATAGAAGCAGCCAAAATAATCTTGTCACGCGATAGGTACACCATGTGACTACTGAAGGCACTAGTGCGCCATTACTAGCAGGACGGTGTAATTAGAGCTTGAGAAGTTTACCGTGGCAGTTTACATTACAAGTGTGGCTATAAGAATTTGTATTGAAAACGCAGAAAAATTGCTTCTGAATGTCTGACGTTAAAAAGTGACCGGATTATATCTGCACGTCCTGACCCAATTAAAATCTGCCCACTAAAATCATTTTAATTGAAGACAACACATGGTCTTGACAGTCTGCAAAACCACGGGCAATTAATTAGTAATATGTTAACAATCTTACCTAAGCACGCACTTCAATTATAACTTCCCCAGTTCACTTTTATAATGCGAAGTACCTAAATAAAGTTGTCACATTGTACTGACACGCTGCCACTAGCACTGAACTGCCTCAGCTTTATACCTCGCTGCTCCTCAGCCTGTACTTCAGGGAAGCTCCTATGCTCTGACTGATCTGCTTCCTAGATGGTCATAATTTTGCGATTTAACTATAAATAATTATGTAAAACAAAAGTAAATGAAAATAAGGACAGGATTTATGATTTCAATATGGAGAATGAATTAATTCTGCGTCCTCCGGGCCAATTATTTCTCAACCCTCAAACGCTCCATCACAGAAACACCACCTTTGGTCCCGGATCCCGGCATTTAACGACACGACCGAGGTGCCGAGTATTGTTACTGAGTCCACTTTCAACACTCCCGGACCGCAGCCGACCTGCTAGCACTACAACGTTTCTTCACTCGTTCAATTCATTTCCTCTATTGCTATTTTTAATTCTTCTGCTGCGTTGGCCGAATCTGGGTTCGCTTGGTGTGGGTCGTAATTTGAAGGATTGAGCTCTGCGAAGTTTAAATTCTTCATTTGGATTTGACGATAAAGGACTGGACTTCAGGCATTGGGATCAGGCTGCAAATGATTTGGGGTATAATAGCCAGTTTGCAAAAGTGACCTCCCCACTTAGCCCAGCGGTCCACCCTTTCGGCCCTCCTTGTTTCCTCCTCAAAAAAAATAGGCACACTCGACCTTCCCTTAACAAATCCAAGCTGACTGTCCTTAATTAATCCGTATCTTTCTAAATGACGATTAATACTGTCTATAGAATTCTTTACAATAATTTACCCACCTCCGAGGTTAGGTTGCATCAAGTGTTTTCGAATCGTAGAATGTTATAGCATAGAAACAGCCCATTCGGCACATAGAGTCTGCACCATTGTTTATCTCCACGTGAAATACTTGGTTAATTCCACTCTCCTGTTCGGTCTCCACAACCTTCAATATTCCTCTTTTTTCACGCAACTACTTCCCCTTGAAAAGGATTTCTGCTTCAGAAAAGGAATGCGGCATAAAACTCCACATTCTAACCATGATCATTGTAAAGAGTATTTTGCATATGCCTTTGCATTTTTTGCGGTTATTTTACATTTGTGCCCTCTTGTTGCCGTGTCCCGGCCAGTGATAACGATTTATCGCTATTACTTTATTATATCCTTCACAATCTACAAAACCTCTACATGCTCATCCCTTAATTTTGTCAGCTCCATTGATGAAAGCCCCAGCTTCACACATCTCTCCATAACATTATTCCACATTTTTTAGTAACATAATAGCCTATCGATGCTGCATGCCTTCCAATGTTTCCCAATCCTTATTGCAAAGGGATGCTCAAACCTCTACACAACACTCCAATTGTAGTCTAACAAAATTCACGTACATTACCTCAGGCTTTTCTATTTTATTCCTCTCGAGAGGAACTCAAAAGAGACTCTTCGGCTTTTTATGACTTCATCTCCGAGCGCTGCCACTGTTAATGTCTTGTGTATCTGCACACCAAGGTCACTCTGCTCCTCTGCACCATTTCAAATCCAACTATTAAATGAGTGTTTTGTTTCTCTGTTTTTATCTGCAAGAATGTATTACTTCAAATTTCTCTGCTTTCTACATCTGCTATCTAACTGTCTATCCACCGACGTCTATCGATGTCCCCCTTCATGAATTCACACGCTCCATCCTAATTCTCCATCGTCCCCTTCCCATTAGGTGTCATCTTTATGTGTTTAGCGAATAAAAGCAGCATCAACTCCGTTGTCTGGGAAGTATCAGTCATCAAATATTTCCATTTCAAGAAGCTGCATTTTACTCTTATACTTTGTTCGCTACCTTCCAATCATCTCTCTAACCTTGTGGTCACATTCCTCTTACTTACTTTGCTGAGCGTTTCTTATCTGACTCCTTATCAAACGTGCTTCTAAAGTCCATATGAAACACATTCACAGCCTTTTCTTTGCATTTTCCCTCTGTTATTTCTTCAAAGAATTCTCTAAAGGAAACCAATTACGATCTGCTATTTAGAAATCGGTGCTGGCTGGCCTTGATGAGCTCTTGTTTCTACAAGTGCCTGGCAGTTTTATCCAGATTGACACAGCGCACATTAAATGTAAGTAAATGTTCAACAAATAGGATTATGTTTCAAGTTAGTTTCACATTCGATTTTCTCATCTAATAACTGCATAATGTTTGAAGAATAATGTTTCATGATTCTTTTGCAAACTAGTTAACCAACTGTGACACATTCGTGTAAAGTCAACGAGTTGACGCTCAGCCAGCCCTGTGTTCTGAAAAAATGGAAGCAATTAGCTTAAAATTTCGCCTTGTGTTTTTTGCTATACCACAAGCGCTGTGAAATATTGACACCGACGCGTGGGTTTCTAAAGCTAAGTGTAGACATGGTTCATTTGCACGTCTCCGCTGTCGCAGTTCAAGTTTTAAATTTAGCTGTTAATTGCAACACTCTGAAAACTTATCGAGTGTTGCAACAACAGCAGTTATCACGCCTCATGGTTCAGTGTAATTGCATCAACGGGCAATGCTCACATTTATTCATCTACACACGCGTTTCAGTACATTAAAACTGGCTAAACCACTGACACTTGGCTTAATTTAATGTACTGCAATACTGTAATATTGATCACACGGGCTTCCAACTTGTCAGTTGTGGACAGCTGTCTAAAATGTCAAAAGTATTTGGTTAACGCGAAGCAGATTTAATTCAATCTCCTTTTAATTGTAACATTTTTAAGAGCAGAGCCATTACTGAACATTGTCCCTTGTCATAGTGTTTTACACATTAGGAATGCCTGTTGTAGGCGACCAAGGAGTGTATTGTGTATAGAACATCTTATGGGATATCTTGTCGTTCAACTTCATCCTCGTCGTGAGCAGGACATAGGGTAATTGTAATGTCACAGTAGGGGAAGTCTCATATAAAATCCGTGCTCCCAGACTGCCTTCAAGCAGCACTGTACCAGTATATAAATAATGACTGAAGATAGCAGTCAGCGTATAAGTATTTCCCTTTTTTACACTAAAGGCTTAACGGATAGGTTAGAAGAATGCGCTTCCCCTTTAAGAACACGCTGCGTTTGATTATATTCAAAACGGTTGAAAAGTTAAGGAACACAAACAGAAACAAGTATAAAGACCAACACACATGCACGTGTGATTACGTGCACACGATCACACACACACACGAAATTTAAAGTTCCTGTGCATATCCAGTGAAAAAAATCCAACCTCGAGTATTAAAATGGATACATAATAAATATCAAATATCAATTAGAAAGGGCAATCGTTTTGGCAGACGGAAATGGGATAAAATTCAATTATTTCGCTATCTCTATCTTAACCCAGCACCAACTCGTTGTAATTTCTCACCCATCCTAATGAGAAATGTATTTATTTCACCGATTTTGTAGTCACGGCGCTTGGTGCATTTTACAAGTCTGAGTCAGAACAAGCTGGGCTTTCAGTTATATGCTGTCCATGATTTCTAGACCTAAAAATCAGGACTCTGATTCCACACAAATGGCCGGCTACCCCGCTGCAGTTGATAATGTCGTCCCAGCTGATCGACGTGAACTGATTCTAGCGACTCCATTGGATATATTATTGCATATTGATAACACGTCATTTTTTGAGCACAGAGCTTGCTGTGGACAAGAGTTGGGTGAATCTGCTGAACAGAGTGAATTGCAAACAGAGTCTGGACTTTAAAAACGGAAATTTGGTGAGAGTAGAAATTAATAAGAGGGGGTAGGAGGGCCTGAATAATTTGTACCAAGGGGGAAAAGTAAATAAGCAAATATATCAATAAATAATCAGTAATTAATCGCAGCAAGTGTTTCCAGCTGCTCGAACTCAAGCTCAGGGTTTCTGAGCATGAGGAGAGAATGGAGTCACTGTAAGGCATACGGGAGGGTGAGAATTTCCTGGATCGCATGTTCCAGGAGGTGGTCACTCCGCAACCACAGAGAGGAGGATAGTAAGTCGGTGGTCATTCGGCGGGGTAGGAAGAGTTAAGCAGTGCAGGAATTCTGTGGAAGTGTGGCACTCTCAAACCAGTTTTGGGTGCTGAGTACTGGTGAGGGGGAGTGCAGTCTAGAGCACATCCACGTTACGGTGGGATATTTGACTGCACGGGGGCTGGTGGGTAGTGGGGATGGCATAGCAAAGTGTAGAAATGCAGTTGTCACAGGGGATTCGATAGTCAGGGGAATAGACAGACGTTTCAGCAACCGCCGAAGTGAGTCTTGCATGGTGTGTTGCCTCTCTGGTGCCGGGCCAAAGGACATCACTGAACGACTGCAGAACATTTTGCGTGGAAAAGAGGGACAGCTGGAAGCCGTTGTCCATGTTGAATCTATGACATAGGTAGGAAAAGGGTTGAGGTCCTACAGACAGTTTCAGGAGCAAGGGTGAAAATAAAAGAGCAGGACTCAAAGATAGTAATCTCTGGATTACTCCCAGTGTTATGTGCTAGTGAGTCTCGGAACAGTAGGATAAGACAGGATAATCCGTGGCTGGAGAAATGGTGAAGGATTGAGGACTTCACATTCCTGGGGCATGGGACCAGTTCTGGGGCAGGAGGGACCTGTACAACAGGTTAGACCTCAACAGGGTTGGGACCAATGTCCTTGTGGAGAGGTTCGCTCGTGCTGTGGGGGAGGGTGTAAACTAATTTGACAGTAGGAGCGGCACCAGAAGGAAGCATTAGGGAGGAGGAACAATATGCACCGAGGACTGGGAGAGACAAACGGCATTAGAATAAAGAGTAGTTTATAAATAGGAGGGATCAGACAGGGGTAACCGCGTGGTAGGCTAAGGTGGGCCTGGAATGCATGTGTGTAAATGCACGGAGCACAGCAAATAAGGTTGGTGAGCTTCAGCTACATGTAGCTGCATGGGATTATGATATAGCAGCAATGACATTAAAGGCAAATCGTGTTTGACTAAATTGATTGAGTTCTTTGATGAAGTAATGGAAAAGGTTGATGTGGGTTGTGCAGCTGATGTTGTGTATCTGAACTTTCAAAAGGTATTTCATCAAGTGCCACTTCTTGGACTTGTTGGCACGACTGAAGCCCGTGGGATTAAAGGGGCAGCAGCTGCGAGGTTATGCAATTGGCTCAGGGACTGAGAGCAGAGAGTTGTGGTGAGCGGTTGTTTTTCAGACTGGAGGGAAGTGTGCAGTGATGTCCCCCAGGGGGCGCTGTTGGGTCTATTGCTCTTTTTGAAATATATTAATGACCTGGACTTGGGTACAAAGGGCATAATTTCAAAGTTTGCAGATGACACCAAACTTGGAAATGTGGTGAACAGCGAGGACGATAGTAAAAGACTCCAGGAGGACATAGCAGACTGATGTAATGGGCAGACGCATGACAGATGAAATTTAACGCAGTGAAGTCGTTCATTTTGGTTGGAAGAAAGAGGAGAGGCAATAGAAACGAAATTGTACAATTTTAAAGAGGGGTGCAGCAACAGAGAGACCTGGGGGTGCACGTACACACATCTTTGCTGGTAGCAGGGCAAGTTGAGAAGGCTGTTAAAAAGGCATACGGGATCTTTGGCTTTCTAAATAGAGGCATAGAATATAAAAGCAAGAAAATTATGCTAAACCTTTACTAAACAGTGGTTAGGCCCCAGCTGGAGCATCGTGGTCAATTCTGGGCACCACAATTTAGAAAAGATGTCAAGGCCTTAGATAAGGTGCAGAGGAGACTTACTAGAATGGTACCAGGGATTAAAGATTTCAGTTACTTGGACAGACTAGAGAAACTGGGGCTATTCCCCTTCGAGCATGGAAGGTTACAAGGAGATTTGACAGAAGTGTGAAAAATCATCAAGGGTTTTGCTAGAGTAAATAAGGAGTAACTGTTTCCAGTGGCAAACTTGTCGATAACCAGGGGATATATATTAAAGATAATTCGCAAAAGAACCAGAGGCGACATGAGGGGAAAATCATTCACGCAGCGAGTTGTTATGATCTGGAGTGCGCTGCCTGAAAGGGTGGTGGAAGGAGATTCAATGATAACTTTCCAAAGGAAATTCGATAAACACTTGAAGGAAGAAATTTGCTGGGCAATGGGGAAAGAGCAGGGGAGTTGGACTAATTGGATAGCTCTTTCAAAGAGCCGGCACAGGCACGATGGGCTGAATGGCCTCCTTATGTGCTGTATCATTCCAGGATTCTATGATTTACCCACTGTGCACTTTTAAAGTGGAGTGGGACTTGCTGGATTGCTCTTGCATAGAGCCGGCACGGACTCGATGAGCCGAATGGCCTCCTTCCGTGCTGTAACCTTTCTATGATTCTAAGAAAACAATGGTCGTATTGTGACTGCTTCCTTCCCGGCAGTATGAAGATTGTAGATGCAGCCGAGATCCATTTGCTTTCATTGGGAAACACAAGTGCTGATATACAAATTGAGTCAGTACAAAATATGGATATACTGACCTCCGCGAGGGATCCCTTGGTAAATTAATTTTTTAACGTGCTTTCACCTCACACTGCAGTCACACTCAGTGCGGTGTCGAACCGAAGCCCTTTGAGACTAACACCTCCAGGTCGGGCTATAACTTGGAATCATGCTGAAACTTTAGCCTGGCAGCCGAGCCGAAACGACTTTACGGGGATGCTAAAGTTAGTAACAATGGTTTACAGCCCACAACTTACAATCGATGTTGGAGCCGAATATCCAGTTAGAAAATCCCAGGAAAAACTAATACGTCTTTTCCAAGATTCACAGATTCCGGCTGATCTCTATCTTTTTATTGTAAAAGTTGCCAATAAGGAATTCCACTATAAAACAGACGAACCTCTCTTTGCTGGAGGAGGGGGTTCGTTTTAGTTAATAAACTATTTTTTAGTAATACAACGCCTTTCTGGTACATGGGTTATCCTGCTCATGGCCCGGTGCAATAATGTCATTCGGGCCGCACCATTCTTTTTAGTTCAGGTTAGTAAGAAAGAATGTTTGTCATGGGACCAAAGCTTCCTGAATACAAACACCGGGACGCTTCTTGTACAATCTGGTTAACTAAAAGTCAAAAGCTTGTTAATCAGCCGATCTCATTAATGGACAGGGTGATACAGATATACTTATCGTAGCAGGAAATTCAGTCCCGCCTGTCAGCTAATGCAGTAAACTGAAGCTGCATGTATATTTAGCTTGCAACCGCAGACAGTTAGATATGTGCAGATTTACATGTCCATTCATTAACAGTCAAATAAGCCTGCAGCGGCTCCACTTTTGCAAAGAGAAGTCAGATTAAACTTACTATCACAAATATCTAGGAACACCTACTCTTGGTACACATGCACCCTGATAATTATCTGAGCAAGTGCTTTATCTATGATCGTTAGACTATTTTTACTGTTTGAAGTCTTTACCGTAAAGTATGAAGAGCTGTTCCCGTTGATATTGTGACCAGCTGAATCAGATTGTCTTTTTAGACTTGGAGACAAAGAGGTCTGACAAACAACTTGCTGATGGCTCAGTGGGAAAATGTTCCCCGAGGTGCAGTACTGAGTCATGCAGAACAGGAAGGTCACTTTTTCCAATCCCTGTTATCTGTTGAAATAGAGTCGAGTTAGAGGGGTTCTACAGCCAAACTGAGCTGTCGTGACCTCCGTTTGATGTTCTTGCATAGAGAAGATAAAGCCGAGATGAGATAGTTCCTACCAACTGATCATCTACTAATGGACTGGAGAAAGAAAAATGTCATCTGTGGAGCTAAAACTCCTACGCGCTAATGTCATCCCTAAGTTTAAATAAACCACTGGAGCATTCATCGGCCTACACTGCAAGCAAAGCGATTGTTACATTTTGGGTTATTTTGCTTTTTACGCTCCCTCACTTTCTCTTCCTCTCTCTAGCTGCAGCCCACGATCTGGAATTGGCTATCCAACCATGTTGGGCTTCCATTTTGCATCTGCAGATGGAATCAGCCTGACATTGCGATTGTTTATGAGCCAACTTTACGGTTCTAGCAAATTAAAAAGTGCCTGTCTGCAATACTAAGGAAGGGGTATGAATGCACCCTCACATTAGTTGGATTTGACACGCAGTTGGATGCAAATTCAGGGCAGTATCAATCCTAGTGTACAGAATGCGCATGTTTAAAGGGGAGGGGCTTCTCTTTGTCAAGCTTCTTGAGCATTCGAATTGTTTAATTGTTGGTGGCATAGTGGTTATGTTAATGGACTGGTAATCCAGAGGCCTGGACGAATAATCCGGAGACATGAGTTTAAATGGGCCACGGCAGCTGGGGAATTTAAATTCAGTTAATTAAATATAATCTGGAATAAAAGCTAGTATCAGTAATGGTGACCACGAAGCGAACGGATTGTCGTAAAAACCCAATTCGTTCACTAATGTGCTTTACGGAAGTAAATCTGCCGCATTTACCCGGTCTGGCCTTTTTGTGACTCCAGACCCACAGCAATGTGGTTGATTTGTAACTGCCCTCTGAAATGGACCAGCAAGCCACTCAGTTGTACAATCTCGCTACAAAAAGACATAATACCTAACAGCACTGTGAGAATGTCTTCACCCGGACTGTAGCGGTTCAAGAAGGCTGCTCACCACCACCTTCTCAAGGGAAATTAGGGTTCGGCAATAAATGCTGGTCTTGCCAGCGACGCCCACATCCCATGAATGAATCAAAAAGAAGGATCTGCGCTCTGCCCTAAACAGTATCCCCGCCGCACAAATCGCTCTCCTGGACCTGACTTGGCGAGGGCCAAGCAAGATAAGCCCGGGTCGGCTTGGCCGATCTGAACTAGAGTTACTGATTTCACATCGGTAGGTGCAATGCAAATGCACTCTAACAATCAGTTCAATTAAAAACAATAAATCTTATCTTCACTTGTTATTTATGGCTTTAGATAAGGGTGAAGCTTTGGTGCAGATAAACCGAAACCTTTTGAACATTTAGCTTTATCTGAAAGACCATTTGGTCCATCCTAACTCAGCCATCTGAAAACCGACATTTCCCCTATTAAATAATTTAATTCCACCTTAAATGATTTAATTGATGCCTCCACTTCAGTACCACATGTCCACTTCCATTTGAGTTAGTCTTTGTGTAAAGAATAGCTTTTCCTTATCTGTTCTCGTGATGTGGGATGCATCTGCAAGGTTGCATTCATTGTCCATTCTCATTGCCATATACAAAGTGGCGGTGGGCCATTTCTTGCTGATGATTTTTCTGTGCTGATGGTTAGATAGGGAATTCCAGGATATTGACCCAACAATGATGAAGGAACGGCGACGTATGTCCTAGTCAGGATTGCGTTCCCATATCGTTGCTGCTCACATCCTGCTCATGGTAGAGGTCGAGGGCCGAGGCGGTGTTGTCCAATAAGAACTTCTTTATGAGTCCTAAATCAGCTTGCGTCCGGGTAGCCGGATAATTGATTCGGTTTACACAGCGTTTCGCACACGGTCGTCGATATCATGGCTTTTAGCCAGTCAACCTGAAATTTTATGACCATTATATTTCCGGTTTTTTTCAAATAAACATCCGAAGCTGTAGAATTTGTAAGATATGTGAGCCCTGCATGGGTAACATTATTTTCATAAATGTATAACGTGATGCAGTCGACAGCAGAACGTGGCTTGCAACAGGAATGTGCTCTCTCAAGACACAATGATAATCATAGCCTTGGTCTTAACCCTTCTAGAATTGTACAGGCATGAATCGTATTAAACAGCATCTGATTATTCAGTGTGCATATTGCTACAATAGGAAGCTAACTTTTTATGGAATGATTTTAGGAAAGGAAGTTCTTGGCAAGGCTTTTCGTGGGTGACAAAGGTCACTAAAATTAACAGTGTTCAAAATCTCCAAGTTCACTTTCGTGTCAAACACTTCTTTTCCCATCAGCAGCTCTGGATTGTCTGTAAAGGCCAAGGTCGTCAAGAGTTGAACATGCCTCCATATCTCGGGAGACGCTGACCTCTCCGACACCCCTGGACAGGACAGTAGAAATGACTTCTCATCTAATAATCGTTCTCATTCTCACCTACAGCCTCTCTGTCCCTTGCACCATTGTTTTCCTATACTATCACATTACCATCCGCTCTGTTCCAAATGTTTCCCTCTTTTCCTCCTAAGCTGTAAATATGCCATCTAGCACGCTCTTCCACATTTATGCATCCTCAACCAGTTGAATTCAAGACTTGTTCCTTCTGAAGACGTCCAAACTTTACTCAGTCTTTCCTTCCTCCAATAATCGTCAAGATTTTTAAACCTCTGCTTGGCATTAATAATTATTAACTCCTGATTCATCTTGTTTACTCTCTTACACTTTTCAACCTCAACGCTGATCATGCCCGTTCACCTTGTTTTCTGATTTTTTAAAAAAGTTAACTTGCTGCGTGTATGTGACACTGTGTT